>NC_135695.1:2971947-3571947 GCF_964276395.1 Gasterosteus aculeatus | reverse complement strand
GTGTGTACATCTTAATGTTAGTGTGTCTGTGTGTACATCTTAATGTAAGTGTGTACATCTTAATATTAGTGTGTCTGTGTGTACATCTTAATGTTAGTGTGTCTGTGTATACATCTTAATGTAAGTGTGTACATCTTAATCTTAATGTGTCTGTGTGTACATCTTAATATTAGTGTGTCTTTGTGTACATCTTAATGTTAGTGTGTCTGTTTGTACATCTTAATATTAGTGTGTCTGTGTGTACATCTTAATGTAAGTGTGTACATCTTAATATTAGTGTGTCTGTGTGTACATCTTAATGTAAGTGTGTACATCTTAATATTAGTGTGTCTGTGTGTACATCTTAATATTAGTGTGTCTTTGTGTACATCTTAATGTTAGTGTGTCTGTGTGTACATCTTAATGTAAGTGTGTACATCTTAGTGTTAGTGTGTCTGTGTGTACATCTAAATGTAAGTGTGTGTGTTTACATCTTAATGTTAGTGTGTCTGTGTGTACATCTTAATGTTAGTGTGTCTGTGTGTACATCTTAATGTTAGTGTGTCTGTGTGTACATTTTAATGTTAGTGTGTCTGTGTGTACATTTAAATGTAAGTGTGTCTGTTTGTACATCTTAATATTAGTGTGTCTGCGTGTACGTTTTAATGTTAGTGTGTCTGTGTGTACATCTTAATGTAAGTGTGTACATCTTAATATTAGTGTGTCTGTGTGTACATCTTAATGTAAGTGTGTACATCTTAGTGTTAGTGTGTCTGTGTGTACATCTTAATATTAGTGTGTCTGTGTGTACATTTTAATGTTAGTGTGTCTGTGTGTACATCTTGATATTGGTGTGTCTGTCTATACATCTTAATGTTTGTGTGTCTATGTGTACATCTTAATGTAAGTGTGTACATCTTAGTGTTAGTGTGTCTGTGTGTACATCTTAATATTAGTGTGTCTGTGTGTACATTTTAATGTTAGTGTGTCTGTGTGTACATCTTAATATTAGTGTGTCTGTGTGTACATTTTAATGTTATTGTGTCTGTGTGTACATCTACATGTTAGCGTGTCTGTGTGTACATCTTAATATTAGTGTGTCTGTGTGTACATTTTAATGTAAGGGTGTCTGTTTGTACATCTTAATATTAGTGTGTCTGTGTGTACATTTTAATGTTAGTGTGTCTGTGTGTACATTTAAATGTAAGTGTGTCTGTTTGTACATCTTAATATTAGTGTGTCTGCGTGTACGTTTTAATATTAGTGTGTCTGTGTGCACATCTTAATGTTAGTGTGTCTGTGTGTACATCTTAATATTAGTGTGTCTGTGTGTACAACTAAATGTTAGTGTGTCTGTGTGTACATCTTAATGTAAGTGTGTACATCTTAATATTAGTGTGTCTGTGTGTACATCTTAATGTTAGTGTGTCTGTGTGTACATCTTAATGTAAGTGTGTACATCTTAATATTAGTGTGTCTGTGTGTACATCTTAATATTAGTGTGTCTGTGTGTACATCTTAATGTAAGTGTGCACATCTTAATATTAGTGTGTCTGTGTGTACATCTTAATCTAAATATGTCTGTGTGTACATCTTAATATTAGTGTGTCTTTGTGTACATCTTAATTTTAGAGTGTCTGTGTGTACATCTTAATGTAAGTGTGTACATCTTAGTGTTAGTGTGTCTGTGTGTACATCTTAATATTAGTGTGTCTGTGTGTACATTTTAATGTTAGTGTGTCTGTGTGTACATCTTAATATTAGTTTGTCTGTGTGTACATTTTAATGTTAAGGTGTCTGTGTGTACATCTTAATGTTAGTGTGTCTGTGTGTACATCTTAATGTAAGTGTGTACATCTTAGTGTTAGTGTGTCTGTGTGTACATCTTAATATTAGTGTGTCTGTGTGTACATCTTAATGTAAGTGTGTACATCTTAATATTAGTGTGTCTGTGTGTACATCCTAATCTTAATGTGTCTGTGTGTACATCTTAATATTAGTGTGTCTTTGTGTACATCTTAATGTTAGTGTGTCTGTTTGTACATCTTAATATTAGTGTGTCTGTGTGTACATCTTAATGTAAGTGTGTACATCTTAATATTAGTGTGTCTGTGTGTACATCTTAATGTAAGTGTGTACATCTTAATATTAGTGTGTCTGTGTGTACATCTTAATATTAGTGTGTCTTTGTGTACATCTTAATGTTAGTGTGTCTGTGTGTACATCTTAATGTAAGTGTGTACATCTTAGTGTTAGTGTGTCTGTGTGTACATCTAAATGTAAGTGTGTGTGTTTACATCTTAATGTTAGTGTGTCTGTGTGTACGTCTTAATGTTAGTGTGTCTGTGTGTACATCTTAATGTAAGTGTGTACATCTTAATATTAGTGTGTCTGTGTGTACATCTTAATGTTAGTGTGTCTGTGTGTACATCTTAATGTTAGTGTGTCTGTGTGTACATCTTAATATTAGTGTGTCTGTGTGTACAACTAAATGTTAGTGTGTCTGTGTGTACATCTTAATGTAAGTGTGTACATCTTAATATTAGTGTGTCTGTGTGTACATCTTAATGTTAGTGTGTCTGTGTTTACATCTTAATGTAAGTGTGTACATCTTAATATTAGTGTGTCTGTTTGTACATCTTAATATTAGTGTTTCTGTGTGTACATCTTAATGTAAGTGTGTACATCTTAGTGTTAGTGTGTCTGTGTGTACATCTTAATATTAGTGTGTCTGTGTGTACATTTTAATGTTAGTGTGTCTGTGTGTACATCTTAATATTAGTGTGTCTGTGTGTACATTTTAATGTTAGTGTGTCTGTGTGTACATCTACATGTTAGTGTGTCTGTGTGTACATCTTAATATTAGTGTGTCTGTGTGTACATCTTAATGTAAGTGTATACATCTTAGTGTTAGTGTGTCTGTGTGTACATCTTAATATTAGTGTGTCTGTGTGTACATTTTAATGTTAGTGTGTCTGTGTGTACATCTTAATATTAGTGTGTCTGTGTGTACATCTTAATATTAGTGTGTCTGTGTGTACATTTTAATGTTAGTGTGTCTGTGTGTACATCTACATGTTAGCGTGTCTGTGTGTACATCTTAATATTAGTGTGTCTGTGTGTACATTTTAATGTAAGGGTGTCTGTTTGTACATCTTAATATTAGTGTGTCTGTGTGTACATTTTAATGTTAGTGTGTCTGTGTGTACATTTAAATGTAAGTGTGTCTGTTTGTACATCTTAATATTAGTGTGTCTGCGTGTACGTTTTAATGTTAGTGTGTCTGTGTGTACATCTTAATGTAAGTGTGTACATCTTAATATTAGTGTGTCTGTGTGTACATCTTAATGTAAGTGTGTACATCTTAGTGTTAGTGTGTCTGTGTGTACATCTTAATATTAGTGTGTCTGTGTGTACATTTTAATGTTAGTGTGTCTGTGTGTACATCTTAATATTGGTGTGTCTGTCTATACATCTTAATGTTTGTGTGTCTATGTGTACATCTTAATGTAAGTGTGTACATCTTAGTGTTAGTGTGTCTGTGTGTACATCTTAATATTAGTGTGTCTGTGTGTACATTTTAATGTTAGTGTGTCTGTGTGTACATCTTAATATTAGTGTGTCTGTGTGTACATTTTAATGTTATTGTGTCTGTGTGTACATCTACATGTTAGCGTGTCTGTGTGTACATCTTAATATTAGTGTGTCTGTGTGTACATTTTAATGTAAGGGTGTCTGTTTGTACATCTTAATATTAGTGTGTCTGTGTGTACATTTTAATGTTAGTGTGTCTGTGTGTACATTTAAATGTAAGTGTGTCTGTTTGTACATCTTAATATTAGTGTGTATGCGTGTACGTTTTAATATTAGTGTGTCTGTGTGCACATCTTAATGTTAGTGTGTCTGTGTGTACATCTTAATATTAGTGTGTCTGTGTGTACAACTAAATGTTAGTGTGTCTGTGTGTACATCTTAATGTAAGTGTGTACATCTTAATATTAGTGTGTCTGTGTGTACATCTTAATGTTAGTGTGTCTGTGTGTACATCTTAATGTAAGTGTGTACATCTTAATATTAGTGTGTCTGTGTGTACATCTTAATGTTAGTGTGTCTGTGTATACATCTTAATGTAAGTGTGTACATCTTAATCTTAATGTGTCTGTGTGTACATCTTAATATTAGTGTGTCTGTGTGTACATCCTAATCTTAATGTGTCTGTGTGTACATCTTAATATTAGTGTGTCTTTGTGTACATCTTAATGTTAGTGTGTCTGTTTGTACATCTTAATATTAGTGTGTCTGTGTGTACATCTTAATGTAAGTGTGTACATCTTAATATTAGTGTGTCTGTGTGTACATCTTAATGTAAGTGTGTACATCTTAATATTAGTGTGTCTGTGTGTACATCTTAATATTAGTGTGTCTTTGTGTACATCTTAATGTTAGTGTGTCTGTGTGTACATCTTAATGTAAGTGTGTACATCTTAGTGTTAGTGTGTCTGTGTGTACATCTAAATGTAAGTGTGTGTGTTTACATCTTAATGTTAGTGTGTCTGTGTGTACGTCTTAATGTTAGTGTGTCTGTGTGTACATCTTAATGTAAGTGTGTACATCTTAATATTAGTGTGTCTGTGTGTACATCTTAATGTTAGTGTGTCTGTGTGTACATCTTAATGTTAGTGTGTCTGTGTGTACATCTTAATATTAGTGTGTCTGTGTGTACAACTAAATGTTAGTGTGTCTGTGTGTACATCTTAATGTAAGTGTGTACATCTTAATATTAGTGTGTCTGTGTGTACATCTTAATGTTAGTGTGTCTGTGTTTACATCTTAATGTAAGTGTGTACATCTTAATATTAGTGTGTCTGTTTGTACATCTTAATATTAGTGTTTCTGTGTGTACATCTTAATGTAAGTGTGTACATCTTAGTGTTAGTGTGTCTGTGTGTACATCTTAATATTAGTGTGTCTGTGTGTACATTTTAATGTTAGTGTGTCTGTGTGTACATCTACATGTTAGTGTGTCTGTGTGTACATCTTAATATTAGTGTGTCTGTGTGTACATCTTAATGTAAGTGTATACATCTTAGTGTTAGTGTGTCTGTGTGTACATCTTAATATTAGTGTGTCTGTGTGTACATTTTAATGTTAGTGTGTCTGTGTGTACATCTTAATATTAGTGTGTCTGTGTGTACATCTTAATATTAGTGTGTCTGTGTGTACATTTTAATGTTAGTGTGTCTGTGTGTACATCTACATGTTAGCGTGTCTGTGTGTACATCTTAATATTAGTGTGTCTGTGTGTACATTTTAATGTAAGGGTGTCTGTTTGTACATCTTAATATTAGTGTGTCTGTGTGTACATTTTAATGTTAGTGTGTCTGTGTGTACATTTAAATGTAAGTGTGTCTGTTTGTACATCTTAATATTAGTGTGTCTGCGTGTACGTTTTAATGTTAGTGTGTCTGTGTGTACATCTTAATGTAAGTGTGTACATCTTAATATTAGTGTGTCTGTGTGTACATCTTAATGTAAGTGTGTACATCTTAGTGTTAGTGTGTCTGTGTGTACATCTTAATATTAGTGTGTCTGTGTGTACATTTTAATGTTAGTGTGTCTGTGTGTACATCTTAATATTGGTGTGTCTGTCTATACATCTTAATGTTTGTGTGTCTATGTGTACATCTTAATGTAAGTGTGTACATCTTAGTGTTAGTGTGTCTGTGTGTACATCTTAATATTAGTGTGTCTGTGTGTACATTTTAATGTTAGTGTGTCTGTGTGTACATCTTAATATTAGTGTGTCTGTGTGTACATTTTAATGTTATTGTGTCTGTGTGTACATCTACATGTTAGCGTGTCTGTGTGTACATCTTAATATTAGTGTGTCTGTGTGTACATTTTAATGTAAGGGTGTCTGTTTGTACATCTTAATATTAGTGTGTCTGTGTGTACATTTTAATGTTAGTGTGTCTGTGTGTACATTTAAATGTAAGTGTGTCTGTTTGTACATCTTAATATTAGTGTGTATGCGTGTACGTTTTAATATTAGTGTGTCTGTGTGCACATCTTAATGTTAGTGTGTCTGTGTGTACATCTTAATATTAGTGTGTCTGTGTGTACAACTAAATGTTAGTGTGTCTGTGTGTACATCTTAATGTAAGTGTGTACATCTTAATATTAGTGTGTCTGTGTGTACATCTTAATGTTAGTGTGTCTGTGTGTACATCTTAATGTAAGTGTGTACATCTTAATATTAGTGTGTCTGTGTGTACATCTTAATGTTAGTGTGTCTGTGTATACATCTTAATGTAAGTGTGTACATCTTAATCTTAATGTGTCTGTGTGTACATCTTAATATTAGTGTGTCTTTGTGTACATCTTAATGTTAGTGTGTCTGTTTGTACATCTTAATATTAGTGTGTCTGTGTGTACATCTTAATGTAAGTGTGTACATCTTAATATTAGTGTGTCTGTGTGTACATCTTAATGTAAGTGTGTACATCTTAATATTAGTGTGTCTGTGTGTACATCTTAATATTAGTGTGTCTTTGTGTACATCTTAATGTTAGTGTGTCTGTGTGTACATCTTAATGTAAGTGTGTACATCTTAGTGTTAGTGTGTCTGTGTGTACATCTAAATGTAAGTGTGTGTGTTTACATCTTAATGTTAGTGTGTCTGTGTGTACATCTTAATGTTAGTGTGTCTGTGTGTACATCTTAATGTTAGTGTGTCTGTGTGTACATTTTAATGTTAGTGTGTCTGTGTGTACATTTAAATGTAAGTGTGTCTGTTTGTACATCTTAATATTAGTGTGTCTGCGTGTACGTTTTAATGTTAGTGTGTCTGTGTGTACATCTTAATGTAAGTGTGTACATCTTAATATTAGTGTGTCTGTGTGTACATCTTAATGTAAGTGTGTACATCTTAGTGTTAGTGTGTCTGTGTGTACATCTTAATATTAGTGTGTCTGTGTGTACATTTTAATGTTAGTGTGTCTGTGTGTACATCTTGATATTGGTGTGTCTGTCTATACATCTTAATGTTTGTGTGTCTATGTGTACATCTTAATGTAAGTGTGTACATCTTAGTGTTAGTGTGTCTGTGTGTACATCTTAATATTAGTGTGTCTGTGTGTACATTTTAATGTTAGTGTGTCTGTGTGTACATCTTAATATTAGTGTGTCTGTGTGTACATTTTAATGTTATTGTGTCTGTGTGTACATCTACATGTTAGCGTGTCTGTGTGTACATCTTAATATTAGTGTGTCTGTGTGTACATTTTAATGTAAGGGTGTCTGTTTGTACATCTTAATATTAGTGTGTCTGTGTGTACATTTTAATGTTAGTGTGTCTGTGTGTACATTTAAATGTAAGTGTGTCTGTTTGTACATCTTAATATTAGTGTGTCTGCGTGTACGTTTTAATATTAGTGTGTCTGTGTGCACATCTTAATGTTAGTGTGTCTGTGTGTACATCTTAATATTAGTGTGTCTGTGTGTACAACTAAATGTTAGTGTGTCTGTGTGTACATCTTAATGTAAGTGTGTACATCTTAATATTAGTGTGTCTGTGTGTACATCTTAATGTTAGTGTGTCTGTGTGTACATCTTAATGTAAGTGTGTACATCTTAATATTAGTGTGTCTGTGTGTACATCTTAATGTTAGTGTGTCTGTGTATACATCTTAATGTAAGTGTGTACATCTTAATCTTAATGTGTCTGTGTGTACATCTTAATATTAGTGTGTCTTTGTGTACATCTTAATGTTAGTGTGTCTGTTTGTACATCTTAATATTAGTGTGTCTGTGTGTACATCTTAATGTAAGTGTGTACATCTTAATATTAGTGTGTCTGTGTGTACATCTTAATGTAAGTGTGTACATCTTAATATTAGTGTGTCTGTGTGTACATCTTAATATTAGTGTGTCTTTGTGTACATCTTAATGTTAGTGTGTCTGTGTGTACATCTTAATGTAAGTGTGTACATCTTAGTGTTAGTGTGTCTGTGTGTACATCTAAATGTAAGTGTGTGTGTTTACATCTTAATGTTAGTGTGTCTGTGTGTACATCTTAATGTTAGTGTGTCTGTGTGTACATCTTAATGTTAGTGTGTCTGTGTGTACATTTTAATGTTAGTGTGTCTGTGTGTACATTTAAATGTAAGTGTGTCTGTTTGTACATCTTAATATTAGTGTGTCTGCGTGTACGTCTTAATGTTAGTGTGTCTGTGTGTACATCTTAATGTAAGTGTGTACATCTTAATATTAGTGTGTCTGTGTGTACATCTTAATGTTAGTGTGTCTGTGTGTACATCTTAATATTAGTGTGTCTGTGTGTACAACTAAATGTTAGTGTGTCTGTGTGTACATCTTAATGTAAGTGTGTACATCTTAATATTAGTGTGTCTGTGTGTACATCTTAATATTAGTGTGTCTGTGTGTACATCTTAATGTTAGTGTGTCTGTGTGTACATCTTAATGTAAGTGTGTACATCTTAATATTAGTGTGTCTGTGTGTACATCTTAATATTAGTGTGTCTGTGTGTACATCTTAATGTAAGTGTGCACATCTTAATATTAGTGTGTCTGTGTGTACATCTTAATCTAAATATGTCTGTGTGTACATCTTAATATTAGTGTGTCTTTGTGTACATCTTAATTTTAGAGTGTCTGTGTGTACATCTTAATGTAAGTGTGTACATCTTAGTGTTAGTGTGTCTGTGTGTACATCTTAATATTAGTGTGTCTGTGTGTACATTTTAATGTTAGTGTGTCTGTGTGTACATCTTAATATTAGTTTGTCTGTGTGTACATTTTAATGTTAAGGTGTCTGTGTGTACATCTTAATGTTAGTGTGTCTGTGTGTACATCTTAATGTAAGTGTGTACATCTTAGTGTTAGTGTGTCTGTGTGTACATCTTAATATTAGTGTGTCTGTTAATATTAGTGTGTCTGTGTGTACATCTTAATATAAGTTTGTCTGTGTGTACATTTTAATGTTAGTGTGTCTGTGTGTCCATCTAAATGTAAGTGTGTCTGTGTGTACATCTTAATATTAGTGTGTCTGTCTGTACATCTTAATATTAGTGTGTCTGTGTGTACATTTTAATGTAAGTGTGTATGTTTGTACATCTTAATATTAGTGTGTCTGCTTGTACATCTTAATGTTAGTGTGTCTGTGTGTACATCTTAATATTAGTGTGTCTGTGTGTACATTTTAATGTTAGTGTGTCTGTGTGTACATCTACATGTTAGTGTGTCTGTGTGTACATCTTAATATTAGTGTGTCTGTGTGTACAACTAAATGTTAGTGTGTCTGTGTGTACATCTTAATGTTAGTGTGTACATCTTAATATTAGTGTGTCTGTGTGTACGTCTTAATGTTAGTGTGTCTGTGTGTACATCTTAATATTAGTGTGTCTGTGTGTACATCTTAATATTAGTGTGTCTGTGTGTACATCTTAATGTTAGTGTGTCTGTGTGTACATCTTAATGTAAGTGTGTACATCTTTATATTAGTGTGTCTGTGTGTACATCTCAATCTTAATGTGTCTGTGTGTACATCTTAATATTAGTGTGTCTTTGTGTACATCTTAATGTTAGTGTGTCTGTGTGTACATCTTAATGTAAGTGTGTACATCTTAGTGTTAGTGTGTCTGTGTGTACATCTTAATATTAGTCTGTCTGTGTGTACATTTTAATGTTAGTGTGTCTTTGTGTACATCTTAATGTTAGTGTGTCTGTGTGTACATCTTAGTGTTAGTGTGTCTGTGTGTACATCTTAATATTAGTGTGTCTGTGTGTACATTTTAATGTTAGTGTATCTGTGTGTACATCTCAATATTAGTGTGTCTGTGTGTACATTTTAATGTTAGTTTGTCTGTGTGTACATCTTAATATTAGTGTGTTTGTGTGTACATCTTAATGTAAGTGTGTACATCTTAGTGTTAGTGTGTCTTTGTGTACATCTTAATATTAGTGTGTCTGTGTGTACATTTTAATGTTAGTGTGTCCGTGTGTACATCTTAATGTAAGTGTGTACATCTTAGTGTTAGTGTGTCTGTGTGTACATCTAAATGTAAGTGTGTGTGTTTACATCTTAATGTTAGTGTGTCTGTGTGTACATCTAAATGTAAGTGTGTCTGTGTGTACATCTTAATGTAAGTGTGTACATGTTAATATTAGTGTGTCTGTGTGTACATCTTAATATTAGTGTGTATGTGTGTACATCTTAATGTAAGTGTGTACATCTTAATATTAGTGTGTCTGTGTGTACATCTTAATATTAGTGTGTCTTTGTGTACATCTTAATGTTAGTGTGTCTGTGTGTACATCTTAATGTAAGTGTGTACATCTTAGTGTTAGTGTGTCTGTGTGTACATCTTAATGTAAGTGTGTACATGTTAATATTAGTGTGTCTGTGTGTACATCTTAATGTAAGTGTGTACATCTTAATATTAGTGTGTCTGTGTGTACATCTTAATATTAGTGTGTGTGTGTACATCTTAATGTAAGTGTGTACATCTTAATATTAGTGTGTCTGTGTGTACATCTTAATATTAGTGTGTCTGTGTGTACATCTCAATGTAAGTGTGTACATCTTAATATTAGTGCGTCTTTGTGTACATCTTAATATTAGTGTGTCTGTGTGTACATCTTAATGTAAGTGTGTACATCTTAATATTAGTGTGTCTGTGTGTACATCTTAATATTAGTGTGTCTGTGTGTACATTTTAATGTAAGGGTGTCTGTTTGTACATCTTAATATTAGTGTGTCTGTGTGAAAATTTTAATGTTAGTGTGTCTGTGTGTACATTTAAATGTAAGTGTGTCTGTTTGTACATCTTAATATTAGTGTGTCTGCGTGTACGTCTTAATGTTAGTGTGTCTGTGTGTACATCTTAATGTAAGTGTGTACATCTTAATATTAGTGTGTCTGTGTGCACATCTTAATTTAAGTGTGTACATCTTAATATTAGTGTGTCTGTGTGTACATCTTAATGTTAGTGTGTCTGTGTGTACATCTTAATATTAGTGTGTCTGTGTGTACATCTTAATATTAGTGTGTCTGTGTGTACATTTTAATGTAAGGGTGTCTGTTTGTACATCTTAATGTTAGTGTGTCTGTGTGTACATTTTAATGTTAGTGTGTCTGTGTGTACATTTAAATGTAAGTGTGTCTGTTTGTACATCTTAATATTAGTGTGTCTGCGTGTACGTCTTAATGTTAGTGTGTCTGTGTGTACATCTTAATGTAAGTGTGTACATCTTAATATTAGTGTGTCTGTGTGCACATCTTAATGTAAGTGTGTACATCTTAATATTAGTGTGTCTGTGTGTACATCTTAATGTTAGTGTGTCTGTGTGTACATCTTAATATTAGTGTGTCTGCGTGTACGTCTTAATGTTAGTGTGTCTGTGTGTACATCTTAATGTAAGTGTGTACATCTTAATATTAGTGTGCCAGTGTGCACATCTTAATGTAAGTGTGTACATCTTAATATTAGTGTGTCTGTGTGTACATCTTAATGTTAGTGTGTCTGTGTGTACATCTTAATATTAGTGTGTCTGTGTGTACAACTAAATGTTAGTGTGTCTGTGTGTACATCTTAATGTAAGTGTGTACATCTTAATATTAGTGTGTCTGTGTGTAAATCTTAATGTTAGTGTGTCTGTGTGTACATCTTAATGTAAGTGTGTACATCTTAATATTAGTGTGTCTGTGTGTACATCTTAATATTAGTGTGTCTGTGTGTACATCTTAATGTAAGTGTGCACATCTTAATATTAGTGTGTCTGTGTGTACATCTTAATGTTAGTGTGTCTGTGTGTACATCTTAATGTAAGTGTGTACATCTTAATATTAGTGTGTCTGTGTGTACATCTTAATCTAAATATGTCTGTGTGTACATCTTAATATTAGTGTGTCTTTGTGTACATCTTAATTTTAGTGTGTCTGTGTGTACATCTTAATGTAAGTGTGTACATCTTAGTGTTAGTGTGTCTGTGTGTACATCTTAATATTAGTGTGTCTGTGTGTACATTTTAATGTTAGTGTGTCTGTGTGTACATCTTAATATTAGTTTGTCTGTGTGTACATTTTAATGTTAGTGTGTCTGTGTGTACATCTTAATATTAGTGTGTCTGTCTGTACATCTTAATATTAGTGTGTCTGTGTGTACATTTTAATGTAAGTGTGTCTGTTTGTACATCCTAATATTAGTGTGTCTGCGTGTACATCTTAATGTTAGTGTGTCTGTGTGTACATTTTAATGTTAGTGTGTCTGTGTGTACATCTTAATATTAGTTTGTCTGTGTGTACATTTTAATGTTAGTGTGTCTGTGTGTCCATCTAAATGTAAGTGTGTCTCTGTGTACATCTTAATATTAGTGTGTCTGTCTGTACATCTTAATATTAGTGTGTCTGTGTGTACATTTTAATGTAAGTGTGTCTGTTTGTACATCTTAATATTAGTGTGTCTGCGTGTACATCTTAATGTTAGTGTGTCTGTGTGTACATCTTAATATTAGTGTGTCTGTGTGTACATTTTAATGTTAGTGTGTCTGCGTGTACATCTACATGTTAGTGTGTCTGTGTGTACATCTTAATATTAGTGTGTCTTTGTGTACATCTTAATGTTAGTGTGTCTGTTTGTACATCTTAATATTAGTGTGTCTGTGTGTACATCTTAATATTAGTGTGTCTTTGTGTACATCTTAATGTTAGTGTGTCTGTGTGTACATCTTAATGTAAGTGTGTACATCTTAATATTTGTGTGTCTGTGTGTACATCTTAATATTAGTGTGTCTGTGTGTACATCTTAATGTAAGTGTGTACATCTTAATGTTAGTGTGTCTGTGTGTACATCTTAATGTAAGTGTGTACATCTTAGTGTTAGTGTGTCTGTGTGTACATCTTAATGTAAGTGTGTACATGTTAATATTAGTGTGTCTGTGTGTACATGTTAATATTAGTGTGTCTGTGTGTACATCTTAATGTAAGTGTGTACGTCTTAATGTTAGTGTGTCTGTGTGTACATCTTAATGTAAGTGTGTACATCTTAATATTAGTGTGTCTGTGTGTACATCTTAATATTAGTGTGTCTGTGTGTACATCTTAATGTAAGTGTGTACATCTTAATATTAGTGTGTCTGTGTGTACATCTCAATCTTAATGTGTCTGTGTGTACATCTTAATATTAGTGTGTCTTTGTGTACATCTTAATGTTAGTGTGTCTGTGTGTACATCTTAATGTAAGTGTGTACATCTTAATATTAGTGTGTCTGTGTGTACATCTCAATCTTAATGTGTCTGTGTGTACATCTTAATATTAGTGTGTCTTTGTGTACATTTTAATGTTAGTGTGTCTGTGTGTACATCTTAATATTAGTGTGTCTGTCTGTACATCTTAATATTAGTGTGTCTGTGTGTACATTTTAATGTAAGTGTGTCTGTTTGTACATCTTAATATTAGTGTGTCTGCGTGTACATCTTAATGTTAGTGTGTCTGTGTGTACATTTTAATGTTAGTGTGTCTGTGTGTACATCTTAATATTAGTTTGTCTGTGTGTACATTTTAATGTTAGTGTGTCTGTGTGTCCATCTAAATGTAAGTGTGTCTGTGTGTACATCTTAATATTAGTGTGTCTGTCTGTACATCTTAATATTAGTGTTTCTGTGTGTACATTTTAATGTAAGTGTGTCTGTTTGTACATCTTAATATTAGTGTGTCTGCGTGTACATCTTAATGTTAGTGTGTCTGTGTGTACATCTTAATATTAGTGTGTCTGTGTGTACATTTTAATGTTAGTGTGTCTGTGTGTACATCTACATGTTAGTGTGTCTGTGTGTACATCTTAATATTAGTGTGTCTTTGTGTACATCTTAATGTTAGTGTGTCTGTTTGTACATCTTAATATTAGTGTGTCTGTGTGTAAATCTTAATATTAGTGTGTCTTTGTGCACATCTTAATGTTAGTGTGTCTGTGTGTACATCTTAATGTAAGTGTGTACATCTTAATATTTGTGTGTCTGTGTGTACATCTTAATGTTAGTGTGTCTGTGTGTACATCTTAATGTAAGTGTGTACATCTTAGTGTTAGTGTGTCTGTGTGTACATCTTAATGTAAGTGTGTACATGTTAATATTAGTGTGTCTGTGTGTACATCTTAATATTAGTGTGTCTGTGTGTACATCTTAATGTAAGTGTGTACATCTTAATATTAGTGTGTCTGTGTGTACATCTTAATATTAGTGTGTCTGTGTGTACATCTTAATGTAAGTGTGTACATCTTAATGTTAGTGTGTCTGTGTGTACATCTTAATGTAAGTGTGTACATCTTAGTGTTAGTGTGTCTGTGTGTACATCTTAATGTAAGTGTGTACATGTTAATATTAGTGTGTCTGTGTGTACATCTTAATATTAGTGTGTATGTGTGTACATCTTAATGTAAGTGTGTACATCTTAATATTAGTGTGTCTGTGTGTACATCTTAATATTAGTGTGTCTTTGTGTACATCTTAATGTTAGTGTGTCTGTGTGTACATCTTAATGTAAGTGTGTACATCTTAGTGTTAGTGTGTCTGTGTGTACATCTTAATGTAAGTGTGTACATGTTAATATTAGTGTGTCTGTGTGTACATCTTAATGTAAGTGTGTACATCTTAATATTAGTGTGTCTGTGTGTACATCTTAATATTAGTGTGTGTGTGTGTACATCTTAATGTAAGTGTGTACATCTTAATATTAGTGTGTCTGTGTGTACATCTTAATATTAGTGTGTCTGTGTGTACATCTTAATGTAAGTGTGTACATCTTAATATTAGTGTGTCTGTGTGTACATCTTAATATTAGTGTGTCTGTGTGTACATTTTAATGTAAGGGTGTCTGTTTGTACATCTTAATATTAGTGTGTCTGTGTGTACATTTTAATGTTAGTGTGTCTGTGTGTACATTTAAATGTAATTGTGTCTGTTTGTACATCTTAATATTAGTGTGTCTGCGTGTACGTCTTAATGTTAGTGTGTCTGTGTGTACATCTTAATGTAAGTGTGTACATCTTAATATTAGTGTGTCTGTGTGCACATCTTAATGTAAGTGTGTACATCTTAATATTAGTGTGTCTGTGTGTACATCTTAATGTTAGTGTGTCTGTGTGTACATCTTAATAATAGTGTGTCTGTGTGTACAACTAAATGTTAGTGTGTCTGTGTGTACATCTTAATGTAAGTGTGTACATCTTTATATTAGTGTGTCTGTGTGTACATCTCAATCTTAATGTGTCTGTGTGTACATCTTAATATTAGTGTGTCTTTGTGTACATCTTAATGTTAGTGTGTCTGTGTGTACATCTTAATGTAAGTGTGTACATCTTAGTGTTAGTGTGTCTGTGTGTACATCTTAATATTAGTCTGTCTGTGTGTACATTTTAATGTTAGTGTGTCTTTGTGTACATCTTAATGTTAGTGTGTCTGTGTGTACATCTTAGTGTTAGTGTGTCTGTGTGTACATCTTAATATTAGTGTGTCTGTGTGTACATTTTAATGTTAGTGTATCTGTGTGTACATCTTAATATTAGTGTGTCTGTGTGTACATTTTAATGTTAGTTTGTCTGTGTGTACATCTTAATATTAGTGTGTCTGTGTGTACATCTTAATGTAAGTGTGTACATCTTAGTGTTAGTGTGTCTTTGTGTACATCTTAATATTAGTGTGTCTGTGTGTACATTTTAATGTTAGTGTGTCCGTGTGTACATCTTAATGTAAGTGTGTACATCTTAGTGTTAGTGTGTCTGTGTGTACATCTAAATGTAAGTGTGTGTGTTTACATCTTAATGTTAGTGTGTCTGTGTGTACATCTAAATGTAAGTGTGTCTGTGTGTACATCTTAATGTTAGTGTGTCTGTGTGTACATTTTAATGTTAGTGTGTCTGTGTGTACATTTAAATGTAAGTGTGTCTGTTTGTACATCTTAATATTAGTTTGTCTGTGTGTACATTTTAATGTTAGTGTGTCTGTGTGTCCATCTAAATGTAAGTGTGTCTTTGTGTACATCTTAATATTAGTGTGTCTGTCTGTACATCTTAATATTAGTGTGTCTGTGTGTACATTTTAATGTAAGTGTGTCTGTTTGTACATCTTAATATTAGTGTGTCTGCGTGTACATCTTAATGTTAGTGTGTCTGTGTGTACATCTTAATATTAGTGTGTCTGTGTGTACATTTTAATGTTAGTGTGTCTGTGTGTACATCTACATGTTAGTGTGTCTGTGTGTACATCTTAATATAAGTGTGTCTTTGTGTACATCTTAATGTTAGTGTGTCTGTTTGTACATCTTAATATTAGTGTGTCTGTGTGTACATCTTAATATTAGTGTGTCTTTGTGTACATCTTAATGTTAGTGTGTCTGTGTGTACATCTTAATGTAAGTGTGTACATCTTAATATTTGTGTGTCTGTGTGTACATCTTAATATTAGTGTGTCTGTGTGTACATCTTAATGTAAGTGTGTACATCTTAATGTTAGTGTGTCTGTGTGTACATCTTAATGTAAGTGTGTACATCTTAGTGTTAGTGTGTCTGTGTGTACATCTTAATGTAAGTGTGTACATGTTAATATTAGTGTGTCTGTGTGTACATCTTAATATTAGTGTGTCTGTGTGTACATCTTAATGTAAGTGTGTACATCTTAATATTAGTGTGTCTGTGTGTACATCTTAATATTAGTGTGTCTGTGTGTACATCTTAATGTAAGTGTGTACATCTTAATGTTAGTGTGTCTGTGTGTACATCTTAATGTAAGTGTGTACATCTTAGTGTTAGTGTGTCTGTGTGTACATCTTAATGTAAGTGTGTACATGTTAATATTAGTGTGTCTGTGTGTACATCTTAATATTAGTGTGTATGTGTGTACATCTTAATGTAAGTGTGTACATCTTAATATTAGTGTGTCTGTGTGTACATCTTAATATTAGTGTGTCTTTGTGTACATCTTAATGTTAGTGTGTCTGTGTGTACATCTTAATGTAAGTGTGTACATCTTAGTGTTAGTGTGTCTGTGTGTACATCTTAATGTAAGTGTGTACATGTTAATATTAGTGTGTCTGTGTGTACATCTTAATGTAAGTGTGTACATCTTAATATTAGTGTGTCTGTGTGTACATCTTAATATTAGTGTGTCTGTGTGTACATCTTAATTTAAGTGTGTACATCTTAATATTAGTGTGTCTGTGTGTACATCTTAATATTAGTGTGTCTGTGTGTACATCTTAATGTAAGTGGGTACATCTTAATATTAGTGTGTCTGTGTGTACATCTTAATATTAGTGTGTCTGTGTGTACATCTTAATGTAAGTGTGTACATCTTAATATTGGTGTGTCTGTGTGTACATCTTAATATTAGTGTGTCTGTGTGTACATTTTAATGTAAGGGTGTCTGTTTGTACATCTTAATATTAGTGTGTCTGTGTGTACATTTTAATGTTAGTGTGTCTGTGTGTACATTTAAATGTAAGTGTGTCTGTTTGTACATCTTAATATTAGTGTGTCTGCGTGTACGTCTTAATGTTAGTGTGTCTGTGTGTACATCTTAATGTAAGTGTGTACATCTTAATATTAGTGTGTCTGTGTGCACATCTTAATGTAAGTGTGTACATCTTAATATTAGTGTGTCTGTGTGTACATCTTAATGTTAGTGTGTCTGTGTGTACATCTTAATAATAGTGTGTCTGTGTGTACAACTAAATGTTAGCGTGTCTGTGTGTACATCTTAATGTTAGTGTGTACATCTTAATATTAGTGTGTCTGTGTGTACGTCTTAATGTTAGTGTGTCTGTGTGTACATCTTAATGTAAGTGTGTACATCTTAATATTAGTGTGTCTGTGTGTACATCTTAATATTAGTGTGTCTGTGTGTACATCTTAATGTAAGTGTGTACATCTTAATATTAGTGTGTCTGTGTGTACATCTCAATCTTAATGTGTCTGTGTGTACATCTTAATATTAGTGTGTCTTTGTGTACATCTTAATGTTAGTGTGTCTGTGTGTACATCTTAATGTAAGTGTGTACATCTTAATATTAGTGTGTCTGTGTGTACATCTCAATCTTAATGTGTCTGTGTGTACATCTTAATATTAGTGTGTCTTTGTGTACATTTTAATGTTAGTGTGTCTGTGTGTACATCTTAATATTAGTGTGTCTGTCTGTACATCTTAATATTAGTGTGTCTGTGTGTACATTTTAATGTTAGTGTGTCTGTGTGTCCATCTAAATGTAAGTGTGTCTGTGTGTACATCTTAATATTAGTGTGTCTGTCTGTACATCTTAATATTAGTGTTTCTGTGTGTACATTTTAATGTAAGTGTGTCTGTTTGTACATCTTAATATTAGTGTGTCTGCGTGTACATCTTAATGTTAGTGTGTCTGTGTGTACATCTTAATATTAGTGTGTCTGTGTGTACATTTTAATGTTAGTGTGTCTGTGTGTACATCTACATGTTAGTGTGTCTGTGTGTACATCTTAATATTAGTGTGTCTTTGTGTACATCTTAATGTTAGTGTGTCTGTTTGTACATCTTAATATTAGTGTGTCTGTGTGTAAATCTTAATATTAGTGTGTCTTTGTGCACATCTTAATGTTAGTGTGTCTGTGTGTACATCTTAATGTAAGTGTGTACATCTTAATATTTGTGTGTCTGTGTGTACATCTTAATATTAGTGTGTCTGTGTGTACATCTTAATGTAAGTGTGTACATCTTAATGTTAGTGTGTCTGTGTGTACATCTTAATGTAAGTGTGTACATCTTAGTGTTAGTGTGTCTGTGTGTACATCTTAATGTAAGTGTGTACATCTTAATATTAGTGTGTCTGTGTGTACATCTTAATATTAGTGTGTGTGTGTACATCTTAATGTAAGTGTGTACATCTTAATATTAGTGTGTCTGTGTGTACATCTTAATATTAGTGTGTCTGTGTGTACATCTTAATGTAAGTGTGTACATCTTAATATTAGTGTGTCTGTGTGTACATCTTAATATTAGTGTGTCTGTGTGTACATTTTAATGTAAGGGTGTCTGTTTGTACATCTTAATATTAGTGTGTCTGTGTGTACATTTTAATGTTAGTGTGTCTGTGTGTACATTTAAATGTAATTGTGTCTGTTTGTACATCTTAATATTAGTGTGTGTGTGTGTACATCTTAATGTAAGTGTGTACATCTTAATATTAGTGTGTCTGTGTGTACATCTTAATATTAGTGTGTCTGTGTGTACATCTTAATGTAAGTGTGTACATCTTAATATTAGTGTGTCTGTGTGTACATCTTAATATTAGTGTGTCTGTGTGTACATTTTAATGTAAGGGTGTCTGTTTGTACATCTTAATATTAGTGTGTCTGTGTGTACATTTTAATGTTAGTGTGTCTGTGTGTACATTTAAATGTAATTGTGTCTGTTTGTACATCTTAATATTAGTGTGTCTGCGTGTACGTCTTAATGTTAGTGTGTCTGTGTGTACATCTTAATGTAAGTGTGTACATCTTAATATTAGTGTGTCTGTGTGCACATCTTAATGTAAGTGTGTACATCTTAATATTAGTGTGTCTGTGTGTACATCTTAATGTTAGTGTGTCTGTGTGTACATCTTAATAATAGTGTGTCTGTGTGTACAACTAAATGTTAGTGTGTCTGTGTGTACATCTTAATGTAAGTGTGTACATCTTTATATTAGTGTGTCTGTGTGTACATCTCAATCTTAATGTGTCTGTGTGTACATCTTAATATTAGTGTGTCTTTGTGTACATCTTAATGTTAGTGTGTCTGTGTGTACATCTTAATGTAAGTGTGTACATCTTAGTGTTAGTGTGTCTGTGTGTACATCTTAATATTAGTCTGTCTGTGTGTACATTTTAATGTTAGTGTGTCTTTGTGTACATCTTAATGTTAGTGTGTCTGTGTGTACATCTTAATATTAGTGTGTCTGTGTGTACATTTTAATGTTAGTGTATCTGTGTGTACATCTTAATATTAGTGTGTCTGTGTGTACATTTTAATGTTAGTTTGTCTGTGTGTACATCTTAATATTAGTGTGTCTGTGTGTACATCTTAATGTAAGTGTGTACATCTTAGTGTTAGTGTGTCTTTGTGTACATCTTAATATTAGTGTGTCTGTGTGTACATTTTAATGTTAGTGTGTCCGTGTGTACATCTTAATGTAAGTGTGTACATCTTAGTGTTAGTGTGTCTGTGTGTACATCTAAATGTAAGTGTGTGTGTTTACATCTTAATGTTAGTGTGTCTGTGTGTACATCTAAATGTAAGTGTGTCTGTGTGTACATCTTAATGTTAGTGTGTCTGTGTGTACATTTTAATGTTAGTGTGTCTGTGTGTACATTTAAATGTAAGTGTGTCTGTTTGTACATCTTAATATTAGTTTGTCTGTGTGTACATTTTAATGTTAGTGTGTCTGTGTGTCCATCTAAATGTAAGTGTGTCTTTGTGTACATCTTAATATTAGTGTGTCTGTCTGTACATCTTAATATTAGTGTGTCTGTGTGTACATTTTAATGTAAGTGTGTCTGTTTGTACATCTTAATATTAGTGTGTCTGCGTGTACATCTTAATGTTAGTGTGTCTGTGTGTACATCTTAATATTAGTGTGTCTGTGTGTACATTTTAATGTTAGTGTGTCTGTGTGTACATCTACATGTTAGTGTGTCTGTGTGTACATCTTAATATAAGTGTGTCTTTGTGTACATCTTAATGTTAGTGTGTCTGTTTGTACATCTTAATATTAGTGTGTCTGTGTGTACATCTTAATATTAGTGTGTCTTTGTGTACATCTTAATGTTAGTGTGTCTGTGTGTACATCTTAATGTAAGTGTGTACATCTTAATATTTGTGTGTCTGTGTGTACATCTTAATATTAGTGTGTCTGTGTGTACATCTTAATGTAAGTGTGTACATCTTAATGTTAGTGTGTCTGTGTGTACATCTTAATGTAAGTGTTTACATCTTAGTGTTAGTGTGTCTGTGTGTACATCTTAATGTAAGTGTGTACATGTTAATATTAGTGTGTCTGTGTGTACATCTTAATATTAGTGTGTCTGTGTGTACATCTTAATGTAAGTGTGTACATCTTAATATTAGTGTGTCTGTGTGTACATCTTAATATTAGTGTGTCTGTGTGTACATCTTAATGTAAGTGTGTACATCTTAATGTTAGTGTGTCTGTGTGTACATCTTAATGTAAGTGTGTACATGTTAATATTAGTGTGTCTGTGTGTACATCTTAATATTAGTGTGTATGTGTGTACATCTTAATGTAAGTGTGTACATCTTAATATTAGTGTGTCTGTGTGTACATCTTAATATTAGTGTGTCTTTGTGTACATCTTAATGTTAGTGTGTCTGTGTGTACATCTTAATGTAAGTGTGTACATCTTAGTGTTAGTGTGTCTGTGTGTACATCTTAATGTAAGTGTGTACATGTTAATATTAGTGTGTCTGTGTGTACATCTTAATGTAAGTGTGTACATCTTAATATTAGTGTGTCTGTGTGTACATCTTAATATTAGTGTGTCTGTGTGTACATCTTAATGTAAGTGTGTACATCTTAATATTAGTGTGTCTGTGTGTACATCTTAATATTAGTGTGTCTGTGTGTACATCTTAATGTAAGTGTGTACATCTTAATATTAGTGTGTCTGTGTGTACATCTTAATATTAGTGTGTCTGTGTGTACATCTTAATGTAAGTGTGTACATCTTAATATTGGTGTGTCTGTGTGTACATCTTAATATTAGTGTGTCTGTGTGTACATTTTAATGTAAGGGTGTCTGTTTGTACATCTTAATATTAGTGTGTCTGTGTGTACATTTTAATGTTAGTGTGTCTGTGTGTACATTTAAATGTAAGTGTGTCTGTTTGTACATCTTAATATTAGTGTGTCTGCGTGTACGTCTTAATGTTAGTGTGTCTGTGTGTACATCTTAATGTAAGTGTGTACATCTTAATATTAGTGTGTCTGTGTGCACATCTTAATGTAAGTGTGTACATCTTAATATTAGTGTGTCTGTGTGTACATCTTAATGTTAGTGTGTCTGTGTGTACATCTTAATAATAGTGTGTCTGTGTGTACAACTAAATGTTAGCGTGTCTGTGTGTACATCTTAATGTTAGTGTGTACATCTTAATATTAGTGTGTCTGTGTGTACGTCTTAATGTTAGTGTGTCTGTGTGTACATCTTAATGTAAGTGTGTACATCTTAATATTAGTGTGTCTGTGTGTACATCTTAATATTAGTGTGTCTGTGTGTACATCTTAATGTAAGTGTGTACATCTTAATATTAGTGTGTCTGTGTGTACATCTCAATCTTAATGTGTCTGTGTGTACATCTTAATATTAGTGTGTCTTTGTGTACATCTTAATGTTAGTGTGTCTGTGTGTACATCTTAATGTAAGTGTGTACATCTTAATATTAGTGTGTCTGTGTGTACATCTCAATCTTAATGTGTCTGTGTGTACATCTTAATATTAGTGTGTCTTTGTGTACATTTTAATGTTAGTGTGTCTGTGTGTACATCTTAATATTAGTGTGTCTGTCTGTACATCTTAATATTAGTGTGTCTGTGTGTACATTTTAATGTAAGTGTGTCTGTTTGTACATCTTAATATTAGTGTGTCTGCGTGTACATCTTAATGTAAGTGTGTACATCTTAATATTTGCATCTTAATGTGTCTGTGTGTACATCTTAATATTAGTGTGTCTTTGTGTACATCTTAATGTTAGTGTGTCTGTGTGTACATCTTAATGTAAGTGTGTACATCTCAATCTTAATGTGTCTGTGTGTAAATCTTAATATTAGTGTGTCTTTGTGTACATCTTAATGTTAGTGTGTCTGTGTGTACATCTTAATGTAAGTGTGTACATCTTAATATTAGTGTGTCTGTGTGTACATCTCAATCTTAATGTGTCTGTGTGTACATCTTAATATTAGTGTGTCTTTGTGTACATCTTAATGTTAGTGTGTCTGTGTGTACATCTTAATGTAAGTGTGTACATCTTAGTGTTAGTGTGTCTGTGTGTACACCTCAATATTAGTGTGTCTGTGTGTACATTTTAATGTTAGTGTGTCTGTGTGTACATCTTAATGTTAGTGTGTCTGTGTGTACATATTAATGTAAGTGTGTACATCTTAGTGTTAGTGTTTCTGTGTGTACATCTTAATATTAGTGTGTCTGTGTGTACATTTTAATGTTAGTGTATCTGTGTGTACATCTTAATATTAGTGTGTCTGTGTGTACATTTTAATGTTAGTTTGTCTGTGTGTACATCTTAATATTAGTGTGTCTGTGTGTACATCTTAATGTAAGTGTGTACATCTTAGTGTTAGTGTGTCTTTGTGTACATCTTAATATTAGTGTGTCTGTGTGTACATTTTAATGTTAGTGTGTCCGTGTGTACATCTACATGTTAGTGTGTCTGTGTGTACATCTTAATATTAGTGTGTCTTTGTGTACATCTTAATGTTAGTGTGTCTGTGTGTACATCTTAATGTAAGTGTGTACATCTTAATATTAGTGTGTCTGTGTGTACATCTCAATCTTAATTTGTCTGTGTGTACATCTTAATATTAGTGTGTCTTTGTGTACATCTTAATGTTAGTGTGTCTGTGTGTACATCTTAATGTAAGTGTGTACATCTTAGTGTTAGTGTGTCTGTGTGTACATCTCAATCTTAATGTGTCTGTGTGTACATCTTAATATTAGTGTGTCTTTGTGTACATCTTAATGTTAGTGTGTCTCTGTGTACATTTTAATGTTAGTGTGTCTGTGTGTACATTTTAATGTTAGTTTGTCTGTGTGTACATCTTAATATTAGTGTGTCTGTGTGTACATCTTAATGTAAGTGTGTACATCTTAGTGTTAGTGTGTCTTTGTGTACATTTTAATGTTAGTGTGTCCGTGTGTACATCTACATGTTAGTGTGTCTGTGTGTACATCTTAATATTAGTGTGTCTTTGTGTACATCTTAATGTTAGTGTGTCTGTGTGTACATCTTAATGTAAGTGTGTACATCTTAATATTAGTGTGTCTGTGTGTACATCTCAATCTTAATGTGTCTGTGTGTACATCTTAATATTAGTGTGTCTTTGTGTACATCTTAATGTTAGTGTGTCTGTGTGTACATCTTAATGTAAGTGTGTACATCTTAGTGTTAGTGTGTCTGTGTGTACATCTTAATATTAGTGTGTCTGTGTGTACATTTTAATGTTAGTGTGTCTGTGTGTACATCTTAATGTTAGTGTGTCTGTGTGTACATCTTAATGTAAGTGTGTACATCTTAGTGTTAGTGTGTCTGTGTGTACATCTTAATATTAGTGTGTCTGTGTGTACATTTTAATGTTAGTGTGTCTGTGTGTACATCTTAATATTAGTGTGTCTGTGTGTACATTTTAATGTTAGTGTGTCTGTGTGTACATCTTAATATTAGTGTGTCTGTGTGTACATCTTAATGTAAGTGTGTACATCTTAGTGTTAGTGTGTCTTTGTGTACATCTTAATATTAGTGTGTCTGTGTGTACATTTTAATGTTAGTGTGTCCGTGTGTACATCTACATGTTAGTGTGTCTGTGTGTACATCTTAATGTAAGTGTGTACATCTTAATATTAGTGTGTCTGTGTGTACATCTCAATCTTAATGTGTCTGTGTGTACATCTTAATATTAGTGTGTCTTTGTGTACATCTTAATGTTAGTGTGTCTGTGTGTACATCTTAATGTAAGTGTGTACATCTTAATATTAGTGTGTCTGTGTGTACATCTCAATCTTAATGTGTCTGTGTGTACATCTTAATATTAGTGTGTCTTTGTGTACATTTTAATGTTAGTGTGTCTGTGTGTACATCTTAATATTAGTGTGTCTGTCTGTACATCTTAATATTAGTGTGTCTGTGTGTACATTTTAATGTAAGTGTGTCTGTTTGTACATCTTAATATTAGTGTGTCTGCGTGTACATCTTAATGTAAGTGTGTACATCTTAATATTTGCATCTTAATGTGTCTGTGTGTACATCTTAATATTAGTGTGTCTTTGTGTACATCTTAATGTTAGTGTGTCTGTGTGTACATCTTAATGTAAGTGTGTACATCTCAATCTTAATGTGTCTGTGTGTAAATATTAATATTAGTGTGTCTTTGTGTACATCTTAATGTTAGTGTGTCTGTGTGTACATCTTAATGTAAGTGTGTACATCTTAATATTAGTGTGTCTGTGTGTACATCTCAATCTTAATGTGTCTGTGTGTACATCTTAATGTTAGTGTGTCTGTGTGTACATCTTAATGTAAGTGTGTACATCTTAGTGTTAGTGTGTCTGTGTGTACACCTCAATATTAGTGTGTCTGTGTGTACATTTTAATGTTAGTGTGTCTGTGTGTACATCTTAATGTTAGTGTGTCTGTGTGTACATATTAATGTAAGTGTGTACATCTTAGTGTTAGTGTTTCTGTGTGTACATCTTAATATTAGTGTGTCTGTGTGTACATTTTAATGTTAGTGTATCTGTGTGTACATCTTAATATTAGTGTGTCTGTGTGTACATTTTAATGTTAGTTTGTCTGTGTGTACATCTTAATATTAGTGTGTCTGTGTGTACATCTTAATGTAAGTGTGTACATCTTAGTGTTAGTGTGTCTTTGTGTACATCTTAATATTAGTGTGTCTGTGTGTACATTTTAATGTTAGTGTGTCCGTGTGTACATCTACATGTTAGTGTGTCTGTGTGTACATCTTAATATTAGTGTGTCTTTGTGTACATCTTAATGTTAGTGTGTCTGTGTGTACATCTTAATGTAAGTGTGTACATCTTAATATTAGTGTGTCTGTGTGTACATCTCAATCTTAATTTGTCTGTGTGTACATCTTAATATTAGTGTGTCTTTGTGTACATCTTAATGTTAGTGTGTCTGTGTGTACATCTTAATGTAAGTGTGTACATCTTAGTGTTAGTGTGTCTGTGTGTACATCTCAATCTTAATGTGTCTGTGTGTACATCTTAATATTAGTGTGTCTTTGTGTACATCTTAATGTTAGTGTGTCTCTGTGTACATTTTAATGTAAGTGTGTCTGTGTGTACATTTTAATGTTAGTTTGTCTGTGTGTACATCTTAATATTAGTGTGTCTGTGTGTACATCTTAATGTAAGTGTGTACATCTTAGTGTTAGTGTGTCTTTGTGTACATCTTAATATTAGTGTGTCTGTGTGTACATTTTAATGTTAGTGTGTCCGTGTGTACATCTACATGTTAGTGTGTCTGTGTGTACATCTTAATATTAGTGTGTCTTTGTGTACATCTTAATGTTAGTGTGTCTGTGTGTACATCTTAATGTAAGTGTGTACATCTTAATATTAGTGTGTCTGTGTGTACATCTCAATCTTAATGTGTCTGTGTGTACATCTTAATATTAGTGTGTCTTTGTGTACATCTTAATGTTAGTGTGTCTGTGTGTACATCTTAATGTAAGTGTGTACATCTTAGTGTTAGTGTGTCTGTGTGTACATCTTAATATTAGTGTGTCTGTGTGTACATTTTAATGTTAGTGTGTCTGTGTGTACATCTTAATGTTAGTGTGTCTGTGTGTACATCTTAATGTAAGTGTGTACATCTTAGTGTTAGTGTGTCTGTGTGTACATCTTAATATTAGTGTGTCTGTGTGTACATTTTAATGTTAGTGTGTCTGTGTGTACATCTTAATATTAGTGTGTCTGTGTGTACATTTTAATGTTAGTGTGTCTGTGTGTACATCTTGATCTTAATGTGTCTGTGTGTACATCTTAATATTTGTGTCACTGTATGTAAATCTTAATGTAAGTGTGTACATCTTAATGTTAGTGTGTCTGTGTGTACATCTTTATGTAAGTGTGTACATCTTAGTGTTAGTGTGTCTGTGTGTACATCTTAATATTAGTGTGTCTCTGTGTACATTTTAATGTTAGTGTGTCTGTGTGTACATCTTAATATTAGTGTGTCTGCGTGTACATCTTAATGTTAGTGTGTCTGTGTGTACATCTTAATGTAAGTGTGTACAACTTAATGTTAGTGTGTCTGTGTGTACATCTTAATGTAAGTGTGTACATCTTAGTGTTAGTGTGTCTGTGTGTACATCTTAATATTAGTGTGTCTGTGTGTACATTTTAATGTTAGTGTGTCCGTGTGTACATCTACATGTTAGTGTGTCTGTGTGTACATCTTAATATTAGTGTGTCTTTGTGTACATCTTAATGTTAGTGTGTCTGTGTGTACATCTTAATGTAAGTGTGTACATCTTAATATTAGTGTGTCTGTGTGTACATCTTAATATTGGTGTGTCTGTGTGTACATCTTAATATTAGTGTGTGTACATCTTAATATTAGTGTGTCTGTGTGTACATTTTAATGTTAGTGTGTCTGTGTGTACATCTTAATATTAGTGTGTCTGTGTGTACATCTTAATGTAAGTGTGTACATCTTAATATTAGTGTGTCTGTGTGTACATCTTAATGTTAGTGTTTCTGTGTGTACATCTTAATGTAAGTGTGTACATCTTAGTGTTAGTGTGTCTGTGTGTACATTTTAATGTTAGTGTGTCTGTGTGTACATCTTAATATTAGTGTGTCTGTGTGTACATCTTAATGTAAGTGTGTACATCTTAATATTAGTGTGTCTGTGTGTACATTTTAATGTTAGTGTGTCTGTGTGTACATCTTAATATTAGTTTGTCTGTGTGTACATTTTAATGTTAGTGTGTCTGTGTGTACATCTTAATGTTAGTGTGTCTGTGTGTACATCTTAATGTAAGTGTGTACATCTTAATATTAGTGTGTCTGTGTGTACATCTTAATATTAGTGTGTCTGTGTGTACATCTGAATGTAAGTGTGTCTGTGTGTACATCTTAATGTAAGTGTGTACATCTTAATATTAGTGTGTCTGTGTGTACATCTCAATCTTAATGTGTCTGTGTGTACATCTTAATATTAGTGTGTCTTTGTGTACATCTTAATGTTAGTGTGTCTGTGTGTACATCTTAATGTAAGTGTGTACATCTTAGTGTTAGTGTGTCTGTGTGTGTACATCTTAATATTAGTGTGTCTGTGTGTACATCTTAATGTTAGTGTGTCTGTGTGTACATCTTAATGTAAGTGTGTACATCTTAGTGTTAGTGTGTCTGTGTGTACATTTTAATGTTAGTGTGTCTGTGTGTACATCTTAATATTAGTGTGTCTCTGTGTACATTTTAATGTTAGTGTGTCTGTGTGTACATCTTAATATTAGTGTGTCTGTGTATCTTAGTGTTAGTGTGTCTTTGTGTACATCTTAAAATTAGTGTGTCTGTGTGTACATTTTAATGTTAGTGTGTCCGTGTGTACATCTACATGTTAGTGTGTCTGTGTGTACATCTTAATATTAGTGTGTCTTTGTGTACATCTTAATGTTAGTGTGTCTGTGTGTACATCCTAATGTAAGTGTGTACATCTTAATATTAGTGTGTCTGTGTGTACATCTTAATATTAGTGTGTCTGTGTGTACATCTTAATATTAGTGTGTGTACATCTTAATATTAGTGTGTCTGTGTGTACATTTTAATGTTAGTGTGTCTGTGTGTACATCTTAATATTAGTGTGTCTGTGTGTACATCTTAATATTAGTGTGTCTGTGTGTACATTTTAATGTTAGTGTGTCTGTGTGTACATCTTAATGTTAGTGTGTCTGTGTGTACATCTTAATGTAAGTGTGTACATCTTAGTGTTAGTGTGTCTGTGTGTACATCTTAATATTAGTGTGTCTTTGTGTACATCTTAATGTTAGTGTGTCTGTGTGTACATCTTAATGTAAGTGTGTACATCTTAATATTAGTGTGTCTGTGTGTACATCTTAATATTAGTGTGTCTGTGTGTACATCTTAATATTAGTGTGTGTACATCTTAATATTAGTGTGTCTGTGTGTACATTTTAATGTTAGTGTGTCTGTGTGTACATCTTAATATTAGTGTGTCTGTGTGTACATCTTAATGTAAGTGTGTACATCTTAATATTAGTGTGTCTGTGTGTACATCTTAATGTTAGTGTGTCTGTGTGTACATCTTAATATTAGTGTGTCTGTGTGCACATCTTAATATTAGTGTGTCTTTGTGTACATCTTAATGTTAGTGTGTCTGTGTTTACATCTTAATGTAAGTGTGTACATCTTAGTGTTAGTGTGTCTGTGTGTACATCTTAATATTAGTGTGTCTGTGTGTACATTTTAACGTTAGTGTGTCTGTGTGTACATCTTAATGTTAGTGTGTACATCTTAGTGTTAGTGTGTCTGTGTGTACATCTTAATATTAGTGTGTCTGTGTGTACATCTTAATGTTAGTGTGTCTGTGTGTCTGTGTGTACATCTTAATGTAAGTGTGTACATCTTAGTGTTAGTGTGTCTGTGTGTACATCTTAATATTAGTGTGTCTGTGTGTACATTTTAATGTTAGTGTGTCTGTGTGTACATCTTAATATTAGTGTGTCTGTGTGTACATTTTAATGTTAGTGTGTCTGTGTGTACATCTTAATATTAGTGTGTCTGTGTGTACATCTTAATGTAAGTGTGTACATCTTAATATTAGTGTGTCTGTGTGTACATCTTAATGTTAGTGTGTCTGTGTGTACATCTTAATATTAGTGTGTCTGTGTGCACATCTTAATATTAGTGTGTCTTTGTGTACATCTTAATGTTAGTGTGTCTGTGTTTACATCTTAATGTAAGTGTGTACATCTTAGTGTTAGTGTGTCTGTGTGTACATCTTAATATTAGTGTGTCTGTGTGTACATTTTAACGTTAGTGTGTCTGTGTGTACATCTTAATGTTAGTGTGTACATCTTAGTGTTAGTGTGTCTGTGTGTACATCTTAATATTAGTGTGTCTGTGTGTACATCTTAATGTTAGTGTGTCTGTGTGTCTGTGTGTACATCTTAATGTAAGTGTGTACATCTTAGTGTTAGTGTGTCTGTGTGTACATCTTAATATTAGTGTGTCTGTGTGTACATTTTAATGTTAGTGTGTCTGTGTGTACATCTTAATATTAGTGTGTCTGTGTGTACATTTTAATGTTAGTGTGTCTGTGTGTACATCTTAATATTAGTGTGTCTGTGTGTACATCTTAATATTAGTGTGTCTGTGTGTACATTTTAATGTTAGTGTGTCTGTGTGTACATCTTAATGTTAGTGTGTCTGTGTGTACATCTTAGTGTTAGTGTGTCTGTGTGTACATCTTAATATTAGTGTGTCTTTGTGTACATCTTAATGTTAGTGTGTCTGTGTGTACATCTTAATGTAAGTGTGTACATCTTAATATTAGTGTGTCTGTGTGTACATCTTAATATTAGTGTGTCTGTGTGTACATCTTAATATTAGTGTGTGTACATCTTAATATTAGTGTGTCTGTGTGTACATTTTAATGTTAGTGTGTCTGTGTGTACATCTTAATATTAGTGTGTCTGTGTGTACATCTTAATGTAAGTGTGTCCGTGTGTACATCTACATGTTAGTGTGTCTGTGTGTACATCTTAATATTAGTGTGTCTTTGTGTACATCTTAATGTTAGTGTGTCTGTGTGTACATCTTAATGTAAGTGTGTACATCTTAATATTAGTGTGTCTGTGTGTACATCTCAATCTTAATGTGTCTGTGTGTACATCTTAATATTAGTGTGTCTTTGTGTACATCTTAATGTTAGTGTGTCTGTGTGTACATCTTAATGTAAGTGTGTACATCTTAGTGTTAGTGTGTCTGTGTGTACATCTTAATATTAGTGTGTCTGTGTGTACATTTTAATGTTAGTGTGTCTGTGTGTACATCTTAATGTTAGTGTGTCTGTGTGTACATCTTAATGTAAGTGTGTACATCTTAGTGTTAGTGTGTCTGTGTGTACATCTTAATATTAGTGTGTCTGTGTGTACATTTTAATGTTAGTGTGTCCGTGTGTACATCTACATGTTAGTGTGTCTGTGTGTACATCTTAATATTAGTGTGTCTTTGTGTACATCTTAATGTTAGTGTGTCTGTGTGTACATCTTAATGTAAGTGTGTACATCTTAATATTAGTGTGTCTGTGTGTACATCTCAATCTTAATTTGTCTGTGTGTACATCTTAATATTAGTGTGTCTTTGTGTACATCTTAATGTTAGTGTGTCTGTGTGTACATCTTAATGTAAGTGTGTACATCTTAGTGTTAGTGTGTCTGTGTGTACATCTTAATATTAGTGTGTCTGTGTGTACATTTTAATGTTAGTGTGTCTGTGTGTACATCTTAATGTTAGTGTGTCTGTGTGTACATCTTAATGTAAGTGTGTACATCTTAGTGTTAGTGTGTCTGTGTGTACATCTTAATATTAGTGTGTCTTTGTGTACATCTTAATGTTAGTGTGTCTGTGTGTACATCTTAATGTAAGTGTGTACATCTTAATATTAGTGTGTCTGTGTGTACATCTCAATCTTAATTAGTCTGTGTGTACATCTTAATATTAGTGTGTCTTTGTGTACATCTTAATGTTAGTGTGTCTGTGTGTACATCTTAATGTAAGTGTGTACATCTTAGTGTTAGTGTGTCTGTGTGTACATCTCAATCTTAATGTGTCTGTGTGTACATCTTAATATTAGTGTGTCTTTGTGTACATCTTAATGTTAGTGTGTCTCTGTGTACATTTTAATGTTAGTGTGTCTGTGTGTACATTTTAATGTTAGTTTGTCTGTGTGTACATCTTAAAATTAGTGTGTCTGTGTGTACATCTTAATGTAAGTGTGTACATCTTAGTGTTAGTGTGTCTTTGTGTACATCTTAATATTAGTGTGTCTGTGTGTACATCTTAATATTAGTGTGTCTGTGTGTACATCTTAATATTAGCGTGTCTGTGTGTACATCTTAATGTAAGTGTGTACATCTTAATATTAGTGTGTCTGTGTGTACATCTTAATATTAGTGTGTCTGTGTGTACATTTTAATGTAAGGGTGTCTGTTTGTACATCTTAATATTAGTGTGTCTGTGTGTACATTTTAATGTTAGTGTGTCTGTGTGTACATTTAAATGTAAGTGTGTCTGTTTGTACATCTTAATATTAGTGTGTCTGCGTGTACGTCTTAATGTTAGTGTGTCTGTGTGTACATCTTAATGTAAGTGTGTACATCTTAATATTAGTGTGTCTGTGTGCACATCTTAATGTAAGTGTGTACATCTTAATATTAGTGTGTCTGTGTGTACATCTTAATGTTAGTGTGTCTGTGTGTACATCTTAATAATAGTGTGTCTGTGTGTACAACTAAATGTTAGTGTGTCTGTGTGTACATCTTAATGTTAGTGTGTACATCTTAATATTAGTGTGTCTGTGTGTACGTCTTAATGTTAGTGTGTCTGTGTGTACATCTTAATGTAAGTGTGTACATCTTAATATTAGTGTGTCTGTGTGTACATCTTAATATTAGTGTGTCTGTGTGTACGTCTTAATGTTAGTGTGTCTGTCTGTACATCTTAATGTAAGTGTGTACATCTTAATATTAGTGTGTCTGTGTGTACATCTTAATATTAGTGTGTCTTTGTGTACATCTTAATGTTAGTGTGTCTGTGTGTACATCTTAATGTAAGTGTGTATATCTTAGTGTTAGTGTGTCTGTGTGTACATCTTAATATTAGTGTGTCTGTGTGTACATTTTAATGTTAGTGTGTCTGTGTGTACATCCTAATATTAGTTTGTCTGTGTGTACATTTTAATGTTAGTGTGTCTGTGTGTACATCTTAATGTTAGTGTGTCTGTGTGTACATCTTAATGTAAGTGTGTACATCTTAATATTAGTGTGTCTGTGTGTACATCTTAATATTAGTGTGTCTGTGTGTACATCTGAATGTAAGTGTGTCTGTGTGTACATCTTAATGTAAGTGTGTACATCTTAATATTAGTGTGTCTGTGTGTACATCTCAATCTTAATGTGTCTGTGTGTACATCTTAATATTAGTGTGTCTTTGTGTACATCTTAATGTTAGTGTGTCTGTGTGTACATCTTAATGTAAGTGTGTACATCTTAGTGTTAGTGTGTCTGTGTGTGTACATCTCAATATTAGTGTGTCTGTGTGTACATCTTAATGTTAGTGTGTCTGTGTGTACATCTTAATGTAAGTGTGTACATCTTAGTGTTAGTGTGTCTGTGTGTACATTTTAATGTTAGTGTGTCTGTGTGTACATCTTAATATTAGTGTGTCTCTGTGTACATTTTAATGTTAGTGTGTCTGTGTGTACATCTTAATATTAGTGTGTCTGTGTATCTTAGTGTTAGTGTGTCTTTGTGTACATCTTAATATTAGTGTGTCTGTGTGTACATTTAATGTTAGTGTGTCCGTGTGTACATCTACATGTTAGTGTGTCTGTGTGTACATCTTAATATTAGTGTGTCTTTGTGTACATCTTAATGTTAGTGTGTCTGTGTGTACATCTTAATGTAAGTGTGTACATCTTAATATTAGTGTGTCTGTGTGTACATCTTAATATTAGTGTGTCTGTGTGTACATCTTAATATTAGTGTGTGTACATCTTAATATTAGTGTGTCTGTGTGTACATTTTAATGTTAGTGTGTCTGTGTGTACATCTTAATATTAGTGTGTCTGTGTGTACATCTTAATATTAGTGTGTCTGTGTGTACATTTTAATGTTAGTGTGTCTGTGTGTACATCTTAATGTTAGTGTGTCTGTGTGTACATCTTAATGTAAGTGTGTACCTCTTAGTGTTAGTGTGTCTGTGTGTACATCTTAATATTAGTGTGTCTTTGTGTACATCTTAATGTTAGTGTGTCTGTGTGTACATCTTAATGTAAGTGTGTACATCTTAATATTAGTGTGTCTGTGTGTACATCTTAATATTAGTGTGTCTGTGTGTACATCTTAAAATTAGTGTGTGTACATCTTAATATTAGTGTGTCTGTGTGTACATTTTAATGTTAGTGTGTCTGTGTGTACATCTTAATATTAGTGTGTCTGTGTGTACATCTTAATGTAAGTGTGTCCGTGTGTACATCTACATGTTAGTGTGTCTGTGTGTACATCTTAATATTAGTGTGTCTTTGTGTACATCTTAATGTTAGTGTGTCTGTGTGTACATCTTAATGTAAGTGTGTACATCTTAATATTAGTGTGTCTGTGTGTACATCTCAATCTTAATGTGTCTGTGTGTACATCTTAATATTAGTGTGTCTTTGTGTACATCTTAATGTTAGTGTGTCTGTGTGTACATCTTAATGTAAGTGTGTACATCTTAGTGTTAGTGTGTCTGTGTGTACATCTTAATATTAGTGTGTCTGTGTGTACATTTTAATGTTAGTGTGTCCGTGTGTACATCTACATGTTAGTGTGTCTGTGTGTACATCTTAATATTAGTGTGTCTTTGTGTACATCTTAATGTTAGTGTGTCTGTGTGTACATCTTAATGTAAGTGTGTACATCTTAATATTAGTGTGTCTGTGTGTACATCTCAATCTTAATTTGTCTGTGTGTACATCTTAATATTAGTGTGTCTTTGTGTACATCTTAATGTTAGTGTGTCTGTGTGTACATCTTAATGTAAGTGTGTACATCTTAGTGTTAGTGTGTCTGTGTGTACATCTTAATATTAGTGTGTCTGTGTGTACATTTTAATGTTAGTGTGTCTGTGTGTACATCTTAATGTTAGTGTGTCTGTGTGTACATCTTAATGTAAGTGTGTACATCTTAGTGTTAGTGTGTCTGTGTGTACATCTTAATATTAGTGTGTCTTTGTGTACATCTTAATGTTAGTGTGTCTGTGTGTACATCTTAATGTAAGTGTGTACATCTTAATATTAGTGTGTCTGTGTGTACATCTCAATCTTAATTAGTCTGTGTGTACATCTTAATATTAGTGTGTCTTTGTGTACATCTTAATGTTAGTGTGTCTGTGTGTACATCTTAATGTAAGTGTGTACATCTTAGTGTTAGTGTGTCTGTGTGTACATCTCAATCTTAATGTGTCTGTGTGTACATCTTAATATTAGTGTGTCTTTGTGTACATCTTAATGTTAGTGTGTCTCTGTGTACATTTTAATGTTAGTGTGTCTGTGTGTACATTTTAATGTTAGTTTGTCTGTGTGTACATCTTAAAATTAGTGTGTCTGTGTGTACATCTTAATGTAAGTGTGTACATCTTAGTGTTAGTGTGTCTTTGTGTACATCTTAATATTAGTGTGTCTGTGTGTACATCTTAATATTAGTGTGTCTGTGTGTACATCTTAATATTAGCGTGTCTGTGTGTACATCTTAATGTAAGTGTGTACATCTTAATATTAGTGTGTCTGTGTGTACATCTTAATATTAGTGTGTCTGTGTGTACATTTTAATGTAAGGGTGTCTGTTTGTACATCTTAATATTAGTGTGTCTGTGTGTACATTTTAATGTTAGTGTGTCTGTGTGTACATTTAAATGTAAGTGTGTCTGTTTGTACATCTTAATATTAGTGTGTCTGCGTGTACGTCTTAATGTTAGTGTTTCTGTGTGTACATCTTAATGTAAGTGTGTACATCTTAATATTAGTGTGTCTGTGTGCACATCTTAATGTAAGTGTGTACATCTTAATATTAGTGTGTCTGTGTGTACATCTTAATGTTAGTGTGTCTGTGTGTACATCTTAATAATAGTGTGTCTGTGTGTACAACTAAATGTTAGTGTGTCTGTGTGTACATCTTAATGTTAGTGTGTACATCTTAATATTAGTGTGTCTGTGTGTACGTCTTAATGTTAGTGTGTCTGTGTGTACATCTTAATGTAAGTGTGTACATCTTAATATTAGTGTGTCTGTGTGTACATCTTAATATTAGTGTGTCTGTGTGTACATCTTAATGTAAGTGTGTACATCTTAATATTAGTGTGTCTGTGTGTACATCTCAATCTTAATGTGTCTGTGTGTACATCTTAATATTAGTGTGTCTTTGTGTACATCTTAATGTTAGTGTGTCTGTGTGTACATCTTAATGTAAGTGTGTACATCTTAATATTAGTGTGTCTGTGTGTACATCTCAATCTTAATGTGTCTGTGTGTACATCTTATTATTAGTGTGTCTTTGTGTACATCTTAATGTTAGTGTGTCTGTGTGTACATCTTAATGTAAGTGTGTACATCTTAGTGTTAGTGTGTCTGTGTGTACACCTCAATCTTAATGTGTCTGTGTGTACATCTTAATATTAGTGTGTCTTTGTGTACATCTTAATGTTAGTATGTCTGTGTGTACATCTTAATGTAAGTGTGTACATCTTAGTGTTAGTGTGTCTGTGTGTACATCTTAATATTAGTGTGTGTGTACATTTTAATGTTAGTGTGTCTGTGTGTACATCTTAATGTTAGTGTGTCTGTGTGTACATCTTAATGTAAGTGTGTACATCTTAGTGTTAGTGTGTCTGTGTGTACATCTTAATATTAGTGTGTCTGTGTGTACATTTTAATGTTAGTGTATCTGTGTGTACATCTTAATATTAGTGTGTCTGTGTGTACATTTTAATGTTAGTTTGTCTGTGTGTACATCTTAATATTAGTGTGTCTGTGTGTACATCTTAATGTAAGTGTGTACATCTTAGTGTTAGTGTGTCTTTGTGTACATCTTAATAATAGTGTGTCTGTGTGTACATTTTAATGTTAGTGTGTCCGTGTGTACATCTACATGTTAGTGTGTCTGTGTGTACATCTTAATATTAGTGTGTCTTTGTGTACATCTTAATGTTAGTGTGTCTGTGTGTACATCTTAATGTAAGTGTGTACATCTTAATATTAGTGTGTCTGTGTGTATATTTAAATGTAAGTGTGTCTGTTTGTACATCTTAATATTAGTGTGTCTGCGTGTACGTCTTAATGTTAGTGTGTCTGTGTGTACATCTTAATGTAAGTGTGTACATCTTAGTGTTAGTGTGTCTGTGTGTACATCTCAATCTTAATGTGTCTGTGTGTACATCCTAATATTAGTGTGTCTTTGTGTACATCTTAATGTTAGTGTGTCTCTGTGTACATTTTAATGTTAGTGTGTCTGTGTGTACATTTTAATGTTAGTTTGTCTGTGTGTACATCTTAATATTAGTGTGTCTGTGTGTACATCTTAATGTAAGTGTGTACATCTTAGTGTTAGTGTGTCTTTGTGTACATCTTAATATTAGTGTGTCTGTGTGTACATTTTAATGTTAGTGTGTCCGTGTGTACATCTACATGTTAGTGTGTCTGTGTGTACATCTTAATATTAGTGTGTCTTTGTGTACATCTTAATGTTAGTGTGTCTGTGTGTACATCTTAATGTAAGTGTGTACATCTTAATATTAGTGTGTCTGTGTGTACATCTCAATCTTAATGTGTCTGTGTGTACATCTTAATATTAGTGTGTCTTTGTGTACATCTTAATGTTAGTGTGTCTGTGTGTACATCTTAATGTAAGTGTGTACATCTTAATATTAGTGTGTCTGTGTGTACATCTTAATATTAGTGTGTCTGTGTGTACATTTTAATGTTAGTGTGTCTGTGTGTACATCTTAATATTAGTGTGTCTGTGTGTACATCTTAATGTAAGTGTGTACATCTTAGTGTTAGTGTGTCTTTGTGTACATCTTAATATTAGTGTGTCTGTGTGTACATTTTAATGTTAGTGTGTCCGTGTGTACATCTACATGTTAGTGTGTCTGTGTGTACATCTTAATATTAGTGTGTCTTTGTGTACATCTTAATGTTAGTGTGTCTGTGTGTACATCTTAATGTAAGTGTGTACATCTTAATATTAGTGTGTCTGTGTGTACATCTTAATATTGGTGTGTCTGTGTGTACATCTTAATATTAGTGTGTGTACATCTTAATATTAGTGTGTCTGTGTGTACATTTTAATGTTAGTGTGTCTGTGTGTACATCTTAATATTAGTGTGTCTGTGTGTACATCTTAATGTTAGTGTGTCTGTGTGTACATCTTAATGTAAGTGTGTACATCTTAATATTAGTGTGTCTGTGTGTACATCTTAATATTAGTGTGTCTTTGTGTACATCCTAATGTTAGTGTGTCTGTGTGTACATCTTAATGTAAGTGTGTACATCTTAGTGTTAGTGTGTCTGTGTGTACATCTTAATATTAGTGTGTCTGTGTGTACATTTTAATGTTAGTGTGTCTGTGTGTACATCTTAATATTAGTTTGTCTGTGTGTACATTTTAATGTTAGTGTGTCTTTGTGTACATCTTAATGTTAGTGTGTCTGTGTGTACATCTTAATGTAAGTGTGTACATCTTAATATTAGTGTGTCTGTGTGTACATCTTAATATTGGTGTGTCTGTGTGTACATCTTAATATTAGTGTGTGTACATCTTAATATTAGTGTGTCTGTGTGTACATTTTAATCTTAGTGTGTCTGTGTGTACATCTTAATATTAGTGTGTCTGTGTGTACATCTTAATGTAAGTGTGTACATCTTAATATTAGTGTGTCTGTGTGTACATCTTAATGTTAGTGTGTCTGTGTGTACATCTTAATGTAAGTGTGTACATCTTAATATTAGTGTGTCTGTGTGTACATCTTAATATTAGTGTGTCTTTGTGTACATCTTAATGTTAGTGTGTCTGTGTGTACATCTTAATGTAAGTGTGTACATCTTAGTGTTAGTGTGTCTGTGTGTACATCTTAATATTAGTGTGTCTGTGTGTACATTTTAATGTTAGTGTGTCTGTGTGTACATCTTAATATTAGTTTGTCTGTGTGTACATTTTAATGTTAGTGTGTCTGTGTGTACATCTTAATGTTAGTGTGTCTGTGTGTACATCTAAATGTAAGTGTGTACATCTTAATATTAGTGTGTCTGTGTGTACATCTTAATATTAGTGTGTCTGTGTGTACATCTGAATGTAAGTGTGTCTGTGTGTACATCTTAATGTAAGTGTGTACATCTTAATATTAGTGTGTCTGTGTGTACATCTCAATCTTAATGTGTCTGTGTGTACATCTTAATATTAGTGTGTCTTTGTGTACATCTTAATGTTAGTGTGTCTGTGTGTACATCTTAATGTAAGTGTGTACATCTTAGTGTTAGTGTGTCTGTGTGTGTACATCTTAATATTAGTGTGTCTGTGTGTACATCTTAATGTTAGTGTGTCTGTGTGTACATCTTAATGTAAGTGTGTACATCTTAGTGTTAGTGTGTCTGTGTGTACATTTTAATGTTAGTGTGTCTGTGTGTACATCTTAATATTAGTGTGTCTCTGTGTACATTTTAATGTTAGTGTGTCTGTGTGTACATCTTAATATCAGTGTGTCTGTGTATCTTAGTGTTAGTGTGTCTTTGTGTACATCTTAATATTATTGTGTCTGTGTGTACATTTAATGTTAGTGTGTCCGTGTGTACATCTACATGTTAGTGTGTCTGTGTGTACATCTTAATATTAGTGTGTCTTTGTGTACATCTTAATGTTAGTGTGTCTGTGTGTACATCTTAATGTAAGTGTGTACATCTTAATATTAGTGTGTCTGTGTGTACATCTTAATATTAGTGTGTCTGTGTGTACATCTTAATGTAAGTGTGTACATCTTAATATTAGTGTGTCTGTGTGTACATCTTAATGTTAGTGTGTCTGTGTGTACATCTTAATGTAAGTGTGTACATCTTAATATTAGTGTGTCTGTGTGTACATCTTAATATTAGTGTGTCTTTGTGTACATCTTAATGTTAGTGTGTCTGTGTGTACATCTTAATGTAAGTGTGTACATCTTAGTGTTAGTGTGTCTGTGTGTACATCTTAATATTAGTGTGTCTGTGTGTACATTTTAATGTTAGTGTGTCTGTGTGTACATCTTAATATTAGTTTGTCTGTGTGTACATTTTAATGTTAGTGTGTCTGTGTGTACATCTTAATGTTAGTGTGTCTGTGTGTACATCTAAATGTAAGTGTGTACATCTTAATATTAGTGTGTCTGTGTGTACATCTTAATATTAGTGTGTCTGTGTGTACATCTGAATGTAAGTGTGTCTGTGTGTACATCTTAATGTAAGTGTGTACATCTTAATATTAGTGTGTCTGTGTGTACATCTCAATCTTAATGTGTCTGTGTGTACATCTTAATATTAGTGTGTCTTTGTGTACATCTTAATGTTAGTGTGTCTGTGTGTGTACATCTTAATATTAGTGTGTCTGTGTGTACATCTTAATGTTAGTGTGTCTGTGTGTACATCTTAATGTAAGTGTGTACATCTTAGTGTTAGTGTGTCTGTGTGTACATTTTAATGTTAGTGTGTCTGTGTGTACATCTTAATATTAGTGTGTCTCTGTGTACATTTTAATGTTAGTGTGTCTGTGTGTACATCTTAATATTAGTGTGTCTGTGTATCTTAGTGTTAGTGTGTCTTTGTGTACATCTTAATATTATTGTGTCTGTGTGTACATTTAATGTTAGTGTGTCCGTGTGTACATCTACATGTTAGTGTGTCTGTGTGTACATCTTAATATTAGTGTGTCTTTGTGTACATCTTAATGTTAGTGTGTCTGTGTGTACATCTTAATGTAAGTGTGTACATCTTAATATTAGTGTGTCTGTGTGTACATCTTAATATTAGTGTGTCTGTGTGTACATCTTAATGTAAGTGTGTACATCTTAATATTAGTGTGTCTGTGTGTACATCTTAATATTGGTGTGTCTGTGTGTACATCTTAATGTAAGTGTGTACATCTTAATATTAGTGTGTCTGTGTGTACATCTTAATATTAGTGTGTCTGTGTGTACATCTTAATGTAAGTGTGTACATCTTAATATTAGTGTGTCTGTGTGTACATCTTAATATTAGTGTGTCTGTGTGTACATTTTAATGTAAGGGTGTCTGTTTGTACATCTTAATATTAGTGTGTCTGTGTGTACATTTTAATGTTAGTGTGTCTGTGTGTACATTTAAATGTAAGTGTGTCTGTTTGTACATCTTAATATTAGTGTGTCTGCGTGTACGTCTTAATGTTAGTGTGTATGTGTGTACATCTTAATGTAAGTGTGTACATCTTAGTGTTAGTGTGTCTGTGTGTACATCTCAATCTTAATGTGTCTGTGTGTACATCCTAATATTAGTGTGTCTTTGTGTACATCTTAATGTTAGTGTGTCTCTGTGTACATTTTAATGTTAGTGTGTCTGTGTGTACATTTTAATGTTAGTTTGTCTGTGTGTACATCTTAATATTAGTGTGTCTGTGTGTACATCTTAATGTAAGTGTGTACATCTTAGTGTTAGTGTGTCTTTGTGTACATCTTAATATTAGTGTGTCTGTGTGTACATTTTAATGTTAGTGTGTCCGTGTGTACATCTACATGTTAGTGTGTCTGTGTGTACATCTTAATATTAGTGTGTCTTTGTGTACATCTTAATGTTAGTGTGTCTGTGTGTACATCTTAATGTAAGTGTGTACATCTTAATATTAGTGTGTCTGTGTGTACATCTCAATCTTAATGTGTCTGTGTGTACATCTTAATATTAGTGTGTCTTTGTGTACATCTTAATGTTAGTGTGTCTGTGTGTACATCTTAATGTAAGTGTGTACATCTTAGTGTTAGTGTGTCTGTGTGTACATCTTAATATTAGTGTGTCTGTGTGTACATCTTAATATTAGTGTGTCTGTGTGTACATTTTAATGTTAGTGTGTCTGTGTGTACATCTTAATATTAGTGTGTCTGTGTGTACATCTTAATGTAAGTGTGTACATCTTAGTGTTAGTGTGTCTTTGTGTACATCTTAATATTAGTGTGTCTGTGTGTACATTTTAATGTTAGTGTGTCCGTGTGTACATCTACATGTTAGTGTGTCTGTGTGTACATCTTAATATTAGTGTGTCTTTGTGTACATCTTAATGTTAGTGTGTCTGTGTGTACATCTTAATGTAAGTGTGTACATCTTAATATTAGTGTGTCTGTGTGTACATCTTGATATTGGTGTGTCTGTGTGTACATCTTAATATTAGTGTGTGTACATCTTAATATTAGTGTGTCTGTGTGTACATTTTAATGTTAGTGTGTCTGTGTGTACATCTTAATATTAGTGTGTCTGTGTGTACATCTTAATGTTAGTGTGTCTGTGTGTACATCTTAATGTAAGTGTGTACATCTTAATATTAGTGTGTCTGTGTGTACATCTTAATATTAGTGTGTCTTTGTGTACATCTTAATGTTAGTGTGTCTGTGTGTACATCTTAATGTAAGTGTGTACATCTTAGTGTTAGTGTGTCTGTGTGTACATCTTAATATTAGTGTGTCTGTGTGTACATTTTAATGTTAGTGTGTCTGTGTGTACATCTTAATATTAGTTTGTCTGTGTGTACATTTTAATGTTAGTGTGTCTTTGTGTACATCTTAATGTTAGTGTGTCTGTGTGTACATCTTAATGTAAGTGTGTACATCTTAATATTAGTGTGTCTGTGTGTACATCTTAATATTGGTGTGTCTGTGTGTACATCTTAATATTAGTGTGTCTGTGTGTACATTTTAATGTTAGTGTGTCTGTGTGTACATCTTAATATTAGTGTGTCTGTGTGTACATCTTAATGTAAGTGTGTACATCTTAATATTAGTGTGTCTGTGTGTACATCTTAATGTTAGTGTGTCTGTGTGTACATCTTAATGTAAGTGTGTACATCTTAATATTAGTGTGTCTGTGTGTACATCTTAATATTAGTGTGTCTTTGTGTACATCTTAATGTTAGTGTGTCTGTGTGTACATCTTAATGTAAGTGTGTACATCTTAGTGTTAGTGTGTCTGTGTGTACATCTTAATATTAGTGTGTCTGTGTGTACATTTTAATGTTAGTGTGTCTGTGTGTACATCTTAATATTAGTTTGTCTGTGTGTACATTTTAATGTTAGTGTGTCTGTGTGTACATCTTAATGTTAGTGTGTCTGTGTGTACATCTAAATGTAAGTGTGTACATCTTAATATTAGTGTGTCTGTGTGTACATCTTAATATTAGTGTGTCTGTGTGTACATCTGAATGTAAGTGTGTCTGTGTGTACATCTTAATGTAAGTGTGTACATCTTAATATTAGTGTGTCTGTGTGTACATCTCAATCTTAATGTGTCTGTGTGTACATCTTAATATTAGTGTGTCTTTGTGTACATCTTAATGTTAGTGTGTCTGTGTGTACATCTTAATGTAAGTGTGTACATCTTAGTGTTAGTGTGTCTGTGTGTGTACATCTTAATATTAGTGTGTCTGTGTGTACATCTTAATGTTAGTGTGTCTGTGTGTACATCTTAATGTAAGTGTGTACATCTTAGTGTTAGTGTGTCTGTGTGTACATTTTAATGTTAGTGTGTCTGTGTGTACATCTTAATATTAGTGTGTCTCTGTGTACATTTTAATGTTAGTGTGTCTGTGTGTACATCTTAATATTAGTGTGTCTGTGTATCTTAGTGTTAGTGTGTCTTTGTGTACATCTTAATATTATTGTGTCTGTGTGTACATTTAATGTTAGTGTGTCCGTGTGTACATCTACATGTTAGTGTGTCTGTGTGTACATCTTAATATTAGTGTGTCTTTGTGTACATCTTAATGTTAGTGTGTCTGTGTGTACATCTTAATGTAAGTGTGTACATCTTAATATTAGTGTGTCTGTGTGTACATCTTAATGTAAGTGTGTACATCTTAATATTAGTGTGTCTGTGTGTACATCTTAATATTGGTGTGTCTGTGTGTACATCTTAATGTAAGTGTGTACATCTTAATATTAGTGTGTCTGTGTGTACATCTTAATATTAGTGTGTCTGTGTGTACATCTTAATGTAAGTGTGTACATCTTAATATTAGTGTGTCTGTGTGTACATCTTAATATTAGTGTGTCTGTGTGTACATTTTGATGTAAGGGTGTCTGTTTGTACATCTTAATATTAGTGTGTCTGTGTGTACATTTTAATGTTAGTGTGTCTGTGTGTACATTTAAATGTAAGTGTGTCTGTTTGTACATCTTAATATTAGTGTGTCTGCGTGTACGTCTTAATGTTAGTGTGTCTGTGTGTACATCTTAATGTAAGTGTGTACATCTTAATATTAGTGTGTCTGTGTGCACATCTTAATGTAAGTGTGTACATCTTAATATTAGTGTGTCTGTGTGTACATCTTAATGTTAGTGTGTCTGTGTGTACATCTTAATATTAGTGTGTCTGTGTGTACAACTAAATGTTAGTGTGTCTGTGTGTACATCTTAATATTAGTGTGTCTGTGTGTACGTCTTAATGTTAGTGTGTCTGTGTGTACATCTTAATGTAAGTGTGTACATCTTAATATTAGTGTGTCTGTGTGTACATCTTAATGTAAGTGTGTACATCTTAATATTAGTGTGTCTGTGTGTACATCTCAATCTTAATGTGTCTGTGTGTACATCTTAATATTAGTGTGTCTTTGTGTACATCTTAATGTTAGTGTGTCTGTGTGTACATATTAATGTAAGTGTGTACATCTTAGTGTTAGTGTGTCTGTGTGTACATCTTAATATTAGTGTGTCTTTGTGTACATTTTAATGTTAGTGTGTCTGTGTGTACATCTTAATGTTAGTGTGTCTGTGTGTACATCTTAATGTAAGTGTGTACATCTTAGTGTTAGTGTGTCTGTGTGTACATCTTAATATTAGTGTGTCTGTGTGTACATTTTAATGTTAGTGTGTCTGTGTGTACATCTTAATGTTAGTGTGTCTGTGTGTACATCTTAATATTAGTGTGTCTGTGTGTACATCTTAATGTAAGTGTGTACACCTTAGTGTTAGTGTGTCTTTGTGTACATCTTAATATTAGTGTGTCTGTGTGTACATTTTAATGTTAGTGTGTCATTGTGTACATTTTAATGTTAGTGTGTCTGTGTGTACATCTTAATATTAGTGTGTCTGTGTGTACATTTTAATGTTAGTGTGTCTGTGTGTACATCTTAATATTAGTGTGTCTGTGTGTACAGCTTAATGTAAGTGTGTACATCTTAGTGTTAGTGTGTCTTTGTGTACATCTTAATATTAGTGTGTCTGTGTGTACATTTTAATGTTAGTGTGTCCGTGTGTACATCTACATGTTAGTGTGTCTGTGTGTACATCTTAATATTAGTGTGTCTTTGTGTACATCTTAATGTTAGTGTGTCTGTGTGTACATCTTAATGTAAGTGTGTACATCTTAATATTAGTGTGTCTGTGTGTACATCTTAATATTAGTGTGTCTGTGTGTACATCTTAATATTAGTGTGTGTACATCTTAATATTAGTGTGTCTGTGTGTACATTTTAATGTTAGTGTGTCTGTGTGTACATCTTAATATTAGTGTGTCTGTGTGTACATCTTAATGTAAGTGTGTACATCTTAATATTAGTGTGTCTGTGTGTACATCTTAATGTTAGTGTGTCTGTGTGTACATCTTAATGTAAGTGTGTACATCTTAATATTAGTGTGTCTGTGTGTACATCTTAATATTAGTGTGTCTTTGTGTACATCTTAATGTTAGTGTGTCTGTGTGTACATCTTAATGTAAGTGTGTACATCTTAGTGTTAGTGTGTCTGTGTGTACATCTTAATATTAGTGTGTCTGTGTGTACATTTTAATGTTAGTGTGTCTGTGTGTACATCTTAATATTAGTTTGTCTGTGTGTACATTTTAATGTTAGTGTGTCTGTGTGTACATCTTAATGTTAGTGTGTCTGTGTGTACATCTTAATGTAAGTGTGTACATCTTAATATTAGTGTGTCTGTGTGTACATCTTAATATTAGAGTGTCTGTGTGTACATCTGAATGTAAGTGTGTCTGTGTGTACATCTTAATGTAAGTGTGTACATCTTAATATTAGTGTGTCTGTGTGTACATCTCAATCTTAATGTGTCTGTGTGTACATCTTAATATTAGTGTGTCTTTGTGTACATCTTAATTTTAGTGTGTTTGTGTGTACATCTTAATGTAAGTGTGTACATCTTAGTGTTAGTGTGTCTGTGTGTGTACATCTTAATATTAGTGTGTCTGTGTGTACATCTTAATGTTAGTGTGTCTGTGTGTACATCTTAATGTAAGTGTGTACATCTTAGTGTTAGTGTGTCTGTGTGTACATTTTAATATTAGTGTGTCTTTGTGTACATCTTAATGTTAGTGTGTCTGTGTGTACATCTTAATATTAGTGTGTCTGTGTATCTTAGTGTTAGTGTGTCTTTGTGTACATCTTAATATTATTGTGTCTGTGTGTACATTTAATGTTAGTGTGTCCGTGTGTACATCTACATGTTAGTGTGTCTGTGTGTACATCTTAATATTAGTGTGTCTTTGTGTACATCTTAATGTTAGTGTGTCTGTGTGTACATCTTAATGTAAGTGTGTACATCTTAATATTAGTGTGTCTGTGTGTACATCTTAATATTAGTGTGTCTGTGTGTACATCTTAATGTAAGTGTGTACATCTTAATATTAGTGTGTCTGTGTGTACATCTTAATATTGGTGTGTCTGTGTGTACATCTTAATGTAAGTGTGTACATCTTAATATTATTGTGTCTGTTTGTACATCTTAATATTAGTGTGTCTGTGTGTACATCTTAATGTAAGTGTGTACATCTTAATATTAGTGTGTCTGTGTGTACATCTTAATATTAGTGTGTCTGTGTGTACATTTTAATGTAAGGGTGTCTGTTTGTACATCTTAATATTAGTGTGTCTGTTTGTACATCTTAATATTAGTGTGTCTGTGTGTACATTTTAATGTTAGTGTGTCTGTGTGTACATTTAAATGTAAGTGTGTCTGTTTGTACATCTTAATATTAGTGTGTCTGTGTGTACATCTTAATGTAAGTGTGTACATCTTAATATTAGTGTGTCTGTGTGCACATCTTAATGTTAGTGTGTCTGTGTGTACAACTAAATGTTAGTGTGTCTGTGTGTACATCTAAATGTAAGTGTGTCTGTGTGTACATCTAAATGTAAGTGTCTCTGTGTGTACATCTTAATATTAGTGTGTCTGTCTGTACATCTTAATGTTTGTGTGTCTGTGTGTACATCTTAATGTAAGTGTGTACATCTTAGTGTTAGTGTGTCTGTGTGTACATCTTAATATTAGTGTGTCTGTGTGTACATTTTAATGTTAGTGTGTCTGTGTGTACATCTTAATATTAGTGTGTCTGTGTGTACATTTTAATGTTAGTGTGTCTGTGTGTACATCTACATGTTAGCGTGTCTGTGTGTACATCTTAATATTAGTGTGTCTGTGTGTACATTTTAATGTAAGGGTGTCTGTTTGTACATCTTAATATTAGTGTGTCTGTGTGTACATTTTAATGTTAGTGTGTCTGTGTGTACATTTAAATGTAAGTGTGTCTGTTTGTACATCTTAATATTAGTGTGTCTGCGTGTACATCTTAATATTAGTGTGTCTGTGTGTACAACTAAATGTTAGTGTGTCTGTGTGTACATCTTAATGTAAGTGTGTACATCTTAATATTAGTGTGTCTGTGTGTACATCTTAATGTTAGTGTGTCTGTGTGTACATCTTAATATTAGTGTGTCTGTGTGTACAACTAAATGTTAGTGTGTCTGTGTGTACATCTTAATGTAAGTGTGTACATCTTAATATTAGTGTGTCTGTGTGTACATCTTAATGTTAGTGTGTCTGTGTGTACATCTTAATGTAAGTGTGTACATCTTAATATTAGTGTTTCTGTGTGTACATCTTAATGTTAGTGTGTCTGTGTGTACATCTTAATATTAGTGTGTCTGTGTGTACATCTTAATCTTAATGTGTCTGTGTGTACATCTTAATATTAGTGTGTCTTTGTGTACATCTTAATGTTAGTGTGTCTGTTTGTACATCTTAATATTAGTGTGTCTGTGTGTACATCTTAATGTAAGTGTGTACATCTTAATATTAGTGTGTCTGTGTGTACATCTTAATGTAAGTGTGTACATCTTAATATTAGTGTGTCTGTGTGTACATCTTAATATTAGTGTGTCTTTGTGTACATCTTAATGTTAGTGTGTCTGTGTGTACATCTTAATGTAAGTGTGTACATCTTAGTGTTAGTGTGTCTGTGTGTACATCTAAATGTAAGTGTGTGTTTACATCTTAATGTTAGTGTGTCTGTGTGTACATCTTAATGTTAGTGTGTCTGTGTGTACATCTTAATATTAGTGTGTCTGTGTGTACATCTTAATGTTAGTGTGTCTGTGTGTACATCTTAATGTAAGTGTGTACATCTTAATATTAGTGTGTATGTGTGTACATCTTAATCTTAATGTGTCTGTGTGTACATCTTAATGTTAGTGTGTCTGTGTGTACAACTAAATGTTAGTGTGTCTGTGTGTACGTCTTAATATTAGTGTGTCTGTGTGTACATCTTAATGTAAGTTTGTACATCTTAATATTAGTGTGTCTGTGTGTACATCTTAATGTTAGTGTGTCTGTGTGTACAACCAAATGTTAGTGTGTCTGTGTGTACATCTAAATGTAAGTGTGTCTGTGTGTACATCTAAATGTAAGTGTCTCTGTGTGTACATCTTAATATTAGTGTGTCTGTCTGTACATCTTAATGTTTGTGTGTCTGTGTGTACATCTTAATGTAAGTGTGTACATCTTAGTGTTAGTGTGTCTGTGTGTACATCTTAATATTAGTGTGTCTGTGTGTACATTTTAATGTTAGTGTGTCTGTGTGTACATCTTAATATTAGTGTGTCTGTGTGTACATTTTAATGTTAGTGTGTCTGTGTGTACATCTACATGTTAGCGTGTCTGTGTGTACATCTTAATATTAGTGGGTCTGTGTGTACATTTTAATGTAAGGGTGTCTGTTTGTACATCTTAATATTAGTGTGTCTGTGTGTACATTTTAATGTTAGTGTGTCTGTGTGTACATTTAAATGTAAGTGTGTCTGTTTGTACATCTTAATATTAGTGTGTCTGCGTGTACATCTTAATATTAGTGTGTCTGTGTGTACAACTAAATGTTAGTGTGTCTGTGTGTACATCTTAATGTAAGTGTGTACATCTTAATATTAGTGTGTCTGTGTGTACATCTTAATGTTAGTGTGTCTGTGTGTACATCTTAATATTAGTGTGTCTGTGTGTACAACTAAATGTTAGTGTGTCTGTGTGTACATCTTAATGTAAGTGTGTACATCTTAATATTAGTGTGTCTGTGTGTACATCTTAATGTTAGTGTGTCTGTGTGTACATCTTAATGTAAGTGTGTACATCTTAATATTAGTGTTTCTGTGTGTACATCTTAATGTTAGTGTGTCTGTGTGTACATCTTAATATTAGTGTGTCTGTGTGTACATCTTAATCTTAATGTGTCTGTGTGTACATCTTAATATTAGTGTGTCTTTGTGTACATCTTAATGTTAGTGTGTCTGTTTGTACATCTTAATATTAGTGTGTCTGTGTGTACATCTTAATGTAAGTGTGTACATCTTAATATTAGTGTGTCTGTGTGTACATCTTAATGTAAGTGTGTACATCTTAATATTAGTGTGTCTGTGTGTACATCTTAATATTAGTGTGTCTTTGTGTACATCTTAATGTTAGTGTGTCTGTGTGTACATCTTAATGTAAGTGTGTACATCTTAGTGTTAGTGTGTCTGTGTGTACATCTAAATGTAAGTGTGTGTGTTTACATCTTAATGTTAGTGTGTCTGTGTGTACAACTAAATGTTAGTGTGTCTGTGTGTACATCTTAATGTAAGTGTGTACATCTTAATATTAGTGTGTCTGTGTGTACATCTTAATGTTAGTGTGTCTGTGTGTACATCTTAATGTAAGTGTGTACATCTTAATATTAGTGTGTCTGTGTGTACATCTTAATGTTAGTGTGTCTGTGTATACATCTTAATGTAAGTGTGTACATCTTAATCTTAATGTGTCTGTGTGTACATCTTAATATTAGTGTGTCTTTGTGTACATCTTAATGTTAGTGTGTCTGTTTGTACATCTTAATATTAGTGTGTCTGTGTGTACATCTTAATGTAAGTGTGTACATCTTAATATTAGTGTGTCTGTGTGTACATCTTAATGTAAGTGTGTACATCTTAATATTAGTGTGTCTTTGTGTACATCTTAATGTTAGTGTGTCTGTGTGTACATCTTAATGTAAGTGTGTACATCTTAGTGTTAGTGTGTCTGTGTGTACATCTTAATGTAAGTGTGTACATGTTAATATTAGTGTGTCTGTGTGTACATCTTAATGTAAGTGTGTACATCTTAATATTAGTGTGTCTGCGTGTACGTCTTAATGTTAGTGTGTCTGTGTGTACATCTTAATGTAAGTGTGTACATCTTAATATTAGTGTGCCAGTGTGCACATCTTAATGTAAGTGTGTACATCTTAATATTAGTGTGTCTGTGTGTACAACTAAATGTTAGTGTGTCTGTGTGTACATCTTAATGTAAGTGTGTACATCTTAATATTAGTGTGTCTGTGTGTAAATCTTAATGTTAGTGTGTCTGTGTGTACATCTTAATGTAAGTGTGTACATCTTAATATTAGTGTGTCTGTGTGTACATCTTAATATTAGTGTGTCTGTGTGTACATCTTAATGTAAGTGTGCACATCTTAATATTAGTGTGTCTGTGTGTACATCTTAATATTAGTGTGTCTGTGTGTACATCTTAATCTAAATATGTCTGTGTGTACATCTTAATATTAGTGTGTCTTTGTGTACATCTACATGTTAGCGTGTCTGTGTGTACATCTTAATATTAGTGTGTCTGTGTGTACATTTTAATGTAAGGGTGTCTGTTTGTACATCTTAATATTAGTGTGTCTGCGTGTACATCTTAATATTAGTGTGTCTGTGTGTACAACTAAATGTTAGTGTGTCTGTGTGTACATCTTAATGTAAGTGTGTACATCTTAATATTAGTGTGTCTGTGTGTACATCTTAATGTTAGTGTGTCTGTGTGTACATCTTAATATTAGTGTGTCTGTGTGTACAACTAAATGTTAGTGTGTCTGTGTGTACATCTTAATGTAAATGTGTACATCTTAATATTAGTGTGTCTGTGTGTACATCTTAATATTAGTGTGTCTGTGTGTACATTTTAATGTTAGTGTGTCTGTGTGTACATTTAAATGTAAGTGTGTCTGTTTGTACATCTTAATATTAGTGTGTCTGCGTGTACATCTTAATATTAGTGTGTCTGTGTGTACAACTAAATGTTAGTGTGTCTGTGTGTACATCTTAATGTAAGTGTGTACATCTTAATATTAGTGTGTCTGTGTGTACATCTTAATGTTAGTGTGTCTGTGTGTACATCTTAATATTAGTGTGTCTGTGTGTACAACTAAATGTTAGTGTGTCTGTGTGTACATCTTAATGTAAATGTGTACATCTTAATATTAGTGTGTCTGTGTGTACATCTTAATGTTAGTGTGTCTGTGTGTACATCTTAATGTAAGTGTGTACATCTTAATATTAGTGTTTCTGTGTGTACATCTTAATGTTAGTGTGTCTGTGTGTACATCTTAATATTAGTGTGTCTGTGTGTACATCTTAATCTTAATGTGTCTGTGTGTACATCTTAATATTAGTGTGTCTTTGTGTACATCTTAATGTTAGTGTGTCTGTTTGTACATCTTAATATTAGTGTGTCTGTGTGTACATCTTAATGTAAGTGTGTACATCTTAATATTAGTGTGTCTGTGTGTACATCTTAATGTAAGTGTGTACATCTTAATATTAGTGTGTCTGTGTGTACATCTTAATATTAGTGTGTCTTTGTGTACATCTTAATGTTAGTGTGTCTGTGTGTACATCTTAATGTAAGTGTGTACATCTTAGTGTTAGTGTGTCTGTGTGTACATCTAAATGTAAGTGTGTGTTTACATCTTAATGTTAGTGTGTCTGTGTGTACATCTTAATGTTAGTGTGTCTGTGTGTACATATTAATGTAAGTGTGTACATCTTAGTGTTAGTGTGTCTGCGTGTACATGTTAAGGTTAGTGTGTCTGTGTGTACATCTTAATGTAAGTGTGTACATCTTAATATTAGTGTGTCTGTGTGTACATCTTAATGTTAGTGTGTCTGTGTGTACATCTTAATGTAAGTGTGTACATCTTAATATTAGTGTGTCTGTGTGTACATGTTAATATTAGTGTGTATGTGTGTACATCTTAATCTTAATGTGTCTGTGTGTACATCTTAATGTTAGTGTGTCTGTGTGTACAACTAAATGTTAGTGTGTCTGTGTGTACGTCTTAATATTAGTGTGTCTGTGTACATCTTAATGTAAGTTTGTACATCTTAATATTAGTGTGTCTGTGTGTACATCTTAATGTTAGTGTGTCTGTGTGTACAACTAAATGTCAGTGTGTCTGTGTGTACATCTAAATGTTAGTGTGTCTGTGTGTACATCTAAATGTAAGTGTGTCTGTGTGTACATCTTAATATTGGTGTGTCTGTGTGTACATCTTAATGTAAGTGTGTACATCTTAGTGTTAGTGTGTCTGTGTGTACATCTTAATATTAGTGTGTCTGTGTGTACATTTTAATGTTAGTGTGTCTGTGTGTACATCTTAATATTAGTGTGTCTGTGTGTACATTTTAATGTTAGTGTGTCTGTGTGTACATCTACATGTTAGCGTGTCTGTGTGTAAATCTTAATATTACTGTGTCTGTGTGTACATTTTAATGTAAGGGTGTCTGTTTGTACATCTTAATATTAGTGTGTCTGTGTGTACATTTTAATGTTAGTGTGTCTGTGTGTACATTTAAATGTAAGTGTGTCTGTTTGTACATCTTAATATTAGTGTGTCTGTGTGTACATCTTAATGTAAGTGTGTACATCTTAATATTAGTGTGTCTGTGTGCACATCTTAATGTTAGTGTGTCTGTGTGTACAACTAAATGTTAGTGTGTCTGTGTGTACATCTAAATGTAAGTGTGTCTGTGTGTACATCTAAATGTAAGTGTCTCTGTGTGTACATCTTAATATTAGTGTGTCTGTCTGTACATCTTAATGTTTGTGTGTCTGTGTGTACATCTTAATGTAAGTGTGTACATCTTAGTGTTAGTGTGTCTGTGTGTACATCTTAATATTAGTGTGTCTGTGTGTACATTTTAATGTTAGTGTGTCTGTGTGTACATCTTAATATTAGTGTGTCTGTGTGTACATTTTAATGTTAGTGTGTCTGTGTGTACATCTACATGTTAGCGTGTCTGTGTGTACATCTTAATATTAGTGTGTCTGTGTGTACATTTTAATGTAAGGGTGTCTGTTTGTACATCTTAATATTAGTGTGTCTGTGTGTACATTTTAATGTTAGTGTGTCTGTGTGTACATTTAAATGTAAGTGTGTCTGTTTGTACATCTTAATATTAGTGTGTCTGCGTGTACATCTTAATATTAGTGTGTCTGTGTGTACAACTAAATGTTAGTGTGTCTGTGTGTACATCTTAATGTAAGTGTGTACATCTTAATATTAGTGTGTCTGTGTGTACATCTTAATGTTAGTGTGTCTGTGTGTACATCTTAATATTAGTGTGTCTGTGTGTACAACTAAATGTTAGTGTGTCTGTGTGTACATCTTAATGTAAGTGTGTACATCTTAATATTAGTGTGTCTGTGTGTACATCTTAATGTTAGTGTGTCTGTGTGTACATCTTAATGTAAGTGTGTACATCTTAATATTAGTGTTTCTGTGTGTACATCTTAATGTTAGTGTGTCTGTGTGTACATCTTAATATTAGTGTGTCTGTGTGTACATCTTAATCTTAATGTGTCTGTGTGTACATCTTAATATTAGTGTGTCTTTGTGTACATCTTAATGTTAGTGTGTCTGTTTGTACATCTTAATATTAGTGTGTCTGTGTGTACATCTTAATGTAAGTGTGTACATCTTAATATTAGTGTGTCTGTGTGTACATCTTAATGTAAGTGTGTACATCTTAATATTAGTGTGTCTGTGTGTACATCTTAATATTAGTGTGTCTTTGTGTACATCTTAATGTTAGTGTGTCTGTGTGTACATCTTAATGTAAGTGTGTACATCTTAGTGTTAGTGTGTCTGTGTGTACATCTAAATGTAAGTGTGTGTTTACATCTTAATGTTAGTGTGTCTGTGTGTACATCTTAATGTTAGTGTGTCTGTGTGTACATCTTAATGTAAGTGTGTACATCTTAGTGTTAGTGTGTCTGCGTGTACATGTTAAGGTTAGTGTGTCTGTGTGTACATCTTAATGTAAGTGTGTACATCTTAATATTAGTGTGTCTGTGTGTACATCTTAATGTTAGTGTGTCTGTGTGTACATCTTAATGTAAGTGTGTACATCTTAATATTAGTGTGTATGTGTGTACATCTTAATCTTAATGTGTCTGTGTGTACATCTTAATGTTAGTGTGTCTGTGTGTACAACTAAATGTTAGTGTGTCTGTGTGTACGTCTTAATATTAGTGTGTCTGTGTGTACATCTTAATGTAAGTTTGTACATCTTAATATTAGTGTGTCTGTGTGTACATCTTAATGTTAGTGTGTCTGTGTGTACAACCAAATGTTAGTGTGTCTGTGTGTACATCTAAATGTAAGTGTGTCTGTGTGTACATCTAAATGTAAGTGTCTCTGTGTGTACATCTTAATATTAGTGTGTCTGTCTGTACATCTTAATGTTTGTGTGTCTGTGTGTACATCTTAATGTAAGTGTGTACATCTTAGTGTTAGTGTGTCTGTGTGTACATCTTAATATTAGTGTGTCTGTGTGTACATTTTAATGTTAGTGTGTCTGTGTGTACATCTTAATATTAGTGTGTCTGTGTGTACATTTTAATGTTAGTGTGTCTGTGTGTACATCTACATGTTAGCGTGTCTGTGTGTACATCTTAATATTAGTGGGTCTGTGTGTACATTTTAATGTAAGGGTGTCTGTTTGTACATCTTAATATTAGTGTGTCTGTGTGTACATTTTAATGTTAGTGTGTCTGTGTGTACATTTAAATGTAAGTGTGTCTGTTTGTACATCTTAATATTAGTGTGTCTGCGTGTACATCTTAATATTAGTGTGTCTGTGTGTACAACTAAATGTTAGTGTGTCTGTGTGTACATCTTAATGTAAGTGTGTACATCTTAATATTAGTGTGTCTGTGTGTACATCTTAATGTTAGTGTGTCTGTGTGTACATCTTAATATTAGTGTGTCTGTGTGTACAACTAAATGTTAGTGTGTCTGTGTGTACATCTTAATGTAAGTGTGTACATCTTAATATTAGTGTGTCTGTGTGTACATCTTAATGTTAGTGTGTCTGTGTGTACATCTTAATGTAAGTGTGTACATCTTAATATTAGTGTTTCTGTGTGTACATCTTAATGTTAGTGTGTCTGTGTGTACATCTTAATATTAGTGTGTCTGTGTGTACATCTTAATCTTAATGTGTCTGTGTGTACATCTTAATATTAGTGTGTCTTTGTGTACATCTTAATGTTAGTGTGTCTGTTTGTACATCTTAATATTAGTGTGTCTGTGTGTACATCTTAATGTAAGTGTGTACATCTTAATATTAGTGTGTCTGTGTGTACATCTTAATGTAAGTGTGTACATCTTAATATTAGTGTGTCTGTGTGTACATCTTAATATTAGTGTGTCTTTGTGTACATCTTAATGTTAGTGTGTCTGTGTGTACATCTTAATGTAAGTGTGTACATCTTAGTGTTAGTGTGTCTGTGTGTACATCTAAATGTAAGTGTGTGTGTTTACATCTTAATGTTAGTGTGTCTGTGTGTACAACTAAATGTTAGTGTGTCTGTGTGTACATCTTAATGTAAGTGTGTACATCTTAATATTAGTGTGTCTGTGTGTACATCTTAATGTTAGTGTGTCTGTGTGTACATCTTAATGTAAGTGTGTACATCTTAATATTAGTGTGTCTGTGTGTACATCTTAATGTTAGTGTGTCTGTGTATACATCTTAATGTAAGTGTGTACATCTTAATCTTAATGTGTCTGTGTGTACATCTTAATATTAGTGTGTCTTTGTGTACATCTTAATGTTAGTGTGTCTGTTTGTACATCTTAATATTAGTGTGTCTGTGTGTACATCTTAATGTAAGTGTGTACATCTTAATATTAGTGTGTCTGTGTGTACATCTTAATGTAAGTGTGTACATCTTAATATTAGTGTGTCTTTGTGTACATCTTAATGTTAGTGTGTCTGTGTGTACATCTTAATGTAAGTGTGTACATCTTAGTGTTAGTGTGTCTGTGTGTACATCTTAATGTAAGTGTGTACATGTTAATATTAGTGTGTCTGTGTGTACATCTTAATGTAAGTGTGTACATCTTAATATTAGTGTGTCTGCGTGTACGTCTTAATGTTAGTGTGTCTGTGTGTACATCTTAATGTAAGTGTGTACATCTTAATATTAGTGTGCCAGTGTGCACATCTTAATGTAAGTGTGTACATCTTAATATTAGTGTGTCTGTGTGTACATCTTAATATTAGTGTGTCTGTGTGTACATCTTAATGTAAGTGTGCACATCTTAATATTAGTGTGTCTGTGTGTACATCTTAATATTAGTGTGTCTGTGTGTACATCTTAATCTAAATATGTCTGTGTGTACATCTTAATATTATTGTGTCTTTGTGTACATCTTAATTTTAGTGTGTCTGTGTGTACATCTTAATGTAAGTGTGTACATCTTAGTGTTAGTGTGTCTGTGTGTACATCTTAATATTAGTGTGTCTGTTTGTACATTTTAATGTTAGTGTGTCTGTGTGTACATCTTAATATTAGTTTTTCTGTGTGTACATTTTAATGTTAGTGTGTCTGTGTGTACATCTTAATATTAGTGTGTCTGTCTGTACATCTTAATATTAGTGTGTCTGTGTGTACATTTTAATGTAAGTGTGTCTGTTTGTACATCTTAATATTAGTGTGTCTGCGTGTACATCTTAATGTTAGTGTGTCTGTGTGTACATTTTAATGTTAGTGTGTCTGTGTGTACATCTTAATATTAGTTTGTCTGTGTGTACATTTTAATGTTAGTGTGTCTGTGTGTCCATCTAAATGTAAGTGTGTCTGTGTGTACATCTTAATATTAGTGTGTCTGTCTGTACATCTTAATATTAGTGTGTCTGTGTGTACATTTTAATGTAAGTGTGTCTGTTTGTACATCTTAATATTAGTGTGTCTGCGTGTACATCTTAATGTTAGTGTGTCTGTGTGTACATCTTAATATTAGTGTGTCTGTGTGTACATTTTAATGTTAGTGTGTCTGTGTGTACATCTACATGTTAGTGTGTCTGTGTGTACATCTTAATATTAGTGTGTCTTTGTGTACATCTTAATGTTAGTGTGTCTGTGTGTACATCTTAATATTAGTGTGTCTTTGTGTACATCTTAATGTTAGTGTGTCTGTGTGTACATCTTAATGTAAGTGTGTACATCTTAATATTTGTGTGTCTGTGTGTACATCTTAATATTAGTGTGTCTGTGTGTACATCTTAATGTAAGTGTGTACATCTTAATGTTAGTGTGTCTGTGTGTACATCTTAATGTAAGTGTGTACATCTTAGTGTTAGTGTGTCTGTGTGTACATCTTAATGTAAGTGTGTACATGTTAATATTAGTGTGTCTGTGTGTACATCTTAATATTAGTTTGTCTGTGTGTACATCTTAATGTAAGTGTGTACATCTTAATATTAGTGTGTCTGTGTGTACATCTTAATATTAGTGTGTCTGTGTGTACATCTTAATGTAAGTGTGTACATCTTAATGTTAGTGTGTCTGTGTGTACATCTTAATTTTTGTGGCACTGTATGTAAATCTTAATGTAAGTGTGTATACATGTTAATGTTAGTGTGTTTGTGTGTACATCTTAATGTAAGTGTGTACATCTTAGTGTTAGTGTGTCTGCGTGTACATGTTAATGTAAGTGTGCCTGTGTGTACATCTTAATATTAGTGTGTCTGTGTGTACAGCTTAATGTTAGTGTGTCTGTGTGTACATTTTAATGTAAGTGTGTCTGTTTGTACATCTTAATATTAGTGTGTCTGCGTGTACATCTTAATGTTAGTGTGTCTGTGTGTACATCTTAATGTAAGTGTGTACATCTTAGTGTTAGTGTGTCTGTGTGTACATCTTAATATTAGTGTGTCTGTGTGTACATTTTAATGTTAGTGTGTCTGTGTGTACATCTACATGTTAGTGTGTCTGTGTGTACATCTTAATATTAGTGTGTCTGTGTGTACATCTTAATATTAGTGTGTCTTTGTGTACATCTTAATGTTAGTGTGTCTGTGTGTACATCTTAATGTAAGTGTGTACATCTTAGTGTTAGTGTGTCTGTGTGTACATCTTAATATTAGTGTGTCTGTGTGTACATTTTAATGTTAGTGTGTCTGTGTGTACATCTACATGTTAGTGTGTCTGTGTGTACATCTTAATATTAGTGTGTCTGTGTGTACATCTTAATATTAGTGTGTCTTTGTGTACATCTTAATGTTAGTGTGTCTGTTTGTACATCTTAATATTAGTGTGTCTGTGTGTACATCTTAATATTAGTGTGTCTTTGTGTACATCTTAATATTAGTGTGTCTGCGTGTACATCTTAATGTTAGTGTGTCTGTGTGTACATCTTAATGTAAGTGTGTACAACTTAATGTTAGTGTGTCTGTGTGTACATCTTAATGTAAGTGTGTACATCTTAGTGTTAGTGTGTCTGTGTGTACATCTTAATATTAGTGTGTCTGTGTGTACATTTTAATGTTAGCGTGTCTGTGTGTACATCTTAATATTAGTGTGTCTGCGTGTACATCTTAATGTTAGTGTGTCTGTCTGTGCATCTTAATGTAAGTGTGTACATCTTAATATTAGTGTGTCTGTGTGTACATATTAATCTTAATGTGTCTGTGTGTACATCTTAATTTTTGTGTCACTGTATGTAAATCTTAATGTAAGTGTGTCTGTCTGTGCATCTTAATGTAAGTGTGTACATCTTAATATTAGTGTGTCTGTGTGTACATATTAATCTTAATGTGTCTGTGTGTACATCTTAATTTTTGTGTCACTGTATGTAAATCTTAATGTAAGTGTGTACATGTTAATGTTAGTGTGTCTGCGTGTACATGTTAATGTAAGTGTGCCTGTGTTTACATCTTAATGTTAGTGTGTCTGTGTGTACATCTAAATGTTAGTGTGTCTGTGTGTATATCTTAATATTAGTGTGTCTGTGTGTACATTTTAATGTAAGTGTGTCTGTTTGTACATCTTAATATTAGTGTGTCTGTGTGTACATCTTAATATTAGTGTGTCTGTGTGTACATTTTAATGTTAGTGTGTCTGTGTGTACATCTACATGTTAGTGTGTCTGTGTGTACATCTTAATATTAGTGTGTCTGTGTGTACATCTTAATGTAAGTGTGTACATCTTAGTGTTAGTGTGTCTGCGTGTACATGTTAATGTTAGTGTGTCTGTGTGTACATCTTAATGTAAGTGTGTACATCTTAATATTAGTGTGTCTGTGTGTACATCTTAATGTAAGTGTGTACATCTTAGTGTTAGTGTGTCTGTGTGTACATGTTAATGTTAGTGTGTCTGTGTGTACATCTTAATATTAGTGTGTCTGTGTGTACATCTTAATGTTAGTGTGTCTGTGTGTACATCTAAATGTAAGTGTGTCTGTGTTTACATTTTAATATTAGTGTGTCTGTGTGTACATCTTAATGTTAGTGTGTCTGTGTGTACATCCTAATGTTTGTGTGTCTGTGTGTACATCTAAATGTAAGTGTGTCTGTGTTTACATCTTAATGTTAGTGTGTCTGTGTGTACATCTAAATGTTAGTGTGTCTGTGTGTACATCTTAATGTTAGTGTGTCTGTGTGTACATCCTAATGTTTGTGTGTCTGTGTGTACATCTAAATGTAAGTGTGTCTGTGTTTACATCTTAATGTTAGTGTGTCTGTGTGTACATCTAAATGTTAGTGTGTCTGTGTGTACATCTTAATATTAGTGTGTCTGTGTGTACATTTTAATGTTAGTGTGTCTGTGTGTACATCTTAATATTAGTGTGTCTGCTTGTGCATCTTAATGTTAGTGTGTCTGTCTGTACATCTAAATGTTAGTGTGTCTGTGTGTACATCTTAATATTAGTGTGTCTGTGTGTACATGTTAATGTTAGTGTGTCTGTGTGTACATCTTAATGTAAGTGTGTACATCTTAGTGTTAGTGTGTCTGCGTGTACATGTTAAGGTTAGTGTGTCTGTGTGTACATCTTAATGTAAGTGTGTACATCTTAATATTAGTGTGTCTGTGTGTACATCTTAATGTTAGTGTGTCTGTGTGTACATCTTAATGTAAGTGTGTACATCTTAATATTAGTGTGTCTGTGTGTACATCTTAATATTAGTGTGTATGTGTGTACATCTTAATGTGTCTGTGTGTACATCTTAATGTTAGTGTGTCTGTGTGTACAACTAAATGTTAGTGTGTCTGTGTGTACGTCTTAATATTTGTGTGTCTGTGTGTACATCTTAATGTAAGTTTGTACATCTTAATATTAGTGTGTCTGTGTGTACATCTTAATGTTAGTGTGTCTGTGTGTACAACTAAATGTTAGTGTGTCTGTGTGTACATCTAAATGTAAGTGTGTCTGTGTGTACATCTAAATGTAAGTGTCTCTGTGTGTACATCTTAATATTAGTGTGTCTGTCTGTACATCTTAATGTTTGTGTGTCTGTGTGTACATCTTAATGTAAGTGTGTACATCTTAGTGTTAGTGTGTCTGTGTGTACATCTTAATATTAGTGTGTCTGTGTGTACATTTTAATGTTAGTGTGTCTGTGTGTACATCTTAATATTAGTGTGTCTGTGTGTACATTTTAATGTTAGTGTGTCTGTGTGTACATCTACATGTTAGCGTGTCTGTGTGTACATCTTAATATTAGTGTGTCTGTGTGTACATTTTAATGTAAGGGTGTCTGTTTGTACATCTTAATATTAGTGTGTCTGTGTGTACATTTTAATGTTAGTGTGTCTGTGTGTACATTTAAATGTAAGTGTGTCTGTTTGTACATCTTAATATTAGTGTGTCTGCGTGTACATCTTAATATTAGTGTGTCTGTGTGTACAACTAAATGTTAGTGTGTCTGTGTGTACATCTTAATGTAAGTGTGTACATCTTAATATTAGTGTGTCTGTGTGTACATCTTAATGTTAGTGTGTCTGTGTGTACATCTTAATATTAGTGTGTCTGTGTGTACAACTAAATGTTAGTGTGTCTGTGTGTACATCTTAATGTAAGTGTGTACATCTTAATATTAGTGTGTCTGTGTGTACATCTTAATGTTAGTGTGTCTGTGTGTACATCTTAATGTAAGTGTGTACATCTTAATATTAGTGTTTCTGTGTGTACATCTTAATGTTAGTGTGTCTGTGTGTACATCTTAATATTAGTGTGTCTGTGTGTACATCTTAATCTTAATGTGTCTGTGTGTACATCTTAATATTAGTGTGTCTTTGTGTACATCTTAATGTTAGTGTGTCTGTTTGTACATCTTAATATTAGTGTGTCTGTGTGTACATCTTAATGTAAGTGTGTACATCTTAATATTAGTGTGTCTGTGTGTACATCTTAATGTAAGTGTGTACATCTTAATATTAGTGTGTCTGTGTGTACATCTTAATATTAGTGTGTCTTTGTGTACATCTTAATGTTAGTGTGTCTGTGTGTACATCTTAATGTAAGTGTGTACATCTTAGTGTTAGTGTGTCTGTGTGTACATCTAAATGTAAGTGTGTGTTTACATCTTAATGTTAGTGTGTCTGTGTGTACATCTTAATGTTAGTGTGTCTGTGTGTACATCTTAATGTAAGTGTGTACATCTTAGTGTTAGTGTGTCTGCGTGTACATGTTAAGGTTAGTGTGTCTGTGTGTACATCTTAATGTAAGTGTGTACATCTTAATATTAGTGTGTCTGTGTGTACATCTTAATGTTAGTGTGTCTGTGTGTACATCTTAATGTAAGTGTGTACATCTTAATATTAGTGTGTCTGTGTGTACATGTTAATATTAGTGTGTATGTGTGTACATCTTAATCTTAATGTGTCTGTGTGTACATCTTAATGTTAGTGTGTCTGTGTGTACAACTAAATGTTAGTGTGTCTGTGTGTACGTCTTAATATTAGTGTGTCTGTGTACATCTTAATGTAAGTTTGTACATCTTAATATTAGTGTGTCTGTGTGTACATCTTAATGTTAGTGTGTCTGTGTGTACAACTAAATGTCAGTGTGTCTGTGTGTACATCTAAATGTTAGTGTGTCTGTGTGTACATCTAAATGTAAGTGTGTCTGTGTGTACATCTTAATATTGGTGTGTCTGTGTGTACATCTTAATGTAAGTGTGTACATCTTAGTGTTAGTGTGTCTGTGTGTACATCTTAATATTAGTGTGTCTGTGTGTACATTTTAATGTTAGTGTGTCTGTGTGTACATCTACATGTTAGCGTGTCTGTGTGTACATCTTAATATTAGTGTGTCTGTGTGTACATTTTAATGTAAGGGTGTCTGTTTGTACATCTTAATATTAGTGTGTCTGTGTGTACATTTAATGTTAGTGTGTCTGTGTGTACATTTAAATGTAAGTGTGTCTGTTTGTACATCTTAATATTAGTGTGTCTGCGTGTACATCTTAATATTAGTGTGTCTGTGTGTACAACTAAATGTTAGTGTGTCTGTGTGTACATCTTAATGTAAGTGTGTACATCTTAATATTAGTGTGTCTGTGTGTACATCTTAATGTTAGTGTGTCTGTGTGTACATCTTAATATTAGTGTGTCTGTGTGTACAACTAAATGTTAGTGTGTCTGTGTGTACATCTTAATGTAAGTGTGTACATCTTAATATTAGTGTGTCTGTGTGTACATCTTAATGTTAGTGTGTCTGTGTGTACATCTTAATGTAAGTGTGTACATCTTAATATTAGTGTTTCTGTGTGTACATCTTAATGTTAGTGTGTCTGTGTGTACATCTTAATATTAGTGTGTCTGTGTGTACATCTTAATCTTAATGTGTCTGTGTGTACATCTTAATATTAGTGTGTCTTTGTGTACATCTTAATGTTAGTGTGTCTGTTTGTACATCTTAATATTAGTGTGTCTGTGTGTACATCTTAATGTAAGTGTGTACATCTTAATATTAGTGTGTCTGTGTGTACATCTTAATGTAAGTGTGTACATCTTAATATTAGTGTGTCTGTGTGTACATCTTAATATTAGTGTGTCTTTGTGTACATCTTAATGTTAGTGTGTCTGTGTGTACATCTTAATGTAAGTGTGTACATCTTAGTGTTAGTGTGTCTGTGTGTACATCTAAATGTAAGTGTGTGTTTACATCTTAATGTTAGTGTGTCTGTGTGTACATCTTAATGTTAGTGTGTCTGTGTGTACATCTTAATGTAAGTGTGTACATCTTAGTGTTAGTGTGTCTGCGTGTACATGTTAAGGTTAGTGTGTCTGTGTGTACATCTTAATGTAAGTGTGTACATCTTAATATTAGTGTGTCTGTGTGTACATCTTAATGTTAGTCTGTCTGTGTGTACATCTTAATGTAAGTGTGTACATCTTAATATTAGTGTGTCTGTGTGTACATGTTAATATTAGTGTGTATGTGTGTACATCTTAATCTTAATGTGTCTGTGTGTACATCTTAATGTTAGTGTGTCTGTGTGTACAACTAAATGTTAGTGTGTCTGTGTGTACGTCTTAATATTAGTGTGTCTGTGTACATCTTAATGTAAGTTTGTACATCTTAATATTAGTGTGTCTGTGTGTACATCTTAATGTTAGTGTGTCTGTGTGTACAACTAAATGTCAGTGTGTCTGTGTGTACATCTAAATGTTAGTGTGTCTGTGTGTACATCTAAATGTAAGTGTGTCTGTGTGTACATCTTAATATTGGTGTGTCTGTGTGTACATCTTAATGTAAGTGTGTACATCTTAGTGTTAGTGTGTCTGTGTGTACATCTTAATATTAGTGTGTCTGTGTGTACATTTTAATGTTAGTGTGTCTGTGTGTACATCTTAATATTAGTGTGTCTGTGTGTACATTTTAATGTTAGTGTGTCTGTGTGTACATCTACATGTTAGCGTGTCTGTGTGTAAATCTTAATATTAGTGTGTCTGTGTGTACATTTTAATGTAAGGGTGTCTGTTTGTACATCTTAATATTAGTGTGTCTGTGTGTACATTTTAATGTTAGTGTGTCTGTGTGTACATTTAAATGTAAGTGTGTCTGTTTGTACATCTTAATATTAGTGTGTCTGTGTGTACATCTTAATGTAAGTGTGTACATCTTAATATTAGTGTGTCTGTGTGCACATCTTAATGTTAGTGTGTCTGTGTGTACATCTTAATATTAGTGTGTCTGTGTGTACAACTAAATGTTAGTGTGTCTGTGTGTAAACTTAATGTAAGTGTGTACATCTTAATATTAGTGTGTCTGTGTGTACATCTTAATGTTAGTGTGTCTGTGTGTACATCTTAATGTAAGTGTGTACATCTTAATATTAGTGTGTCTGTGTGTACATCTTAATTTTAGTGTGTACATCTTAATATTAGTGTGTCTGTGTGTACATCTTAATCTTAATGTGTCTGTGTGTACATCTTAATATTAGTGTGTCTTTGTGTACATCTTAATGTTAGTGTGTCTGTTTGTACATCTTAATATTAGTGTGTCTGTGTGTACATCTTAATGTAAGTGTGTACATCTTAATATTAGTGTGTCTGTGTGTACATCTTAATGTAAGTGTGTACATCTTAATATTAGTGTGTCTGTGTGTACATCTTAATATTAGTGTGTCTTTGTGTACATCTTAATGTTAGTGTGTCTGTGTGTACATCTTAATGTAAGTGTGTACATCTTAGTGTTAGTGTGTCTGTGTGTACATCTAAATGTAAGTGTGTGTGTTTACATCTTAATGTTAGTGTGTCTGTGTGTACATCTAAATGTAAGTGTGTCTGTGTGTACGTCTTAATGTTAGTGTGTCTGTGTGTACATCTTAATGTAAGTGTGTACATCTTAATATTAGTGTGTCTGTGTGTACATCTTAATGTTAGTGTGTCTGTGTGTACATCTTAATGTTAGTGTGTCTGTGTGTACATCTTAATATTAGTGTGTCTGTGTGTACAACTAAATGTTAGTGTGTCTGTGTGTACATCTTAATGTATGTGTGTACATCTTAATATTAGTGTGTCTGTGTGTACATCTTAATGTTAGTGTGTCTGTGTGTACATCTTAATGTAAGTGTGTACATCTTAATATTAGTGTGTCTGTTTGTACATCTTAATATTAGTGTTTCTGTGTGTACATCTTAATGTAAGTGTGTACATCTTAGTGTTAGTGTGTCTGTGTGTACATCTTAATATTAGTGTGTCTGTGTGTACATTTTAATGTTAGTGTGTCTGTGTGTACATCTACATGTTAGTGTGTCTGTGTGTACATCTTAATATTAGTGTGTCTGTGTGTACATCTTAATCTAAGTGTGTACATCTTAGTGTTAGTGTGTCTGTGTGTACATCTTAATATTAGTGTGTCTGTGTGTACATTTTAATGTTAGTGTGTCTGTGTGTACATCTTAATATTAGTGTGTCTGTGTGTACATCTTAATATTAGTGTGTCTGTGTGTACATTTTAATGTTAGTGTGTCTGTGTGTACATCTACATGTTAGCGTGTCTGTGTGTACATCTTAATATTAGTGTGTCTGTGTGTACATTTTAATGTAAGGGTGTCTGTTTGTACATCTTAATATTAGTGTGTCTGCGTGTACGTTTTAATGTTAGTGTGTCTGTGTGTACATCTTAATGTAAGTGTGTACATCTTAATATTAGTGTGTCTGTGTGTACATCTTAATGTAAGTGTGTACATCTTAGTGTTAGTGTGTCTGTGTGTACATCTTAATATTAGTGTGTCTGTGTGTACATTTTAATGTTAGTGTGTCTGTGTGTACGTCTTAATATTGGTGTGTCTGTGTACATCTTAATGTAAGTTTGTACATCTTAATATTAGTGTGTCTGTGTGTACATCTTAATGTTAGTGTGTCTGTGTGTACAACTAAATGTTAGTGTGTCTGTGTGTACATCTTAATGTTAGTGTGTCTGTGTGTACATCCTAATGTTAGTGTGTCTGTGTGTACATCTAAATGTTAGTGTGTCTGTGTGTACATCTAAATGTAAGTGTGTCTGTGTGTACATCTAAATGTAAGTGTGTCTGTGTGTACATCTTAATATTGGTGTGTCTGTCTATACATCTTAATGTTTGTGTGTCTGTGTGTACATCTTAATGTAAGTGTGTACATCTTAGTGTTAGTGTGTCTGTGTGTACATCTTAATATTAGTGTGTCTGTGTGTACATTTTAATGTTAGTGTGTCTGTGTGTACATCTTAATATTAGTGTGTCTGTGTGTACATTTTAATGTTAGTGTGTCTGTGTGTACATCTACATGTTAGCGTGTCTGTGTGTACATCTTAATATTAGTGTGTCTGTGTGTACATTTTAATGTAAGGGTGTCTGTTTGTACATCTTAATATTAGTGTGTCTGTGTGTACATTTTAATGTTAGTGTGTCTGTGTGTACATTTAAATGTAAGTGTGTCTGTTTGTACATCTTAATATTAGTGTGTCTGTGTGTACATCTTAATGTAAGTGTGTACATCTTAATATTAGTGTGTCTGTGTGCACATCTTAATGTTAGTGTGTCTGTGTGTACATCTTAATATTAGTGTGTCTGTGTGTACAACTAAATGTTAGTGTGTCTGTGTGTAAACTTAATGTAAGTGTGTACATCTTAATATTAGTGTGTCTGTGTGTACATCTTAATGTTAGTGTGTCTGTGTGTACATCTTAATGTAAGTGTGTACATCTTAATATTAGTGTGTCTGTGTGTACATCTTAATTTTAGTGTGTACATCTTAATATTAGTGTGTCTGTGTGTACACTGCAAATTATTTGAATCTTATCAAGATAAAAAAACTTAGATTTAGAAGTGTTAGACAATTGATCTTGTTTTAAGAGTGAATTTCTTATTTTTAGTGTTTAACTTTACACTAAAATCTTAAATCAAGCACAACCTTATCTTTTTTGTCTCAAATAGGCATGACATCTTAAAATGAGTCAAATAACTGTTAAATTAAGATCTTTTACATCTCTCCCTCAAATTCTCATCAATAAAGCTTGTTTTAAGATTCAGTAAACTCAAGTTGCTTGATTCAAGAGTCACACAAAAAGCATCTGAAAGAAACAGAGTTTATTATTGCTCTGACTTCAAGCATGTTCAGACAATGTGAGGATAAATTATACAGCCTTCACCACAACTCACCATACAGTCCATGGAATTGTTTAATGACCAAAACAGTTTGTTAACAAAAACAGGCTCAGGAAACCGGCAAACTTGATCACCCAATAAATCAATGCTTCCCTTTCATTCCTCCATTTTAATGTCTACTTCTGTGGGCAATAATATCACAAAGACTATATTTTATTGGCACAAACATATGTTCCTTGAAACTAACAGAAAAATAAGAAATACAGTCAATGAGTTCATGTACAAATTCTGTAGCCTGGGCAACATTGGGAACTGCCACCTCATATGCCAGAAATTCTGGACTCAAATTCAGTGTCTCATAACGCTGGTACTCAAAAGCAACATAAGAGGAATCAATCACAAATATATCTTTTATCAGTCCGAACACTGGGAAAGCATCATCTACATCTACAATAATCATAGATTTACCACTAATGTACTTATTGCCATTGAGGATGTACCATTTCACTGAGACAACAGATTGCATGACCTCTACGCCTAGAAAATCTTTGACTTTTCTCTTGACATAATCAAAATTTTTGACAGCTGAGACAGGCCCCGATTCTCTTTCACTAGCAAAAATTGGATGCTCAATGCCTATTTCATTTTGACAACATTCAAGGAACTGGTTATGGTTTGCAAGCGATTTACAGACATTTTTGAAATTTAACTTAGAAGCCCACTGCTTAAAATAACTGTGCTTAGCTTCAAATCGCATACACATACTTCTTATTAATGGACCAAGAGATATGATTTGGCTTGGTAGATGTAACATGTAATGTTGCTTGGGTATTACATTGGCTTCAGAGAAAAGTTCTTTGAAATGATGCAGATGTTGCTCAATCATGCGTCTGAGCCGTAATACGGTTTCTAAAGAAATAACAGGAGCAAGGACAATTTGAACAATCTCAATTAACTTGAGAATAAATTTGACATACTCGTTGTCCATACCGTTCAAAAGAAAAGGTAGGATTTTTAAAAGTATCAACATTTGTCCACATGACTGCTTTAATTTATTGTCATTAGCAGCTAAAGTACTGACACTAATAGGACATGGCTTATCTCTTATGTCTAGAGGTGAGTAAGGAAAATTTAGAATAGCTGAGTTAATCTCATCTAATTCTATCTGTCCTGACAGAATCAGGTTTTTTAATACAAGCTTTATTTCCATTGGTGCAACACCTTCAAAAATTACATGCATTATATCCTGTGGTGTTTGTTTGATCAGATCAAATGCTGGAACATCAACTAGTCTGCTTCTTCTGTTAATCCCATAAGTGGTTTTGAGGGATGCTTTCAATGTTTCTGTGCTTGCCTTATCTATTTCAACACACTGCCTAATGTGCTTTTCCAAAGTTCTTTCAGCAAACCTATTCTCCTCAAAAATACTTTGCATATCCTCAAAGGAGCATTCACAATGTCTACATTTGCTATAAGCAAAACCAACACCTTGTTTAAATCCAGCAATATCATGTTGGGCAAGTGTGTCTCCACATATGGCGATCACAGCACCAAACAACTCAATTTCACCATTTGGGGTGTCAATCCTAACACCATTGTACAGAAGTGTCAGATCTTTTTGGATTCTTTTTAGTATAACATCAACACCCCACTGAGAAATATTGTTTGCCTTGGCAATAGCCAGGAGTCTTATTGCAGCCAACTTCGACCTAAATTTTGGATCTATATTCCCTAAACTATAATAAAACATCAGTAATTTATTTGCAGAGGCATGGGCGCCTAAAGGGTTACATATTTCAATTTCATCGGTGTACAATAGTATTTGCAATGCATTTGGCCTTTGAGAATATAATGGATGGGATGTAAAAAGGGCTCCATCAGTAAAATCATACAAGAATCCCTCACTTCTTTGTGGTACAGTGGTTAACATGGTGAAGATTCTGGGATTGGTCAGTAACTGCTTAAGACTTTGAATGAGTGGTACATAGTAAAAACTTTTGCCTCTTAAGGCCATGACCCTTGAAAGACCACGCTTTACCCAACAAATCTTCTGGGACACCACAACTTCCTCTGGGTTGACTGGATTGAATAGTTCCCGGATGGTTTTATTCTGTCCATATGCTGTGGTTGAGAAAGGATCCATGAACGCATCAAACGTAGCCAAAGCCTCCCCTTGGAGCTGAGCAGTTGTGTCTGGATTCTCTTCAAACACCCTTCTGATTCTCTCCCTTAGTGTGTCAATGAGAGCAGCTTGGTACTGTTGCACCCCTGAGATGACACTGTTGACAGTTCTCTGGGAAAATATTTAAAATGTAAATAATTTTGGCACCCATATAATTCACAGGCCCATATTTTACATTAGAATAATTTAAATTAATAGTACCATTAAAGCATTTGCCCATGAAGATAAATTTACCTGTGATAACTGGCACTGTTCCCGGACACTGATGGCGAATGCCGCTGCGGATCTAGCTATATCAGGTCTGGTTCTGGAGGTCACAGCAACAGCGTCTTCCTTTATAAAATGAGTTGTAATTTTTTAAGAGCGAGTAGATGGACACAGTCAAAGTTGCAATTGATTTGAAAGGAAATGGACATTTTTGAGGAGATGCCCGAGAGGGGAAAGACTTCATTTTAATCCCGTATTCGCTTCACTGGTCTGGAACCTGAGCAGCTCTATCGTCTAAGGTAAGAGGAATTAAATGTTTTTTTTTAATGTTTAATCTTAGCATTCAATGGAGATAATACCTATGAAAGAGAAAGTGTGCATAGGCTACTCAAATCATGCATGATTAACGCGCACACTCGCAGTGTGGATTCAATGAGGCCCATATTTAAATATATCGTTATATGTAGGACAAAAATATTAAATTACATAACAAGTCAGCATCACACAGAGAGCAACCTAATTGGCATGATAAGATTGAAAATAAATTGAATTGTGGAAACTTACGGACTCAAGGCGGCCGTCAGCTTCAGGCTGTGGTGACGGTTCAGGTAAAGAGGCATCAGGTGGGACAGCCGTAGTGCTGGCCGCTGCAGGAGTGCTACAGCTGGCAAACACCGAAACACCAAATGTTTCCTGTCCCAAAGACCGAGAAGAAGGCGTCGTACTCCATCCGCTTGGTGGGCATCCAGTCCTCAAATACTGAAGGTGCGTCCGTTTAATGTGGCGAAAGAAAGAGTTAAAAACTCTAAAGTCCTGTTCACATCCATCAATACCACAGTAAACCCAAAAATCCGGGCTGCGACTGTGACTTTTATTAATGTGGCTAAGGAGTACTTTAAGACTTAAAGCAACAAAGACGAAACATATCATACACCTCCACGCCGCCATGATGCACCGTTGTTGTCGCGGGCTAATGATCCAGAGGTGGATGGGGAGGGGGGCACTCATGAAATAATTTGTTATTATTTTAACAATACATTCCTCTAATTATAAATGCGACTTAATTAATTTTACGATGGTAAGTTTTTTAAAAATAATATTTTGCTAACATGTTCATGTTTACGTCCGATCATTTCTGCGCATCCTCAGTTCATGTCCTCCAACGGTCCCACCTCAATGACGTCAGTGTTCGCGGTTCACCGCTTGAGTAACTGAAAGATTTGGGTGCGTTACATTTGACGAAGAAGTGCAAGAAGAGCGGCTCAATGTCAGTAAACTTTATTGAATTAGTAAATATTACTATGTCGGTATATGCTTAGCAAGCTAGCTAATTGTTAGCTAATGTGCACTTTTACACGCTAGCCGTTAGCTAACGAACTCTGTTTGCCTATGGGTTTTCCCGGGTAGTTCTACGGTACCGCCTGTTAATGCTTCAGGGAGCTGATGAATCTAAGATGGATACTTTTGACGATGCCACTCTATCGGTGTTGGAGGGTAAGTCATGAATACAATTTATATCTGATGCATTGATGCTATTTATGGAGTGTACTTTATTAATAACTGAATACTTTTATTTGAAATCCAACATTTTTCTGCTTTCTGGGTTTTTTCTCAACCGTAATTTGCTTAACGAATTTATAATATTCTTAGGATGAAACATTTTAAGTAAGAGTCAGAATTCTAAAGCAAAATATATGGTTGTAAAATAGAAATCCCACATTTTAAAAACACGCGGTCTGCAGTGTCCCGCAGGCGGGAACGTTACCCTTCCCCCCCAACATTGTAAATCATCCGCCATTCATCAGATTGTTATGTAGCATAGTCATTATACCTCATTTGAAAGCTTGGACTCTTATGAATCAATACATGACAATGTAAAATATGTGTTTATACAATGTCAAGTCAATCGATATCTTTTATTAACCAAATTAACCAAAAATGCCCTCCGCCCTTGGTGCTTCACTACCTTCTAGCTGCAGTGTACAGCCTTACTAAATAAATTGATTGGTTCTGTAGCTTGCTACTGCTTTATCTAAAGATAGATATTTGTCATATATCTCACAGCTGCCAGTGTTGATGAGGAGGCTTTGAAAGGCCTTAGCCGGGATGACCTGAGGGATCTTTTTCCTGGCCCAGAGAATTTCCTCAAAAGAAAGAAACTTTGGAATTTCATCAGTGAAAATGTAAACACAAATTGGAATGAGTAAAAACTAGTAAAGTATACATTTTAATGGTTCTAATGCATTTTGTTTTTATTCCACACAATTCTAATAGTGTGAAAATACCACGGACCAAGATGCCAACAATTGTGCCATGCCACCATGCCAGCCTCAAACCTCAACCCCCATATCTGCTGAGAAAAAAATGAAAATGCCAGACCCTCCAGAGTATGTGGTGTACACAGATTCAGAGTTAGACATGGTGCGTAGTCAATACTTTGCACTGCTCTGCAATGGAAAGGAAAAAAATTACAAACTGTCCAAGGAGCTATGTTGCAGACTTGTAAGGAACACAATAACCAGTATGGTTGCTATCCTGCGTGCTAGTCCCATGGGGAAAGAAGTCAGTTACCCGTCAAAATTGGAAATAAGAGCCATGTCACAGAAGATTATAGACTATTACCCAATGTTACGGGATGATGATCCAAACATGCCTTATGTAAGTATTATTTTTTTATCTAAACCAAAACTTTGGGCAGGTCAGCAACAAGACAAACAACGTATCTAACATTCTTTTACCACAGCTGACTATCTACACCAAAATGTACAAGCGACTCCAAAATATGAGATCCCCACGGAAGAGGCAAGGCTCTGTACCACAAAGAGGAGTGGCAAAGACAGCTCTCTTCAGTGCAGACAACCAAGACATGGAGACGGATTGGACAGACACAAGCAACTCAAGTGATAATACCTTACTTCTTGAGAGCAATGATGACCTTACCGAGGACAACTCCAGTGAAGGTGTGCAAATTGTTTGCAAAAAATGAAGGGGTGCTGTTAGACTACTGTTTTTTTGTCTAAAAATTGTCTAATCATGTAATGAAACTATAGAGTTTATGGTTAGGCATGCACTGTGTTTATCTGCCGGTTTTGCTTGTTGTCATGCTTTTATTTGTGTTTTATTTCTTTCATTATTTCCCCAAAAAGCATTCCCAGCACATCGACCCCCCTCTGTGCCAAGGAAGCCAAAGACCAAAACCTTCCTGCTGCCATCCGCATCAGCCTCAGGCTCCTCACTCAGGACTGTGATCGCTTCACCAACCACGCCTGCAAAGGATGATGTTGGTAAGCCCACCTCAGCACACCTCTCAGCCTGTTATCCATGATAATGACTTTCAGAGTGGCAAATCAGAGTCTAAACGGTTGGAGATTAAATTCAAATTTCCTTAGTTTGTGGATGTTAATGGAAACTCTTTTTCCAGACAACTCCCATTGTTCATATAAACAACATAAAATTATTGTATTTTTGTATTACTAATTATTGTATTATTGTATCAATTAAGTTAATTGATTTGAGTGTTACAAGGGAAGTAGACCGACCTGCATAATGCAATAAAGTTGTGTTTACGTTGAAATGTCTGCTCTGTTTTTTGCCATTTCAGTCGGCCAGGACAGTCTGAAAATGCAGGCTAGGCACTACAAAACCTTGAGCAACATGTACAATAAGCCAAATGCAAAACCCAATCAAAGTGATGTTGCTCAAGTTTTAGACCTTGAGTTTAAGGCCAGACGGGCTTTCATTGATGCAGATGTTACAAGGGAAGAAGACCGACCTGCAAAAATCTTTGAGGCATATCCATGCTTTAGAGATGTTCGAAATGTATGTTTTTTTTCCACTACTTGCACTTGAATTACTGTCTATCCATCTGTGTTCTAAATGTCCAATGGTTGAATAACTGTGCACAATGCTGTCTTAGGCAATGGATGAGCTGCGGCGCATAGTAGGTGGCACCAACAGCAGATACATCGAGGAAGTGAAAGGAAGATGGGCAGACTTTTGTGCCAAGGTGCAGTTCTATGGTGTGTGGAAGAAAGCCCTGAAACCCCCCTTTCCATTGGATGTCCGTGGAGGTAAGTTGCGGTTCCATATGCAAATGTATTTTGATTTATACCATATTCAGACCATTCAGACCAATCTTTCCATTCTTTAGTGGAGTTCACGCTTGCCCTCTTCAATGCACTCCCATCCCTTTTCCCCTCACCAACTTCACCACCAAAGAAGCTTGGAAATAGCTGTGAGGCACTTCTTCATGTCCTGAAGGTAAAAACATTTTTGTGTGTTGATTCCTTACTGTCCTCTTATTTTCTCACATTTGTTGTGCATGTTCACATAACAATACACCCTAAGTTCACAATCACAGATACTTTTTGCAAAAAAGTGTTTCTAGTGTCCCTCAAATGGTGTTCACAGAAAGGAATACCAAGAAATGTTTGATTAAACAAAAAACCTTTGATTAATTCATCCATTAATTCATCCCAGAAACATAAAAATGCACCTTGCATCAGCTTGTATCCATTGTTAATCCATCCTAAATTCTTACACCTTGATCTGTCAAACAAATGTTGCCCATTTTGAAGTAATTCATGATTATTTCTTCCAGTGTAATAATAAATCAATATTTTTCATCAGTGTTTGTATATAATAATGACTATTTCAAGAGTGTCATTAGTTGCAACTTGGTCATTTATCTAAAAATTAAATTTTTATGTTGAACATGCACTTGACTTTCAATACATTTTTATCTCTTCTCACTTTACACATTGTTCTTTTTATTCTGTTCCAGTCAGGCGAAGACCCTGCCCTGTACCTGGAAAAGCATCCTCTCTCCTCCCCAGTTCTGCTTTCTGATGGCTCAACCACCATTGTGGCTGTGGGTAATGTACCTGTGACCACCCTCCCTCAGGAAGATTTCTCAGACGGGATGTTGGTGTTAATGGCATATTACTACACTTTGCACTTAAGATATCCAAAATGTGTTGCAACGCTCCTGTCAGTTATTCAAACAGAGGTAATTGGTGACACAATCCACGATCAAGATGCCACTAGTGCTTACAGGAAAGCAATGGCTGATTGGAAGTCTTTCATTGAGAAGTAGCTGAGTATTTTGTCATGCCAGTTCTTATTGTTAGCTGTGAGTTGTTATTGTTAGCTGTGCCTAATAATAGTTTTGTGTTGCACAAGCTTATACAGTCACTGAGTTATTACCTCATTTAGGCCTGTATTTAAAATGATAGTTAAGGAAAAATCCATAACTGAGGGCTGAGAAGTGTTTTTGTTTTTTGCCCTTTTGCTTTTAATTTCTTTTATTTTTATGGAAAAGTATTCAAATGTCTATAGCAAACTTGACTTGCTGATGTTAAATAAATGTTGTCTTAAGCCATGTTATTTCTGCACCATTATTCTAAAAAAGGACAGGCTTTAGATTTTAAGATGCTCAAAGTAAGAAAACAAAATGGGTAATTGCTTATATTTAGTATATTTCACTTATTTTGAGGCTGTAAAAGTTTAAATTTAAGTAATCTAGTCTTAAAAACAGCATTTTATGCTTATATTTAGTATATTTCACTTATTCTGAGGCTGTAAAAAGTTTATTTTAAGTTATCTAGACTTAAAACCAGCATTCTATGCTTTTATTTAGTATAATTCACTTATTTTAAGGCTGTAAAAAGTTTAAATTTAAGTAATCTCATTTTACAACCAGCATTTTATGCTTATATTTAGTATAATTCACTTATTTTGAGGCTGTAAAAGTTTAAATTTAAGTAATCTAGTCTTAAAAACAGCATTTTATGCTTATATTTAGTATATTTCACTTATTCTGAGGCTGTAAAAAGTTTATTTTAAGTTATCTAGACTTAAAACCAGCATTCTATGCTTTTATTTAGTATAATTCACTTATTTTAAGGCTGTAAAAAGTTTAAATTTAAGTAATCTCATTTTACAACCAGCATTTTATGCTTATATTTAGTATAATTCACTTATTTTGAGGCTTTAAAAAGTTTAAATTTAAGTAATCTGATCTTAAACCCAGCATTTTCATCTTATGTTAAGCCTTCCAAATACCTCTTTAGACAAGCTTATTTCTAGATTTAATTATCTTAATTCAAGAAATCTTGTCAAGTGAAATTATCTAGCTGCATGGACAGATAATTTCACTTGTTTTGAGTACATTTTACCTCAAATTTAGTTTTTTTATCTTGTTTTGAGACACCCTTTTTTTGCAGTGTACATCTTAATCTTAATGTGTCTGTGTGTACATCTTAATATTAGTGTGTCTTTGTGTACATCTTAATGTTAGTGTGTCTGTTTGTACATCTTAATATTAGTGTGTCTGTGTGTACATCTTAATGTAAGTGTGTACATCTTAATATTAGTGTGTCTGTGTGTACATCTTAATGTAAGTGTGTACATCTTAATATTAGTGTGTCTGTGTGTACATCTTAATATTAGTGTGTCTTTGTGTACATCTTAATGTTAGTGTGTCTGTGTGTACATCTTAATGTAAGTGTGTACATCTTAGTGTTAGTGTGTCTGTGTGTACATCTAAATGTAAGTGTGTGTGTTTACATCTTAATGTTAGTGTGTCTGTGTGTACATCTAAATGTAAGTGTGTCTGTGTGTACGTCTTAATGTTAGTGTGTCTGTGTGTACATCTTAATGTAAGTGTGTACATCTTAATATTAGTGTGTCTGTGTGTACATCTTAATGTTAGTGTGTCTGTGTGTACATCTTAATGTTAGTGTGTCTGTGTGTACATCTTAATATTAGTGTGTCTGTGTGTACAACTAAATGTTAGTGTGTCTGTGTGTACATCTTAATGTATGTGTGTACATCTTAATATTAGTGTGTCTGTGTGTACATCTTAATGTTAGTGTGTCTGTGTGTACATCTTAATGTAAGTGTGTACATCTTAATATTAGTGTGTCTGTTTGTACATCTTAATATTAGTGTTTCTGTGTGTACATCTTAATGTAAGTGTGTACATCTTAGTGTTAGTGTGTCTGTGTGTACATCTTAATATTAGTGTGTCTGTGTGTACATTTTAATGTTAGTGTGTCTGTGTGTACATCTACATGTTAGTGTGTCTGTGTGTACATCTTAATATTAGTGTGTCTGTGTGTACATCTTAATCTAAGTGTGTACATCTTAGTGTTAGTGTGTCTGTGTGTACATCTTAATATTAGTGTGTCTGTGTGTACATTTTAATGTTAGTGTGTCTGTGTGTACATCTTAATATTAGTGTGTCTGTGTGTACATCTTAATATTAGTGTGTCTGTGTGTACATTTTAATGTTAGTGTGTCTGTGTGTACATCTACATGTTAGCGTGTCTGTGTGTACATCTTAATATTAGTGTGTCTGTGTGTACATTTTAATGTAAGGGTGTCTGTTTGTACATCTTAATATTAGTGTGTCTGCGTGTACGTTTTAATGTTAGTGTGTCTGTGTGTACATCTTAATGTAAGTGTGTACATCTTAATATTAGTGTGTCTGTGTGTACATCTTAATGTAAGTGTGTACATCTTAGTGTTAGTGTGTCTGTGTGTACATCTTAATATTAGTGTGTCTGTGTGTACATTTTAATGTTAGTGTGTCTGTGTGTACGTCTTAATATTGGTGTGTCTGTGTACATCTTAATGTAAGTTTGTACATCTTAATATTAGTGTGTCTGTGTGTACATCTTAATGTTAGTGTGTCTGTGTGTACAACTAAATGTTAGTGTGTCTGTGTGTACATCTTAATGTTAGTGTGTCTGTGTGTACATCCTAATGTTAGTGTGTCTGTGTGTACATCTAAATGTTAGTGTGTCTGTGTGTACATCTAAATGTAAGTGTGTCTGTGTGTACATCTAAATGTAAGTGTGTCTGTGTGTACATCTTAATATTGGTGTGTCTGTCTATACATCTTAATGTTTGTGTGTCTGTGTGTACATCTTAATGTAAGTGTGTACATCTTAGTGTTAGTGTGTCTGTGTGTACATCTTAATATTAGTGTGTCTGTGTGTACATTTTAATGTTAGTGTGTCTGTGTGTACATCTTAATATTAGTGTGTCTGTGTGTACATTTTAATGTTAGTGTGTCTGTGTGTACATCTACATGTTAGCGTGTCTGTGTGTACATCTTAATATTAGTGTGTCTGTGTGTACATTTTAATGTAAGGGTGTCTGTTTGTACATCTTAATATTAGTGTGTCTGTGTGTACATTTTAATGTTAGTGTGTCTGTGGGTACATTTAAATGTAAGTGTGTCTGTTTGTACATCTTAATATTAGTGTGTCTGCGTGTACGTTTTAATATTAGTGTGTCTGTGTGCACATCTTAATGTTAGTGTGTCTGTGTGTACATCTTAATATTAGTGTGTCTGTGTGTACAACTAAATGTTAGTGTGTCTGTGTGTACATCTTAATGTAAGTGTGTACATCTTAATATTAGTGTGTCTGTGTGTACATCTTAATGTTAGTGTGTCTGTGTGTACATCTTAATGTAAGTGTTTAGATCTTAATATTAGTGTGTCTGTGTGTACATCTTAATGTTAGTGTGTCTGTGTATACATCTTAATGTAAGTGTGTACATCTTAATCTTAATGTGTCTGTGTGTACATCTTAATATTAGTGTGTCTTTGTGTACATCTTAATGTTAGTGTGTCTGTTTGTACATCTTAATATTAGTGTGTCTGTGTGTACATCTTAATGTAAGTGTGTACATCTTAATATTAGTGTGCCTGTGTGTACATCTTAATGTAAGTGTGTACATCTTAATATTAGTGTGTCTGTGTGTACATCTTAATATTAGTGTGTCTTTGTGTACATCTTAATGTTAGTGTGTCTGTGTGTACATCTTAATGTAAGTGTGTACATCTTAGTGTTAGTGTGTCTGTGTGTACATCTAAATGTAAGTGTGTGTGTTTACATCTTAATGTTAGTGTGTCTGTGTGTACATCTTAATGTTAGTGTGTCTGTGTGTACATTTTAATGTTAGTGTGTCTGTGTGTACATTTAAATGTAAGTGTGTCTGTTTGTACATCTTAATATTAGTGTGTCTGCGTGTACGTCTTAATGTTAGTGTGTCTGTGTGTACATCTTAATGTAAGTGTGTACATCTTAATATTAGTGTGTCTGTGTGCACATCTTAATGTAAGTGTGTACATCTTAATATTAGTGTGTCTGTGTGTACATCTTAATGTTAGTGTGTCTGTGTGTACATCTTAATATTAGTGTGTCTGTGTGTACAACTAAATGTTAGTGTGTCTGTGTGTACATCTTAATGTAAGTGTGTATATCTTAATATTAGTGTGTCTGTGTGTACATCTTAATGTTAGTGTGTCTGTGTGTACATCTTAATGTAAGTGTGTACATCTTAATATTAGTGTGTCTGTGTGTACATCTTAATATTAGTGTGTCTGTGTGTACATCTTAATGTAAGTGTGCACATCTTAATATTAGTGTGTCTGTGTGTACATCTTAATCTAAATATGTCTGTGTGTACATCTTAATATTAGTGTGTCTTTGTGTACATCTTAATTTTAGAGTGTCTGTGTGTACATCTTAATGTAAGTGTGTACATCTTAGTGTTAGTGTGTCTGTGTGTACATCTTAATATTAGTGTGTCTGTGTGTACATTTTAATGTTAGTGTGTCTGTGTGTATATCTTAATATTAGTTTGTCTGTGTGTACATTTTAATGTTAAGGTGTCTGTGTGTACATCTTAATGTTAGTGTGTCTGTGTGTACATCTTAATGTAAGTGTGTACATCTTAGTGTTAGTGTGTCTGTGTGTACATCTTAATATTAGTGTGTCTGTTAATGTTAGTGTGTCTGTGTGTACATCTTAATATTAGTTTGTCTGTGTGTACATTTTAATGTTAGTGTGTCTGTGTGTCCATCTAAATGTAAGTGTGTCTGTGTGTACATCTTAATATTAGTGTGTCTGTCTGTACATCTTAATATTAGTGTGTCTGTGTGTACATTTTAATGTAAGTGTGTATGTTTGTACATCTTAATATTAGTGTGTCTGCTTGTACATCTTAATGTTAGTGTGTCTGTGTGTACATCTTAATATTAGTGTGTCTGTGTGTACATTTTAATGTTAGTGTGTCTGTGTGTACATCTACATGTTAGTGTGTCTGTGTGTACATCTTAATGTTAGTGTGTCTGTGTGTACATCTTAATGTAAGTGTGTACATCTTAATATTAGTGTGTATGTGTGTACATCTTAATCTTAATGTGTCTGTGTGTACATCTTAATGTTAGTGTGTCTGTGTGTACAACTAAATGTTAGTGTGTCTGTGTGTACGTCTTAATATTAGTGTGTCTGTGTGTACATCTTAATGTAAGTTTGTACATCTTAATATTAGTGTGTCTGTGTGTACATCTTAATGTTAGTGTGTCTGTGTGTACAACCAAATGTTAGTGTGTCTGTGTGTACATCTAAATGTAAGTGTGTCTGTGTGTACATCTAAATGTAAGTGTCTCTGTGTGTACATCTTAATATTAGTGTGTCTGTCTGTACATCTTAATGTTTGTGTGTCTGTGTGTACATCTTAATGTAAGTGTGTACATCTTAGTGTTAGTGTGTCTGTGTGTACATCTTAATATTAGTGTGTCTGTGTGTACATTTTAATGTTAGTGTGTCTGTGTGTACATCTTAATATTAGTGTGTCTGTGTGTACATTTTAATGTTAGTGTGTCTGTGTGTACATCTACATGTTAGCGTGTCTGTGTGTACATCTTAATATTAGTGGGTCTGTGTGTACATTTTAATGTAAGGGTGTCTGTTTGTACATCTTAATATTAGTGTGTCTGTGTGTACATTTTAATGTTAGTGTGTCTGTGTGTACATTTAAATGTAAGTGTGTCTGTTTGTACATCTTAATATTAGTGTGTCTGCGTGTACATCTTAATATTAGTGTGTCTGTGTGTACAACTAAATGTTAGTGTGTCTGTGTGTACATCTTAATGTAAGTGTGTACATCTTAATATTAGTGTGTCTGTGTGTACATCTTAATGTTAGTGTGTCTGTGTGTACATCTTAATATTAGTGTGTCTGTGTGTACAACTAAATGTTAGTGTGTCTGTGTGTACATCTTAATGTAAGTGTGTACATCTTAATATTAGTGTGTCTGTGTGTACATCTTAATGTTAGTGTGTCTGTGTGTACATCTTAATGTAAGTGTGTACATCTTAATATTAGTGTTTCTGTGTGTACATCTTAATGTTAGTGTGTCTGTGTGTACATCTTAATATTAGTGTGTCTGTGTGTACATCTTAATCTTAATGTGTCTGTGTGTACATCTTAATATTAGTGTGTCTTTGTGTACATCTTAATGTTAGTGTGTCTGTTTGTACATCTTAATATTAGTGTGTCTGTGTGTACATCTTAATGTAAGTGTGTACATCTTAATATTAGTGTGTCTGTGTGTACATCTTAATGTAAGTGTGTACATCTTAATATTAGTGTGTCTGTGTGTACATCTTAATATTAGTGTGTCTTTGTGTACATCTTAATGTTAGTGTGTCTGTGTGTACATCTTAATGTAAGTGTGTACATCTTAGTGTTAGTGTGTCTGTGTGTACATCTAAATGTAAGTGTGTGTGTTTACATCTTAATGTTAGTGTGTCTGTGTGTACAACTAAATGTTAGTGTGTCTGTGTGTACATCTTAATGTAAGTGTGTACATCTTAATATTAGTGTGTCTGTGTGTACATCTTAATGTTAGTGTGTCTGTGTGTACATCTTAATGTAAGTGTGTACATCTTAATATTAGTGTGTCTGTGTGTACATCTTAATGTTAGTGTGTCTGTGTATACATCTTAATGTAAGTGTGTACATCTTAATCTTAATGTGTCTGTGTGTACATCTTAATATTAGTGTGTCTTTGTGTACATCTTAATGTTAGTGTGTCTGTTTGTACATCTTAATATTAGTGTGTCTGTGTGTACATCTTAATGTAAGTGTGTACATCTTAATATTAGTGTGTCTGTGTGTACATCTTAATGTAAGTGTGTACATCTTAATATTAGTGTGTCTTTGTGTACATCTTAATGTTAGTGTGTCTGTGTGTACATCTTAATGTAAGTGTGTCTGTGTGTACATCTTAATGTAAGTGTGTACATGTTAATATTAGTGTGTCTGTGTGTACATCTTAATGTAAGTGTGTACATCTTAATATTAGTGTGTCTGCGTGTACGTCTTAATGTTAGTGTGTCTGTGTGTACATCTTAATGTAAGTGTGTACATCTTAATATTAGTGTGCCAGTGTGCACATCTTAATGTAAGTGTGTACATCTTAATATTAGTGTGTCTGTGTGTACAACTAAATGTTAGTGTGTCTGTGTGTACATCTTAATGTAAGTGTGTACATCTTAATATTAGTGTGTCTGTGTGTAAATCTTAATGTTAGTGTGTCTGTGTGTACATCTTAATGTAAGTGTGTACATCTTAATATTAGTGTGTCTGTGTGTACATCTTAATATTAGTGTGTCTGTGTGTACATCTTAATGTAAGTGTGCACATCTTAATATTAGTGTGTCTGTGTGTACATCTTAATATTAGTGTGTCTGTGTGTACATCTTAATCTAAATATGTCTGTGTGTACATCTTAATATTAGTGTGTCTTTGTGTACATCTACATGTTAGCGTGTCTGTGTGTACATCTTAATATTAGTGTGTCTGTGTGTACATTTTAATGTAAGGGTGTCTGTTTGTACATCTTAATATTAGTGTGTCTGTGTGTACATTTTAATGTTAGTGTGTCTGTGTGTACATTTAAATGTAAGTGTGTCTGTTTGTACATCTTAATATTAGTGTGTCTGCGTGTACATCTTAATATTAGTGTGTCTGTGTGTACAACTAAATGTTAGTGTGTCTGTGTGTACATCTTAATGTAAGTGTGTACATCTTAATATTAGTGTGTCTGTGTGTACATCTTAATGTTAGTGTGTCTGTGTGTACATCTTAATATTAGTGTGTCTGTGTGTACAACTAAATGTTAGTGTGTCTGTGTGTACATCTTAATGTAAGTGTGTACATCTTAATATTAGTGTGTCTGTGTGTACATCTTAATGTTAGTGTGTCTGTGTGTACATCTTAATGTAAGTGTGTACATCTTAATATTAGTGTTTCTGTGTGTACATCTTAATGTTAGTGTGTCTGTGTGTACATCTTAATATTAGTGTGTCTGTGTGTACATCTTAATCTTAATGTGTCTGTGTGTACATCTTAATATTAGTGTGTCTTTGTGTACATCTTAATGTTAGTGTGTCTGTTTGTACATCTTAATATTAGTGTGTCTGTGTGTACATCTTAATGTAAGTGTGTACATCTTAATATTAGTGTGTCTGTGTGTACATCTTAATGTAAGTGTGTACATCTTAATATTAGTGTGTCTGTGTGTACATCTTAATATTAGTGTGTCTTTGTGTACATCTTAATGTTAGTGTGTCTGTGTGTACATCTTAATGTAAGTGTGTACATCTTAGTGTTAGTGTGTCTGTGTGTACATCTAAATGTAAGTGTGTGTTTACATCTTAATGTTAGTGTGTCTGTGTGTACATCTTAATGTTAGTGTGTCTGTGTGTACATCTTAATGTAAGTGTGTACATCTTAGTGTTAGTGTGTCTGCGTGTACATGTTAAGGTTAGTGTGTCTGTGTGTACATCTTAATGTAAGTGTGTACATCTTAATATTAGTGTGTCTGTGTGTACATCTTAATGTTAGTGTGTCTGTGTGTACATCTTAATGTAAGTGTGTACATCTTAATATTAGTGTGTCTGTGTGTACATGTTAATATTAGTGTGTATGTGTGTACATCTTAATCTTAATGTGTCTGTGTGTACATCTTAATGTTAGTGTGTCTGTGTGTACAACTAAATGTTAGTGTGTCTGTGTGTACGTCTTAATATTAGTGTGTCTGTGTACATCTTAATGTAAGTTTGTACATCTTAATATTAGTGTGTCTGTGTGTACATCTTAATGTTAGTGTGTCTGTGTGTACAACTAAATGTCAGTGTGTCTGTGTGTACATCTAAATGTTAGTGTGTCTGTGTGTACATCTAAATGTAAGTGTGTCTGTGTGTACATCTTAATATTGGTGTGTCTGTGTGTACATCTTAATGTAAGTGTGTACATCTTAGTGTTAGTGTGTCTGTGTGTACATCTTAATATTAGTGTGTCTGTGTGTACATTTTAATGTTAGTGTGTCTGTGTGTACATCTTAATATTAGTGTGTCTGTGTGTACATTTTAATGTTAGTGTGTCTGTGTGTACATCTACATGTTAGCGTGTCTGTGTTTAAATCTTAATATTAGTGTGTCTGTGTGTACATTTTAATGTAAGGGTGTCTGTTTGTACATCTTAATATTAGTGTGTCTGTGTGTACATTTTAATGTTAGTGTGTCTGTGTGTACATTTAAATGTAAGTGTGTCTGTTTGTACATCTTAATATTAGTGTGTCTGTGTGTACATCTTAATGTAAGTGTGTACATCTTAATATTAGTGTGTCTGTGTGCACATCTTAATGTTAGTGTGTCTGTGTGTACATCTTAATATTAGTGTGTCTGTGTGTACAACTAAATGTTAGTGTGTCTGTGTGTAAACTTAATGTAAGTGTGTACATCTTAATATTAGTGTGTCTGTGTGTACATCTTAATGTTAGTGTGTCTGTGTGTACATCTTAATGTAAGTGTGTACATCTTAATATTAGTGTGTCTGTGTGTACATCTTAATTTTAGTGTGTACATCTTAATATTAGTGTGTCTGTGTGTACATCTTAATCTTAATGTGTCTGTGTGTACATCTTAATATTAGTGTGTCTTTGTGTACATCTTAATGTTAGTGTGTCTGTTTGTACATCTTAATATTAGTGTGTCTGTGTGTACATCTTAATGTAAGTGTGTACATCTTAATATTAGTGTGTCTGTGTGTACATCTTAATGTAAGTGTGTACATCTTAATATTAGTGTGTCTGTGTGTACATCTAAATGTAAGTGTGTGTGTTTACATCTTAATGTTAGTGTGTCTGTGTGTACATCTAAATGTAAGTGTGTCTGTGTGTACATCTTAATGTAAGTGTGTACATCTTAGTGTTAGTGTGTCTGTGTGTACATCTAAATGTAAGTGTGTGTGTTTACATCTTAATGTTAGTGTGTCTGTGTGTACATCTAAATGTAAGTGTGTCTGTGTGTACGTCTTAATGTTAGTGTGTCTGTGTGTACATCTTAATGTAAGTGTGTACATCTTAATATTAGTGTGTCTGTGTGTACATCTTAATGTTAGTGTGTCTGTGTGTACATCTTAATGTTAGTGTGTCTGTGTGTACATCTTAATATTAGTGTGTCTGTGTGTACAACTAAATGTTAGTGTGTCTGTGTGTACATCTTAATGTATGTGTGTACATCTTAATATTAGTGTGTCTGTGTGTACATCTTAATGTTAGTGTGTCTGTGTGTACATCTTAATGTAAGTGTGTACATCTTAATAATAGTGTGTCTGTTTGTACATCTTAATATTAGTGTTTCTGTGTGTACATCTTAATGTAAGTGTGTACATCTTAGTGTTAGTGTGTCTGTGTGTACATCTTAATATTAGTGTGTCTGTGTGTACATTTTAATGTTAGTGTGTCTGTGTGTACATCTACATGTTAGTGTGTCTGTGTGTACATCTTAATATTAGTGTGTCTGTGTGTACATCTTAATCTAAGTGTGTACATCTTAGTGTTAGTGTGTCTGTGTGTACATCTTAATATTAGTGTGTCTGTGTGTACATTTTAATGTTAGTGTGTCTGTGTGTACATCTTAATATTAGTGTGTCTGTGTGTACATCTTAATATTAGTGTGTCTGTGTGTACATTTTAATGTTAGTGTGTCTGTGTGTACATCTACATGTTAGCGTGTCTGTGTGTACATCTTAATATTAGTGTGTCTGTGTGTACATTTTAATGTAAGGGTGTCTGTTTGTACATCTTAATATTAGTGTGTCTGCGTGTACGTTTTAATGTTAGTGTGTCTGTGTGTACATCTTAATGTAAGTGTGTACATCTTAATATTAGTGTGTCTGTGTGTACATCTTAATGTAAGTGTGTACATCTTAGTGTTAGTGTGTCTGTGTGTACATCTTAATATTAGTGTGTCTGTGTGTACATTTTAATGTTAGTGTGTCTGTGTGTACGTCTTAATATTGGTGTGTCTGTGTACATCTTAATGTAAGTTTGTACATCTTAATATTAGTGTGTCTGTGTGTACATCTTAATGTTAGTGTGTCTGTGTGTACATTTTAATGTTAGTGTGTCTGTGTGTACATCTACATGTTAGTGTGTCTGTGTGTACATCTTAATATTAGTGTGTCTGTGTGTACATCTTAATCTAAGTGTGTACATCTTAGTGTTAGTGTGTCTGTGTGTACATCTTAATATTAGTGTGTCTGTGTGTACATTTTAATGTTAGTGTGTCTGTGTGTACATCTTAATATTAGTGTGTCTGTGTGTACATCTTAATATTAGTGTGTCTGTGTGTACATTTTAATGTTAGTGTGTCTGTGTGTACATCTACATGTTAGCGTGTCTGTGTGTACATCTTAATATTAGTGTGTCTGTGTGTACATTTTAATGTAAGGGTGTCTGTTTGTACATCTTAATATTAGTGTGTCTGCGTGTACGTTTTAATGTTAGTGTGTCTGTGTGTACATCTTAATGTAAGTGTGTACATCTTAATATTAGTGTGTCTGTGTGTACATCTTAATGTAAGTGTGTACATCTTAGTGTTAGTGTGTCTGTGTGTACATCTTAATATTAGTGTGTCTGTGTGTACATTTTAATGTTAGTGTGTCTGTGTGTACGTCTTAATATTGGTGTGTCTGTGTACATCTTAATGTAAGTTTGTACATCTTAATATTAGTGTGTCTGTGTGTACATCTTAATGTTAGTGTGTCTGTGTGTACAACTAAATGTTAGTGTGTCTGTGTGTACATCTTAATGTTAGTGTGTCTGTGTGTACATCCTAATGTTAGTGTGTCTGTGTGTACATCTAAATGTTAGTGTGTCTGTGTGTACATCTAAATGTAAGTGTGTCTGTGTGTACATCTAAATGTAAGTGTGTCTGTGTGTACATCTTAATATTGGTGTGTCTGTCTATACATCTTAATGTTTGTGTGTCTGTGTGTACATCTTAATGTAAGTGTGTACATCTTAGTGTTAGTGTGTCTGTGTGTACATCTTAATATTAGTGTGTCTGTGTGTACATTTTAATGTTAGTGTGTCTGTGTGTACATCTTAATATTAGTGTGTCTGTGTGTACATTTTAATGTTAGTGTGTCTGTGTGTACATCTACATGTTAGCGTGTCTGTGTGTACATCTTAATATTAGTGTGTCTGTGTGTACATTTTAATGTAAGGGTGTCTGTTTGTACATCTTAATATTAGTGTGTCTGTGTGTACATTTTAATGTTAGTGTGTCTGTGGGTACATTTAAATGTAAGTGTGTCTGTTTGTACATCTTAATATTAGTGTGTCTGCGTGTACGTTTTAATATTAGTGTGTCTGTGTGCACATCTTAATGTTAGTGTGTCTGTGTGTACATCTTAATATTAGTGTGTCTGTGTGTACAACTAAATGTTAGTGTGTCTGTGTGTACATCTTAATGTAAGTGTGTACATCTTAATATTAGTGTGTCTGTGTGTACATCTTAATGTTAGTGTGTCTGTGTGTACATCTTAATGTAAGTGTTTAGATCTTAATATTAGTGTGTCTGTGTGTACATCTTAATGTTAGTGTGTCTGTGTATACATCTTAATGTAAGTGTGTACATCTTAATCTTAATGTGTCTGTGTGTACATCTTAATATTAGTGTGTCTTTGTGTACATCTTAATGTTAGTGTGTCTGTTTGTACATCTTAATATTAGTGTGTCTGTGTGTACATCTTAATGTAAGTGTGTACATCTTAATATTAGTGTGTCTGTGTGTACATCTTAATGTAAGTGTGTACATCTTAATATTAGTGTGTCTGTGTGTACATCTTAATATTAGTGTGTCTTTGTGTACATCTTAATGTTAGTGTGTCTGTGTGTACATCTTAATGTAAGTGTGTACATCTTAGTGTTAGTGTGTCTGTGTGTACATCTAAATGTAAGTGTGTGTGTTTACATCTTAATGTTAGTGTGTCTGTGTGTACATCTTAATGTTAGTGTGTCTGTGTGTACATTTTAATGTTAGTGTGTCTGTGTGTACATTTAAATGTAAGTGTGTCTGTTTGTACATCTTAATATTAGTGTGTCTGCGTGTACGTCTTAATGTTAGTGTGTCTGTGTGTACATCTTAATGTAAGTGTGTACATCTTAATATTAGTGTGTCTGTGTGCACATCTTAATGTAAGTGTGTACATCTTAATATTAGTGTGTCTGTGTGTACATCTTAATGTTAGTGTGTCTGTGTGTACATCTTAATATTAGTGTGTCTGTGTGTACAACTAAATGTTAGTGTGTCTGTGTGTACATCTTAATGTAAGTGTGTATATCTTAATATTAGTGTGTCTGTGTGTACATCTTAATGTTAGTGTGTCTGTGTGTACATCTTAATGTAAGTGTGTACATCTTAATATTAGTGTGTCTGTGTGTACATCTTAATATTAGTGTGTCTGTGTGTACATCTTAATGTAAGTGTGCACATCTTAATATTAGTGTGTCTGTGTGTACATCTTAATCTAAATATGTCTGTGTGTACATCTTAATATTAGTGTGTCTTTGTGTACATCTTAATTTTAGAGTGTCTGTGTGTACATCTTAATGTAAGTGTGTACATCTTAGTGTTAGTGTGTCTGTGTGTACATCTAAATGTAAGTGTGTGTGTTTACATCTTAATGTTAGTGTGTCTGTGTGTACATCTTAATGTTAGTGTGTCTGTGTGTACATCTTAATGTTAGTGTGTCTGTGTGTACATTTTAATGTTAGTGTGTCTGTGTGTACATTTAAATGTAAGTGTGTCTGTTTGTACATCTTAATATTAGTGTGTCTGCGTGTACGTCTTAATGTTAGTGTGTCTGTGTGTACATCTTAATGTAAGTGTGTACATCTTAATATTAGTGTGTCTGTGTGCACATCTTAATGTAAGTGTGTACATCTTAATATTAGTGTGTCTGTGTGTACATCTTAATGTTAGTGTGTCTGTGTGTACATCTTAATATTAGTGTGTCTGTGTGTACAACTAAATGTTAGTGTGTCTGTGTGTACATCTTAATGTAAGTGTGTATATCTTAATATTAGTGTGTCTGTGTGTACATCTTAATGTTAGTGTGTCTGTGTGTACATCTTAATGTAAGTGTGTACATCTTAATATTAGTGTGTCTGTGTGTACATCTTAATATTAGTGTGTCTGTGTGTACATCTTAATGTAAGTGTGCACATCTTAATATTAGTGTGTCTGTGTGTACATCTTAATCTAAATATGTCTGTGTGTACATCTTATTATTAGTGTGTCTTTGTGTACATCTTAATTTTAGAGTGTCTGTGTGTACATCTTAATGTAAGTGTGTACATCTTAGTGTTAGTGTGTCTGTGTGTACATCTTAATATTAGTGTGTCTGTGTGTACATTTTAATGTTAGTGTGTCTGTGTGTATATCTTAATATTAGTTTGTCTGTGTGTACATTTTAATGTTAAGGTGTCTGTGTGTACATCTTAATGTTAGTGTGTCTGTGTGTACATCTTAATGTAAGTGTGTACATCTTAGTGTTAGTGTGTCTGTGTGTACATCTTAATATTAGTGTGTCTGTTAATGTTAGTGTGTCTGTGTGTACATCTTAATATTAGTTTGTCTGTGTGTACATTTTAATGTTAGTGTGTCTGTGTGTCCATCTAAATGTAAGTGTGTCTGTGTGTACATCTTAATATTAGTGTGTCTGTCTGTACATCTTAATATTAGTGTGTCTGTGTGTACATTTTAATGTAAGTGTGTATGTTTGTACATCTTAATATTAGTGTGTCTGCTTGTACATCTTAATGTTAGTGTGTCTGTGTGTACATCTTAATATTAGTGTGTCTGTGTGTACATTTTAATGTTAGTGTGTCTGTGTGTACATCTACATGTTAGTGTGTCTGTGTGTACATCTTAATATTAGTGTGTCTGTGTGTACAACTAAATGTTAGTGTGTCTGTGTGTAAATCTTAATGTTAGTGTGTACATCTTAATATTAGTGTGTCTGTGTGTACGTCTTAATGTTAGTGTGTCTGTGTGTACATCTTAATATTAGTGTGTCTGTGTGTACATCTTAATATTAGTGTGTCTGTGTGTACATCTTAATGTTAGTGTGTCTGTGTGTACATCTTAATGTAAGTGTGTACATCTTTATATTAGTGTGTCTGTGTGTACATCTCAATCTTAATGTGTCTGTGTGTACATCTTAATATTAGTGTGTCTTTGTGTACATCTTAATGTTAGTGTGTCTGTGTGTACATCTTAATGTAAGTGTGTACATCTTAGTGTTAGTGTGTCTGTGTGTACATCTTAATATTAGTCTGTCTGTGTGTACATTTTAATGTTAGTGTGTCTTTGTGTACATCTTAATGTTAGTGTGTCTGTGTGTACATCTTAGTGTTAGTGTGTCTGTGTGTACATCTTAATATTAGTGTGTCTGTGTGTACATTTTAATGTTAGTGTATCTGTGTGTACATCTTAATATTAGTGTGTCTGTGTGTACATTTTAATTTTAGTTTGTCTGTGTGTACATCTTAATATTAGTGTGTTTGTGTGTACATTTTAATGTAAGTGTGTACATCTTAGTGTTAGTGTGTCTTTGTGTACATCTTAATATTAGTGTGTCTGTGTGTACATTTTAATGTTAGTGTGTCTGTGTGTACATTTAAATGTAAGTGTGTCTGTTTGTACATCTTAATATTAGTGTGTCTGCGTGTACGTTTTAATATTAGTGTGTCTGTGTGCACATCTTAATGTTAGTGTGTCTGTGTGTACATCTTAATATTAGTGTGTCTGTGTGTACAACTAAATGTTAGTGTGTCTGTGTGTACATCTTAATGTAAGTGTGTACATCTTAATATTAGTGTGTCTGTGTGTACATCTTAATGTTAGTGTGTCTGTGTGTACATCTTAATGTAAGTGTGTAGATCTTAATATTAGTGTGTCTGTGTGTACATCTTAATGTTAGTGTGTCTGTGTATACATCTTAATGTAAGTGTGTACATCTTAATCTTAATGTGTCTGTGTGTACATCTTAATATTAGTGTGTCTTTGTGTACATCTTAATGTTAGTGTGTCTGTTTGTACATCTTAATATTAGTGTGTCTGTGTGTACATCTTAATGTAAGTGTGTACATCTTAATATTAGTGTGTCTGTGTGTACATCTTAATGTAAGTGTGTCTGTGTGTACATCTTAATGTTAGTGTGTCTGTGTGTACATCTAAATGTAAGTGTGTCTGTGTGTATATCTTAATGTAAGTGTGTACATCTTAGTGTTAGTGTGTCTGTGTGTACATCTAAATGTAAGTGTGTGTGTTTACATCTTAATGTTAGTGTGTCTGTGTGTACATCTTAATGTTAGTGTGTCTGTGTGTACATCTTAATGTTAGTGTGTCTGTGTGTACATTTTAATGTTAGTGTGTCTGTGTGTACATTTAAATGTAAGTGTGTCTGTTTGTACATCTTAATATTAGTGTGTCTGCGTGTACGTCTTAATGTTAGTGTGTCTGTGTGTACATCTTAATGTAAGTGTGTACATCTTAATATTAGTGTGTCTGTGTGCACATCTTAATGTAAGTGTGTACATCTTAATATTAGTGTGTCTGTGTGTACATCTTAATGTTAGTGTGTCTGTGTGTACATCTTAATATTAGTGTGTCTGTGTGTACAACTAAATGTTAGTGTGTCTGTGTGTACATCTTAATGTAAGTGTGTATATCTTAATATTAGTGTGTCTGTGTGTACATCTTAATGTTAGTGTGTCTGTGTGTACATCTTAATGTAAGTGTGTACATCTTAATATTAGTGTGTCTGTGTGTACATCTTAATATTAGTGTGTCTGTGTGTACATCTTAATGTAAGTGTGCACATCTTAATATTAGTGTGTCTGTGTGTACATCTTAATCTAAATATGTCTGTGTGTACATCTTAATATTAGTGTGTCTTTGTGTACATCTTAATTTTAGAGTGTCTGTGTGTACATCTTAATGTAAGTGTGTACATCTTAGTGTTAGTGTGTCTGTGTGTACATCTTAATATTAGTGTGTCTGTGTGTACATTTTAATGTTAGTGTGTCTGTGTGTATATCTTAATATTAGTTTGTCTGTGTGTACATTTTAATGTTAAGGTGTCTGTGTGTACATCTTAATGTTAGTGTGTCTGTGTGTACATCTTAATGTAAGTGTGTACATCTTAGTGTTAGTGTGTCTGTGTGTACATCTTAATATTAGTGTGTCTGTTAATGTTAGTGTGTCTGTGTGTACATCTTAATATTAGTTTGTCTGTGTGTACATTTTAATGTTAGTGTGTCTGTGTGTCCATCTAAATGTAAGTGTGTCTGTGTGTACATCTTAATATTAGTGTGTCTGTCTGTACATCTTAATATTAGTGTGTCTGTGTGTACATTTTAATGTAAGTGTGTATGTTTGTACATCTTAATATTAGTGTGTCTGCTTGTACATCTTAATGTTAGTGTGTCTGTGTGTACATCTTAATATTAGTGTGTCTGTGTGTACATTTTAATGTTAGTGTGTCTGTGTGTACATCTACATGTTAGTGTGTCTGTGTGTACATCTTAATATTAGTGTGTCTGTGTGTACAACTAAATGTTAGTGTGTCTGTGTGTACATCTTAATGTTAGTGTGTACATCTTAATATTAGTGTGTCTGTGTGTACGTCTTAATGTTAGTGTGTCTGTGTGTACATCTTAATATTAGTGTGTCTGTGTGTACATCTTAATATTAGTGTGTCTGTGTGTACATCTTAATGTTAGTGTGTCTGTGTGTACATCTTAATGTAAGTGTGTACATCTTTATATTAGTGTGTCTGTGTGTACATCTCAATCTTAATGTGTCTGTGTGTACATCTTAATATTAGTGTGTCTTTGTGTACATCTTAATGTTAGTGTGTCTGTGTGTACATCTTAATGTAAGTGTGTACATCTTAGTGTTAGTGTGTCTGTGTGTACATCTTAATATTAGTCTGTCTGTGTGTACATTTTAATGTTAGTGTGTCTTTGTGTACATCTTAATGTTAGTGTGTCTGTGTGTACATCTTAGTGTTAGTGTGTCTGTGTGTACATCTTAATATTAGTGTGTCTGTGTGTACATTTTAATGTTAGTGTATCTGTGTGTACATCTTAATATTAGTGTGTCTGTGTGTACATTTTAATTTTAGTTTGTCTGTGTGTACATCTTAATATTAGTGTGTTTGTGTGTACATTTTAATGTAAGTGTGTACATCTTAGTGTTAGTGTGTCTTTGTGTACATCTTAATATTAGTGTGTCTGTGTGTACATTTTAATGTTAGTGTGTCCGTGTGTACATCTTAATGTAAGTGTGTACATCTTAGTGTTAGTGTGTCTGTGTGTACATCTAAATATAAGTGTGTGTGTTTACATCTTAATGTTAGTGTGTCTGTGTGTACATCTAAATGTAAGTGTGTCTGTGTGTACATCTTAATGTTACTGTGTCTGTGTGTACATTTTAATGTTAGTGTGTCTGTGTGTACATTTAAATGTAAGTGTGTCTGTTTGTACATCTTAATATTAGTGTGTCTGCGTGTACGTCTTAATGTTAGTGTGTCTGTGTGTACATCTTAATGTAAGTGTGTACATCTTAATATTAGTGTGCCAGTGTGCACATCTTAATGTAAGTGTGTACATCTTAATATTAGTGTGTCTGTGTGTACAACTAAATGTTAGTGTGTCTGTGTGTACATCTTAATGTAAGTGTGTACATCTTAATATTAGTGTGTCTGTGTGTAAATCTTAATGTTAGTGTGTCTGTGTGTACATCTTAATGTAAGTGTGTACATCTTAATATTAGTGTGTCTGTGTGTACATCTTAATATTAGTGTGTCTGTGTGTACATCTTAATGTAAGTGTGCACATCTTAATATTAGTGTGTCTGTGTGTACATCTTAATGTTAGTGTGTCTGTGTGTACATCTTATTGTAAGTGTGTACATCTTAATATTAGTGTGTCTGTGTGTACATCTTAATCTAAATATGTCTGTGTGTACATCTTAATATTAGTGTGTCTTTGTGTACATCTTAATTTTAGTGTGTCTGTGTGTACATCTTAATGTAAGTGTGTACATCTTAGTGTTAGTGTGTCTGTGTGTACATCTTAATATTAGTGTGTCTGTGTGTACATTTTAATGTTAGTGTGTCTGTGTGTACATCTTAATATTAGTTTGTCTGTGTGTACATTTTAATGTTAGTGTGTCTGTGTGTACATCTTAATATTAGTGTGTCTGTCTGTACATCTTAATATTAGTGTGTCTGTGTGTACATTTTAATGTAAGTGTGTCTGTTTGTACATCTTAATATTAGTGTGTCTGCGTGTACATCTTAATGTTAGTGTGTCTGTGTGTACATTTTAATGTTAGTGTGTCTGTGTGTACATCTTAATATTAGTTTGTCTGTGTGTACATTTTAATGTTAGTGTGTCTGTGTGTCCATCTAAATGTAAGTGTGTCTGTGTGTACATCTTAATATTAGTGTGTCTGTCTGTACATCTTAATATTAGTGTGTCTGTGTGTACATTTTAATGTAAGTGTGTATGTTTGTACATCTTAATATTAGTGTGTCTGCGTGTACATCTTAATGTTAGTGTGTCTGTGTGTACATCTTAATATTAGTGTGTCTGTGTGTACATTTTAATGTTAGTGTGTCTGTGTGTACATCTACATGTTAGTGTGTCTGTGTGTACATCTTAATATTAGTGTGTCTTTGTGTACATCTTAATGTTAGTGTGTCTGTTTGTACATCTTAATATTAGTGTGTCTGTGTGTACATCTTAATATTAGTGTGTCTTTGTGTACATCTTAATGTTAGTGTGTCTGTGTGTACATCTTAATGTAAGTGTGTACATCTTAATATTTGTGTGTCTGTGTGTACATCTTAATATTAGTGTGTCTGTGTGTACATCTTAATGTAAGTGTGTACATCTTAATGTTAGTGTGTCTGTGTGTACATCTTAATGTAAGTGTGTACATCTTAGTGTTAGTGTGTCTGTGTGTACATCTTAATGTAAGTGTGTACATGTTAATATTAGTGTGTCTGTGTGTACATCTTAATATTAGTGTGTCTGTGTGTACATCTTAATGTAAGTGTGTACATCTTAATATTAGTGTGTCTGTGTGTACATCTTAATGTAAGTGTGTACATCTTAATATTAGTGTGTCTGTGTGTACATCTTAATATTAGTGTGTCTGTGTGTACATCTTAATGTAAGTGTGTACATCTTAGTGTTAGTGTGTCTGTGTGTACATCTTAATGTAAGTGTGTACATGTTAATATTAGTGTGTCTGTGTGTACATCTTAATGTTAGTGTGTCTGTGTGTACATCTTAATGTTAGTGTGTCTGTGTGTACATTTTAATGTTAGTGTGTCTGTGTGTACATTTAAATGTAAGTGTGTCTGTTTGTACATCTTAATATTAGTGTGTCTGCGTGTACGTCTTAATATTAGTGTGTCTGTGTGTACATCTTAATATTAGTGTGTCTGTGTGTACATCTTAATGTAAGTGTGCACATCTTAATATTAGTGTGTCTGTGTGTACATCTTAATCTAAATATGTCTGTGTGTACATCTTAATATTAGTGTGTCTTTGTGTACATCTTAATTTTAGAGTGTCTGTGTGTACATCTTAATGTAAGTGTGTACATCTTAGTGTTAGTGTGTCTGTGTGTACATCTTAATATTAGTGTGTCTGTGTGTACATTTTAATGTTAGTGTGTCTGTGTGTATATCTTAATATTAGTTTGTCTGTGTGTACATTTTAATGTTAAGGTGTCTGTGTGTACATCTTAATGTTAGTGTGTCTGTGTGTACATCTTAATGTAAGTGTGTACATCTTAGTGTTAGTGTGTCTGTGTGTACATCTTAATATTAGTGTGTCTGTTAATGTTAGTGTGTCTGTGTGTACATCTTAATATTAGTTTGTCTGTGTGTACATTTTAATGTTAGTGTGTCTGTGTGTCCATCTAAATGTAAGTGTGTCTGTGTGTACATCTTAATATTAGTGTGTCTGTCTGTACATCTTAATATTAGTGTGTCTGTGTGTACATTTTAATGTAAGTGTGTATGTTTGTACATCTTAATATTAGTGTGTCTGCTTGTACATCTTAATGTTAGTGTGTCTGTGTGTACATCTTAATATTATTGTGTCTGTGTGTACATTTTAATGTTAGTGTGTCTGTGTGTACATCTACATGTTAGTGTGTCTGTGTGTACATCTTAATATTAGTGTGTCTGTGTGTACAACTAAATGTTAGTGTGTCTGTGTGTACATCTTAATGTTAGTGTGTACATCTTAATATTAGTGTGTCTGTGTGTACGTCTTAATGTTAGTGTGTCTGTGTGTACATCTTAATATTAGTGTGTCTGTGTGTACATCTTAATATTAGTGTGTCTGTGTGTACATCTTAATGTTAGTGTGTCTGTGTGTACAACTAAATGTTAGTGTGTCTGTGTGTACATCTTAATGTTAGTGTGTACATCTTAATATTAGTGTGTCTGTGTGTACGTCTTAATGTTAGTGTGTCTGTGTGTACATCTTAATATTAGTGTGTCTGTGTGTACATCTTAATATTAGTGTGTCTGTGTGTACATCTTAATGTTAGTGTGTCTGTGTGTACATCTTAATGTAAGTGTGTACATCTTTATATTAGTGTGTCTGTGTGTACATCTCAATCTTAATGTGTCTGTGTGTACATCTTAATATTAGTGTGTCTTTGTGTACATCTTAATGTTAGTGTGTCTGTGTGTACATCTTAATGTAAGTGTGTACATCTTAGTGTTAGTGTGTCTGTGTGTACATCTTAATATTAGTCTGTCTGTGTGTACATTTTAATGTTAGTGTGTCTTTGTGTACATCTTAATGTTAGTGTGTCTGTGTGTACATCTTAGTGTTAGTGTGTCTGTGTGTACATCTTAATATTAGTGTGTCTGTGTGTACATTTTAATGTTAGTGTATCTGTGTGTACATCTTAATATTAGTGTGTCTGTGTGTACATTTTAATTTTAGTTTGTCTGTGTGTACATCTTAATATTAGTGTGTTTGTGTGTACATTTTAATGTAAGTGTGTACATCTTAGTGTTAGTGTGTCTTTGTGTACATCTTAATATTAGTGTGTCTGTGTGTACATTTTAATGTTAGTGTGTCCGTGTGTACATCTTAATGTAAGTGTGTACATCTTAGTGTTAGTGTGTCTGTGTGTACATCTAAATGTAAGTGTGTGTGTTTACATCTTAATGTTAGTGTGTCTGTGTGTACATCTAAATGTAAGTGTGTCTGTGTGTACATCTTAATGTTACTGTGTCTGTGTGTACATTTTAATGTTAGTGTGTCTGTGTGTACATTTAAATGTAAGTGTGTCTGTTTGTACATCTTAATATTAGTGTGTCTGCGTGTACGTCTTAATGTTAGTGTGTCTGTGTGTACATCTTAATGTAAGTGTGTACATCTTAATATTAGTGTGCCAGTGTGCACATCTTAATGTAAGTGTGTACATCTTAATATTAGTGTGTCTGTGTGTACAACTAAATGTTAGTGTGTCTGTGTGTACATCTTAATGTAAGTGTGTACATCTTAATATTAGTGTGTCTGTGTGTAAATCTTAATGTTAGTGTGTCTGTGTGTACATCTTAATGTAAGTGTGTACATCTTAATATTAGTGTGTCTGTGTGTACATCTTAATATTAGTGTGTCTGTGTGTACATCTTAATGTTAGTGTGTCTGTGTGTACATCTTAATGTAAGTGTGTACATCTTAATATTAGTGTGTCTGTGTGTACATCTCAATCTTAATGTGTCTGTGTGTACATCTTAATATTAGTGTGTCTTTGTGTACATCTTAATGTTAGTGTGTCTGTGTGTACATCTTAATGTAAGTGTGTACATCTCAGTGTTAGTGTTTCTGTGTGTACATTTTAATGTTAGTGTGTCTGTGTGTACATCTTAATGTTAGTGTGTCTGTGTGTACATCTTAATGTAAGTGTGTACATCTTAGTGTTAGTGTGTCTGTGTGTACATCTTAATATTAGTGTGCCTTTGTGTACATCTTAATGTTAGTGTGTCTGTGTGTACATCTTAATGTAAGTGTGTACATCTTAATATTAGTGTGTCTGTGTGTACATCTTAATATTAGTGTGTCTGTGTGTGCATCTTAATATTAGTGTGTGTACATCTTAATATTAGTGTGTCTGTGTGTACATTTTAATGTTAGTGTGTCTGTGTGTACATCTTAATATTAGTGTGTCTGTGTGTACATCTTAATGTAAGTGTGTACATCTTAATATTAGTGTGTCTGTGTGTACATCTTAATGTTAGTGTGTCTGTGTGTACATCTTAATGTAAGTGTGTACATCTTAATATTAGTGTGTCTGTGTGTACATCTTAATATTAGTGTGTCTTTGTGTACATCTTAATGTTAGTGTGTCTGTGTGTACATCTTAATGTAAGTGTGTCTGTGTGTACATTTTAATGGTAGTGTGTCTGTGTGTGCATCTTAATGTAAGTGTGTACATCTTAATATTAGTGTGTCTGTGTGTACATCTTAATGTTAGTGTGTCTGTGTGTACATCTTAATGTAAGTGTGTACATCTTAATATTAGTGTGTCTGTGTGTACATCTTAATATTAGTGTGTCTTTGTGTACATCTTAGTGTTAGTGTGTCTGTGTGTACATCTTAATATTAGTGTGTCTGTGTGTACATTTTAATGTTAGTGTGTCTGTGTGTGCATCTTAATGTAAGTGTGTACATTTTAATGTTAGTGTGTCTGTGTGTACATCTTAATATGAGTTTGTCTGTGTGTACATTTTAATGTTAGTGTATCTGTGTGTACATCTTAATGTTAGTGTGTCTGTGTGTGCATCTTAATGTAAGTGTGTACATCTTAATATTAGTGTGTCTGTGTGTACATCTTAATATTAGTGTTTCTGTGTGTACATCTTAATATTAGTGTGTCTGTGTGTACATTTTAATGTTAGTGTGTCTGTGTGTACATCTTAATGTTAGTGTGTCTGTGTGTACATCTTAATGTAAGTGTGTACATCTTAGTGTTAGTGTGTCTGTGTGTACATCTTAATATTAGTGTGTCTGTGTGTACATTTTAATGTTAGTGTGTCTGTGTGTACATCTTAATATTAGTGTGTCTGTGTGTACATTTTAATGTTAGTGTGTCTGTGTGTACATCTTAATATTAGTGTGTCTGTGTGTACATCTTAATGTAAGTGTGTACATCTTAGTGTTAGTGTGTCTTTGTGTACATCTTAATATTAGTGTGTCTGTGTGTACATTTTAATGTTAGTGTGTCCGTGTGTACATCTACATGTTAGTGTGTCTGTGTGTACATCTTAATATTAGTGTGTCTTTGTGTACATCTTAATGTTAGTGTGTCTGTGTGTACATCTTAATGTAAGTGTGTACATCTTAATATTAGTGTGTCTGTGTGTACATCTCAATCTTAATGTGTCTGTGTGTACATCTTAGTGTTAGTGTGTCTGTGTGTACATCTTAATATTAGTGTGTCTGTGTGTACATTTTAATGTTAGTGTGTCTGTGTGTACATCTTAATGTTAGTGTGTCTGTGTGTACATTTTAATGTTAGTGTGTCTGTGTGTACATCTTAATATTAGTGTGTCTGTGTGTACATCTTATTGTAAGTGTGTACATCTTAATATTAGTGTGTCTGTGTGTACATCTTAATGTTAGTGTGTCTGTGTGTACATCTTAATGTAAGTGTGTACATCTTAATATTAGTGTGTCTGTGTGTACATCTTAATATTAGTGTGTCTTTGTGTACATCTTAGTGTTAGTGTGTCTGTGTGTACATCTTAATATTAGTGTGTCTGTGTGTACATTTTAATGTTAGTGTGTCTGTGTGTGCATCTTAATGTAAGTGTGTACATTTTAATGTTAGTGTGTCTGTGTGTACATCTTAATATGAGTTTGTCTGTGTGTACATTTTAATGTTAGTGTATCTGTGTGTACATCTTAATGTTAGTGTGTCTGTGTGTGCATCTTAATGTAAGTGTGTACATCTTAATATTAGTGTGTCTGTGCGTACATCTTAATATTAGTGTTTCTGTGTGTACATCTTAATATTAGTGTGTCTGTGTGTACATTTTAATGTTAGTGTGTCTGTGTGTACATCTTAATGTTAGTGTGTCTGTGTGTACATCTTAATGTAAGTGTGTACATCTTAGTGTTAGTGTGTCTGTGTGTACATCTTAATATTAGTGTGTCTGTGTGTACATTTTAATGTTAGTGTGTCTGTGTGTACATCTTAATATTAGTGTGTCTGTGTGTACATTTTAATGTTAGTGTGTCTGTGTGTACATCTTAATATTAGTGTGTCTGTGTGTACATCTTAATGTAAGTGTGTACATCTTAGTGTTAGTGTGTCTGTGTGTACATCTTAATATTAGTGTGCCTTTGTGTACATCTTAATGTTAGTGTGTCTGTGTGTACATCTTAATGTAAGTGTGTACATCTTAATATTAGTGTGTCTGTGTGTACATCTTAATATTAGTGTGTCTGTGTGTGCATCTTAATATTAGTGTGTGTACATCTTAATATTAGTGTGTCTGTGTGTACATTTTAATGTTAGTGTGTCTGTGTGTACATCTTAATATTAGTGTGTCTGTGTGTACATCTTAATGTAAGTGTGTACATCTTAATATTAGTGTGTCTGTGTGTACATCTTAATGTTAGTGTGTCTGTGTGTACATCTTAATGTAAGTGTGTACATCTTAATATTAGTGTGTCTGTGTGTACATCTTAATATTAGTGTGTCTTTGTGTACATCTTAATGTTAGTGTGTCTGTGTGTACATCTTAATGTAAGTGTGTCTGTGTGTACATTTTAATGGTAGTGTGTCTGTGTGTGCATCTTAATGTAAGTGTGTACATCTTAATATTAGTGTGTCTGTGTGTACATCTTAATGTTAGTGTGTCTGTGTGTACATCTTAATGTAAGTGTGTACATCTTAATATTAGTGTGTCTGTGTGTACATCTTAATATTAGTGTGTCTTTGTGTACATCTTAGTGTTAGTGTGTCTGTGTGTACATCTTAATATTAGTGTGTCTGTGTGTACATTTTAATGTTAGTGTGTCTGTGTGTGCATCTTAATGTAAGTGTGTACATTTTAATGTTAGTGTGTCTGTGTGTACATCTTAATATGAGTTTGTCTGTGTGTACATTTTAATGTTAGTGTATCTGTGTGTACATCTTAATGTTAGTGTGTCTGTGTGTGCATCTTAATGTAAGTGTGTACATCTTAATATTAGTGTGTCTGTGTGTACATCTTAATATTAGTGTTTCTGTGTGTACATCTTAATATTAGTGTGTCTGTGTGTACATTTTAATGTTAGTGTGTCTGTGTGTACATCTTAATGTTAGTGTGTCTGTGTGTACATCTTAATGTAAGTGTGTACACCTTAGTGTTAGTGTGTCTGTGTGTACATCTTAATATTAGTGTGTCTGTGTGTACATTTTAATGTTAGTGTGTCTGTGTGTACATCTTAATATTAGTGTGTCTGTGTGTACATTTTAATGTTAGTGTGTCTGTGTGTACATCTTAATATTAGTGTGTCTGTGTGTACATCTTAATGTAAGTGTGTACATCTTAGTGTTAGTGTGTCTTTGTGTACATCTTAATATTAGTGTGTCTGTGTGTACATTTTAATGTTAGTGTGTCCGTGTGTACATCTACATGTTAGTGTGTCTGTGTGTACATCTTAATATTAGTGTGTCTTTGTGTACATCTTAATGTTAGTGTGTCTGTGTGTACATCTTAATGTAAGTGTGTACATCTTAATATTAGTGTGTCTGTGTGTACATCTCAATCTTAATGTGTCTGTGTGTACATCTTAGTGTTAGTGTGTCTGTGTGTACATCTTAATATTAGTGTGTCTGTGTGTACATTTTAATGTTAGTGTGTCTGTGTGTACATCTTAATGTTAGTGTGTCTGTGTGTACATTTTAATGTTAGTGTGTCTGTGTGTACATCTTAATATTAGTGTGTCTGTGTGTACATCTTATTGTAAGTGTGTACATCTTAATATTAGTGTGTCTGTGTGTACATCTTAATGTTAGTGTGTCTGTGTGTACATCTTAATGTAAGTGTGTACATCTTAATATTAGTGTGTCTGTGTGTACATCTTAATATTAGTGTGTCTTTGTGTACATCTTAGTGTTAGTGTGTCTGTGTGTACATCTTAATATTAGTGTGTCTGTGTGTACATTTTAATGTTAGTGTGTCTGTGTGTGCATCTTAATGTAAGTGTGTACATTTTAATGTTAGTGTGTCTGTGTGTACATCTTAATATGAGTTTGTCTGTGTGTACATTTTAATGTTAGTGTATCTGTGTGTACATCTTAATGTTAGTGTGTCTGTGTGTGCATCTTAATGTAAGTGTGTACATCTTAATATTAGTGTGTCTGTGCGTACATCTTAATATTAGTGTTTCTGTGTGTACATCTTAATATTAGTGTGTCTGTGTGTACATTTTAATGTTAGTGTGTCTGTGTGTACATCTTAATGTTAGTGTGTCTGTGTGTACATCTTAATGTAAGTGTGTACATCTTAGTGTTAGTGTGTCTGTGTGTACATCTTAATATTAGTGTGTCTGTGTGTACATTTTAATGTTAGTGTGTCTGTGTGTACATCTTAATATTAGTGTGTCTGTGTGTACATTTTAATGTTAGTGTGTCTGTGTGTACATCTTAATATTAGTGTGTCTGTGTGTACATCTTAATGTAAGTGTGTACATCTTAGTGTTAGTGTGTCTTTGTGTACATCTTAATATTAGTGTGTCTGTGTGTACATTTTAATGTTAGTGTGTCCGTGTGTACATCTACATGTTAGTGTGTCTGTGTGTACATCTTAATATTAGTGTGTCTTTGTGTACATCTTAATGTTAGTGTGTCTGTGTGTACATCTTAATGTAAGTGTGTACATCTTAATATTAGTGTGTCTGTGTGTACATCTCAATCTTAATGTGTCTGTGTGTACATCTTAATATTAGTGTGTCTTTGTGTACATCTTAATGTTAGTGTGTCTGTGTGTACATCTTAATGTAAGTGTGTACATCTTAGTGTTAGTGTGTCTGTGTGTACATCTTAATATTAGTGTGTCTGTGTGTACATTTTAATGTTAGTGTGTCTGTGTGTACATCTTAATGTTAGTGTGTCTGTGTGTACATTTTAATGTTAGTGTGTCTGTGTGTACATCTTAATATTAGTGTGTCTGTGTGTACATCTTAATGTAAGTGTGTACATCTTAGTGTTAGTGTGTCTTTGTGTACATCTTAATATTAGTGTGTCTGTGTGTACATTTTAATGTTAGTGTGTCCGTGTGTACATCTACATGTTAGTGTGTCTGTGTGTACATCTTAATATTAGTGTGTCTGTGTGTACATCTCAATCTTAATGTGTCTGTGTGTACATCTTAATATTAGTGTGTCTTTGTGTACATCTTAATGTTAGTGTGTCTGTGTGTACATCTTAATGTAAGTGTGTACATCGTAATATTAGTGTGTCTGTGTGTACATCTCAATCTTAATGTGTCTGTGTGTACATCTTAATATTAGTGTGTCTTTGTGTACATCTTAATGTTAGTGTGTCTGTGTGTACATCTTAATGTAAGTGTGTACATCTCAGTGTTAGTGTGTCTGTGTGTACATTTTATTGTTAGTGTGTCTGTGTGTACATCTTAGTGTTAGTGTGTCTGTGTGTACATCTTAATGTAAATGTGTACATCTTAATATTAGTGTGTCTGTGTGTACATCTTAATATTAGTGTGTCTGTGTGTGCATCTTAATATTAGTGTGTGTACATCTTAATATTAGTGTGTATGTGTGTACATTTTAATGTTAGTGTGTCTGTGTGTACATCTTAATATTAGTGTGTCTGTGTGTACATCTTAATGTAAGTGTGTACATCTTAATATTAGTGTGTCTGTGTGTACATCTTAATGTTAGTGTGTCTGTGTGTACATCTTAATGTAAGTGTGTACATCTTAATATTAGTGTGTCTGTGTGTACATCTTAATATTAGTGTGTCTTTGTGTACATCTTAATGTTAGTGTGTCTGTGTGTACATCTTAATGTAAGTGTGTACATCTTAGTGTTAGTGTGTCTGTGTGTACATCTTAATATTAGTGTGTCTGTGTGTACATCTTAATATGAGTTTGTCTGTGTGTACATTTTAATGTTAGTGTATCTGTGTGTACATCTTAATGTTAGTGTGTCTGTGTGTGCATCTTAATATTAGTGTGTCTGTGTGTACATCTTAATATTAGTGTGTCTGTGTGTACATTTTAATGTTAGTGTGTCTGTGTGTACATCTTAATGTTAGTGTGTATGTGTGTACATCTTAATGTAAGTGTGTACATCTTAGTGTTAGTGTGTCTGTGTGTACATCTTAATATTAGTGTGTCTGTGTGTACATTTTAATGTTAGTGTGTCTGTGTGTACATCTTAATATTAGTGTGTCTGTGTGTACATTTTAATGTTAGTGTGTCTGTGTGTACATCTTAATATTAGTGTGTCTGTGTGTACATCTTAATGTAAATGTGTACATCTTAGTGTTAGTGTGTCTTTGTGTGCATCTTAATATTAGTGTGTCTGTGTGTACATTTTAATGTTAGTGTGTCCGTGTGTACATCTACATGTTAGTGTGTCTGTGTGTACATCTTAATATTAGTGTGTCTTTGTGTACATCTTAATGTTAGTGTGTCTGTGTGTACATCTTAATGTAGGTGTGTACATCTTAATATTAGTGTGTCTGTGTGTACATCTCAATCTTAATGTGTCTGTGAGTACATCTTAATATTAGTGTGTCTTTGTGTACATCTTAATGTTAGTGTGTCTGTGTGTACATCTTAATGTAAGTGTGTACATCTTAGTGTTAGTGTGTCTGTGTGTACATCTTAATATTAGTGTGTCTGTGTGTACATTTTAATGTTAGTGTGTCTGTGTGTACATCTTAATGTTAGTGTGTCTGTGTGTACATTTTAATGTTAGTGTGTCTGTGTGTACATCTTAATATTAGTGTGTCTGTGTGTACATCTTAATGTAAGTGTGTACATCTTAGTGTTAGTGTGTCTTTGTGTACATCTTAATATTAGTGTGTCTGTGTGTACATTTTAATGTTAGTGTGTCCCTGTGTACATCTACATGTTAGTGTGTCTGTGTGTACATCTTAATATTAGTGTGTCTTTGTGTACATCTTAATGTTAGTGTGTCTGTGTGTACATCTTAATGTAAATGTGTACATCTTAATATTAGTGTGTCTGTGTGTACATCTTAATATTAGTGTGTCTGTGTGTACATCTTAATATTAGTGTGTGTACATCTTAATATTAGTGTGTCTGTGTGTACATTTTAATGTTAGTGTGTCTGTGTGTACATCTTAATATTAGTGTGTCTGTGTGTACATCTTAATGTAAGTGTGTACATCTTAATATTAGTGTGTCTGTGTGTACATCTAAATATTAGAGTGTCTGTGTGTACGTCTTAATGTTAGTGTGTCTGTGTGTACATCTTAATGTAAGTGTGTACATCTTAATATTAGTGTGTCTGTGTGCACATCTTAATGTAAGTGTGTACATCTTAATATTAGTGTGTCTGTGTGTACATCTTAATGTTAGTGTGTCTGTGTGTACATCTTAATATTAGTGTGTCTGTGTGTACAACTAAATGTTAGTGTGTCTGTGTGTACATCTTAATGTTAGTGTGTACATCTTAATATTAGTGTGTCTGTGTGTACGTCTTATTGTTAGTGTGTCTGTGTGTACATCTTAATGTAAGTGTGTACATCTTAATATTAGTGTGTCTGTGTGTACATCTTAATGTAAGTGTGTACATCTTAATATTAGTGTGTCTGTGTGTACATCTCAATCTTAATGTGTCTGTGTGTACATCTTAATATTAGTGTGTCTTTGTGTACATCTTAATGTTAGTGTGTCTGTGTGTACATCTTAATGTAAGTGTGTACATCTTAGTGTTAGTGTGTCTGTGTGTGTACATCTTAATATTAGTGTGTCTGTGTGTACATCTTAATGTTAGTGTGTCTGTGTGTACATCTTAATGTAAGTGTGTACATCTTAGTGTTAGTGTGTCTGTGTGTACATTTTAATGTTAGTGTGTCTGTGTGTACATCTTAATATTAGTGTGTCTCTGTGTACATTTTAATGTTAGTGTGTCTGTGTGCACATCTTAATATTAGTGTGTCTGTGTATCTTAGTGTTAGTGTGTCTTTGTGTACATCTTAATATTAGTGTGTCTGTGTGTACATCTTAATGTTAGTGTGTCTGTGTGTACATCTTAATGTAAGTGTGTACATCTTAGTGTTAGTGTGTCTGTGTGTACATTTTAATGTTAGTGTGTCTGTGTGTACATCTTAATATTAGTGTGTCTCTGTGTACATTTTAATGTTAGTGTGTCTGTGTGTACATCTTAATATTAGTGTGTCTGTGTATCTTAGTGTTAGTGTGTCTTTGTGTACATCTTAATATTAGTGTGTCTGTGTGTACATTTTAATGTTAGTGTGTCCGTGTGTACATCTACATGTTAGTGTGTCTGTGTGTACATCTTAATATTAGTGTGTACATCTTAATATTAGTGTGTCTGTGTGTACATCTTAATATTAGTGTGTGTACATCTTAATATTAGTGTGTCTGTGTGTACATTTTAATGTTAGTGTGTCTGTGTGTACATTTTAATGTTAGTGTGTCTGTGTGTACATCTTAATATTAGTGTGTCTGTGTGTACATCTTAATGTTAGTGTGTACATCTTAATATTAGTGTGTCTGTGTGTACATTTTAATGTTAGTGTTTCCGTGTGTACATCTACATGTTAGTGTGTCTGTGTGTACATCTTAATATTAGTGTGTCTTTGTGTACATCTTAATGTTAGTGTGTCTGTGTGTACATCTTAATGTAAGTGTGTCCGTGTGTACATCTACATGTTAGTGTGTCTGTGTGTACATCTTAATATTAGTGTGTCTTTGTGTACATCTTAATGTTAGTGTGTCTGTGTGTACATCTTAATGTAAGTGTGTACATCTTAATATTAGTGTGTCTGTGTGTACATCTCAATCTTAATTTGTCTGTGTGTACATCTTAATATTAGTGTGTCTTTGTGTACATCTTAATGTTAGTGTGTCTGTGTGTACATCTTAATGTAAGTGTGTACATCTTAGTGTTAGTGTGTCTGTGTGTACATCTTAATATTAGTGTGTCTGTGTGTACATTTTAATGTTAGTGTGTCTGTGTGTACATCTTAACGTTAGTGTGTCTGTGTGTACATCTTAATGTAAGTGTGTACATCTTAGTGTTAGTGTGTCTGTGTGTACATCTTAATATTAGTGTGTCTTTGTGTACATCTTAATGTTAGTGTGTCTGTGTGTACATCTTAATGTAAGTGTGTACATCTCAATCTTAATTTGTCTGTGTGTACATCTTAATATTAGTGTGTCTTTGTGTACATTTTAATGTTAGTGTGTCTGTGTGTACATCTTAGTGTTAGTGTGTCTTTGTGTACATCTTATTATTAGTGTGTCTGTGTGTACATTTTAATGTTAGTGTGTCCGTGTGTACATCTACATGTTAGTGTGTCTGTGTGTACATCTTAATATTAGTGTGTCTTTGTGTACATCTTAATGTTAGTGTGTCTGTGTGTACATCTTAATGTAAGTGTGTCCGTGTGTACATCTACATGTTAGTGTGTCTGTGTGTACATCTTAATATTAGTGTGTCTTTGTGTACATCTTAATGTTAGTGTGTCTGTGTGTACATCTTAATGTAAGTGTGTACATCTCAATCTTAATTTGTCTGTGTGTACATCTTAATATTAGTGTGTCTTTGTGTACATTTTAATGTTAGTGTGTCTGTGTGTACATCTTAGTGTTAGTGTGTCTTTGTGTACATCTTAATATTAGTGTGTCTGTGTGTACATTTTAATGTTAGTGTGTCCGTGTGTACATCTACATGTTAGTGTGTCTGTGTGTACATCTTAATATTAGTGTGTCTTTGTGTACATCTTAATGTTAGTGTGTCTGTGTGTACATCTTAATGTAAGTGTGTCCGTGTGTACATCTACATGTTAGTGTGTCTGTGTGTACATCTTAATATTAGTGTGTCTTTGTGTACATCTTAATGTTAGTGTGTCTGTGTGTACATCTTAATGTAAGTGTGTACATCTTAATATTAGTGTGTCTGTGTGTACATCTCAATCTTAATTTGTCTGTGTGTACATCTTAATATTAGTGTGTCTTTGTGTACATCTTAATGTTAGTGTGTCTGTGTGTACATCTTAATGTAAGTGTGTACATCTTAGTGTTAGTGTGTCTGTGTGTACATCTTAATATTAGTGTGTCTGTGTGTACATTTTAATGTTAGTGTGTCTGTGTGTACATCTTAACGTTAGTGTGTCTGTGTGTACATCTTAATGTAAGTGTGTACATCTTAGTGTTAGTGTGTCTGTGTGTACATCTTAATATTAGTGTGTCTTTGTGTACATCTTAATGTTAGTGTGTCTGTGTGTACATCTTAATGTAAGTGTGTACATCTTAATATGAGTGTGTCTGTGTGTACATCTCAATCTTAATTTGTCTGTGTGTACATCTTAATATTAGTGTGTCTTTGTGTACATCTTAATGTTAGTGTGTCTGTGTGTACATCTTAATGTAAGTGTGTACATCTTAGTGTTAGTGTGTCTGTGTGTACATCTCAATCTTAATGTGTCTGTGTGTACATCTTAATATTAGTGTGTCTTTGTGTACATCTTAATGTTAGTGTGTCTCTGTGTACATTTTAATGTTAGTGTGTCTGTGTGTACATTTTAATGTTAGTTTGTCTGTGTGTACATCTTAAAATTAGTGTGTCTGTGTGTACATCTTAATGTAAGTGTGTACATCTTAGTGTTAGTGTGTCTTTGTGTACATCTTAATATTAGTGTGTCTGTGTGTACATTTTAATGTTAGTGTGTCCGTGTGTACATCTACATGTTAGTGTGTCTGTGTGTACATCTTAATATTAGTGTGTCTGTGTGTACATCTTAATGTAAGTGTGTACATCTTAGTGTTAGTGTGTCTTTGTGTACATCTTAATATTAGTGTGTCTGTGTGTACATTTTAATGTTAGTGTGTCCGTGTGTACATCTACATGTTAGTGTGTCTGTGTGTACATCTTAATATTAGTGTGTCTTTGTGTACATCTTAATGTTAGTGTGTCTGTGTGTACATCTTAATGTAAGTGTGTACATCTTAATATTAGTGTGTCTGTGTGTACATCTTAATATTGGTGTGTCTGTGTGTACATCTTAATATTAGTGTGTGTACATCTTAATATTAGTGTGTCTGTGTGTACATTTTAATGTTAGTGTGTCTGTGTGTACATCTTAATATTAGTGTGTCTGTGTTTACATCTTAATGTAAGTGTGTACATCTTAATATTAGTGTGTCTGTGTGTACATCTTAATGTTAGTGTGTCTGTGTGTACATCTTAATGTAAGTGTGTACATCTTAATATTAGTGTGTCTGTGTGTACATCTTAATATTAGTGTGTCTTTGTGTACATCTTAATGTTAGTGTGTCTGTGTGTACATCTTAATGTAAGTGTGTACATCTTAGTGTTAGTGTGTCTGTGTGTACATCTTAATATTAGTGTGTCTGTGTGTACATCTTAACATGAGTTTGTCTGTGTGTACATTTTAATGTTAGTGTATCTGTGTGTACATCTTAATGTTAGTGTGTCTGTGTGTGCATCTTAATATTAGTGTGTCTGTGTGTACATCTTAATATTAGTGTGTCTGTGTGTACATTTTAATGTTAGTGTGTCTGTGTGTACATCTTAATGTTAGTGTGTATGTGTGTACATCTTAATGTAAGTGTGTACATCTTAGTGTTAGTGTGTCTGTGTGTACATCTTAATATTAGTGTGTCTGTGTGTACATTTTAATGTTAGTGTGTCTGTGTGTACATCTTAATATTAGTGTGTCTGTGTGTACATTTTAATGTTAGTGTGTCTGTGTGTACATCTTAATATTAGTGTGTCTGTGTGTACATCTTAATGTAAGTGTGTACATCTTAGTGTTAGTGTGTCTTTGTGTGCATCTTAATATTAGTGTGTCTGTGTGTACATTTTAATGTTAGTGTGTCCGTGTGTACATCTACATGTTAGTGTGTCTGTGTGTACATCTTAATATTAGTGTGTCTTTGTGTACATCTTAATGTTAGTGTGTCTGTGTGTACATCTTAATGTAAGTGTGTACATCTTAATATTAGTGTGTCTGTGTGTACATCTCAATCTTAATGTGTCTGTGAGTACATCTTAATATTAGTGTGTCTTTGTGTACATCTTAATGTTAGTGTGTCTGTGTGTACATCTTAATGTAAGTGTGTACATCTTAGTGTTAGTGTGTCTGTGTGTACATCTTAATATTAGTGTGTCTGTGTGTACATTTTAATGTTAGTGTGTCTGTGTGTACATCTTAATGTTAGTGTGTCTGTGTGTACATTTTAATGTTAGTGTGTCTGTGTGTACATCTTAATATTAGTGTGTCTGTGTGTACATCTTAATGTAAGTGTGTACATCTTAGTGTTAGTGTGTCTTTGTGTACATCTTAATATTAGTGTGTCTGTGTGTACATTTTAATGTTAGTGTGTCCCTGTGTACATCTACATGTTAGTGTGTCTGTGTGTACATCTTAATATTAGTGTGTCTTTGTGTACATCTTAATGTTAGTGTGTCTGTGTGTACATCTTAATGTAAATGTGTACATCTTAATATTAGTGTGTCTGTGTGTACATCTTAATATTAGTGTGTCTGTGTGTACATCTTAATATTAGTGTGTGTACATCTTAATATTAGTGTGTCTGTGTGTACATTTTAATGTTAGTGTGTCTGTGTGTACATCTTAATATTAGTGTGTCTGTGTGTACATCTTAATGTAAGTGTGTACATCTTAATATTAGTGTGTCTGTGTGTACATTTTAATGTTAGTGTATCTGTGTGTACATCTTAATGTTAGTGTGTTTGTGTGTGCATCTTAATGTAAGTGTGTACATCTTAATATTAGTGTGTCTGTGTGTACATCTTAATGTTAGTGTGTCTGTGTGTACATCTTAATGTAAGTGTGTACATCTTAGTCTTAGTGTGTCTGTGTGTACATCTTAATGTAAGTGTGTACATCTTAATATTAGTTTGTCTGTGTGTACATCTTAATATTAGTGTGTCTTTGTGTACATCTTAATAATAGTGTGTCTGTGTGTACATCTTAATGTAAGTGTGTACATCTTAGTGTTAGTGTGTCTGTGTGTACATATTAATGTATGTGTGTACATCTTAATATTAGTGTGTCTGTGTGTACATCTTAATATTAGTGTGTCTTTGTGTACATCTTAATGTTAGTGTGTCTGTGTGTACATCTTAATGTAAGTGTGTACATCTTAGTGTTAGTGTGTCTGTGTGTCCATCTTAATATTAGTGTGTCTGTGTGTACATTTTAATGTTAGTGTGTCTGTGTGTACATCTTAATATTAGTTTGTCTGTGTGTACATTTTAATGTTAGTGTGTCTGTGTGTACATCTTAATGTTAGTGTGTCTGTGTGTACATCTTAATGTTAGTGTGTCTGTGTGTACATCTTAATGTAAGTGTGTACATCTTAGTCTTAGTGTGTCTGTGTGTACATCTTAATATTAGTGTGTCTATGTTTACATCTTAATGTTAGTGTGTCTGTGTGTACAACTAAATGTTAGTTCGTCTGTGTGTACATCTTAATGTAAGTGTGTACATCTTAATATTAGTGTGTCTGTGTGTACATCTTAATGTTAGTGTGTCTGTGTGTACATCTTAATGTAAGTGTGTACATCTTAGTCTTAGTGTGTCTGTGTGTACATCTTAATATTAGTGTGTCTATGTTTACATCTTAATATTAGTGTGTCTGTGTGTACATCTTAATGTTAGTGTGTCTGTGTGTACATCTTAATGTATGTGTGTACATCTTAATATTAGTGTGTCTGTGTGTACATCTTAATCTTAATGTGTCTGTGTGTACATCTTAATATTAGTGTGTCTGTGTGTACATCTTAATATTAGTGTGTCTTTGTGTACATCTTAATATTAGTGTGTCTGTGTGTACATTTTAATGTTAGTGTGTCTGTGTGTACATCTTAATGTAAGTGTGTACATCTTAATATTAGTGTGTCTGTGTGTACATCTTAATATTAGTGTGTCTTTGTGTACATTTTAATGTTAGTGTGTCTGTGTGTACATCTTAATGTTAGTGTGTATGTGTGTACATCTTAATGTAAGTGTGTACATCTTAGTGTTAGTGTGTCTGTGTGTACATCTTAATATTAGTGTGTCTGTGTGTACATTTTAATGTTAGTGTGTCTGTGTGTACATCTTAATATTAGTGTGTCTGTGTGTACATTTTAATGTTAGTGTGTCTGTGTGTACATCTTAATATTAGTGTGTCTGTGTGTACATCTTAATGTAAGTGTGTACATCTTAGTGTTAGTGTGTCTTTGTGTGCATCTTAATATTAGTGTGTCTGTGTGTACATTTTAATGTTAGTGTGTCCGTGTGTACATCTACATGTTAGTGTGTCTGTGTGTACATCTTAATATTAGTGTGTCTTTGTGTACATCTTAATGTTAGTGTGTCTGTGTGTACATCTTAATGTAAGTGTGTACATCTTAATATTAGTGTGTCTGTGTGTACATCTCAATCTTAATGTGTCTGTGAGTACATCTTAATATTAGTGTGTCTTTGTGTACATCTTAATGTTAGTGTGTCTGTGTGTACATCTTAATGTAAGTGTGTACATCTTAATATTAGTGTGTCTGTGTGTACATCTTAATATTAGTGTGTCTTTGTGTACATCTTAATGTTAGTGTGTCTGTGTGTACATCTTAATGTAAGTGTGTACATCTTAGTGTTAGTGTTTCTGTGTGTACATCTTAATATTAGTTTGTCTGTGTGTACATTTTAATGTTAGTGTGTCTGTGTGTACATCTTAATGTTAGTGTGTCTGTGTGTACATCTTAATGTAAGTGTGTACATCTTAATATTAGTGTGTCTGTGTGTACATCTTAATATTAGTGTGTCTGTGTGTACATCTTAATGTAAGTGTGTACATCTTAATATTAGTGTGTCTGTGTGTACATCTTAATATTAGTGTGTCTGTGTGTACATCTTAATGTTAGTGTGTCTGTGTGTACATCTTAATGTAAGTGTGTACATCTTAATGTTAGTGTGTCTGTGTGTACATCTTAATGTAAGTGTGTACATCTCAGTGTTAGTGTTTCTGTGTGTACATTTTAATGTTAGTGTGTCTGTGTGTACATCTTAATGTTAGTGTGTCTGTGTGTACATCTTAATGTAAGTGTGTACATCTTAGTGTTAGTGTGTCTGTGTGTACATCTTAATATTAGTGTGTCTTTGTGTACATCTTAATGTTAGTGTGTCTGTGTGTACATCTTAATGTAAGTGTGTACATCTTAATATTAGTGTGTCTGTGTGTACATCTTAATATTAGTGTGTCTGTGTGTGCATCTTAATATTAGTGTGTGTACATCTTAATATTAGTGTGTCTGTGTGTACATTTTAATGTTAGTGTGTCTGTGTGTACATCTTAATATTAGTGTGTCTGTGTGTACATCTTAATGTAAGTGTGTACATCTTAATATTAGTGTGTCTGTGTGTACATCTTAATATTAGTGTGTCTTTGTGTACATCTTAATGTTAGTGTGTCTGTGTGTACATCTTAATGTAAGTGTGTACATCTTAGTGTTAGTGTGTCTGTGTGTACATCTTAATATTAGTGTGTCTGTGTGTACATTTTAATGTTAGTGTGTCTGTGTGTACATCTTAATATGAGTTTGTCTGTGTGTACATTTTAATGTTAGTGTATCTGTGTGTACATCTTAATGTTAGTGTGTCTGTGTGTGCATCTTAATGTAAGTGTGTACATCTTAATATTAGTGTGTCTGTGTGTACATCTTAATATTAGTGTTTCTGTGTGTACATCTTAATATTAGTGTGTCTGTGTGTACATTTTAATGTTAGTGTGTCTGTGTGTACATCTTAATGTTAGTGTGTCTGTGTGTACATCTTAATGTAGGTGTGTACATCTTAGTGTTAGTGTGTCTGTGTGTACATCTTAATATTAGTGTGTCTGTGTGTACATTTTAATGTTAGTGTGTCTGTGTGTACATCTTAATATTAGTGTGTCTGTGTGTACATCTTAATGTAAGTGTGTACATCTTAGTGTTAGTGTGTCTTTGTGTACATCTTAATATTAGTGTGTCTGTGTGTACATTTTAATGTTAGTGTGTCCGTGTGTACATCTACATGTTAGTGTGTCTGTGTGTACATCTTAATATTAGTGTGTCTTTGTGTACATCTTAATGTTAGTGTGTCTGTGTGTACATCTTAATGTAAGTGTGTACATCTTAGTGTTAGTGTGTCTGTGTGTACATCTTAATATTAGTGTGTCTGTGTGTACATTTTAATGTTAGTGTGTCTGTGTGGACATCTTAATATTAGTGTGTCTGTGTGTACATTTTAATGTTAGTGTGTCCGTGTGTACATCTACATGTTAGTGTGTCTGTGTGTACATCTTAATGTAAGTGTGTACATCTTAGTGTTAGTGTGTCTTTGTGTACATCTTAATATTAGTGTGTCTGTGTGTACATTTTAATGTTAGTGTGTCCGTGTGTACATCTACATGTTAGTGTGTCTGTGTGTACATCTTAATGTTAGTGTGTCTGTGTGTACATCTTAATATTAGTTTGTCTGTGTGTACATTTTAATGTTAGTGTGTCTGTGTGTACATCTTAATATGAGTTTGTCTGTGTGTACATTTTAATGTTAGTGTATCTGTGTGTACATCTTAATGTTAGTGTGTCTGTGTGTGCATCTTAATGTAAGTGTGTACATCGTAATATTAGTGTGTCTGTGTGTACATCTTAATATTAGTGTGTCTGTGTGTACATCTTAATATTAGTGTGTCTGTGTGTACATTTTAATGTTAGTGTGTCTGTGAGTACATCTTAATGTTAGTGTGTTTGTGTGTAGATCTTAATGTAAGTGTGTACATCTTAGTGTTAGTGTGTCTGTGTGTACATCTTAACATTAGTGTGTCTGTGTGTACATTTTAATGTTAGTGTGTCTGTGTGTACATCTTAATATTAGTGTGTCTGTGTGTACATTTTAATGTTAGTGTGTCTGTGTGTACATCTTAATATTAGTGTGTCTGTGTGTACATCTTAATGTAAGTGTGTACATCTTAGTGTTAGTTTGTCTTTGTGTACATCTTAATATTAGTGTGTCTGTGTGTACACTTTAATGTTAGTGTGTCCGTGTGTACATCTACATGTTAGTGTGTCTGTGTGTACATCTTAATATTAGTGTGTCTTTGTGTACATCTTAATGTTAGTGTGTCTGTGTGTACATCTTAATGTAAATGTGTACATCTTAATATTAGTGTGTCTGTGTGTACATCTCAATCTTAATGTGTCTGTGTGTACATCTTAATGTTAGTGTGTCTGTGTGTACATCTTAATGTTAGTGTGTCTGTGTGTACATCTTAATGTAAGTGTGTACATCTTAATATTAGTGTGTCTGTGTGTACATCTCAATCTTAATGTGTCTGTGTGTACATCTTAATATTAGTGTGTCTTTGTGTACATCTTAATGTTAGTGTGTCTGTGTGTACATCTTAATGTAAGTGTGTACATCTCAGTGTTAGTGTGTCTGTGTGTACATTTTATTGTTAGTGTGTCTGTGTGTACATCTTAATGTTAGTGTGTCTGTGTGTACATCTTAATGTAAGTGTGTACATCTTAGTGTTAGTGTGTCTGTGTGTACATCTTAATATTAGTGTGTCTTTGTGTACATCTTAATGTTAGTGTGTCTGTGTGTACATCTTAATGTAAATGTGTACATCTTAGTGTTAGTGTGTCTGTGTGTACATCTTAACATTAGTGTGTCTGTGTGTACATTTTAATGTTAGTGTGTCTGTGTGTACATCTTAATATTAGTGTGTCTGTGTGTACATTTTAATGTTAGTGTGTCTGTGTGTACATCTTAATATTAGTGTGTCTGTGTGTACATCTTAATGTAAGTGTGTACATCTTAGTGTTAGTTTGTCTTTGTGTACATCTTAATATTAGTGTGTCTGTGTGTACACTTTAATGTTAGTGTGTCCGTGTGTACATCTACATGTTAGTGTGTCTGTGTGTACATCTTAATATTAGTGTGTCTTTGTGTACATCTTAATGTTAGTGTGTCTGTGTGTACATCTTAATGTAAATGTGTACATCTTAATATTAGTGTGTCTGTGTGTACATCTCAATCTTAATGTGTCTGTGTGTACATCTTAATGTTAGTGTGTCTGTGTGTACATCTTAATGTTAGTGTGTCTGTGTGTACATCTTAATGTAAGTGTGTACATCTTAATATTAGTGTGTCTGTGTGTACATCTCAATCTTAATGTGTCTGTGTGTACATCTTAATATTAGTGTGTCTTTGTGTACATCTTAATGTTAGTGTGTCTGTGTGTACATCTTAATGTAAGTGTGTACATCTCAGTGTTAGTGTGTCTGTGTGTACATTTTATTGTTAGTGTGTCTGTGTGTACATCTTAATGTTAGTGTGTCTGTGTGTACATCTTAATGTAAGTGTGTACATCTTAGTGTTAGTGTGTCTGTGTGTACATCTTAATATTAGTGTGTCTTTGTGTACATCTTAATGTTAGTGTGTCTGTGTGTACATCTTAATGTAAATGTGTACATCTTAATATTAGTGTGTCTGTGTGTACATCTTAATATTAGTGTGTCTGCATCTTAATATTAGTGTGTGTACATCTTAATATTAGTGTGTCTGTGTGTACATTTTAATGTTAGTGTGTCTGTGTGTACATCTTAATATTAGTGTGTCTGTGTGGTCATCTTAATGTAAGTGTGTACATCTTAATGTTAGTGTGTCTGTGTGTACATCTTAATGTAAGTGTGTACATCTTAATATTAGTGTGTCTGTGTGTACATCTTAATATTAGTGTGTCTTTGTGTACATCTTAACGTTAGTGTGTCTGTGTGTACATCTTAATGTAAGTGTGTACATCTTAGTGTTAGTGTGTCTGTGTGTACATCTTAATATTAGTGTGTCTGTGTGTACATTTTATTGTTAGTGTGTCTGTGTGTACATCCTAATATTAGTTTGTCTGTGTGTACATTTTAATGTTAGTGTATCTGTGTGTACATCTTAATGTTAGTGTGTCTGTGTGTGCATCTTAATATTAGTGTGTCTGTGTGTACATCTTAATATTAGTGTGTCTGTGTGTACATTTTAATGTTAGTGTGTCTGTGTGTACATCTTAATATTAGTTTGTCTGTGTGTACATTTTAATGTTAGTGTGTCTGTGTGTACATCTTAATGTTAGTGTGTCTGTGTGTACATCTTAATATTAGTGTGTCTGTGTGTACATCTTAATGTTAGTGTGTCTGTGTGTACATCTTAATGTAAGTGTGTACATCTTAGTCTTAGTGTGTCTGTGTGTACATCTTAATATTAGTGTGTCTATGTTTACATCTTAATGTTAGTGTGTCTGTGTGTACAACTAAATGTTAGTTTGTCTGTGTGTACATCTTAATGTAAGTGTGTACATCTTAATATTAGTGTGTCTGTGTGTACATCTTAATGTTAGTGTGTCTGTGTGTACATCTTAATGTAAGTGTGTACATCTTAGTCTTAGTGTGTCTGTGTGTACATCTTAATATTAGTGTTTCTATGTTTACATCTTAATATTAGTGTGTCTGTGTGTACATCTTAATGTTAGTGTGTCTGTGTGTACATCTTAATGAATGTGTGTACATCTTAATATTAGTGTGTCTGTGTGTACATCTTAATCTTAATGTGTCTGTGTGTACATCTTAATATTAGTGTGTCTGTGTGTACATCTTAATATTAGTGTGTCTTTGTGTACATCTTAATGTTAGTGTGTCTGTGTGTACATCTTAGTGTTAGTGTGTCTGTGTGTACATCTTAATATTAGTGTGTCTGTGTGTACATTTTAATGTTAGTGTGTCTGTGTGTACATCTTAATATTAGTGTGTCTTTGTGTACATCTTAATGTTAGTGTGTCTGTGTGTACATCTTAATGTAAGTGTGTACATCTTAGTGTTAGTGTTTCTGTGTGTACATCTTAATATTAGTGTGTCTGTGTGTACATTTTAATGTTAGTGTGTCTGTGTGTACATCTTAATATTAGTTTGTCTGTGTGTACATTTTAATGTTAGTGTGTCTGTGTGTACATCTTAATGTTAGTGTGTCTGTGTGTACATCTTAATATTAGTGTGTCTGTGTGTACATCTTAATATTAGTGTGTCTTTGTGTACATCTTAATGTTAGTGTGTCTGTGTGTACATCTTAATGTAAGTGTGTACATCTTAGTGTTAGTGTTTCTGTGTGTACATCTTAATATTAGTGTGTCTGTGTGTACATTTTAATGTTAGTGTGTCTGTGTGTACATCTTAATATTAGTTTGTCTGTGTGTACATTTTAATGTTAGTGTGTCTGTGTGTACATCTTAATGTTAGTGTGTCTGTGTGTACATCTTAATGTAAGTGTGTACATCTTAATATTAGTGTGTCTGTGTGTACATCTTAATATTAGTGTGTCTGTGTGTACATCTTAATGTTAGTGTGTCTGTGTGTACATCTTAATGTAAGTGTGTACATCTTAATATTAGTGTGTCTGTGTGTACATCTCAATCTTAATGTGTCTGTGTGTACATCTTAATATTAGTGTGTCTTTGTGTACATCTTAATGTTAGTGTGTCTGTGTGTACATCTTAATGTAAGTGTGTACATCTCAGTGTTAGTGTTTCTGTGTGTACATTTTAATGTTAGTGTGTCTGTGTGTACATCTTAATGTTAGTGTGTCTGTGTGTACATCTTAATGTAAGTGTGTACATCTTAGTGTTAGTGTGTCTGTGTGTACATCTTAATATTAGTGTGTCTTTGTGTACATCTTAATGTTAGTGTGTCTGTGTGTACATCTTAATGTAAGTGTGTACATCTTAATATTAGTGTGTCTGTGTGTACATCTTAATATTAGTGTGTCTGTGTGTGCATCTTAATATTAGTGTGTGTACATCTTAATATTAGTGTGTCTGTGTGTACATTTTAATGTTAGTGTGTCTGTGTGTACATCTTAATATTAGTGTGTCTGTGTGTACATCTTAATGTAAGTGTGTACATCTTAATATTAGTGTGTCTGTGTGTACATCTTAATATTAGTGTGTCTTTGTGTACATCTTAATGTTAGTGTGTCTGTGTGTACATCTTAATGTAAGTGTGTACATCTTAGTGTTAGTGTGTCTGTGTGTACATCTTAATATTAGTGTGTCTGTGTGTACATTTTAATGTTAGTGTGTCTGTGTGTACATCTTAATATGAGTTTGTCTGTGTGTACATTTTAATGTTAGTGTATCTGTGTGTACATCTTAATGTTAGTGTGTCTGTGTGTGCATCTTAATGTAAGTGTGTACATCTTAATATTAGTGTGTCTGTGTGTACATCTTAATATTAGTGTTTCTGTGTGTACATCTTAATATTAGTGTGTCTGTGTGTACATTTTAATGTTAGTGTGTCTGTGTGTACATCTTAATGTTAGTGTGTCTGTGTGTACATCCTAATGTAGGTGTGTACATCTTAGTGTTAGTGTGTCTGTGTGTACATCTTAATATTAGTGTGTCTGTGTGTACATTTTAATGTTAGTGTGTCTGTGTGTACATCTTAATATTAGTGTGTCTGTGTGTACATTTTAATGTTAGTGTGTCTGTGTGTACATCTTAATATTAGTGTGTCTGTGTGTACATCTTAATGTAAGTGTGTACATCTTAGTGTTAGTGTGTCTTTGTGTACATCTTAATATTAGTGTGTCTGTGTGTACATTTTAATGTTAGTGTGTCCGTGTGTACATCTACATGTTAGTGTGTCTGTGTGTACATCTTAATATTAGTGTGTCTTTGTGTACATCTTAATGTTAGTGTGTCTGTGTGTACATCTTAATGTAAGTGTGTACATCTTAGTGTTAGTGTGTCTGTGTGTACATCTTAATATTAGTGTGTCTGTGTGTACATTTTAATGTTAGTGTGTCTGTGTGTACATCTTAATATTAGTGTGTCTGTGTGTACATTTTAATGTTAGTGTGTCCGTGTGTACATCTACATGTTAGTGTGTCTGTGTGTACATCTTAATGTAAGTGTGTACATCTTAGTGTTAGTGTGTCTTTGTGTACATCTTAATATTAGTGTGTCTGTGTGTACATTTTAATGTTAGTGTGTCCGTGTGTACATCTACATGTTAGTGTGTCTGTGTGTACATCTTAATGTTAGTGTGTCTGTGTGTACATCTTAATATTAGTTTGTCTGTGTGTACATTTTAATGTTAGTGTGTCTGTGTGTACATTTTAATGTTAGTGTATCTGTGTGTACATCTTAATGTTAGTGTGTCTGTGTGTGCATCTTAATGTAAGTGTGTACATCTTAATATTAGTGTGTCTGTGTGTACATCTTAAAATTAGTGTGTCTGTGTGTACATCTTAATATTAGTGTGTCTGTGTGTACATCTTAATATTAGTGTGTCTGTGTGTACATTTTAATGTTAGTGTGTCTGTGAGTACATCTTAATGTTAGTGTGTTTGTGTGTACATCTTAATGTAAGTGTGTACATCTTAGTGTTAGTGTGTCTGTGTGTACATCTTAACATTAGTGTGTCTGTGTGTACATTTTAATGTTAGTGTGTCTGTGTGTACATCTTAATATTAGTGTGTCTGTGTGTACATTTTAATGTTAGTGTGTCTGTGTGTACATCTTAATATTAGTGTGTCTGTGTGTACATCTTAATGTAAGTGTGTACATCTTAGTGTTAGTTTGTCTTTGTGTACATCTTAATATTAGTGTGTCTGTGTGTACACTTTAATGTTAGTGTGTCCGTGTGTACATCTACATGTTAGTGTGTCTGTGTGTACATCTTAATATTAGTGTGTCTTTGTGTACATCTTAATGTTAGTGTGTCTGTGTGTACATCTTAATGTAAGTGTGTCTGTGTGTACATTTTAATGTTAGTGTGTCTGTGAGTACATCTTAATGTTAGTGTGTTTGTGTGTACATCTTAATGTAAGTGTGTACATCTTAGTGTTAGTGTGTCTGTGTGTACATCTTAACATTAGTGTGTCTGTGTGTACATTTTAATGTTAGTGTGTCTGTGTGTACATCTTAATATTAGTGTGTCTGTGTGTACATTTTAATGTTAGTGTGTCTGTGTGTACATCTTAATATTAGTGTGTCTGTGTGTACATCTTAATGTAAGTGTGTACATCTTAGTGTTAGTTTGTCTTTGTGTACATCTTAATATTAGTGTGTCTGTGTGTACACTTTAATGTTAGTGTGTCCGTGTGTACATCTACATGTTAGTGTGTCTGTGTGTACATCTTAATATTAGTGTGTCTTTGTGTACATCTTAATATTAGTGTGTCTGTGTGTACATCTCAATCTTAATGTGTCTGTGTGTACATCTTAATGTTAGTGTGTCTGTGTGTACATCTTAATGTTAGTGTGTCTGTGTGTACATCTTAATGTAAGTGTGTACATCTTAATATTAGTGTGTCTGTGTGTACATCTCAATCTTAATGTGTCTGTGTGTACATCTTAATATTAGTGTGTCTTTGTGTACATCTTAATGTTAGTGTGTCTGTGTGTACATCTTAATGTAAGTGTGTACATCTCAGTGTTAGTGTGTCTGTGTGTACATTTTATTGTTAGTGTGTCTGTGTGTACATCTTAATGTTAGTGTGTCTGTGTGTACATCTTAATGTAAGTGTGTACATCTTAGTGTTAGTGTGTCTGTGTGTACATCTTAATATTAGTGTGTCTTTGTGTACATCTTAATGTTAGTGTGTCTGTGTGTACATCTTAATGTAAATGTGTACATCTTAATATTAGTGTGTCTGTGTGTACATCTTAATATTAGTGTGTCTGCATCTTAATATTAGTGTGTGTACATCTTAATATTAGTGTGTCTGTGTGTACATTTTAATGTTAGTGTGTCTGTGTGTACATCTTAATATTAGTGTGTCTGTGTGGTCATCTTAATGTAAGTGTGTACATCTTAATGTAAGTGTGTACATCTTAATATTAGTGTGTCTTTGTGTACATCTTAATATTAGTGTGTCTTTGTGTACATCTTAACGTTAGTGTGTCTGTGTGTACATCTTAATGTAAGTGTGTACATCTTAGTGTTAGTGTGTCTGTGTGTACATCTTAATATTAGTGTGTCTGTGTGTACATTTTATTGTTAGTGTGTCTGTGTGTACATCCTAATATTAGTTTGTCTGTGTGTACATTTTAATGTTAGTGTATCTGTGTGTACATCTTAATGTTAGTGTGTCTGTGTGTGCATCTTAATATTAGTGTGTCTGTGTGTACATCTTAATATTAGTGTGTCTGTGTGTACATTTTAATGTTAGTGTGTCTGTGTGTACATCTTAATATTAGTTTGTCTGTGTGTACATTTTAATGTTAGTGTGTCTGTGTGTACATCTTAATGTTAGTGTGTCTGTGTGTACATCTTAATATTAGTGTGTCTGTGTGTACATCTTAATGTTAGTGTGTCTGTGTGTACATCTTAATGTAAGTGTGTACATCTTAGTCTTAGTGTGTCTGTGTGTACATCTTAATATTAGTGTGTCTATGTTTACATCTTAATGTTAGTGTGTCTGTGTGTACAACTAAATGTTAGTTTGTCTGTGTGTACATCTTAATGTAAGTGTGTACATCTTAATATTAGTGTGTCTGTGTGTACATCTTAATGTTAGTGTGTCTGTGTGTACATCTTAATGTAAGTGTGTACATCTTAGTCTTAGTGTGTCTGTGTGTACATCTTAATATTAGTGTTTCTATGTTTACATCTTAATATTAGTGTGTCTGTGTGTACATCTTAATGTTAGTGTGTCTGTGTGTACATCTTAATGAATGTGTGTACATCTTAATATTAGTGTGTCTGTGTGTACATCTTAATCTTAATGTGTCTGTGTGTACATCTTAATATTAGTGTGTCTGTGTGTACATCTTAATATTAGTGTGTCTTTGTGTACATCTTAATGTTAGTGTGTCTGTGTGTACATCTTAGTGTTAGTGTGTCTGTGTGTACATCTTAATATTAGTGTGTCTGTGTGTACATTTTAATGTTAGTGTGTCTGTGTGTACATCTTAATATTAGTGTGTCTTTGTGTACATCTTAATGTTAGTGTGTCTGTGTGTACATCTTAATGTAAGTGTGTACATCTTAGTGTTAGTGTTTCTGTGTGTACATCTTAATATTAGTGTGTCTGTGTGTACATTTTAATGTTAGTGTGTCTGTGTGTACATCTTAATATTAGTTTGTCTGTGTGTACATTTTAATGTTAGTGTGTCTGTGTGTACATCTTAATGTTAGTGCGTCTGTGTGTACATCTTAATGTAAGTGTGTACATCTTAATTATAGTGTGTCTGTGTGTACATCTTAATATTAGTGTGTCTGTGTGTACATCTTAATGTTAGTGTGTCTGTGTGTACATCTTAATGTAAGTGTGTACATCTTAATATTAGTGTGTCTGTGTGTACATCTCAATCTTAATGTGTCTGTGTGTACATCTTAATATTAGTGTGTCTTTGTGTACATCTTAATGTTAGTGTGTCTGTGTGTACATCTTAATGTAAGTGTGTACATCTCAGTGTTAGTGTTTCTGTGTGTACATTTTAATGTTAGTGTGTCTGTGTGTACATCTTAATGTTAGTGTGTCTGTGTGTACATCTTAATGTAAGTGTGTACATCTTAGTGTTAGTGTGTCTGTGTGTACATCTTAATATTAGTGTGCCTTTGTGTACATCTTAATGTTAGTGTGTCTGTGTGTACATCTTAATGTAAGTGTGTACATCTTAATATTAGTGTGTCTGTGTGTACATCTTAATATTAGTGTGTCTGTGTGTGCATCTTAATATTAGTGTGTGTACATCTTAATATTAGTGTGTCTGTGTGTACATTTTAATGTTAGTGTGTCTGTGTGTACATCTTAATATTAGTGTGTCTGTGTGTACATCTTAATGTAAGTGTGTACATCTTAATATTAGTGTGTCTGTGTGTACATCTTAATGTTAGTGTGTCTGTGTGTACATCTTAATGTAAGTGTGTACATCTTAATATTAGTGTGTCTGTGTGTAAATCTTAATATTAGTGTGTCTTTGTGTACATCTTAATGTTAGTGTGTCTGTGTGTACATCTTAATGTAAGTGTGTCTGTGTGTACATTTTAATGGTAGTGTGTCTGTGTGTGCATCTTAATGTAAGTGTGTACATCTTAATATTAGTGTGTCTGTGTGTACATCTTAATGTTAGTGTGTCTGTGTGTACATCTTAATGTAAGTGTGTACATCTTAATATTAGTGTGTCTGTGTGTACATCTTAATATTAGTGTGTCTTTGTGTACATCTTAGTGTTAGTGTGTCTGTGTGTACATCTTAATATTAGTGTGTCTGTGTGTACATTTTAATGTTAGTGTGTCTGTGTGTGCATCTTAATGTAAGTGTGTACATTTTAATGTTAGTGTGTCTGTGTGTACATCTTAATATGAGTTTGTCTGTGTGTACATTTTAATGTTAGTGTATCTGTGTGTACATCTTAATGTTAGTGTGTCTGTGTGTGCATCTTAATGTAAGTGTGTACATCTTAATATTAGTGTGTCTGTGTGTACATCTTAATATTAGTGTTTCTGTGTGTACATCTTAATATTAGTGTGTCTGTGTGTACATTTTAATGTTAGTGTGTCTGTGTGTACATCTTAATGTTAGTGTGTCTGTGTGTACATCTTAATGTAAGTGTGTACATCTTAGTGTTAGTGTGTCTGTGTGTACATCTTAATATTAGTGTGTCTGTGCGTACATTTTAATGTTAGTGTGTCTGTGTGTACATCTTAATATTAGTGTGTCTGTGTGTACATTTTAATGTTAGTGTGTCTGTGTGTACATCTTAATATTAGTGTGTCTGTGTGTACATCTTAATGTAAGTGTGTACATCTTAGTGTTAGTGTGTCTTTGTGTACATCTTAATATTAGTGTGTCTGTGTGTACATTTTAATGTTAGTGTGTCCGTGTGTACATCTACATGTTAGTGTGTCTGTGTGTACATCTTAATATTAGTGTGTCTTTGTGTACATCTTAATGTTAGTGTGTCTGTGTGTACATCTTAATGTAAGTGTGTACATCTTAATATTAGTGTGTCTGTGTGTACATCTCAATCTTAATGTGTCTGTGTGTACATCTTAGTGTTAGTGTGTCTGTGTGTACATCTTAATATTAGTGTGTCTGTGTGTACATTTTAATGTTAGTGTGTCTGTGTGTACATCTTAATGTTAGTGTGTCTGTGTGTACATTTTAATGTTAGTGTGTCTGTGTGTACATCTTAATATTAGTGTGTCTGTGTGTACATCTTATTGTAAGTGTGTACATCTTAATATTAGTGTGTCTGTGTGTACATCTTAATGTTAGTGTGTCTGTGTGTACATCTTAATGTAAGTGTGTACATCTTAATATTAGTGTGTCTGTGTGTACATCTTAATATTAGTGTGTCTTTGTGTACATCTTAGTGTTAGTGTGTCTGTGTGTACATCTTAATATTAGTGTGTCTGTGTGTACATTTTAATGTTAGTGTGTCTGTGTGTGCATCTTAATGTAAGTGTGTACATTTTAATGTTAGTGTGTCTGTGTTTACATCTTAATATGAGTTTGTCTGTGTGTACATTTTAATGTTAGTGTATCTGTGTGTACATCTTAATGTTAGTGTGTCTGTGTGTGCATCTTAATGTAAGTGTGTACATCTTAATATTAGTGTGTCTGTGCGTACATCTTAATATTAGTGTTTCTGTGTGTACATCTTAATATTAGTGTGTCTGTGTGTACATTTTAATGTTAGTGTGTCTGTGTGTACATCTTAATGTTAGTGTGTCTGTGTGTACATCTTAATGTAAGTGTGTACATCTTAGTGTTAGTGTGTCTGTGTGTACATCTTAATATTAGTGTGTCTGTGTGTACATTTTAATGTTAGTGTGTCTGTGTGTACATCTTAATATTAGTGTGTCTGTGTGTACATTTTAATGTTAGTGTGTCTGTGTGTACATCTTAATATTAGTGTGTCTGTGTGTACATCTTAATGTAAGTGTGTACATCTTAGTGTTAGTGTGTCTTTGTGTACATCTTAATATTAGTGTGTCTGTGTGTACATTTTAATGTTAGTGTGTCCGTGTGTACATCTACATGTTAGTGTGTCTGTGTGTACATCTTAATATTAGTGTGTCTTTGTGTACATCTTAATGTTAGTGTGTCTGTGTGTACATCTTAATGTAAGTGTGTACATCTTAATATTAGTGTGTCTGTGTGTACATCTCAATCTTAATGTGTCTGTGTGTACATCTTAATATTAGTGTGTCTTTGTGTACATCTTAATGTTAGTGTGTCTGTGTGTACATCTTAATGTAAGTGTGTACATCTTAGTGTTAGTGTGTCTGTGTGTACATCTTAATATTAGTGTGTCTGTGTGTACATTTTAATGTTAGTGTGTCTGTGTGTACATCTTAATGTTAGTGTGTCTGTGTGTACATTTTAATGTTAGTGTGTCTGTGTGTACATCTTAATATTAGTGTGTCTGTGTGTACATCTTAATGTAAGTGTGTACATCTTAGTGTTAGTGTGTCTTTGTGTACATCTTAATGTTAGTGTGTCTGTGTGTACATCTTAATGTTAGTGTGTCTGTGTGTACATTTTAATGTTAGTGTGTCTGTGTGTACATCTTAATGTTAGTGTGTCTGTGTGTACATCTTAATGTAAGTGTGTACATCTTAGTGTTAGTGTGTCTGTGTGTACATCTTAATATTAGTGTGTCTGTGTGTACATTTTAATGTTAGTGTGTCTGTGTGTACATCTTAATATTAGTGTGTCTGTGTGTACATTTTAATGTTAGTGTGTCTGTGTGTACATCTTAATATTAGTGTGTCTGTGTGTACATCTTAATGTAAGTGTGTACATCTTAGTGTTAGTGTGTCTTTGTGTACATCTTAATATTAGTGTGTCTGTGTGTACATTTTAATGTTAGTGTGTCCGTGTGTACATCTACATGTTAGTGTGTCTGTGTGTACATCTTAATATTAGTGTGTCTTTGTGTACATCTTAATGTTAGTGTGTCTGTGTGTACATCTTAATGTAAGTGTGTACATCTTAATATTAGTGTGTCTGTGTGTACATCTCAATCTTAATGTGTCTGTGTGTACATCTTAATATTAGTGTGTCTTTGTGTACATCTTAATGTTAGTGTGTCTGTGTGTACATCTTAATGTAAGTGTGTACATCTTAGTGTTAGTGTGTCTGTGTGTACATCTTAATATTAGTGTGTCTGTGTGTACATTTTAATGTTAGTGTGTCTGTGTGTACATCTTAATGTTAGTGTGTCTGTGTGTACATTTTAATGTTAGTGTGTCTGTGTGTACATCTTAATATTAGTGTGTCTGTGTGTACATCTTAATGTAAGTGTGTACATCTTAGTGTTAGTGTGTCTTTGTGTACATCTTAATATTAGTGTGTCTGTGTGTACATTTTAATGTTAGTGTGTCCGTGTGTACATCTACATGTTAGTGTGTCTGTGTGTACATCTTAATATTAGTGTGTCTGTGTGTACATCTCAATCTTAATGTGTCTGTGTGTACATCTTAATATTAGTGTGTCTTTGTGTACATCTTAATGTTAGTGTGTCTGTGTGTACATCTTAATGTAAGTGTGTACATCTTAATATTAGTGTGTCTGTGTGTACATCTCAATCTTAATGTGTCTGTGTGTACATCTTAATATTAGTGTGTCTTTGTGTACATCTTAATGTTAGTGTGTCTGTGTGTACATCTTAATGTAAGTGTGTACATCTCAGTGTTAGTGTGTCTGTGTGTACATTTTATTGTTAGTGTGTCTGTGTGTACATCTTAGTGTTAGTGTGTCTGTGTGTACATCTTAATGTAAATGTGTACATCTTAATATTAGTGTGTCTGTGTGTACATCTTAATATTAGTGTGTCTGTGTGTGCATCTTAATATTAGTGTGTGTACATCTTAATATTAGTGTGTCTGTGTGTACATTTTAATGTTAGTGTGTCTGTGTGTACATCTTAATATTAGTGTGTCTGTGTGTACATCTTAATGTAAGTGTGTACATCTTAATATTAGTGTGTCTGTGTGTACATCTTAATGTTAGTGTGTCTGTGTGTACATCTTAATGTAAGTGTGTACATCTTAATATTAGTGTGTCTGTGTGTACATCTTAATATTAGTGTGTCTTTGTGTACATCTTAATGTTAGTGTGTCTGTGTGTACATCTTAATGTAAGTGTGTACATCTTAGTGTTAGTGTGTCTGTGTGTACATCTTAATATTAGTGTGTCTGTGTGTACATCTTAATATGAGTTTGTCTGTGTGTACATTTTAATGTTAGTGTATCTGTGTGTACATCTTAATGTTAGTGTGTCTGTGTGTGCATCTTAATATTAGTGTGTCTGTGTGTACATCTTAATATTAGTGTGTCTGTGTGTACATTTTAATGTTAGTGTGTCTGTGTGTACATCTTAATGTTAGTGTGTATGTGTGTACATCTTAATGTAAGTGTGTACATCTTAGTGTTAGTGTGTCTGTGTGTACATCTTAATATTAGTGTGTCTGTGTGTACATTTTAATGTTAGTGTGTCTGTGTGTACATCTTAATATTAGTGTGTCTGTGTGTACATTTTAATGTTAGTGTGTCTGTGTGTACATCTTAATATTAGTGTGTCTGTGTGTACATCTTAATGTAAGTGTGTACATCTTAGTGTTAGTGTGTCTTTGTGTGCATCTTAATATTAGTGTGTCTGTGTGTACATTTTAATGTTAGTGTGTCCGTGTGTACATCTACATGTTAGTGTGTCTGTGTGTACATCTTAATATTAGTGTGTCTTTGTGTACATCTTAATGTTAGTGTGTCTGTGTGTACATCTTAATGTAAGTGTGTACATCTTAATATTAGTGTGTCTGTGTGTACATCTCAATCTTAATGTGTCTGTGAGTACATCTTAATATTAGTGTGTCTTTGTGTACATCTTAATGTTAGTGTGTCTGTGTGTACATCTTAATGTAAGTGTGTACATCTTAGTGTTAGTGTGTCTGTGTGTACATCTTAATATTAGTGTGTCTGTGTGTACATTTTAATGTTAGTGTGTCTGTGTGTACATCTTAATGTTAGTGTGTCTGTGTGTACATTTTAATGTTAGTGTGTCTGTGTGTACATCTTAATATTAGTGTGTCTGTGTGTACATCTTAATGTAAGTGTGTACATCTTAGTGTTAGTGTGTCTTTGTGTACATCTTAATATTAGTGTGTCTGTGTGTACATTTTAATGTTAGTGTGTCCCTGTGTACATCTACATGTTAGTGTGTCTGTGTGTACATCTTAATATTAGTGTGTCTTTGTGTACATCTTAATGTTAGTGTGTCTGTGTGTACATCTTAATGTAAATGTGTACATCTTAATATTAGTGTGTCTGTGTGTACATCTTAATATTAGTGTGTCTGTGTGTACATCTTAATATTAGTGTGTGTACATCTTAATATTAGTGTGTCTGTGTGTACATTTTAATGTTAGTGTGTCTGTGTGTACATCTTAATATTAGTGTGTCTGTGTGTACATCTTAATGTAAGTGTGTACATCTTAATATTAGTGTGTCTGTGTGTACATCTAAATATTAGAGTGTCTGTGTGTACGTCTTAATGTTAGTGTGTCTGTGTGTACATCTTAATGTAAGTGTGTACATCTTAATATTAGTGTGTCTGTGTGCACATCTTAATGTAAGTGTGTACATCTTAATATTAGTGTGTCTGTGTGTACATCTTAATGTTAGTGTGTCTGTGTGTACATCTTAATATTAGTGTGTCTGTGTGTACAACTAAATGTTAGTGTGTCTGTGTGTACATCTTAATGTTAGTGTGTACATCTTAATATTAGTGTGTCTGTGTGTACGTCTTATTGTTAGTGTGTCTGTGTGTACATCTTAATGTAAGTGTGTACATCTTAATATTAGTGTGTCTGTGTGTACATCTTAATGTAAGTGTGTACATCTTAATATTAGTGTGTCTGTGTGTACATCTCAATCTTAATGTGTCTGTGTGTACATCTTAATATTAGTGTGTCTTTGTGTACATCTTAATGTTAGTGTGTCTGTGTGTACATCTTAATGTAAGTGTGTACATCTTAGTGTTAGTGTGTCTGTGTGTGTACATCTTAATATTAGTGTGTCTGTGTGTACATCTTAATGTTAGTGTGTCTGTGTGTACATCTTAATGTAAGTGTGTACATCTTAGTGTTAGTGTGTCTGTGTGTACATTTTAATGTTAGTGTGTCTGTGTGTACATCTTAATATTAGTGTGTCTCTGTGTACATTTTAATGTTAGTGTGTCTGTGTGTACATCTTAATATTAGTGTGTCTGTGTATCTTAGTGTTAGTGTGTCTTTGTGTACATCTTAATATTAGTGTGTCTGTGTGTACATCTTAATGTTAGTGTGTCTGTGTGTACATCTTAATGTAAGTGTGCACATCTTAGTGTTAGTGTGTCTGTGTGTACATTTTAATGTTAGTGTGTCTGTGTGTACATCTTAATATTAGTGTGTCTCTGTGTACATTTTAATGTTAGTGTGTCTGTGTGTACATCTTAATATTAGTGTGTCTGTGTATCTTAGTGTTAGTGTGTCTTTGTGTACATCTTAATATTAGTGTGTCTGTGTGTACATTTTAATGTTAGTGTGTCCGTGTGTACATCTACATGTTAGTGTGTCTGTGTGTACATCTTAATATTAGTGTGTACATCTTAATATTAGTGTGTCTGTGTGTACATCTTAATATTAGTGTGTGTACATCTTAATATTAGTGTGTCTGTGTGTACATTTTAATGTTAGTGTGTCTGTGTGTACATTTTAATGTTAGTGTGTCTGTGTGTACATCTTAATATTAGTGTGTCTGTGTGTACATCTTAATGTTAGTGTGTACATCTTAATATTAGTGTGTCTGTGTGTACATTTTAATGTTAGTGTGTCCGTGTGTACATCTACATGTTAGTGTGTCTGTGTGTACATCTTAATATTAGTGTGTCTTTGTGTACATCTTAATGTTAGTGTGTCTGTGTGTACATCTTAATGTAAGTGTGTCCGTGTGTACATCTACATGTTAGTGTGTCTGTGTGTACATCTTAATATTAGTGTGTCTTTGTGTACATCTTAATGTTAGTGTGTCTGTGTGTACATCTTAATGTAAGTGTGTACATCTTAATATTAGTGTGTCTGTGTGTACATCTCAATCTTAATTTGTCTGTGTGTACATCTTAATATTAGTGTGTCTTTGTGTACATCTTAATGTTAGTGTGTCTGTGTGTACATCTTAATGTAAGTGTGTACATCTTAGTGTTAGTGTGTCTGTGTGTACATCTTAATATTAGTGTGTCTGTGTGTACATTTTAATGTTAGTGTGTCTGTGTGTACATCTTAACGTTAGTGTGTCTGTGTGTACATCTTAATGTAAGTGTGTACATCTTAGTGTTAGTGTGTCTGTGTGTACATCTTAATATTAGTGTGTCTTTGTGTACATCTTAATGTTAGTGTGTCTGTGTGTACATCTTAATGTAAGTGTGTACATCTCAATCTTAATTTGTCTGTGTGTACATCTTAATATTAGTGTGTCTTTGTGTACATTTTAATGTTAGTGTGTCTGTGTGTACATCTTAGTGTTAGTGTGTCTTTGTGTACATCTTATTATTAGTGTGTCTGTGTGTACATTTTAATGTTAGTGTGTCCGTGTGTACATCTACATGTTAGTGTGTCTGTGTGTACATCTTAATATTAGTGTGTCTTTGTGTACATCTTAATGTTAGTGTGTCTGTGTGTACATCTTAATGTAAGTGTGTCCGTGTGTACATCTACATGTTAGTGTGTCTGTGTGTACATCTTAATATTAGTGTGTCTTTGTGTACATCTTAATGTTAGTGTGTCTGTGTGTACATCTTAATGTAAGTGTGTACATCTCAATCTTAATTTGTCTGTGTGTACATCTTAATATTAGTGTGTCTTTGTGTACATTTTAATGTTAGTGTGTCTGTGTGTACATCTTAGTGTTAGTGTGTCTTTGTGTACATCTTAATATTAGTGTGTCTGTGTGTACATTTTAATGTTAGTGTGTCCGTGTGTACATCTACATGTTAGTGTGTCTGTGTGTACATCTTAATATTAGTGTGTCTTTGTGTACATCTTAATGTTAGTGTGTCTGTGTGTACATCTTAATGTAAGTGTGTCCGTGTGTACATCTACATGTTAGTGTGTCTGTGTGTACATCTTAATATTAGTGTGTCTTTGTGTACATCTTAATGTTAGTGTGTCTGTGTGTACATCTTAATGTAAGTGTGTACATCTTAATATTAGTGTGTCTGTGTGTACATCTCAATCTTAATTTGTCTGTGTGTACATCTTAATATTAGTGTGTCTTTGTGTACATCTTAATGTTAGTGTGTCTGTGTGTACATCTTAATGTAAGTGTGTACATCTTAGTGTTAGTGTGTCTGTGTGTACATCTTAATATTAGTGTGTCTGTGTGTACATTTTAATGTTAGTGTGTCTGTGTGTACATCTTAACGTTAGTGTGTCTGTGTGTACATCTTAATGTAAGTGTGTACATCTTAGTGTTAGTGTGTCTGTGTGTACATCTTAATATTAGTGTGTCTTTGTGTACATCTTAATGTTAGTGTGTCTGTGTGTACATCTTAATGTAAGTGTGTACATCTTAATATTAGTGTGTCTGTGTGTACATCTCAATCTTAATTTGTCTGTGTGTACATCTTAATATTAGTGTGTCTTTGTGTACATCTTAATGTTAGTGTGTCTGTGTGTACATCTTAATGTAAGTGTGTACATCTTAGTGTTAGTGTGTCTGTGTGTACATCTCAATCTTAATGTGTCTGTGTGTACATCTTAATATTAGTGTGTCTTTGTGTACATCTTAATGTTAGTGTGTCTCTGTGTACATTTTAATGTTAGTGTGTCTGTGTGTACATTTTAATGTTAGTTTGTCTGTGTGTACATCTTAAAATTAGTGTGTCTGTGTGTACATCTTAATGTAAGTGTGTACATCTTAGTGTTAGTGTGTCTTTGTGTACATCTTAATATTAGTGTGTCTGTGTGTACATTTTAATGTTAGTGTGTCCGTGTGTACATCTACATGTTAGTGTGTCTGTGTGTACATCTTAATATTAGTGTGTCTGTGTGTACATCTTAATGTAAGTGTGTACATCTTAGTGTTAGTGTGTCTTTGTGTACATCTTAATATTAGTGTGTCTGTGTGTACATTTTAATGTTAGTGTGTCCGTGTGTACATCTACATGTTAGTGTGTCTGTGAGTACATCTTAATATTAGTGTGTCTTTGTGTACATCTTAATGTTAGTGTGTCTGTGTGTACATCTTAATGTAAGTGTGTACATCTTAATATTAGTGTGTCTGTGTGTACATCTTAATATTGGTGTGTCTGTGTGTACATCTTAATATTAGTGTGTGTACATCTTAATATTAGTGTGTCTGTGTGTACATTTTAATGTTAGTGTGTCTGTGTGTACATCTTAATATTAGTGTGTCTGTGTGTACATCTTAATGTAAGTGTGTACATCTTAATATTAGTGTGTCTGTGTGTACATCTTAATGTTAGTGTGTCTGTGTGTACATCTTAATGTAAGTGTGTACATCTTAATATTAGTGTGTCTGTGTGTACATCTTAATATTAGTGTGTCTTTGTGTACATCTTAATGTTAGTGTGTCTGTGTGTACATCTTAATGTAAGTGTGTACATCTTAGTGTTAGTGTGTCTGTGTGTACATCTTAATATTAGTGTGTCTGTGTGTACATCTTAACATGAGTTTGTCTGTGTGTACATTTTAATGTTAGTGTATCTGTGTGTACATCTTAATGTTAGTGTGTCTGTGTGTGCATCTTAATATTAGTGTGTCTGTGTGTACATCTTAATATTAGTGTGTCTGTGTGTACATTTTAATGTTAGTGTGTCTGTGTGTACATCTTAATGTTAGTGTGTATGTGTGTACATCTTAATGTAAGTGTGTACATCTTAGTGTTAGTGTGTCTGTGTGTACATCTTAATATTAGTGTGTCTGTGTGTACATTTTAATGTTAGTGTGTCTGTGTGTACATCTTAATATTAGTGTGTCTGTGTGTACATCTTAATGTAAGTGTGTACATCTTAGTGTTAGTGTGTCTTTGTGTGCATCTTAATATTAGTGTGTCTGTGTGTACATTTTAATGTTAGTGTGTCCGTGTGTACATCTACATGTTAGTGTGTCTGTGTGTACATCTTAATATTAGTGTGTCTTTGTGTACATCTTAATGTTAGTGTGTCTGTGTGTACATCTTAATGTAAGTGTGTACATCTTAATATTAGTGTGTCTGTGTGTACATCTCAATCTTAATGTGTCTGTGAGTACATCTTAATATTAGTGTGTCTTTGTGTACATCTTAATGTTAGTGTGTCTGTGTGTACATCTTAATGTAAGTGTGTACATCTTAGTGTTAGTGTGTCTGTGTGTACATCTTAATATTAGTGTGTCTGTGTGTACATTTTAATGTTAGTGTGTCTGTGTGTACATCTTAATGTTAGTGTGTCTGTGTGTACATTTTAATGTTAGTGTGTCTGTGTGTACATCTTAATATTAGTGTGTCTGTGTGTACATCTTAATGTAAGTGTGTACATCTTAGTGTTAGTGTGTCTTTGTGTACATCTTAATATTAGTGTGTCTGTGTGTACATTTTAATGTTAGTGTGTCCCTGTGTACATCTACATGTTAGTGTGTCTGTGTGTACATCTTAATATTAGTGTGTCTTTGTGTACATCTTAATGTTAGTGTGTCTGTGTGTACATCTTAATGTAAATGTGTACATCTTAATATTAGTGTGTCTGTGTGTACATCTTAATATTAGTGTGTCTGTGTGTACATCTTAATATTAGTGTGTGTACATCTTAATATTAGTGTGTCTGTGTGTACATTTTAATGTTAGTGTGTCTGTGTGTACATCTTAATATTAGTGTGTCTGTGTGTACATCTTAATGTAAGTGTGTACATCTTAATATTAGTGTGTCTGTGTGTACATCTTAATATTAGAGTGTCTGTGTGTACGTCTTAATGTTAGTGTGTCTGTGTGTACATCTTAATGTAAGTGTGTACATCTTAATATTAGTGTGTCTGTGTGCACATCTTAATGTAAGTGTGTACATCTTAATATTAGTGTGTCTGTGTGTACATCTTAATGTTAGTGTGTCTGTGTGTACATCTTAATATTAGTGTGTCTGTGTGTACAACTAAATGTTAGTGTGTCTGTGTGTACATCTTAATGTTAGTGTGTACATCTTAATATTAGTGTGTCTGTGTGTACGTCTTATTGTTAGTGTGTCTGTGTGTACATCTTAATGTAAGTGTGTACATCTTAATATTAGTGTGTCTGTGTGTACATCTTAATGTAAGTGTGTACATCTTAATATTAGTGTGTCTGTGTGTACATCTCAATCTTAATGTGTCTGTGTGTACATCTTAATATTAGTGTGTCTTTGTGTACATCTTAATGTTAGTGTGTCTGTGTGTACATCTTAATGTAAGTGTGTACATCTTAGTGTTAGTGTGTCTGTGTGTGTACATCTTAATATTAGTGTGTCTGTGTGTACATCTTAATGTTAGTGTGTCTGTGTGTACATCTTAATGTAAGTGTGTACATCTTAGTGTTAGTGTGTCTGTGTGTACATTTTAATGTTAGTGTGTCTGTGTGTACATCTTAATATTAGTGTGTCTCTGTGTACATTTTAATGTTAGTGTGTCTGTGTGTACATCTTAATATTAGTGTGTCTGTGTATCTTAGTGTTAGTGTGTCTTTGTGTACATCTTAATATTAGTGTGTCTGTGTGTACATCTTAATGTTAGTGTGTCTGTGTGTACATCTTAATGTAAGTGTGTACATCTTAGTGTTAGTGTGTCTGTGTGTACATTTTAATGTTAGTGTGTCTGTGTGTACATCTTAATATTAGTGTGTCTCTGTGTACATTTTAATGTTAGTGTGTCTGTGTGTACATCTTAATATTAGTGTGTCTGTGTATCTTAGTGTTAGTGTGTCTTTGTGTACATCTTAATATTAGTGTGTCTGTGTGTACATTTTAATGTTAGTGTGTCCGTGTGTACATCTACATGTTAGTGTGTCTGTGTGTACATCTTAATATTAGTGTGTACATCTTAATATTAGTGTGTCTGTGTGTACATCTTAATATTAGTGTGTGTACATCTTAATATTAGTGTGTCTGTGTGTACATTTTAATGTTAGTGTGTCTGTGTGTACATTTTAATGTTAGTGTGTCTGTGTGTACATCTTAATATTAGTGTGTCTGTGTGTACATCTTAATGTTAGTGTGTACATCTTAATATTAGTGTGTCTGTGTGTACATTTTAATGTTAGTGTGTCCGTGTGTACATCTACATGTTAGTGTGTCTGTGTGTACATCTTAATATTAGTGTGTCTTTGTGTACATCTTAATGTTAGTGTGTCTGTGTGTACATCTTAATGTAAGTGTGTCCGTGTGTACATCTACATGTTAGTGTGTCTGTGTGTACATCTTAATATTAGTGTGTCTTTGTGTACATCTTAATGTTAGTGTGTCTGTGTGTACATCTTAATGTAAGTGTGTACATCTTAATATTAGTGTGTCTGTGTGTACATCTCAATCTTAATTTGTCTGTGTGTACATCTTAATATTAGTGTGTCTTTGTGTACATCTTAATGTTAGTGTGTCTGTGTGTACATCTTAATGTAAGTGTGTACATCTTAGTGTTAGTGTGTCTGTGTGTACATCTTAATATTAGTGTGTCTGTGTGTACATTTTAATGTTAGTGTGTCTGTGTGTACATCTTAACGTTAGTGTGTCTGTGTGTACATCTTAATGTAAGTGTGTACATCTTAGTGTTAGTGTGTCTGTGTGTACATCTTAATATTAGTGTGTCTTTGTGTACATCTTAATGTTAGTGTGTCTGTGTGTACATCTTAATGTAAGTGTGTACATCTCAATCTTAATTTGTCTGTGTGTAGATCTTAATATTAGTGTGTCTTTGTGTACATTTTAATGTTAGTGTGTCTGTGTGTACATCTTAGTGTTAGTGTGTCTTTGTGTACATCTTAATATTAGTGTGTCTGTGTGTACATTTTAATGTTAGTGTGTCGATGTGTACATCTACATGTTAGTGTGTCTGTGTGTACATCTTAATATTAGTGTGTCTTTGTGTACATCTTAATGTTAGTGTGTCTGTGTGTACATCTTAATGTAAGTGTGTCCGTGTGTACATCTACATGTTAGTGTGTCTGTGTGTACATCTTAATATTAGTGTGTCTTTGTGTACATCTTAATGTTAGTGTGTCTGTGTGTACATCTTAATGTAAGTGTGTACATCTCAATCTTAATTTGTCTGTGTGTACATCTTAATATTAGTGTGTCTTTGTGTACATTTTAATGTTAGTGTGTCTGTGTGTACATCTTAGTGTTAGTGTGTCTTTGTGTACATCTTAATATTAGTGTGTCTGTGTGTACATTTTAATGTTAGTGTGTCCGTGTGTACATCTACATGTTAGTGTGTCTGTGTGTACATCTTAATATTAGTGTGTCTTTGTGTACATCTTAATGTTAGTGTGTCTGTGTGTACATCTTAATGTAAGTGTGTCCGTGTGTACATCTACATGTTAGTGTGTCTGTGTGTACATCTTAATGTAAGTGTGTACATCTCAATCTTAATTTGTCTGTGTGTACATCTTAATATTAGTGTGTCTTTGTGTACATCTTAATGTTAGTGTGTCTGTGTGTACATCTTAATGTAAGTGTGTACATCTTAATATTAGTGTGTCTGTGTGTACATCTCAATCTTAATTTGTCTGTGTGTACATCTTAATATTAGTGTGTCTTTGTGTACATCTTAATGTTAGTGTGTCTGTGTGTACATCTTAATGTAAGTGTGTACATCTTAGTGTTAGTGTGTCTGTGTGTACATCTTAATATTAGTGTGTCTGTGTGTACATTTTAATGTTAGTGTGTCTGTGTGTACATCTTAACGTTAGTGTGTCTGTGTGTACATCTTAATGTAAGTGTGTACATCTTAGTGTTAGTGTGTCTGTGTGTACATCTTAATATTAGTGTGTCTTTGTGTACATCTTAATGTTAGTGTGTCTGTGTGTACATCTTAATGTAAGTGTGTACATCTTAATATTAGTGTGTCTGTGTGTACATCTCAATCTTAATTTGTCTGTGTGTACATCTTAATATTAGTGTGTCTTTGTGTACATCTTAATGTTAGTGTGTCTGTGTGTACATCTTAATGTAAGTGTGTACATCTTAGTGTTAGTGTGTCTGTGTGTACATCTCAATCTTAATGTGTCTGTGTGTACATCTTACTATTAGTGTGTCTTTGTGTACATCTTAATGTTAGTGTGTCTCTGTGTACATTTTAATGTTAGTGTGTCTGTGTGTACATTTTAATGTTAGTTTGTCTGTGTGTACATCTTAAAATTAGTGTGTCTGTGTGTACATCTTAATGTAAGTGTGTACATCTTAGTGTAAGTGTGTCTTTGTGTACATCTTAATATTAGTGTGTCTGTGTGTACATTTTAATGTTAGTGTGTCCGTGTGTACATCTACATGTTAGTGTGTCTGTGTGTACATCTTAATATTAGTGTGTCTGTGTGTACATCTTAATGTAAGTGTGTACATCTTAGTGTTAGTGTGTCTTTGTGTACATCTTAATATTAGTGTGTCTGTGTGTACATTTTAATGTTAGTGTGTCCGTGTGTACATCTACATGTTAGTGTGTCTGTGTGTACATCTTAATATTAGTGTGTCTTTGTGTACATCTTAATGTTAGTGTTTCTGTGTGTACATCTTAATGTAAGTGTGTACATCTTAATATTAGTGTGTCTGTGTGTACATCTTAATATTGGTGTGTCTGTGTGTACATCTTAATATTAGTGTGTGTACATCTTAATATTAGTGTGTCTGTGTGTACATTTTAATGTTAGTGTGTCTGTGTGTACATCTTAATATTAGTGTGTCTGTGTGTACATCTTAATGTAAGTGTGTACATCTTAATATTAGTGTGTCTGTGTGTACATCTTAATGTTAGTGTGTCTGTGTGTACATCTTAATGTAAGTGTGTACATCTTAATATTAGTGTGTCTGTGTGTACATCTTAATATTAGTGTGTCTTTGTGTACATCTTAATGTTAGTGTGTCTGTGTGTACATCTTAATGTAAGTGTGTACATCTTAGTGTTAGTGTGTCTGTGTGTACATCTTAATATTAGTGTGTCTGTGTGTACATTTTAATGTTAGTGTGTCTGTGTGTACATCTTAATATTAGTTTGTCTGTGTGTACATTTTAATGTTAGTGTGTCTGTGTGTACATCTTAATGTTAGTGTGTCTGTGTGTACATCTTAATGTAAGTGTGTACATCTTAATATTAGTGTGTCTGTGTGTACATCTGAATGTAAGTGTGTCTGTGTGTACATCTTAATGTAAGTGTGTACATCTTAATATTAGTGTGTCTGTGTGTACATCTCAATCTTAATGTGTCTGTGTGTACATCTTAATATTAGTGTGTCTTTGTGTACATCTTAATGTTAGTGTGTCTGTGTGTACATCTTAATGTAAGTGTGTACATCTTAGTGTTAGTGTGTCTGTGTGTGTACATCTTAATATTAGTGTGTCTGTGTGTACATCTTAATGTTAGTGTGTCTGTGTGTACATCTTAATGTAAGTGTGTACATCTTAGTGTTAGTGTGTCTGTGTACATTTTAATGTTAGTGTGTCTGTGTGTACATCTTAATATTAGTGTGTCTGTGTATCTTAGTGTTAGTGTGTCTTTGTGTACATCTTAATATTAGTGTGTCTGTGTGTACATTTTAATGTTAGTGTGTCCGTGTGTACATCTACATGTTAGTGTGTCTGTGTGTACATCTTAATATTAGTGTGTCTTTGTGTACATCTTAATGTTAGTGTGTCTGTGTGTACATCTTAATGTAAGTGTGTACATCTTAATATTAGTGTGTCTGTGTGTACATTTTAATGTTAGTGTGTCTGTGTGTACATCTTAATGTAAGTGTGTACATCTTAGTGTTAGTGTGTCTGTGTGTACATCTTAATATTAGTGTGTCTGTGTGTACAATTTAATGTTAGTGTGTCTGTGTGTACATCTTAATATTAGTGTGTCTGTGTGTACATTTTAATGTTAGTGTGTCTGTGTGTACATCTTAATATTAGTGTGTCTGTGTGTACATCTTAATGTAAGTGTGTACATCTTAGTGTTAGTGTGTCTTTGTGTACATCTTAATATTAGTGTGTCTGTGTGTACATCTTAATATTAGTGTGTCTGTGTGTACATTTTAATGTTAGTGTGTCTGTGTGTACATCTTAATGTTAGTGTGTATGTGTGTACATCTTAATGTAAGTGTGTACATCTTAGTGTTAGTGTGTCTGTGTGTACATCTTAATATTAGTGTGTCTGTGTGTACATTTTAATGTTAGTGTGTCTGTGTGTACATCTTAATATTAGTGTGTCTGTGTGTACATTTTAATGTTAGTGTGTCTGTGTGTACATCTTAATATTAGTGTGTCTGTGTGTACATCTTAATGTAAGTGTGTACATCTTAGTGTTAGTGTGTCTTTGTGTGCATCTTAATATTAGTGTGTCTGTGTGTACATTTTAATGTTAGTGTGTCCGTGTGTACATCTACATGTTAGTGTGTCTGTGTGTACATCTTAATATTAGTGTGTCTTTGTGTACATCTTAATGTTAGTGTGTCTGTGTGTACATCTTAATGTAAGTGTGTACATCTTAATATTAGTGTGTCTGTGTGTACATCTCAATCTTAATGTGTCTGTGAGTACATCTTAATATTAGTGTGTCTTTGTGTACATCTTAATGTTAGTGTGTCTGTGTGTACATCTTAATGTAAGTGTGTACATCTTAGTGTTAGTGTGTCTGTGTGTACATCTTAATATTAGTGTGTCTGTGTGTACATTTTAATGTTAGTGTGTCTGTGTGTACATCTTAATGTTAGTGTGTCTGTGTGTACATTTTAATGTTAGTGTGTCTGTGTGTACATCTTAATATTAGTGTGTCTGTGTGTACATCTTAATGTAAGTGTGTACATCTTAGTGTTAGTGTGTCTTTGTGTACATCTTAATATTAGTGTGTCTGTGTGTACATTTTAATGTTAGTGTGTCCCTGTGTACATCTACATGTTAGTGTGTCTGTGTGTACATCTTAATATTAGTGTGTCTTTGTGTACATCTTAATGTTAGTGTGTCTGTGTGTACATCTTAATGTAAATGTGTACATCTTAATATTAGTGTGTCTGTGTGTACATCTTAATATTAGTGTGTCTGTGTGTACATCTTAATATTAGTGTGTGTACATCTTAATATTAGTGTGTCTGTGTGTACATTTTAATGTTAGTGTGTCTGTGTGTACATCTTAATATTAGTGTGTCTGTGTGTACATCTTAATGTAAGTGTGTACATCTTAATATTAGTGTGTCTGTGTGTACATCTTAATATTAGAGTGTCTGTGTGTACGTCTTAATGTTAGTGTGTCTGTGTGTACATCTTAATGTAAGTGTGTACATCTTAATATTAGTGTGTCTGTGTGCACATCTTAATGTAAGTGTGTACATCTTAATATTAGTGTGTCTGTGTGTACATCTTAATGTTAGTGTGTCTGTGTGTACATCTTAATATTAGTGTGTCTGTGTGTACAACTAAATGTTAGTGTGTCTGTGTGTACATCTTAATGTTAGTGTGTACATCTTAATATTAGTGTGTCTGTGTGTACGTCTTATTGTTAGTGTGTCTGTGTGTACATCTTAATGTAAGTGTGTACATCTTAATATTAGTGTGTCTGTGTGTACATCTTAATGTAAGTGTGTACATCTTAATATTAGTGTGTCTGTGTGTACATCTCAATCTTAATGTGTCTGTGTGTACATCTTAATATTAGTGTGTCTTTGTGTACATCTTAATGTTAGTGTGTCTGTGTGTACATCTTAATGTAAGTGTGTACATCTTAGTGTTAGTGTGTCTGTGTGTGTACATCTTAATATTAGTGTGTCTGTGTGTACATCTTAATGTTAGTGTGTCTGTGTGTACATCTTAATGTAAGTGTCTACATCTTAGTGTTAGTGTGTCTGTGTGTACATTTTAATGTTAGTGTGTCTGTGTGTACATCTTAATATTAGTGTGTCTCTGTGTACATTTTAATGTTAGTGTGTCTGTGTGTACATCTTAATATTAGTGTGTCTGTGTATCTTAGTGTTAGTGTGTCTTTGTGTACATCTTAATATTAGTGTGTCTGTGTGTACATCTTAATGTTAGTGTGTCTGTGTGTACATCTTAATGTAAGTGTGTACATCTTAGTGTTAGTGTGTCTGTGTGTACATTTTAATGTTAGTGTGTCTGTGTGTACATCTTAATATTAGTGTGTCTCTGTGTACATTTTAATGTTAGTGTGTCTGTGTGTACATCTTAATATTAGTGTGTCTGTGTATCTTAGTGTTAGTGTGTCTTTGTGTACATCTTAATATTAGTGTGTCTGTGTGTACATTTTAATGTTAGTGTGTCCGTGTGTACATCTACATGTTAGTGTGTCTGTGTGTACATCTTAATATTAGTGTGTACATCTTAATATTAGTGTGTCTGTGTGTACATCTTAATATTAGTGTGTGTACATCTTAATATTAGTGTGTCTGTGTGTACATTTTAATGTTAGTGTGTCTGTGTGTACATTTTAATGTTAGTGTGTCTGTGTGTACATCTTAATATTAGTGTGTCTGTGTGTACATCTTAATGTTAGTGTGTACATCTTAATATTAGTGTGTCTGTGTGTACATTTTAATGTTAGTGTGTCCGTGTGTACATCTACATGTTAGTGTGTCTGTGTGTACATCTTAATATTAGTGTGTCTTTGTGTACATCTTAATGTTAGTGTGTCTGTGTGTACATCTTAATGTAAGTGTGTCCGTGTGTACATCTACATGTTAGTGTGTCTGTGTGTACATCTTAATATTAGTGTGTCTTTGTGTACATCTTAATGTTAGTGTGTCTGTGTGTACATCTTAATGTAAGTGTGTACATCTTAATATTAGTGTGTCTGTGTGTACATCTCAATCTTAATTTGTCTGTGTGTACATCTTAATATTAGTGTGTCTTTGTGTACATCTTAATGTTAGTGTGTCTGTGTGTACATCTTAATGTAAGTGTGTACATCTTAGTGTTAGTGTGTCTGTGTGTACATCTTAATATTAGTGTGTCTGTGTGTACATTTTAATGTTAGTGTGTCTGTGTGTACATCTTAACGTTAGTGTGTCTGTGTGTACATCTTAATGTAAGTGTGTACATCTTAGTGTTAGTGTGTCTGTGTGTACATCTTAATATTAGTGTGTCTTTGTGTACATCTTAATGTTAGTGTGTCTGTGTGTACATCTTAATGTAAGTGTGTACATCTCAATCTTAATTTGTCTGTGTGTACATCTTAATATTAGTGTGTCTTTGTGTACATTTTAATGTTAGTGTGTCTGTGTGTACATCTTAGTGTTAGTGTGTCTTTGTGTACATCTTAATATTAGTGTGTCTGTGTGTACATTTTAATGTTAGTGTGTCCGTGTGTACATCTACATGTTAGTGTGTCTGTGTGTACATCTTAATATTAGTGTGTCTTTGTGTACATCTTAATGTTAGTGTGTCTGTGTGTACATCTTAATGTAAGTGTGTCCGTGTGTACATCTACATGTTAGTGTGTCTGTGTGTACATCTTAATATTAGTGTGTCTTTGTGTACATCTTAATGTTAGTGTGTCTGTGTGTACATCTTAATGTAAGTGTGTACATCTCAATCTTAATTTGTCTGTGTGTACATCTTAATATTAGTGTGTCTTTGTGTACATTTTAATGTTAGTGTGTCTGTGTGTACATCTTAGTGTTAGTGTGTCTTTGTGTACATCTTAATATTAGTGTGTCTGTGTGTACATTTTAATGTTAGTGTGTCCGTGTGTACATCTACATGTTAGTGTGTCTGTGTGTACATCTTAATATTAGTGTGTCTTTGTGTACATCTTAATGTTAGTGTGTCTGTGTGTACATCTTAATGTAAGTGTGTCCGTGTGTACATCTACATGTTAGTGTGTCTGTGTGTACATCTTAATATTAGTGTGTCTTTGTGTACATCTTAATGTTAGTGTGTCTGTGTGTACATCTTAATGTAAGTGTGTACATCTTAATATTAGTGTGTCTGTGTGTACATCTCAATCTTAATTTGTCTGTGTGTACATCTTAATATTAGTGTGTCTTTGTGTACATCTTAATGTTAGTGTGTCTGTGTGTACATCTTAATGTAAGTGTGTACATCTTAGTGTTAGTGTGTCTGTGTGTACATCTTAATATTAGTGTGTCTGTGTGTACATTTTAATGTTAGTGTGTCTGTGTGTACATCTTAACGTTAGTGTGTCTGTGTGTACATCTTAATGTAAGTGTGTACATCTTAGTGTTAGTGTGTCTGTGTGTACATCTTAATATTAGTGTGTCTTTGTGTACATCTTAATGTTAGTGTGTCTGTGTGTACATCTTAATATAAGTGTGTACATCTTAATATTAGTGTGTCTGTGTGTACATCTCAATCTTAATTTGTCTGTGTGTACATCTTAATATTAGTGTGTCTTTGTGTACATCTTAATGTTAGTGTGTCTGTGTGTACATCTTAATGTAAGTGTGTACATCTTAGTGTTAGTGTGTCTGTGTGTACATCTCAATCTTAATGTGTCTGTGTGTACATCTTAATATTAGTGTGTCTTTGTGTACATCTTAATGTTAGTGTGTCTCTGTGTACATTTTAATGTTAGTGTGTCTGTGTGTACATTTTAATGTTAGTTTGTCTGTGTGTACATCTTAAAATTAGTGTGTCTGTGTGTACATCTTAATGTAAGTGTGTACATCTTAGTGTAAGTGTGTCTTTGTGTACATCTTAATATTAGTGTGTCTGTGTGTACATTTTAATGTTAGTGTGTCCGTGTGTACATCTACATGTTAGTGTGTCTGTGTGTACATCTTAATATTAGTGTGTCTGTGTGTACATCTTAATGTAAGTGTGTACATCTTAGTGTTAGTGTGTCTTTGTGTACATCTTAATATTAGTGTGTCTGTGTGTACATTTTAATGTTAGTGTGTCCGTGTGTACATCTACATGTTAGTGTGTCTGTGTGTACATCTTAATATTAGTGTGTCTTTGTGTACATCTTAATGTTAGTGTTTCTGTGTGTACATCTTAATGTAAGTGTGTACATCTTAATATTAGTGTGTCTGTGTGTACATCTTAATATTGGTGTGTCTGTGTGTACATCTTAATATTAGTGTGTGTACATCTTAATATTAGTGTGTCTGTGTGTACATTTTAATGTTAGTGTGTCTGTGTGTACATCTTAATATTAGTGTGTCTGTGTGTACATCTTAATGTAAGTGTGTACATCTTAATATTAGTGTGTCTGTGTGTACATCTTAATGTTAGTGTGTCTGTGTGTACATCTTAATGTAAGTGTGTACATCTTAATATTAGTGTGTCTGTGTGTACATCTTAATATTAGTGTGTCTTTGTGTACATCTTAATGTTAGTGTGTCTGTGTGTACATCTTAATGTAAGTGTGTACATCTTAGTGTTAGTGTGTCTGTGTGTACATCTTAATATTAGTGTGTCTGTGTGTACATTTTAATGTTAGTGTGTCTGTGTGTACATCTTAATATTAGTTTGTCTGTGTGTACATTTTAATGTTAGTGTGTCTGTGTGTACATCTTAATGTTAGTGTGTCTGTGTGTACATCTTAATGTAAGTGTGTACATCTTAATATTAGTGTGTCTGTGTGTACATCTGAATGTAAGTGTGTCTGTGTGTACATCTTAATGTAAGTGTGTACATCTTAATATTAGTGTGTCTGTGTGTACATCTCAATCTTAATGTGTCTGTGTGTACATCTTAATATTAGTGTGTCTTTGTGTACATCTTAATGTTAGTGTGTCTGTGTGTACATCTTAATGTAAGTGTGTACATCTTAGTGTTAGTGTGTCTGTGTGTGTACATCTTAATATTAGTGTGTCTGTGTGTACATCTTAATGTTAGTGTGTCTGTGTGTACATCTTAATGTAAGTGTGTACATCTTAGTGTTAGTGTGTCTGTGTACATTTTAATGTTAGTGTGTCTGTGTGTACATCTTAATATTAGTGTGTCTGTGTATCTTAGTGTTAGTGTGTCTTTGTGTACATCTTAATATTAGTGTGTCTGTGTGTACATTTTAATGTTAGTGTGTCCGTGTGTACATCTACATGTTAGTGTGTCTGTGTGTACATCTTAATATTAGTGTGTCTTTGTGTACATCTTAATGTTAGTGTGTCTGTGTGTACATCTTAATGTAAGTGTGTACATCTTAATATTAGTGTGTCTGTGTGTACATTTTAATGTTAGTGTGTCTGTGTGTACATCTTAATGTAAGTGTGTACATCTTAGTGTTAGTGTGTCTGTGTGTACATCTTAATATTAGTGTGTCTGTGTGTACAATTTAATGTTAGTGTGTCTGTGTGTACATCTTAATATTAGTGTGTCTGTGTGTACATTTTAATGTTAGTGTGTCTGTGTGTACATCTTAATATTAGTGTGTCTGTGTGTACATCTTAATGTAAGTGTGTACATCTTAGTGTTAGTGTGTCTTTGTGTACATCTTAATATTAGTGTGTCTGTGTGTACATTTTAATGTTAGTGTGTCCGTGTGTACATCTACATGTTAGTGTGTCTGTGTGTACATCTTAATATTAGTGTGTCTTTGTGTACATCTTAATGTTAGTGTGTCTGTGTGTACATCTTAATGTAAGTGTGTACATCTTAATATTAGTGTGTCTGTGTGTACATCTTAATATTGGTGTGTCTGTGTGTACATCTTAATATTAGTGTGTGTACATCTTAATATTAGTGTGTCTGTGTGTACATCTTAATGTAAGTGTGTACATCTTAATATTAGTGTGTCTGTGTGTACATCTTAATGTTAGTGTGTCTGTGTGTACATCTTAATGTAAGTGTGTACATCTTAATATTAGTGTGTCTGTGTGTACATCTTAATATTAGTGTGTCTTTGTGAGCATCTTAATGTTAGTGTGTCTGTGTGTACATCTTAATGTAAGTGTGTACATCTTAGTGTTAGTGTGTCTGTGTGTACATCTTAATATTAGTGTGTCTGTGTGTACATTTTAATGTTAGTGTGTCTGTGTGTACATCTTAATATTAGTTTGTCTGTGTGTACATTTTAATGTTAGTGTGTCTGTGTGTACATCTTAATGTTAGTGTGTCTGTGTGTACATCTTAATGTAAGTGTGTACATCTTAATATTAGTGTGTCTGTGTGTACATCTTAATATTAGTGTGTCTGTGTGTACATCTAAATGTAAGTGTGTCTGTGTGTACATCTTAATGTAAGTGTGTACATCTTAATATTAGTGTGTCTGTGTGTACATCTCAATCCTAATGTGTCTGTGTGTACATCTTAATATTAGTGTGTCTTTGTGTACATCTTAATGTTAGTGTGTCTGTGTGTACATCTTAATGTAAGTGTGTACATCTTAGTGTTAGTGTGTCTGTGTGTGTACATCTTAATATTAGTGTGTCTGTGTGTACATCTTAATGTTAGTGTGTCTGTGTGTACATCTTAATGTAAGTGTGTACATCTTAGTGTTAGTGTGTCTGTGTGTACATTTTAATGTTAGTGTGTCTGTGTGTACATCTTAATATTAGTGTGTCTCTGTGTACATTTTAATGTTAGTGTGTCTGTGTGTACATCTTAATATTAGTGTGTCTGTGTATCTTAGTGTTAGTGTGTCTTTGTGTACATCTTAATATTAGTGTGTCTGTGTGTACATTTTAATGTTAGTGTGTCCGTGTGTACATCTACATGTTAGTGTGTCTGTGTGTACATCTTAATATTAGTGTGTCTTTGTGTACATCTTAATGTTAGTGTGTCTGTGTGTACATCTTAATGTAAGTGTGTACATCTTAATATTAGTGTGTCTGTGTGTATATCTTAATATTAGTGTGTCTGTGTGTACATCTTAATATTAGTGTGTGTACATCTTAATATTAGTGTGTCTGTGTGTACATTTTAATGTTAGTGTGTCTGTGTGTACATCTTAATATTAGTGTGTCTGTGTGTACATTTTAATGTTAGTGTGTCCGTGTGTACATCTACATGTTAGTGTGTCTGTGTGTACATCTTAATATTAGTGTGTCTTTGTGTACATCTTAATGTTAGTGTGTCTGTGTGTACATCTTAATGTAAGTGTGTCCGTGTGTACATCTACATGTTAGTGTGTCTGTGTGTACATCTTAATATTAGTGTGTCTTTGTGTACATCTTAATGTTAGTGTGTCTGTGTGTACATCTTAATGTAAGTGTGTACATCTTAATATTAGTGTGTCTGTGTGTACATCTCAATCTTAATTTGTCTGTGTGTACATCTTAATATTAGTGTGTCTTTGTGTACATCTTAATGTTAGTGTGTCTGTGTGTACATCTTAATGTAAGTGTGTACATCTTAGTGTTAGTGTGTCTGTGTGTACATCTTAATATTAGTGTGTCTGTGTGTACATTTTAATGTTAGTGTGTCTGTGTGTACATCTTAACGTTAGTGTGTCTGTGTGTACATCTTAATGTAAGTGTGTACATCTTAGTGTTAGTGTGTCTGTGTGTACATCTTAATATTAGTGTGTCTTTGTGTACATCTTAATGTTAGTGTGTCTGTGTGTACATCTTAATGTAAGTGTGTACATCTTAATATTAGTGTGTCTGTGTGTACATCTCAATCTTAATTTGTCTGTGTGTACATCTTAATATTAGTGTGTCTTTGTGTATATCTTAATGTTAGTGTGTCTGTGTGTACATCTTAATGTAAGTGTGTACATCTTAGTGTTAGTGTGTCTTTGTGTACATCTTAATGTTAGTGTGTCTGTGTGTACATCTTAATATTAGTGTGTCTTTGTGTACATCTTAATGTTAGTGTGTCTCTGTGTACATTTTAATGTTAGTGTGTCTGTGTGTACATTTTAATGTTAGTTTGTCTGTGTGTACATCTTAAAATTAGTGTGTCTGTGTGTACATCTTAATGTAAGTGTGTACATCTTAGTGTTAGTGTGTCTTTGTGTACATCTTAATATTAGTGTGTCTGTGTGTACATTTTAATGTTAGTGTGTCCGTGTGTACATCTACATGTTAGTGTGTCTGTGTGTACATCTTAATATTAGTGTGTCTGTGTGTACATCTTAATGTAAGTGTGTACATCTTAGTGTTAGTGTGTCTTTGTGTACATCTTAATATTAGTGTGTCTGTGTGTACATTTTAATGTTAGTGTGTCCGTGTGTACATCTACATGTTAGTGTGTCTGTGTGTACATCTTAATATTAGTGTGTCTTTGTGTACATCTTAATGTTAGTGTGTCTGTGTGTACATCTTAATGTAAGTGTGTACATCTTAATATTAGTGTGTCTGTGTGTACATCTTAATATTGGTGTGTCTGTGTGTACATCTTAATATTAGTGTGTGTACATCTTAATATTAGTGTGTCTGTGTGTACATTTTAATGTTAGTGTGTCTGTGTGTACATCTTAATATTAGTGTGTCTGTGTGTACATCTTAATGTAAGTGTGTACATCTTAATATTAGTGTGTCTGTGTGTACATCTTAATGTTAGTGTGTCTGTGTGTACATCTTAAGGTAAGTGTGTACATCTTAATATTAGTGTGTCTGTGTGTACATCTTAATATTAGTGTGTCTTTGTGTACATCTTAATGTTAGTGTGTCTGTGTGTACATCTTAATGTAAGTGTGTACATCTTAGTGTTAGTGTGTCTGTGTGTACATCTTAATATTAGTGTGTCTGTGTGTACATCTTAATATGAGTTTGTCTGTGTGTACATTTTAATGTTAGTGTATCTGTGTGTACATCTTAATGTTAGTGTGTCTGTGTGTGCATCTTAATATTAGTGTGTCTGTGTGTACATCTTAATATTAGTGTGTCTGTGTGTACATTTTAATGTTAGTGTGTCTGTGTGTACATCTTAATGTTAGTGTGTATGTGTGTACATCTTAATGTAAGTGTGTACATCTTAGTGTTAGTGTGTCTGTGTGTACATCTTAATATTAGTGTGTCTGTGTGTACATTTTAATGTTAGTGTGTCTGTGTGTACATCTTAATATTAGTGTGTCTGTGTGTACATTTTAATGTTAGTGTGTCTGTGTGTACATCTTAATATTAGTGTGTCTGTGTGTACATCTTAATGTAAGTGTGTACATCTTAGTGTTAGTGTGTCTTTGTGTGCATCTTAATATTAGTGTGTCTGTGTGTACATTTTAATGTTAGTGTGTCCGTGTGTACATCTACATGTTAGTGTGTCTGTGTGTACATCTTAATATTAGTGTGTCTTTGTGTACATCTTAATGTTAGTGTGTCTGTGTGTACATCTTAATGTAAGTGTGTACATCTTAATATTAGTGTGTCTGTGTGTACATCTCAATCTTAATGTGTCTGTGAGTACATCTTAATATTAGTGTGTCTTTGTGTACATCTTAATGTTAGTGTGTCTGTGTGTACATCTTAATGTAAGTGTGTACATCTTAGTGTTAGTGTGTCTGTGTGTACATCTTAATATTAGTGTGTCTGTGTGTACATTTTAATGTTAGTGTGTCTGTGTGTACATCTTAATGTTAGTGTGTCTGTGTGTACATTTTAATGTTAGTGTGTCTGTGTGTACATCTTAATATTAGTGTGTCTGTGTGTACATCTTAATGTAAGTGTGTACATCTTAGTGTTAGTGTGTCTTTGTGTACATCTTAATATTAGTGTGTCTGTGTGTACATTTTAATGTTAGTGTGTCCCTGTGTACATCTACATGTTAGTGTGTCTGTGTGTACATCTTAATATTAGTGTGTCTTTGTGTACATCTTAATGTTAGTGTGTCTGTGTGTACATCTTAATGTAAATGTGTACATCTTAATATTAGTGTGTCTGTGTGTACATCTTAATATTAGTGTGTCTGTGTGTACATCTTAATATTAGTGTGTGTACATCTTAATATTAGTGTGTCTGTGTGTACATTTTAATGTTAGTGTGTCTGTGTGTACATCTTAATATTAGTGTGTCTGTGTGTACATCTTAATGTAAGTGTGTACATCTTAATATTAGTGTGTCTGTGTGTACATCTTAATATTAGAGTGTCTGTGTGTACGTCTTAATGTTAGTGTGTCTGTGTGTACATCTTAATGTAAGTGTGTACATCTTAATATTAGTGTGTCTGTGTGCACATCTTAATGTAAGTGTGTACATCTTAATATTAGTGTGTCTGTGTGTACATCTTAATGTTAGTGTGTCTGTGTGTACATCTTAATATTAGTGTGTCTGTGTGTACAACTAAATGTTAGTGTGTCTGTGTGTACATCTTAATGTTAGTGTGTACATCTTAATATTAGTGTGTCTGTGTGTACGTCTTATTGTTAGTGTGTCTGTGTGTACATCTTAATGTAAGTGTGTACATCTTAATATTAGTGTGTCTGTGTGTACATCTTAATGTAAGTGTGTACATCTTAATATTAGTGTGTCTGTGTGTACATCTCAATCTTAATGTGTCTGTGTGTACATCTTAATATTAGTGTGTCTTTGTGTACATCTTAATGTTAGTGTGTCTGTGTGTACATCTTAATGTAAGTGTGTACATCTTAGTGTTAGTGTGTCTGTGTGTGTACATCTTAAAATTAGTGTGTCTGTGTGTACATCTTAATGTTAGTGTGTCTGTGTGTACATCTTAATGTAAGTGTGTACATCTTAGTGTTAGTGTGTCTGTGTGTACATTTTAATGTTAGTGTGTCTGTGTGTACATCTTAATATTAGTGTGTCTCTGTGTACATTTTAATGTTAGTGTGTCTGTGTGTACATCTTAATATTAGTGTGTCTGTGTATCTTAGTGTTAGTGTGTCTTTGTGTACATCTTAATATTAGTGTGTCTGTGTGTACATCTTAATGTTAGTGTGTCTGTGTGTACATCTTAATGTAAGTGTGTACATCTTAGTGTTAGTGTGTCTGTGTGTACATTTTAATGTTAGTGTGTCTGTGTGTACATCTTAATATTAGTGTGTCTCTGTGTACATTTTAATGTTAGTGTGTCTGTGTGTACATCTTAATATTAGTGTGTCTGTGTATCTTAGTGTTAGTGTGTCTTTGTGTACATCTTAATATTAGTGTGTCTGTGTGTACATTTTAATGTTAGTGTGTCCGTGTGTACATCTACATGTTAGTGTGTCTGTGTGTACATCTTAATATTAGTGTGTACATCTTAATATTAGTGTGTCTGTGTGTACATCTTAATATTAGTGTGTGTACATCTTAATATTAGTGTGTCTGTGTGTACATTTTAATGTTAGTGTGTCTGTGTGTACATTTTAATGTTAGTGTGTCTGTGTGTACATCTTAATATTAGTGTGTCTGTGTGTACATCTTAATGTTAGTGTGTACATCTTAATATTAGTGTGTCTGTGTGTACATTTTAATGTTAGTGTGTCCGTGTGTACATCTACATGTTAGTGTGTCTGTGTGTACATCTTAATATTAGTGTGTCTTTGTGTACATCTTAATGTTAGTGTGTCTGTGTGTACATCTTAATGTAAGTGTGTCCGTGTGTACATCTACATGTTAGTGTGTCTGTGTGTACATCTTAATATTAGTGTGTCTTTGTGTACATCTTAATGTTAGTGTGTCTGTGTGTACATCTTAATGTAAGTGTGTACATCTTAATATTAGTGTGTCTGTGTGTACATCTCAATCTTAATTTGTCTGTGTGTACATCTTAATATTAGTGTGTCTTTGTGTACATCTTAATGTTAGTGTGTCTGTGTGTACATCTTAATGTAAGTGTGTACATCTTAGTGTTAGTGTGTCTGTGTGTACATCTTAATATTAGTGTGTCTGTGTGTACATTTTAATGTTAGTGTGTCTGTGTGTACATCTTAACGTTAGTGTGTCTGTGTGTACATCTTAATGTAAGTGTGTACATCTACATGTTAGTGTGTCTGTGTGTACATCTTAATATTAGTGTGTCTTTGTGTACATCTTAATGTTAGTGTGTCTGTGTGTACATCTTAATGTAAGTGTGTACATCTCAATCTTAATTTGTCTGTGTGTACATCTTAATATTAGTGTGTCTTTGTGTACATTTTAATGTTAGTGTGTCTGTGTGTACATCTTAGTGTTAGTGTGTCTTTGTGTACATCTTAATATTAGTGTGTCTGTGTGTACATTTTAATGTTAGTGTGTCCGTGTGTACATCTACATGTTAGTGTGTCTGTGTGTACATCTTAATATTAGTGTGTCTTTGTGTACATCTTAATGTTAGTGTGTCTGTGTGTACATCTTAATGTAAGTGTGTCCGTGTGTACATCTACATGTTAGTGTGTCTGTGTGTACATCTTAATATTAGTGTGTCTTTGTGTACATCTTAATGTTAGTGTGTCTGTGTGTACATCTTAATGTAAGTGTGTACATCTTAATATTAGTGTGTCTGTGTGTACATCTCAATCTTAATTTGTCTGTGTGTACATCTTAATATTAGTGTGTCTTTGTGTACATCTTAATGTTAGTGTGTCTGTGTGTACATCTTAATGTAAGTGTGTACATCTTAGTGTTAGTGTGTCTGTGTGTACATCTTAATATTAGTGTGTCTGTGTGTACATTTTAATGTTAGTGTGTCTGTGTGTACATCTTAACGTTAGTGTGTCTGTGTGTACATCTTAATGTAAGTGTGTACATCTTAGTGTTAGTGTGTCTGTGTGTACATCTTAATATTAGTGTGTCTTTGTGTACATCTTAATGTTAGTGTGTCTGTGTGTACATCTTAATGTAAGTGTGTACATCTTAATATTAGTGTGTCTGTGTGTACATCTCAATCTTAATTTGTCTGTGTGTACATCTTAATATTAGTGTGTCTTTGTGTACATCTTAATGTTAGTGTGTCTGTGTGTACATCTTAATGTAAGTGTGTACATCTTAGTGTTAGTGTGTCTGTGTGTACATCTCAATCTTAATGTGTCTGTGTGTACATCTTAATATTAGTGTGTCTTTGTGTACATCTTAATGTTAGTGTGTCTCTGTGTACATTTTAATGTTAGTGTGTCTGTGTGTACATTTTAATGTTAGTTTGTCTGTGTGTACATCTTAAAATTAGTGTGTCTGTGTGTACATCTTAATGTAAGTGTGTACATCTTAGTGTAAGTGTGTCTTTGTGTACATCTTAATATTAGTGTGTCTGTGTGTACATTTTAATGTTAGTGTGTCCGTGTGTACATCTACATGTTAGTGTGTCTGTGTGTACATCTTAATATTAGTGTGTCTGTGTGTACATCTTAATGTAAGTGTGTACATCTTAGTGTTAGTGTGTCTTTGTGTACATCTTAATATTAGTGTGTCTGTGTGTACATTTTAATGTTAGTGTGTCCGTGTGTACATCTACATGTTAGTGTGTCTGTGTGTACATCTTAATATTAGTGTGTCTTTGTGTACATCTTAATGTTAGTGTTTCTGTGTGTACATCTTAATGTAAGTGTGTACATCTTAATATTAGTGTGTCTGTGTGTACATCTTAATATTGGTGTGTCTGTGTGTACATCTTAATATTAGTGTGTGTACATCTTAATATTAGTGTGTCTGTGTGTACATTTTAATGTTAGTGTGTCTGTGTGTACATCTTAATATTAGTGTGTCTGTGTGTACATCTTAATGTAAGTGTGTACATCTTAATATTAGTGTGTCTGTGTGTACATCTTAATGTTAGTGTGTCTGTGTGTACATCTTAATGTAAGTGTGTACATCTTAATATTAGTGTGTCTGTGTGTACATCTTAATATTAGTGTGTCTTTGTGTACATCTTAATGTTAGTGTGTCTGTGTGTACATCTTAATGTAAGTGTGTACATCTTAGTGTTAGTGTGTCTGTGTGTACATCTTAATATTAGTGTGTCTGTGTGTACATTTTAATGTTAGTGTGTCTGTGTGTACATCTTAATATTAGTTTGTCTGTGTGTACATTTTAATGTTAGTGTGTCTGTGTGTACATCTTAATGTTAGTGTGTCTGTGTGTACATCTTAATGTAAGTGTGTACATCTTAATATTAGTGTGTCTGTGTGTACATCTGAATGTAAGTGTGTCTGTGTGTACATCTTAATGTAAGTGTGTACATCTTAATATTAGTGTGTCTGTGTGTACATCTCAATCTTAATGTGTCTGTGTGTACATCTTAATATTAGTGTGTCTTTGTGTACATCTTAATGTTAGTGTGTCTGTGTGTACATCTTAATGTAAGTGTGTACATCTTAGTGTTAGTGTGTCTGTGTGTGTACATCTTAATATTAGTGTGTCTGTGTGTACATCTTAATGTTAGTGTGTCTGTGTGTACATCTTAATGTAAGTGTGTACATCTTAGTGTTAGTGTGTCTGTGTACATTTTAATGTTAGTGTGTCTGTGTGTACATCTTAATATTAGTGTGTCTGTGTATCTTAGTGTTAGTGTGTCTTTGTGTACATCTTAATATTAGTGTGTCTGTGTGTACATTTTAATGTTAGTGTGTCCGTGTGTACATCTACATGTTAGTGTGTCTGTGTGTACATCTTAATATTAGTGTGTCTTTGTGTACATCTTAATGTTAGTGTGTCTGTGTGTACATCTTAATGTAAGTGTGTACATCTTAATATTAGTGTGTCTGTGTGTACATTTTAATGTTAGTGTGTCTGTGTGTACATCTTAATGTAAGTGTGTACATCTTAGTGTTAGTGTGTCTGTGTGTACATCTTAATATTAGTGTGTCTGTGTGTACAATTTAATGTTAGTGTGTCTGTGTGTACATCTTAATATTAGTGTGTCTGTGTGTACATTTTAATGTTAGTGTGTCTGTGTGTACATCTTAATATTAGTGTGTCTGTGTGTACATCTTAATGTAAGTGTGTACATCTTAGTGTTAGTGTGTCTTTGTGTACATCTTAATATTAGTGTGTCTGTGTGTACATTTTAATGTTAGTGTGTCCGTGTGTACATCTACATGTTAGTGTGTCTGTGTGTACATCTTAATATTAGTGTGTCTTTGTGTACATCTTAATGTTAGTGTGTCTGTGTGTACATCTTAATGTAAGTGTGTACATCTTAATATTAGTGTGTCTGTGTGTACATCTTAATATTGGTGTGTCTGTGTGTACATCTTAATATTAGTGTGTGTACATCTTAATATTAGTGTGTCTGTGTGTACATCTTAATGTAAGTGTGTACATCTTAATATTAGTGTGTCTGTGTGTACATCTTAATGTTAGTGTGTCTGTGTATACATCTTAATGTAAGTGTGTACATCTTAATATTAGTGTGTCTGTGTGTACATCTTAATATTAGTGTGTCTTTGTGTACATCTTAATGTTAGTGTGTCTGTGTGTACATCTTAATGTAAGTGTGTACATCTTAGTGTTAGTGTGTCTGTGTGTACATCTTAATATTAGTGTGTCTGTGTGTACATTTTAATGTTAGTGTGTCTGTGTGTACATCTTAATATTAGTTTGTCTGTGTGTACATTTTAATGTTAGTGTGTCTGTGTGTACATCTTAATGTTAGTGTGTCTGTGTGTACATCTTAATGTAAGTGTGTACATCTTAATATTAGTGTGTCTGTGTGTACATCTTAATATTAGTGTGTCTGTGTGTACATCTAAATGTAAGTGTGTCTGTGTGTACATCTTAATGTAAGTGTGTACATCTTAATATTAGTGTGTCTGTGTGTACATCTCAATCCTAATGTGTCTGTGTGTACATCTTAATATTAGTGTGTCTTTGTGTACATCTTAATGTTAGTGTGTCTGTGTGTACATCTTAATGTAAGTGTGTACATCTTAGTGTTAGTGTGTCTGTGTGTGTACATCTTAATATTAGTGTGTCTGTGTGTACATCTTAATGTTAGTGTGTCTGTGTGTACATCTTAATGTAAGTGTGTACATCTTAGTGTTAGTGTGTCTGTGTGTACATTTTAATGTTAGTGTGTCTGTGTGTACATCTTAATATTAGTGTGTCTCTGTGTACATTTTAATGTTAGTGTGTCTGTGTGTACATCTTAATATTAGTGTGTCTGTGTATCTTAGTGTTAGTGTGTCTTTGTGTACATCTTAATATTAGTGTGTCTGTGTGTACATTTTAATGTTAGTGTGTCCGTGTGTACATCTACATGTTAGTGTGTCTGTGTGTACATCTTAATATTAGTGTGTCTTTGTGTACATCTTAATGTTAGTGTGTCTGTGTGTACATCTTAATGTAAGTGTGTACATCTTAATATTAGTGTGTCTGTGTGTATATCTTAATATTAGTGTGTCTGTGTGTACATCTTAATATTAGTGTGTGTACATCTTAATATTAGTGTGTCTGTGTGTACATTTTAATGTTAGTGTGTCTGTGTGTACATCTTAATATTAGTGTGTCTGTGTGTACATCTTAATATTAGTGTGTCTGTGTGTACATTTTAATGTTAGTGTGTCTGTGTGTACATCTTAATGTTAGTGTGTCTGTGTGTACATCTTAATGTAAGTGTGTACATCTTAGTGTTAGTGTGTCTGTGTGTACATCTTAATATTAGTTTGTCTTTGTGTACATCTTAATGTTAGTGTGTCTGTGTGTACATCTTAATATTAGTGTGTCTGTGTGTACATCTTAATATTAGTGTGTGTACATCTTAATATTAGTGTGTCTGTGTGTACATTTTAATGTTAGTGTGTCTGTGTGTACATCTTAATATTAGTGTGTCTGTGTGTACATCCTAATGTAAGTGTGTCCGTGTGTACATCTACATGTTAGTGTGTCTGTGTGTACATCTTAATATTAGTGTGTCTTTGTGTACATCTTAATGTTAGTGTGTCTGTGTGTACATCTTAATGTAAGTGTGTACATCTTAATATTAGTGTGTCTGTGTGTACATCTCAATCTTAATGTGTCTGTGTGTACATCTTAATATTAGTGTGTCTTTGTGTACATCTTAATGTTAGTGTGTCTGTGTGTACATCTTAATGTAAGTGTGTACATCTTAGTGTTAGTGTGTCTGTGTGTACATCTTAATATTAGTGTGTCTGTGTGTACATTTTAATGTTAGTGTGTCTGTGTGTACATCTTAATATTAGTGTGTCTGTGTGTACATCTTAATGTAAGTGTGTCCGTGTGTACATCTACATGTTAGTGTGTCTGTGTGTACATCTTAATATTAGTGTGTCTTTGTGTACATCTTAATGTTAGTGTGTCTGTGTGTACATCTTAATGTAAGTGTGTACATCTTAATATTAATGTGTCTGTGTGTACATCTCAATCTTAATGTGTCTGTGTGTACATCTTAATATTAGTGTGTCTTTGTGTACATCTTAATGTTAGTGTGTCTGTGTGTACATCTTAATGTAAGTGTGTACATCTTAGTGTTAGTGTGTCTGTGTGTACATCTTAATATTAGTGTGTCTGTGTGTACATTTTAATGTTAGTGTGTCTGTGTGTACATCTTAATATTAGTGTGTCTGTGTGTACATTTTAATGTTAGTGTGTCTGTGTGTACATCTTAATATTAGTGTGTCTGTGTGTACATCTTAATGTAAGTGTGTACATCTTAGTGTTAGTGTGTCTTTGTGTACATCTTAATATTAGTGTGTCTGTGTGTACATTTTAATGTTAGTGTGTCCGTGTGTACATCTACATGTTAGTGTGTCTTTGTGTACATCTTAATGTTAGTGTGTCTGTGTGTACATCTTAATGTAAGTGTGTACATCTTAATATTAGTGTGTCTGTGTGTACATCTTAATATTAGTGTGTCTGTGTGTACATCTTAATATTAGTGTGTGTACATCTTAATATTAGTGTGTCTGTGTGTACATTTTAATGTTAGTGTGTCTGTGTGTACATCTTAATATTAGTGTGTCTGTGTGTACATCTTAATGTAAGTGTGTACATCTTAATATTAGTGTGTCTGTGTGTACATCTTAATGTTAGTGTGTCTGTGTGTACATCTTAATGTAAGTGTGTACATCTTAATATTAGTGTGTCTGTGTGTACATCTTAATATTAGTGTGTCTTTGTGTACATCTTAATGTTAGTGTGTCTGTGTGTACATCTTAATGTAAGTGTGTACATCTTAGTGTTAGTGTGTCTGTGTGTACATCTTAATATTAGTGTGTCTGTGTGTACATTTTAATGTTAGTGTGTCTGTGTGTACATCTTAATGTTAGTGTGTCTGTGTGTACATCTTAATATTAGTGTGTCTTTGTGTACATCTTAATGTTAGTGTGTCTGTGTGTACATCTTAATATTAGTTTGTCTGTGTGTACATTTTAATGTTAGTGTGTCTGTGTGTACATCTTAATATGAGTTTGTCTGTGTGTACATTTTAATGTTAGTGTATCTGTGTGTACATCTTAATGTTAGTGTGTTTGTGTGTGCATCTTAATGTAAGTGTGTACATCTTAATATTAGTGTGTCTGTGTGTACATCTTAATGTAAGTGTGTACATCTTAATATTAGTTTGTCTGTGTGTACATCTTAATATTAGTGTGTCTTTGTGTACATCTTAATGTTAGTGTGTCTGTGTGTACATCTTAATGTAAGTGTGTACATCTTAGTGTTAGTGTGTCTGTGTGTACATCTTAATATTAGTGTGTCTGTGTGTACATTTTAATGTTAGTGTGTCTGTGTGTACATCTTAATATTAGTTTGTCTGTGTGTACATTTTAATGTTAGTGTGTCTGTGTGTACATCTTAATGTTAGTGTGTCTGTGTGTACATCTTAATATTAGTGTGTCTTTGTGTACATCTTAATGTTAGTGTGTCTATGTGTACATCTTAATGTAAGTGTGTACATCTTAGTGTTAGTGTGTCTGTGTGTACATCTTAATATTAGTGTGTCTGTGTGTACATTTTAATGTTAGTGTGTCTGTGTGTACATCTTAATATTAGTTTGTCTGTGTGTACATTTTAATGTTAGTGTGTCTGTGTGTACATCTTAATGTTAGTGTGTCTGTGTGTACATCTTAATGTTAGTGTGTCTGTGTGTACATCTTAATGTAAGTGTGTACATCTTAGTCTTAGTGTGTCTGTGTGTACATCTTAATATTAGTGTGTCTATGTTTACATCTTAATGTTAGTGTGTCTGTGTGTACAACTAAATGTTAGTTTGTCTGTGTGTACATCTTAATGTAAGTGTGTACATCTTAATATTAGTGTGTCTGTGTGTACATCTTAATGTTAGTGTGTCTGTGTGTACATCTTAATGTAAGTGTGTACATCTTAGTCTTAGTGTGTCTGTGTGTACATCTTAATATTAGTGTGTCTATGTTTACATCTTAATATTAGTGTGTCTGTGTGTACATCTTAATGTTAGTGTGTCTGTGTGTACATCTTAATGTATGTGTGTACATCTTAATATTAGTGTGTCTGTGTGTACATCTTAATCTTAATGTGTCTGTGTGTACATCTTAATATTAGTGTGTCTGTGTGTACATCTTAATATTAGTGTGTCTTTGTGTACATCTTAATGTTAGTGTGTCTGTGTGTACATCTTAGTGTTAGTGTGTCTGTGTGTACATCTTAATATTAGTGTGTCTGTGTGTACATTTTAATGTTAGTGTGTCTGTGTGTACATCTTAATGTAAGTGTGTACATCTTAATATTAGTGTGTCTGTGTGTACATCTTAATATTAGTGTGTCTTTGTGTACATCTTAATGTTAGTGTGCCTGTGTGTACATCTTAATGTAAGTGTGTACATCTTAGTGTTAGTGTTTCTGTGTGTACATCTTAATATTAGTGTGTCTGTGTGTACATTTTAATGTTAGTGTGTCTGTGTGTACATCTTAATATTAGTTTGTCTGTGTGTACATTTTAATGTTAGTGTGTCTGTGTGTACATCTTAATGTTAGTGTGTCTGTGTGTACATCTTAATGTAAGTGTGTACATCTTAATATTAGTGTGTCTGTGTGTACATCTTAATATTAGTGTGTCTGTCTGTACATCTTAATGTAAGTGTGTACATCTTAATATTAGTGTGTCTGTGTGTACATCTCAATCTCAATGTGTCTGTGTGTACATCTTAATATTAGTGTGTCTTTGTGTACATCTTAATGTTAGTGTGTCTGTGTGTACATCTTAATGTAAGTGTGTACATCTCAGTGTTAGTGTTTCTGTGTGTACATTTTAATGTTATGTGTCTGTGTGTACATCTTAATATTAGTGTGTCTGTGTGTACATCTTAATGTAAGTGTGTACATCTTAATATTAGTGTGTCTGTGTGTACATCTTAATATTAGTGTGTCTTTGTGTACATCTTAATGTTAGTGTGTCTGTGTGTACATCTTAATGTAAGTGTGTACATCTTAGTGTTAGTGTGTCTGTGTGTACATCTTAATATTAGTGTGTCTGTGTGTACATTTTAATATTAGTGTGTCTTTGTGTACATCTTAATGTTAGTGTGTCTGTGTGTACATCTTAATGTAAGTGTGTACATCTTAGTGTTAGTGTGTCTGTGTGTACATCTTAATATTAGTGTGTCTGTGTGTACATTTTAATGTTAGTGTGTCTGTGTGTACATCTTAATATTAGTTTGTCTGTGTGTACATTTTAATGTTAGTGTGTCTGTGTGTACATCTTAATGTTAGTGTGTCTGTGTGTACATCTTAATGTTAGTGTGTCTGTGTGTACATCTTAATGTAAGTGTGTACATCTTAGTCTTAGTGTGTCTGTGTGTACATCTTAATATTAGTGTGTCTATGTTTACATCTTAATGTTAGTGTGTCTGTGTGTACAACTAAATGTTAGTTTGTCTGTGTGTACATCTTAATGTAAGTGTGTACATCTTAATATTAGTGTGTCTGTGTGTACATCTTAATGTTAGTGTGTCTGTGTGTACATCTTAATGTAAGTGTGTACATCTTAGTCTTAGTGTGTCTGTGTGTACATCTTAATATTAGTGTGTCTGTGTGTACATCTTAATGTAAGTGTGTACATCTTAGTGTTAGTGTGTCTTTGTGTACATCTTAATATTAGTGTGTCTGTGTGTACATTTTAATGTTAGTGTGTCCGTGTGTACATCTACATGTTAGTGTGTCTGTGTGTACATCTTAATATTAGTGTGTCTTTGTGTACATCTTAATGTTAGTGTGTCTGTGTGTACATCTTAATGTAAGTGTGTACATCTTAATATTAGTGTGTCTGTGTGTACATCTTAATATTGGTGTGTCTGTGTGTACATCTTAATATTAGTGTGTGTACATCTTAATATTAGTGTGTCTGTGTGTACATCTTAATGTAAGTGTGTACATCTTAATATTAGTGTGTCTGTGTGTACATCTTAATGTTAGTGTGTCTGTGTATACATCTTAATGTAAGTGTGTACATCTTAATATTAGTGTGTCTGTGTGTACATCTTAATATTAGTGTGTCTTTGTGTACATCTTAATGTTAGTGTGTCTGTGTGTACATCTTAATGTAAGTGTGTACATCTTAGTGTTAGTGTGTCTGTGTGTACATCTTAATATTAGTGTGTCTGTGTGTACATTTTAATGTTAGTGTGTCTGTGTGTACATCTTAATATTAGTTTGTCTGTGTGTACATTTTAATGTTAGTGTGTCTGTGTGTACATCTTAATGTTAGTGTGTCTGTGTGTACATCTTAATGTAAGTGTGTACATCTTAATATTAGTGTGTCTGTGTGTACATCTTAATATTAGTGTGTCTGTGTGTACATCTAAATGTAAGTGTGTCTGTGTGTACATCTTAATGTAAGTGTGTACATCTTAATATTAGTGTGTCTGTGTGTACATCTCAATCCTAATGTGTCTGTGTGTACATCTTAATATTAGTGTGTCTTTGTGTACATCTTAATGTTAGTGTGTCTGTGTGTACATCTTAATGTAAGTGTGTACATCTTAGTGTTAGTGTGTCTGTGTGTGTACATCTTAATATTAGTGTGTCTGTGTGTACATCTTAATGTTAGTGTGTCTGTGTGTACATCTTAATGTAAGTGTGTACATCTTAGTGTTAGTGTGTCTGTGTGTACATTTTAATGTTAGTGTGTCTGTGTGTACATCTTAATATTAGTGTGTCTCTGTGTACATTTTAATATTAGTGTGTCTCTGTGTACATTTTAATGTTAGTGTGTCTGTGTGTACATCTTAATATTAGTGTGTCTGTGTATCTTAGTGTTAGTGTGTCTTTGTGTACATCTTAATATTAGTGTGTCTGTGTGTACATTTTAATGTTAGTGTGTCCGTGTGTACATTTACATGTTAGTGTGTCTGTGTGTACATCTTAATATTAGTGTGTCTTTGTGTACATCTTAATGTTAGTGTGTCTGTGTGTACATCTTAATGTAAGTGTGTACATCTTAATATTAGTGTGTCTGTGTGTATATCTTAATATTAGTGTGTCTGTGTGTACATCTTAATATTAGTGTGTGTACATCTTAATATTAGTGTGTCTGTGTGTACATCTTAATATTAGTGTGTCTGTGTGTACATCTTAATATTAGTGTGTCTGTGTGTACATTTTAATGTTAGTGTGTCTGTGTGTACATCTTAATGTTAGTGTGTCTGTGTGTACATCTTAATGTAAGTGTGTACATCTTAGTGTTAGTGTGTCTGTGTGTACATCTTAATATTAGTGTTTCTGTGTGTACATCTTAATATTAGTGTGTCTGTGTGTACATTTTAATGTTAGTGTGTCTGTGTGTACATCTTAATGTTAGTGTGTCTGTGTGTACATCTTAATGTAAGTGTGTACATCTTAGTGTTAGTGTGTCTGTGTGTACATCTTAATATTAGTGTGTCTGTGTGTACATTTTAATGTTAGTGTGTCTGTGTGTACATCTTAATATTAGTGTGTCTGTGTGTACATTTTAATGTTAGTGTGTCTGTGTGTACATCTTAATATTAGTGTGTCTGTGTGTACATCTTAATGTAAGTGTGTACATCTTAGTGTTAGTGTGTCTGTGTGTACATCTTAATATTAGTTTGTCTGTGTGTACATTTTAATGTTAGTGTGTCTGTGTGTACATCTTAATGTTAGTGTGTCTGTGTGTACATCTTAATGTAAGTGTGTACATCTTAATATTAGTGTGTCTGTGTGTACATCTTAATATTAGTGTGTCTGTCTGTACATCTTAATGTAAGTGTGTACATCTTAATATTAGTGTGTCTGTGTGTACATCTCAATCTCAATGTGTCTGTGTGTACATCTTAATATTAGTGTGTCTTTGTGTACATCTTAATGTTAGTGTGTCTGTGTGTACATCTTAATGTAAGTGTGTACATCTCAGTGTTAGTGTTTCTGTGTGTACATTTTAATGTTATGTGTCTGTGTGTACATCTTAATATTAGTGTGTCTGTGTGTACATCTTAATGTAAGTGTGTACATCTTAATATTAGTGTGTCTGTGTGTACATCTTAATATTAGTGTGTCTTTGTGTACATCTTAATGTTAGTGTGTCTGTGTGTACATCTTAATGTAAGTGTGTACATCTTAGTGTTAGTGTGTCTGTGTGTACATCTTAATATTAGTGTGTCTGTGTGTACATTTTAATATTAGTGTGTCTTTGTGTACATCTTAATGTTAGTGTGTCTGTGTGTACATCTTAATGTAAGTGTGTACATCTTAGTGTTAGTGTGTCTGTGTGTACATCTTAATATTAGTGTGTCTGTGTGTACATTTTAATGTTAGTGTGTCTGTGTGTACATCTTAATATTAGTTTGTCTGTGTGTACATTTTAATGTTAGTGTGTCTGTGTGTACATCTTAATGTTAGTGTGTCTGTGTGTACATCTTAATGTTAGTGTGTCTGTGTGTACATCTTAATGTAAGTGTGTACATCTTAGTCTTAGTGTGTCTGTGTGTACATCTTAATATTAGTGTGTCTATGTTTACATCTTAATGTTAGTGTGTCTGTGTGTACAACTAAATGTTAGTTTGTCTGTGTGTACATCTTAATGTAAGTGTGTACATCTTAATATTAGTGTGTCTGTGTGTACATCTTAATGTTAGTGTGTCTGTGTGTACATCTTAATGTAAGTGTGTACATCTTAGTCTTAGTGTGTCTGTGTGTACATCTTAATATTAGTGTGTCTATGTTTACATCTTAATATTAGTGTGTCTGTGTGTACATCTTAATGTTAGTGTGTCTGTGTGTACATCTTAATGTATGTGTGTACATCTTAATATTAGTGTGTCTGTGTGTACATCTTAATCTTAATGTGTCTGTGTGTACATCTTAATATTAGTGTGTCTGTGTGTACATCTTAATATTAGTGTGTCTTTGTGTACATCTTAATGTTAGTGTGTCTGTGTGTACATCTTAGTGTTAGTGTGTCTGTGTGTACATCTTAATATTAGTGTGTCTGTGTGTACATTTTAATGTTAGTGTGTCTGTGTGTACATCTTAATGTAAGTGTGTACATCTTAATATTAGTGTGTCTGTGTGTACATCTTAATATTAGTGTGTCTTTGTGTACATCTTAATGTTAGTGTGTCTGTGTGTACATCTTAATGTAAGTGTGTACATCTTAGTGTTAGTGTTTCTGTGTGTACATCTTAATATTAGTGTGTCTGTGTGTACATTTTAATGTTAGTGTGTCTGTGTGTACATCTTAATATTAGTTTGTCTGTGTGTACATTTTAATGTTAGTGTGTCTGTGTGTACATCTTAATGTTAGTGTGTCTGTGTGTACATCTTAATGTAAGTGTGTACATCTTAATATTAGTGTGTCTGTGTGTACATCTTAATATTAGTGTGTCTGTGTGTACATCTTAATGTTAGTGTGTCTGTGTGTACATCTTAATGTAAGTGTGTACATCTTAATATTAGTGTGTCTGTGTGTACATCTCAATCTCAATGTGTCTGTGTGTACATCTTAATATTAGTGTGTCTTTGTGTACATCTTAATGTTAGTGTGTCTGTGTGTACATCTTAATGTAAGTGTGTACATCTCAGTGTTAGTGTTTCTGTGTGTACATTTTAATGTTAGTGTGTCTGTGTGTACATCTTAATGTTAGTGTGTCTGTGTGTACATCTTAATGTAAGTGTGTACATCTTAGTGTTAGTGTGTCTGTGTGTACATCTTAATATTAGTGTGTCTTTGTGTACATCTTAATGTTAGTGTGTCTGTGTGTACATCTTAATGTAAGTGTGTACATCTTAATATTAGTGTGTCTGTGTGTACATCTTAATATTAGTGTGTCTGTGTGTGCATCTTAATATTAGTGTGTGTACATCTTAATATTAGTGTGTCTGTGTGTACATTTTAATGTTAGTGTGTCTGTGTGTACATCTTAATATTAGTGTGTCTGTGTGTACATCTTAATGTAAGTGTGTACATCTTAATATTAGTGTGTCTGTGTGTACATCTTAATATTAGTGTGTCTTTGTGTACATCTTAATGTTAGTGTGTCTGTGTGTACATCTTAATGTAAGTGTGTACATCTTAGTGTTAGTGTGTCTGTGTGTACATCTTAATATTAGTGTGTCTGTGTGTACATTTTAATGTTAGTGTGTCTGTGTGTACATCTTAATATGAGTTTGTCTGTGTGTACATTTTAATGTTAGTGTATCTGTGTGTACATCTTAACGTTAGTGTGTCTGTGTGTGCATCTTAATGTAAGTGTGTACATCTTAATATTAGTGTGTCTGTGTGTACATCTTAATATTAGTGTTTCTGTGTGTACATCTTAATATTAGTGTGTCTGTGTGTACATTTTAATGTTAGTGTGTCTGTGTGTACATCTTAATGTTAGTGTGTCTGTGTGTACATCTTAATGTAAGTGTGTACATCTTAGTCTTAGTGTGTCTGTGTGTACATCTTAATATTAGTGTGTCTATGTTTACATCTTAATGTTAGTGTGTCTGTGTGTACAACTAAATGTTAGTTTGTCTGTGTGTACATCTTAATGTAAGTGTGTACATCTTAATATTAGTGTGTCTGTGTGTACATCTTAATGTTAGTGTGTCTGTGTGTACATCTTAATGTAAGTGTGTACATCTTAGTGTTTCTATGTTTACATCTTAATATTAGTGTGTCTGTGTGTACATCTTAATGTTAGTGTGTCTGTGTGTACATCTTAATGAATGTGTGTACATCTTAATATTAGTGTGTCTGTGTGTACATCTTAATCTTAATGTGTCTGTGTGTACATCTTAATATTAGTGTGTCTGTGTGTACATCTTAATATTAGTGTGTCTTTGTGTACATCTTAATGTTAGTGTGTCTGTGTGTACATCTTAGTGTTAGTGTGTCTGTGTGTACATCTTAATATTAGTGTGTCTGTGTGTACATCTTAATGTTAGTGTGTCTGTGTGTACATCTTAATGTAAGTGTGTACATCTTAGTGTTAGTGTGTCTGTGTGTACATCTTAATATTAGTGTGTCTGTGTGTACATTTTAATGTTAGTGTGTCTGTGTGTACATCTTAATATGAGTTTGTCTGTGTGTACATTTTAATGTTAGTGTATCTGTGTGTACATCTTAATGTTAGTGTGTCTGTGTGTGCATCTTAATGTAAGTGTGTACATCTTAATATTAGTGTGTCTGTGTGTACATCTTAATATTAGTGTTTCTGTGTGTACATCTTAATATTAGTGTGTCTGTGTGTACATTTTAATGTTAGTGTGTCTGTGTGTACATCTTAATGTTAGTGTGTCTGTGTGTACATCTTAATGTAAGTGTGTACATCTTAGTGTTAGTGTGTCTGTGTGTACATCTTAATATTAGTGTGTCTGTGTGTACATTTTAATGTTAGTGTGTCTGTGTGTACATCTTAATATTAGTGTGTCTGTGTGTACATTTTAATGTTAGTGTGTCTGTGTGTACATCTTAATATTAGTGTGTCTGTGTGTACATCTTAATGTAAGTGTGTACATCTTAGTGTTAGTGTGTCTTTGTGTACATCTTAATATTAGTGTGTCTGTGTGTACATTTTAATGTTAGTGTGTCCGTGTGTACATCTACATGTTAGTGTGTCTGTGTGTACATCTTAATATTAGTGTGTCTTTGTGTACATCTTAATGTTAGTGTGTCTGTGTGTACATCTTAATTTAAGTGTGTACATCTTAATATTAGTGTGTCTGTGTGTACATCTCAATCTTAATGTGTCTGTGTGTACATCTTAATATTAGTGTGTCTTTGTGTACATCTTAATGTTAGTGTGTCTGTGTGTACATCTTAATGTAAGTGTGTACATCTTAGTGTTAGTGTGTCTGTGTGTACATCTTAATATTAGTGTGTCTGTGTGTACATTTTAATGTTAGTGTGTCTGTGTGTACATCTTAATGTTAGTGTGTCTGTGTGTACATTTTAATGTTAGTGTGTCTGTGTGTACATCTTAATATTAGTGTGTCTGTGTGTACATCTTAATGTAAGTGTGTACATCTTAGTTTTAGTGTGTCTTTGTGTACATCTTAATATTAGTGTGTCTGTGTGTACATTTTAATGTTAGTGTGTCCGTGTGTACATCTACATGTTAGTGTGTCTGTGTGTACATCTTAATGTTAGTGTGTCTGTGTGTACATCTTAATATTAGTTTGTCTGTGTGTACATTTTAATGTTAGTGTGTCTGTGTGTACATCTTAATATTAGTGTGTCTGTGTGTACATTTTAATGTTAGTGTGTCTGTGTGTACATCTTAATATTAGTGTGTCTGTGTGTACATCTTAATGTAAGTGTGTACATCTTAGTGTTAGTTTGTCTTTGTGTACATCTTAATATTAGTGTGTCTGTGTGTACACTTTAATGTTAGTGTGTCCGTGTGTACATCTACATGTTAGTGTGTCTGTGTGTACATCTTAATATTAGTGTGTCTTTGTGTACATCTTAATGTTAGTGTGTCTGTGTGTACATCTTAATGTAAGTGTGTACATCTTAATATTAGTGTGTCTGTGTGTACATCTCAATCTTAATGTGTCTGTGTGTACATCTTAATGTTAGTGTGTCTGTGTGTACATCTTAATGTTAGTGTGTCTGTGTGTACATCTTAATGTAAGTGTGTACATCTTAATATTAGTGTGTCTGTGTGTACATCTCAATCTTAATGTGTCTGTGTGTACATCTTAATATTAGTGTGTCTTTGTGTACATCTTAATGTTAGTGTGTCTGTGTGTACATCTTAATGTAAGTGTGTACATCTCAGTGTTAGTGTGTCTGTGTGTACATTTTATTGTTAGTGTGTCTGTGTGTACATCTTAATGTTAGTGTGTCTGTGTGTACATCTTAATGTAAGTGTGTACATCTTAATATTAGTGTGTCTGTGTGTACATCTTAATATTAGTGTGTCTGTGTGTACATCTTAATATTAGTGTGTCTGTGTGTACATTTTAATGTTAGTGTGTCTGTGTGTACATCTTAATGTTAGTGTGTTTGTGTGTACATCTTAATGTAAGTGTGTACATCTTAGTGTTAGTGTGTCTGTGTGTACATCTTAATATTAGTGTGTCTGTGTGTACATTTTAATGTTAGTGTGTCTGTGTGTACATCTTAATATTAGTGTGTCTGTGTGTACATTTTAATGTTAGTGTGTCTGTGTGTACATCTTAATATTAGTGTGTCTGTGTGTACATCTTAATGTAAGTGTGTACATCTTAGTGTTAGTTTGTCTTTGTGTACATCTTAATATTAGTGTGTCTGTGTGTACACTTTAATGTTAGTGTGTCCGTGTGTACATCTACATGTTAGTGTGTCTGTGTGTACATCTTAATATTAGTGTGTCTTTGTGTACATCTTAATGTTAGTGTGTCTGTGTGTACATCTTAATGTAAGTGTGTACATCTTAATATTAGTGTGTCTGTGTGTACATCTCAATCTTAATGTGTCTGTGTGTACATCTTAATGTTAGTGTGTCTGTGTGTACATCTTAATGTTAGTGTGTCTGTGTGTACATCTTAATGTAAGTGTGTACATCTTAATATTAGTGTGTCTGTGTGTACATCTCAATCTTAATGTGTCTGTGTGTACATCTTAATATTAGTGTGTCTTTGTGTACATCTTAATGTTAGTGTGTCTGTGTGTACATCTTAATGTAAGTGTGTACATCTCAGTGTTAGTGTGTCTGTGTGTACATTTTATTGTTAGTGTGTCTGTGTGTACATCTTAATGTTAGTGTGTCTGTGTGTACATCTTAATGTAAGTGTGTACATCTTAGTGTTAGTGTGTCTGTGTGTACATCTTAATATTAGTGTGTCTTTGTGTACATCTTAATGTTAGTGTGTCTGTGTGTACATCTTAATGTAAATGTGTACATCTTAATATTAGTGTGTCTGTGTGTACATCTTAATATTAGTGTGTCTGCATCTTAATATTAGTGTGTGTACATCTTAATATTAGTGTGTCTGTGTGTACATTTTAATGTTAGTGTGTCTGTGTGTACATCTTAATATTAGTGTGTCTGTGTGTACATCTTAATGTAAGTGTGTACATCTTAATGTTAGTGTGTCTGTGTGTACATCTTAATGTAAGTGTGTACATCTTAATATTAGTGTGTCTGTGTGTACATCTTAATATTAGTGTGTCTTTGTGTACATCTTAACGTTAGTGTGTCTGTGTGTACATCTTAATGTAAGTGTGTACATCTTAGTGTTAGTGTGTCTGTGTGTACATCTTAATATTAGTGTGTCTGTGTGTACATTTTATTGTTAGTGTGTCTGTGTGTACATCCTAATATGAGTTTGTCTGTGTGTACATCTTAATGTAAGTGTGTACATCTTAATATTAGTGTGTCTGTGTGTACATCTTAATGTTAGTGTGTCTGTGTGTACATCTTAATGTAAGTGTGTACATCTTAGTCTTACTGTGTCTGTGTGTACATCTTAATATTAGTGTGTCTATGTTTACATCTTAATATTAGTGTGTCTGTGTGTACATCTTAATGTTAGTGTGTCTGTGTGTACATCTTAATATTAGTGTGTCTGTGTGTACATCTTAATCTTAATGTGTCTGTGTGTACATCTTAATATTAGTGTGTCTGTGTGTACATCTTAATATTAGTGTGTCTTTGTGTACATCTTAATGTTAGTGTGTCTGTGTGTACATCTTAGTGTTAGTGTGTCTGTGTGTACATCTTAATATTAGTGTGTCTGTGTGTACATTTTAATGTTAGTGTGTCTGTGTGTACATCTTAATGTAAGTGTGTACATCTTAATATTAGTGTGTCTGTGTGTACATCTTAATATTAGTGTGTCTTTGTGTACATCTTAATGTTAGTGTGTCTGTGTGTACATCTTAATGTAAGTGCGTACATCTTAGTGTTAGTGTTTCTGTGTGTACATCTTAATATTAGTGTGTCTGTGTGTACATTTTAATGTTAGTGTGTCTGTGTGTACATCTTAATATTAGTTTGTCTGTGTGTACATTTTAATGTTAGTGTGTCTGTGTGTACATCTTAATGTTAGTGTGTCTGTGTGTACATCTTAATGTAAGTGTGTACATCTTAATATTAGTGTGTCTGTGTGTACATCTTAATATTAGTGTGTCTGTGTGTACATCTTAATGTTAGTGTGTCTGTGTGTACATCTTAATGTAAGTGTGTACATCTTAATATTAGTGTGTCTGTGTGTACATCTCAATCTCAATGTGTCTGTGTGTACATCTTAATATTAGTGTGTCTTTGTGTACATCTTAATGTTAGTGTGTCTGTGTGTACATCTTAATGTAAGTGTGTACATCTCAGTGTTAGTGTTTCTGTGTGTACATTTTAATGTTAGTGTGTCTGTGTGTACATCTTAATGTTAGTGTGTCTGTGTGTACATCTTAATGTAAGTGTGTACATCTTAGTGTTAGTGTGTCTGTGTGTACATCTTAATATTAGTGTGTCTTTGTGTACATCTTAATGTTAGTGTGTCTGTGTGTACATCTTAATGTAAGTGTGTACATCTTAATATTAGTGTGTCTGTGTGTACATCTTAATATTAGTGTGTCTGTGTGTGCATCTTAATATTAGTGTGTGTACATCTTAATATTAGTGTGTCTGTGTGTACATTTTAATGTTAGTGTGTCTGTGTGTACATCTTAATATTAGTGTGTCTGTGTGTACATCTTAATGTAAGTGTGTACATCTTAATATTAGTGTGTCTGTGTGTACATCTTAATATTAGTGTGTCTTTGTGTACATCTTAATGTTAGTGTGTCTGTGTGTACATCTTAATGTAAGTGTGTACATCTTAGTGTTAGTGTGTCTGTGTGTACATCTTAATATTAGTGTGTCTGTGTGTACATTTTAATGTTAGTGTGTCTGTGTGTACATCTTAATATGAGTTTGTCTGTGTGTACATTTTAATGTTAGTGTATCTGTGTGTACATCTTAACGTTAGTGTGTCTGTGTGTGCATCTTAATGTAAGTGTGTACATCTTAATATTAGTGTGTCTGTGTGTACATCTTAATATTAGTGTTTCTGTGTGTACATCTTAATATTAGTGTGTCTGTGTGTACATTTTAATGTTAGTGTGTCTGTGTGTACATCTTAATGTTAGTGTGTCTGTGTGTACATCTTAATGTAAGTGTGTACATCTTAGTGTTAGTGTGTCTGTGTGTACATCTTAATATTAGTGTGTCTGTGTGTACATTTTAATGTTAGTGTGTCTGTGTGTACATCTTAATATTAGTGTGTCTGTGTGTACATTTTAATGTTAGTGTGTCTGTGTGTACATCTTAATATTAGTGTGTCTGTGTGTACATCTTAATGTAAGTGTGTACATCTTAGTGTTAGTGTGTCTTTGTGTACATCTTAATATTAGTGTGTCTGTGTGTACATTTTAATGTTAGTGTGTCCGTGTGTACATCTACATGTTAGTGTGTCTGTGTGTACATCTTAATATTAGTGTGTCTTTGTGTACATCTTAATGTTAGTGTGTCTGTGTGTACATCTTAATTTAAGTGTGTACATCTTAATATTAGTGTGTCTGTGTGTACATCTCAATCTTAATGTGTCTGTGTGTACATCTTAATATTAGTGTGTCTTTGTGTACATCTTAATGTTAGTGTGTCTGTGTGTACATCTTAATGTAAGTGTGTACATCTTAGTGTTAGTGTGTCTGTGTGTACATCTTAATATTAGTGTGTCTGTGTGTACATTTTAATGTTAGTGTGTCTGTGTGAACATCTTAATGTTAGTGTGTCTGTGTGTACATTTTAATGTTAGTGTGTCTGTGTGTACATCTTAATATTAGTGTGTCTGTGTGTACATCTTAATGTAAGTGTGTACATCTTAGTGTTAGTGTGTCTTTGTGTACATCTTAATATTAGTGTGTCTGTGTGTACATTTTAATGTTAGTGTGTCCGTGTGTACATCTACATGTTAGTGTGTCTGTGTGTACATCTTAATGTTAGTGTGTCTGTGTGTACATCTTAATATTAGTTTGTCTGTGTGTACATTTTAATGTTAGTGTGTCTGTGTGTACATCTTAATATGAGTTTGTCTGTGTGTACATTTTAATGTTAGTGTATCTGTGTGTACATCTTAATGTTAGTGTGTCTGTGTGTGCATCTTAATGTAAGTGTGTACATCTTAATATTAGTGTGTCTGTGTGTACATCTTAATATTAGTGTGTCTGTGTGTACATTTTAATGTTAGTGTGTCTGTGTGTACATCTTAATGTTAGTGTGTTTGTGTGTACATCTTAATGTAAGTGCGTACATCTTAGTGTTAGTGTTTCTGTGTGTACATCTTAATATTAGTGTGTCTGTGTGTACATTTTAATGTTAGTGTGTCTGTGTGTACATCTTAATATTAGTTTGTCTGTGTGTACATTTTAATGTTAGTGTGTCTGTGTGTACATCTTAATGTTAGTGTGTCTGTGTGTACATCTTAATGTAAGTGTGTACATCTTAATATTAGTGTGTCTGTGTGTACATCTTAATATTAGTGTGTCTGTGTGTACATCTTAATGTTAGTGTGTCTGTGTGTACATCTTAATGTAAGTGTGTACATCTTAATATTAGTGTGTCTGTGTGTACATCTCAATCTCAATGTGTCTGTGTGTACATCTTAATATTAGTGTGTCTTTGTGTACATCTTAATGTTAGTGTGTCTGTGTGTACATCTTAATGTAAGTGTGTACATCTCAGTGTTAGTGTTTCTGTGTGTACATTTTAATGTTAGTGTGTCTGTGTGTACATCTTAATGTTAGTGTGTCTGTGTGTACATCTTAATGTAAGTGTGTACATCTTAGTGTTAGTGTGTCTGTGTGTACATCTTAATATTAGTGTGTCTTTGTGTACATCTTAATGTTAGTGTGTCTGTGTGTACATCTTAATGTAAGTGTGTACATCTTAATATTAGTGTGTCTGTGTGTACATCTTAATATTAGTGTGTCTGTGTGTGCATCTTAATATTAGTGTGTGTACATCTTAATATTAGTGTGTCTGTGTGTACATTTTAATGTTAGTGTGTCTGTGTGTACATCTTAATATTAGTGTGTCTGTGTGTACATCTTAATGTAAGTGTGTACATCTTAATATTAGTGTGTCTGTGTGTACATCTTAATATTAGTGTGTCTTTGTGTACATCTTAATGTTAGTGTGTCTGTGTGTACATCTTAATGTAAGTGTGTACATCTTAGTGTTAGTGTGTCTGTGTGTACATCTTAATATTAGTGTGTCTGTGTGTACATTTTAATGTTAGTGTGTCTGTGTGTACATCTTAATATGAGTTTGTCTGTGTGTACATTTTAATGTTAGTGTATCTGTGTGTACATCTTAACGTTAGTGTGTCTGTGTGTGCATCTTAATGTAAGTGTGTACATCTTAATATTAGTGTGTCTGTGTGTACATCTTAATATTAGTGTTTCTGTGTGTACATCTTAATATTAGTGTGTCTGTGTGTACATTTTAATGTTAGTGTGTCCGTGTGTACATCTACATGTTAGTGTGTCTGTGTGTACATCTTAATATTAGTGTGTCTTTGTGTACATCTTAATGTTAGTGTGTCTGTGTGTACATCTTAATTTAAGTGTGTACATCTTAATATTAGTGTGTCTGTGTGTACATCTCAATCTTAATGTGTCTGTGTGTACATCTTAATATTAGTGTGTCTTTGTGTACATCTTAATGTTAGTGTGTCTGTGTGTACATCTTAATGTAAGTGTGTACATCTTAGTGTTAGTGTGTCTGTGTGTACATCTTAATATTAGTGTGTCTGTGTGTACATTTTAATGTTAGTGTGTCTGTGTGAACATCTTAATGTTAGTGTGTCTGTGTGTACATTTTAATGTTAGTGTGTCTGTGTGTACATCTTAATATTAGTGTGTCTGTGTGTACATCTTAATATTAGTGTGTCTTTGTGTACATCTTAATGTTAGTGTGTCTGTGTGTACATCTTAATGTAAGTGTGTACATCTTAGTGTTAGTGTGTCTGTGTGTACATCTTAATATTAGTGTGTCTGTGTGTACATTTTAATGTTAGTGTGTCTGTGTGTACATCTTAATATGAGTTTGTCTGTGTGTACATTTTAATGTTAGTGTATCTGTGTGTACATCTTAACGTTAGTGTGTCTGTGTGTGCATCTTAATGTAAGTGTGTACATCTTAATATTAGTGTGTCTGTGTGTACATCTTAATATTAGTGTTTCTGTGTGTACATCTTAATATTAGTGTGTCTGTGTGTACATTTTAATGTTAGTGTGTCCGTGTGTACATCTACATGTTAGTGTGTCTGTGTGTACATCTTAATATTAGTGTGTCTTTGTGTACATCTTAATGTTAGTGTGTCTGTGTGTACATCTTAATTTAAGTGTGTACATCTTAATATTAGTGTGTCTGTGTGTACATCTCAATCTTAATGTGTCTGTGTGTACATCTTAATATTAGTGTGTCTTTGTGTACATCTTAATGTAAGTGTGTACATCTTAGTGTTAGTGTGTCTGTGTGTACATCTTAATATTAGTGTGTCTGTGTGTACATTTTAATGTTAGTGTGTCTGTGTGTACATCTTAATATTAGTGTGTCTGTGTGTACATTTTAATGTTAGTGTGTCTGTGTGTACATCTTAATATTAGTGTGTCTGTGTGTACATCTTAATGTAAGTGTGTACATCTTAGTGTTAGTGTGTCTTTGTGTACATCTTAATATTAGTGTGTCTGTGTGTACATTTTAATGTTAGTGTGTCCGTGTGTACATCTACATGTTAGTGTGTCTGTGTGTACATCTTAATATTAGTGTGTCTTTGTGTACATCTTAATGTTAGTGTGTCTGTGTGTACATCTTAATTTAAGTGTGTACATCTTAATATTAGTGTGTCTGTGTGTACATCTCAATCTTAATGTGTCTGTGTGTACATCTTAATATTAGTGTGTCTTTGTGTACATCTTAATGTTAGTGTGTCTGTGTGTACATCTTAATGTAAGTGTGTACATCTTAGTGTTAGTGTGTCTGTGTGTACATCTTAATATTAGTGTGTCTGTGTGTACATTTTAATGTTAGTGTGTCTGTGTGAACATCTTAATGTTAGTGTGTCTGTGTGTACATTTTAATGTTAGTGTGTCTGTGTGTACATCTTAATATTAGTGTGTCTGTGTGTACATCTTAATGTAAGTGTGTACATCTTAGTGTTAGTGTGTCTTTGTGTACATCTTAATATTAGTGTGTCTGTGTGTACATTTTAATGTTAGTGTGTCCGTGTGTACATCTACATGTTAGTGTGTCTGTGTGTACATCTTAATGTTAGTGTGTCTGTGTGTACATCTTAATATTAGTTTGTCTGTGTGTACATTTTAATGTTAGTGTGTCTGTGTGTACATCTTAATATGAGTTTGTCTGTGTGTACATTTTAATGTTAGTGTATCTGTGTGTACATCTTAATGTTAGTGTGTCTGTGTGTGCATCTTAATGTAAGTGTGTACATCTTAATATTAGTGTGTCTGTGTGTACATCTTAATATTAGTGTGTCTGTGTGTACATTTTAATGTTAGTGTGTCTGTGTGTACATCTTAATGTTAGTGTGTTTGTGTGTACATCTTAATGTAAGTGCGTACATCTTAGTGTTAGTGTTTCTGTGTGTACATCTTAATATTAGTGTGTCTGTGTGTACATTTTAATGTTAGTGTGTCTGTGTGTACATCTTAATATTAGTTTGTCTGTGTGTACATTTTAATGTTAGTGTGTCTGTGTGTACATCTTAATGTTAGTGTGTCTGTGTGTACATCTTAATGTAAGTGTGTACATCTTAATATTAGTGTGTCTGTGTGTACATCTTAATATTAGTGTGTCTGTGTGTACATCTTAATGTTAGTGTGTCTGTGTGTACATCTTAATGTAAGTGTGTACATCTTAATATTAGTGTGTCTGTGTGTACATCTCAATCTCAATGTGTCTGTGTGTACATCTTAATATTAGTGTGTCTTTGTGTACATCTTAATGTTAGTGTGTCTGTGTGTACATCTTAATGTAAGTGTGTACATCTCAGTGTTAGTGTTTCTGTGTGTACATTTTAATGTTAGTGTGTCTGTGTGTACATCTTAATGTTAGTGTGTCTGTGTGTACATCTTAATGTAAGTGTGTACATCTTAGTGTTAGTGTGTCTGTGTGTACATCTTAATATTAGTGTGTCTTTGTGTACATCTTAATGTTAGTGTGTCTGTGTGTACATCTTAATGTAAGTGTGTACATCTTAATATTAGTGTGTCTGTGTGTACATTTTAATGTTAGTGTGTCTGTGTGTACATCTTAATATTAGTGTGTCTGTGTGTACATCTTAATGTAAGTGTGTACATCTTAATATTAGTGTGTCTGTGTGTACATCTTAATATTAGTGTGTCTTTGTGTACATCTTAATGTTAGTGTGTCTGTGTGTACATCTTAATGTAAGTGTGTACATCTTAGTGTTAGTGTGTCTGTGTGTACATCTTAATATTAGTGTGTCTGTGTGTACATTTTAATGTTAGTGTGTCTGTGTGTACATCTTAATATGAGTTTGTCTGTGTGTACATTTTAATGTTAGTGTATCTGTGTGTACATCTTAACGTTAGTGTGTCTGTGTGTGCATCTTAATGTAAGTGTGTACATCTTAATATTAGTGTGTCTGTGTGTACATCTTAATATTAGTGTTTCTGTGTGTACATCTTAATATTAGTGTGTCTGTGTGTACATTTTAATGTTAGTGTGTCTGTGTGTACATCTTAATGTTAGTGTGTCTGTGTGTACATCTTAATGTAAGTGTGTACATCTTAGTGTTAGTGTGTCTGTGTGTACATCTTAATATTAGTGTGTCTGTGTGTACATTTTAATGTTAGTGTGTCTGTGTGTACATCTTAATATTAGTGTGTCTGTGTGTACATTTTAATGTTAGTGTGTCTGTGTGTACATCTTAATATTAGTGTGTCTGTGTGTACATCTTAATGTAAGTGTGTACATCTTAGTGTTAGTGTGTCTTTGTGTACATCTTAATATTAGTGTGTCTGTGTGTACATTTTAATGTTAGTGTGTCCGTGTGTACATCTACATGTTAGTGTGTCTGTGTGTACATCTTAATATTAGTGTGTCTTTGTGTACATCTTAATGTTAGTGTGTCTGTGTGTACATCTTAATTTAAGTGTGTACATCTTAGTGTTAGTGTGTCTGTGTGTACATCTTAATATTAGTGTGTCTGTGTGTACATTTTAATGTTAGTGTGTCTGTGTGAACATCTTAATGTTAGTGTGTCTGTGTGTACATTTTAATGTTAGTGTGTCTGTGTGTACATCTTAATATTAGTGTGTCTGTGTGTACATCTTAATGTAAGTGTGTACATCTTAGTGTTAGTGTGTCTTTGTGTACATCTTAATATTAGTGTGTCTGTGTGTACATTTTAATGTTAGTGTGTCCGTGTGTACATCTACATGTTAGTGTGTCTGTGTGTACATCTTAATGTTAGTGTGTCTGTGTGTACATCTTAATATTAGTTTGTCTGTGTGTACATTTTAATGTTAGTGTGTCTGTGTGTACATCTTAATATGAGTTTGTCTGTGTGTACATTTTAATGTTAGTGTATCTGTGTGTACATCTTAATGTTAGTGTGTCTGTGTGTGCATCTTAATGTAAGTGTGTACATCTTAATATTAGTGTGTCTGTGTGTACATCTTAATATTAGTGTGTCTGTGTGTACATTTTAATGTTAGTGTGTCTGTGTGTACATCTTAATGTTAGTGTGTTTGTGTGTACATCTTAATGTAAGTGTGTACATCTTAGTGTTAGTGTGTCTGTGTGTACATCTTAATATTAGTGTGTCTGTGTGTACATTTTAATGTTAGTGTGTCTGTGTGTACATCTTAATATTAGTGTGTCTGTGTGTACATTTTAATGTTAGTGTGTCTGTGTGTACATCTTAATATTAGTGTGTCTGTGTGTACATCTTAATGTAAGTGTGTACATCTTAGTGTTAGTTTGTCTTTGTGTACATCTTAATATTAGTGTGTCTGTGTGTACATCTTAATGTTAGTGTGTCTGTGTGTACATCTTAATGTAAGTGTGTACATCTTAATATTAGTGTGTCTGTGTGTACATCTCAATCTTAATGTGTCTGTGTGTACATCTTAATATTAGTGTGTCTTTGTGTACATCTTAATGTTAGTGTGTCTGTGTGTACATCTTAATGTAAGTGTGTACATCTCAGTGTTAGTGTGTCTGTGTGTACATTTTATTGTTAGTGTGTCTGTGTGTACATCTTAATGTTAGTGTGTCTGTGTGTACATCTTAATGTAAGTGTGTACATCTTAGTGTTAGTGTGTCTGTGTGTACATCTTAATATTAGTGTGTCTTTGTGTACATCTTAATGTTAGTGTGTCTGTGTGTACATCTTAATGTAAATGTGTACATCTTAATATTAGTGTGTCTGTGTGTACATCTTAATATTAGTGTGTCTGCATCTTAATATTAGTGTGTGTACATCTTAATATTAGTGTGTCTGTGTGTACATTTTAATGTTAGTGTGTCTGTGTGTACATCTTAATATTAGTGTGTCTGTGTGTACATCTTAATGTAAGTGTGTACATCTTAATGTTAGTGTGTCTGTGTGTACATCTTAATGTAAGTGTGTACATCTTAATATTAGTGTGTCTGTGTGTACATCTTAATATTAGTGTGTCTTTGTGTACATCTTAACGTTAGTGTGTCTGTGTGTACATCTTAATGTAAGTGTGTACATCTTAGTGTTAGTGTGTCTGTGTGTACATCTTAATATTAGTGTGTCTGTGTGTACATTTTATTGTTAGTGTGTCTGTGTGTACATCCTAATATGAGTTTGTCTGTGTGTACATTTTAATGTTAGTGTATCTGTGTGTACATCTTAATGTTAGTGTGTCTGTGTGTGCATCTTAATATTAGTGTGTCTGTGTGTACATCTTAATATTAGTGTGTCTGTGTGTACATTTTAATGTTAGTGTGTCTGTGTGTACATCTTAATATTAGTTTGTCTGTGTGTACATTTTAATGTTAGTGTGTTTGTGTGTACATCTTAATGTTAGTGTGTCTGTGTGTACATCTTAATATTAGTGTGTCTGTGTGTACATCTTAATGTTAGTGTGTCTGTGTGTACATCTTAATGTAAGTGTGTACATCTTAGTCTTAGTGTGTCTGTGTGTACATCTTAATATTAGTGTGTCTATGTTTACATCTTAATGTTAGTGTGTCTGTGTGTACAACTAAATGTTAGTTTGTCTGTGTGTACATCTTAATGTAAGTGTGTACATCTTAATATTAGTGTGTCTGTGTGTACATCTTAATGTTAGTGTGTCTGTGTGTACATCTTAATGTAAGTGTGTACATCTTAGTGTTTCTATGTTTACATCTTAATATTAGTGTGTCTGTGTGTACATCTTAATGTTAGTGTGTCTGTGTGTACATCTTAATGAATGTGTGTACATCTTAATATTAGTGTGTCTGTGTGTACATCTTAATATTAGTGTGTCTGTGTGTACATTTTAATGTTAGTGTGTCTGTGTGTACATCTTAATATTAGTGTGTCTGTGTGTACATCTTAATGTAAGTGTGTACATCTTAGTGTTAGTTTGTCTTTGTGTACATCTTAATATTAGTGTGTCTGTGTGTACATCTTAATGTTAGTGTGTCTGTGTGTACATCTTAATGTAAGTGTGTACATCTTAATATTAGTGTGTCTGTGTGTACATCTCAATCTTAATGTGTCTGTGTGTACATCTTAATATTAGTGTGTCTTTGTGTACATCTTAATGTTAGTGTGTCTGTGTGTACATCTTAATGTAAGTGTGTACATCTCAGTGTTAGTGTGTCTGTGTGTACATTTTATTGTTAGTGTGTCTGTGTGTACATCTTAATGTTAGTGTGTCTGTGTGTACATCTTAATGTAAGTGTGTACATCTTAGTGTTAGTGTGTCTGTGTGTACATCTTAATATTAGTGTGTCTTTGTGTACATCTTAATGTTAGTGTGTCTGTGTGTACATCTTAATGTAAATGTGTACATCTTAATATTAGTGTGTCTGTGTGTACATCTTAATATTAGTGTGTCTGCATCTTAATATTAGTGTGTGTACATCTTAATATTAGTGTGTCTGTGTGTACATTTTAATGTTAGTGTGTCTGTGTGTACATCTTAATATTAGTGTGTCTGTGTGTACATCTTAATGTAAGTGTGTACATCTTAATGTTAGTGTGTCTGTGTGTACATCTTAATGTAAGTGTGTACATCTTAATATTAGTGTGTCTGTGTGTACATCTTAATATTAGTGTGTCTTTGTGTACATCTTAACGTTAGTGTGTCTGTGTGTACATCTTAATGTAAGTGTGTACATCTTAGTGTTAGTGTGTCTGTGTGTACATCTTAATATTAGTGTGTCTGTGTGTACATTTTATTGTTAGTGTGTCTGTGTGTACATCCTAATATGAGTTTGTCTGTGTGTACATTTTAATGTTAGTGTATCTGTGTGTACATCTTAATGTTAGTGTGTCTGTGTGTGCATCTTAATATTAGTGTGTCTGTGTGTACATCTTAATATTAGTGTGTCTGTGTGTACATTTTAATGTTAGTGTGTCTGTGTGTACATCTTAATATTAGTTTGTCTGTGTGTACATTTTAATGTTAGTGTGTTTGTGTGTACATCTTAATGTTAGTGTGTCTGTGTGTACATCTTAATATTAGTGTGTCTGTGTGTACATCTTAATGTTAGTGTGTCTGTGTGTACATCTTAATGTAAGTGTGTACATCTTAGTCTTAGTGTGTCTGTGTGTACATCTTAATATTAGTGTGTCTATGTTTACATCTTAATGTTAGTGTGTCTGTGTGTACAACTAAATGTTAGTTTGTCTGTGTGTACATCTTAATGTAAGTGTGTACATCTTAATATTAGTGTGTCTGTGTGTACATCTTAATGTTAGTGTGTCTGTGTGTACATCTTAATGTAAGTGTGTACATCTTAGTGTTTCTATGTTTACATCTTAATATTAGTGTGTCTGTGTGTACATCTTAATGTTAGTGTGTCTGTGTGTACATCTTAATGAATGTGTGTACATCTTAATATTAGTGTGTCTGTGTGTACATCTTAATCTTAATGTGTCTGTGTGTACATCTTAATATTAGTGTGTCTGTGTGTACATCTTAATATTAGTGTGTCTTTGTGTACATCTTAATGTTAGTGTGTCTGTGTGTACATCTTAGTGTTAGTGTGTCTGTGTGTACATCTTAATATTAGTGTGTCTGTGTGTACATCTTAATGTTAGTGTGTCTGTGTGTACATCTTAATGTAAGTGTGTACATCTTAGTGTTAGTGTGTCTGTGTGTACATCTTAATATTAGTGTGTCTGTGTGTACATTTTAATGTTAGTGTGTCTGTGTGTACATCTTAATATGAGTTTGTCTGTGTGTACATTTTAATGTTAGTGTATCTGTGTGTACATCTTAATGTTAGTGTGTCTGTGTGTGCATCTTAATGTAAGTGTGTACATCTTAATATTAGTGTGTCTGTGTGTACATCTTAATATTAGTGTTTCTGTGTGTACATCTTAATATTAGTGTGTCTGTGTGTACATTTTAATGTTAGTGTGTCTGTGTGTACATCTTAATGTTAGTGTGTCTGTGTGTACATCTTAATGTAAGTGTGTACATCTTAGTGTTAGTGTGTCTGTGTGTACATCTTAATATTAGTGTGTCTGTGTGTACATTTTAATGTTAGTGTGTCTGTGTGTACATCTTAATATTAGTGTGTCTGTGTGTACATTTTAATGTTAGTGTGTCTGTGTGTACATCTTAATATTAGTGTGTCTGTGTGTACACTTTAATGTTAGTGTGTCCGTGTGTACATCTACATGTTAGTGTGTCTGTGTGTACATCTTAATATTAGTGTGTCTTTGTGTACATCTTAATGTTAGTGTGTCTGTGTGTACATCTTAATGTAAGTGTGTACATCTTAATATTAGTGTGTCTGTGTGTACATCTCAATCTTAATGTGTCTGTGTGTACATCTTAATGTTAGTGTGTCTGTGTGTACATCTTAATGTTAGTGTGTCTGTGTGTACATCTTAATGTAAGTGTGTACATCTTAATATTAGTGTGTCTGTGTGTACATCTCAATCTTAATGTGTCTGTGTGTACATCTTAATATTAGTGTGTCTTTGTGTACATCTTAATGTTAGTGTGTCTGTGTGTACATCTTAATGTAAGTTTGTACATCTCAGTGTTAGTGTGTCTGTGTGTACATTTTATTGTTAGTGTGTCTGTGTGTACATCTTAATGTTAGTGTGTCTGTGTGTACATCTTAATGTAAGTGTGTACATCTTAGTGTTAGTGTGTCTGTGTGTACATCTTAATATTAGTGTGTCTTTGTGTACATCTTAATGTTAGTGTGTCTGTGTGTACATCTTAATGTAAATGTGTACATCTTAATATTAGTGTGTCTGTGTGTACATCTTAATATTAGTGTGTCTGCATCTTAATATTAGTGTGTGTACATCTTAATATTAGTGTGTCTGTGTGTACATTTTAATGTTAGTGTGTCTGTGTGTACATCTTAATATTAGTGTGTCTGTGTGTACATCTTAATGTAAGTGTGTACATCTTAATATTAGTGTGTCTGTGTGTACATCTTAATGTAAGTGTGTACATCTTAATATTAGTGTGTCTGTGTGTACATCTTAATATTAGTGTGTCTTTGTGTACATCTTAACGTTAGTGTGTCTGTGTGTACATCTTAATGTAAGTGTGTACATCTTAGTGTTAGTGTGTCTGTGTGTACATCTTAATATTAGTGTGTCTGTGTGTACATTTTATTGTTAGTGTGTCTGTGTGTACATCCTAATATGAGTTTGTCTGTGTGTACATTTTAATGTTAGTGTATCTGTGTGTACATCTTAATGTTAGTGTGTCTGTGTGTGCATCTTAATATTAGTGTGTCTGTGTGTACATCTTAATATTAGTGTGTCTGTGTGTACATTTTAATGTTAGTGTGTCTGTGTGTACATCCTAATATTAGTTTGTCTGTGTGTACATTTTAATGTTAGTGTGTCTGTGTGTACATCTTAATGTTAGTGTGTCTGTGTGTACATCTTAATATTAGTGTGTCTGTGTGTACATTTTAATGTTAATGTGTCTGTGTGTACATCTTAATGTAAGTGTGTACATCTTAATATTAGTGTGTCTGTGTGTACATCTTAATATTAGTGTGTCTTTGTGTACATCTTAATGTTAGTGTGTCTGTGTGTACATCTTAATGTAAGTGTGTACATCTTAGTGTTAGTGTTTCTGTGTGTACATCTTAATATTAGTGTGTCTGTGTGTACATCTTAATATTAGTGTGTCTGTGTGTACATCTTAATATTAGTGTGTCTTTGTGTACATCTTAATGTTAGTGTGTCTGTGTGTACATCTTAATGTAAGTGTGTACATCTTAGTGTTAGTGTGTCTGTGTGTACATCTTAATATTAGTGTGTCTGTGTGTACATTTTAATGTTAGTGTGTCTGTGTGTACATCTTAATATGAGTTTGTCTGTGTGTACATTTTAATGTTAGTGTATCTGTGTGTACATCTTAATGTTAGTGTGTCTGTGTGTGCATCTTAATGTAAGTGTGTACATCTTAATATTAGTGTGTCTGTGTGTACATCTTAATATTAGTGTTTCTGTGTGTACATCTTAATATTAGTGTGTCTGTGTGTACATTTTAATGTTAGTGTGTCTGTGTGTACATCTTAATGTTAGTGTGTCTGTGTGTACATCTTAATGTAAGTGTGTACATCTTAGTGTTAGTGTGTCTGTGTGTACATCTTAATATTAGTGTGTCTGTGTGTACATTTTAATGTTAGTGTGTCTGTGTGTACATCTTAATATTAGTGTGTCTGTGTGTACATTTTAATGTTAGTGTGTCTGTGTGTACATCTTAATATTAGTGTGTCTGTGTGTACATCTTAATGTAAGTGTGTACATCTTAGTGTTAGTGTGTCTTTGTGTACATCTTAATATTAGTGTGTCTGTGTGTACATTTTAATGTTAGTGTGTCCGTGTGTACATCTACATGTTAGTGTGTCTGTGTGTACATCTTAATGTTAGTGTGTCTGTGTGTACATCTTAATTTAAGTGTGTACATCTTAATATTAGTGTGTCTGTGTGTACATTTTAATGTTAGTGTGTCTGTGTGTACATCTTAATGTAAGTGTGTACATCTTAATATTAGTGTGTCTGTGTGTACATCTTAATATTAGTGTGTCTTTGTGTACATCTTAATGTTAGTGTGTCTGTGTGTACATCTTAATGTAAGTGTGTACATCTTAGTGTTAGTGTTTCTGTGTGTACATCTTAATATTAGTGTGTCTGTGTGTACATCTTAATATTAGTGTGTCTGTGTGTACATCTTAATATTAGTGTGTCTTTGTGTACATCTTAATGTTAGTGTGTCTGTGTGTACATCTTAATGTAAGTGTGTACATCTTAGTGTTAGTGTGTCTGTGTGTGCATCTTAATGTAAGTGTGTACATCTTAATATTAGTGTGTCTGTGTGTACATCTTAATATTAGTGTTTCTGTGTGTACATCTTAATATTAGTGTGTCTGTGTGTACATTTTAATGTTAGTGTGTCTGTGTGTACATCTTAATGTTAGTGTGTCTGTGTGTACATCTTAATGTAAGTGTGTACATCTTAGTGTTAGTGTGTCTGTGTGTACATCCTAATATTAGTGTGTCTGTGTGTACATTTTAATGTTAGTGTGTCTGTGTGTACATCTTAATATTAGTGTGTCTGTGTGTACATTTTAATGTAAGTGTGTACATCTTAGTGTTAGTGTGTCTGTGTGTACATCTTAATATTAGTGTGTCTGTGTGTACATCTTAATGTTAGTGTGTCTGTGTGTACATCTTAATGTAAGTGTGTACATCTTAATATTAGTGTGTCTGTGTGTACATCTCAATCTCAATGTGTCTGTGTGTACATCTTAGTGTTAGTGTGTCTTTGTGTACATCTTAATATTAGTGTGTCTGTGTGTACATTTTAATGTTAGTGTGTCCGTGTGTACATCTACATGTTAGTGTGTCTGTGTGTACATCTTAATATTAGTGTGTCTTTGTGTACATCTTAATGTTAGTGTGTCTGTGTGTACATCTTAATTTAAGTGTGTACATCTTAATATTAGTGTGTCTGTGTGTACATCTCAATCTTAATGTGTCTGTGTGTACATCTTAATATTAGTGTGTCTTTGTGTACATCTTAATGTTAGTGTGTCTGTGTGTACATCTTAATGTAAGTGTGTACATCTTAGTGTTAGTGTGTCTGTGTGTACATCTTAATATTAGTGTGTCTGTGTGTACATTTTAATGTTAGTGTGTCTGTGTGTACATCTTAATGTTAGTGTGTCTGTGTGTACATTTTAATGTTAGTGTGTCTGTGTGTACATCTTAATATTAGTGTGTCTGTGTGTACATCTTAATGTAAGTGTGTACATCTTAGTTTTAGTGTGTCTTTGTGTACATCTTAATATTAGTGTGTCTGTGTGTACATTTTAATGTTAGTGTGTCCGTGTGTACATCTACATGTTAGTGTGTCTGTGTGTACATCTTAATGTTAGTGTGTCTGTGTGTACATCTTAATATTAGTTTGTCTGTGTGTACATTTTAATGTTAGTGTGTCTGTGTGTACATCTTAGTGTTAGTTTGTCTTTGTGTACATCTTAATATTAGTGTGTCTGTGTGTACACTTTAATGTTAGTGTGTCCGTGTGTACATCTACATGTTAGTGTGTCTGTGTGTACATCTTAATATTAGTGTGTCTTTGTGTACATCTTAATGTTAGTGTGTCTGTGTGTACATCTTAATGTAAGTGTGTACATCTTAATATTAGTGTGTCTGTGTGTACATCTCAATCTTAATGTGTCTGTGTGTACATCTTAATGTTAGTGTGTCTGTGTGTACATCTTAATGTTAGTGTGTCTGTGTGTACATCTTAATGTAAGTGTGTACATCTTAATATTAGTGTGTCTGTGTGTACATCTCAATCTTAATGTGTCTGTGTGTACATCTTAATATTAGTGTGTCTTTGTGTACATCTTAATGTTAGTGTGTCTGTGTGTACATCTTAATGTAAGTGTGTACATCTCAGTGTTAGTGTGTCTGTGTGTACATTTTATTGTTAGTGTGTCTGTGTGTACATCTTAATGTTAGTGTGTCTGTGTGTACATCTTAATGTAAGTGTGTACATCTTAATGTTAGTGTGTCTGTGTGTACATCTTAATGTTAGTGTGTCTGTGTGTACATCTTAATGTAAGTGTGTACATCTTAATATTAGTGTGTCTGTGTGTACATCTTAATATTAGTGTGTCTGTGTGTACATCTTAATATTAGTGTGTCTGTGTGTACATTTTAATGTTAGTGTGTCTGTGTGTACATCTTAATGTTAGTGTGTTTGTGTGTACATCTTAATGTAAGTGTGTACATCTTAGTGTTAGTGTGTCTGTGTGTACATCTTAATATTAGTGTGTCTGTGTGTACATTTTAATGTTAGTGTGTCTGTGTGTACATCTTAATATTAGTGTGTCTGTGTGTACATTTTAATGTTAGTGTGTCTGTGTGTACATCTTAATATTAGTGTGTCTGTGTGTACATCTTAATGTAAGTGTGTACATCTTAGTGTTAGTTTGTCTTTGTGTACATCTTAATATTAGTGTGTCTGTGTGTACACTTTAATGTTAGTGTGTCCGTGTGTACATCTACATGTTAGTGTGTCTGTGTGTACATCTTAATATTAGTGTGTCTTTGTGTACATCTTAATGTTAGTGTGTCTGTGTGTACATCTTAATGTAAGTGTGTACATCTTAATATTAGTGTGTCTGTGTGTACATCTCAATCTTAATGTGTCTGTGTGTACATCTTAATGTTAGTGTGTCTGTGTGTACATCTTAATGTTAGTGTGTCTGTGTGTACATCTTAATGTAAGTGTGTACATCTTAATATTAGTGTGTCTGTGTGTACATCTCAATCTTAATGTGTCTGTGTGTACATCTTAATATTAGTGTGTCTTTGTGTACATCTTAATGTTAGTGTGTCTGTGTGTACATCTTAATGTAAGTGTGTACATCTCAGTGTTAGTGTGTCTGTGTGTACATTTTATTGTTAGTGTGTCTGTGTGTACATCTTAATGTTAGTGTGTCTGTGTGTACATCTTAATGTAAGTGTGTACATCTTAGTGTTAGTGTGTCTGTGTGTACATCTTAATATTAGTGTGTCTTTGTGTACATCTTAATGTTAGTGTGTCTGTGTGTACATCTTAATGTAAATGTGTACATCTTAATATTAGTGTGTCTGTGTGTACATCTTAATATTAGTGTGTCTGCATCTTAATATTAGTGTGTGTACATCTTAATATTAGTGTGTCTGTGTGTACATTTTAATGTTAGTGTGTCTGTGTGTACATCTTAATATTAGTGTGTCTGTGTGTACATCTTAATGTAAGTGTGTACATCTTAATGTTAGTGTGTCTGTGTGTACATCTTAATGTAAGTGTGTACATCTTAATATTAGTGTGTCTGTGTGTACATCTTAATATTAGTGTGTCTTTGTGTACATCTTAACGTTAGTGTGTCTGTGTGTACATCTTAATGTAAGTGTGTACATCTTAGTGTTAGTGTGTCTGTGTGTACATCTTAATATTAGTGTGTCTGTGTGTACATTTTATTGTTAGTGTGTCTGTGTGTACATCCTAATATGAGTTTGTCTGTGTGTACATTTTAATGTTAGTGTATCTGTGTGTACATCTTAATGTTAGTGTGTCTGTGTGTGCATCTTTATATTAGTGTGTCTGTGTGTACATCTTAATATTAGTGTGTCTGTGTGTACATTTTAATGTTAGTGTGTCTGTGTGTACATCTTAATATTAGTTTGTCTGTGTGTACATTTTAATGTTAGTGTGTCTGTGTGTACATCTTAATGTTAGTGTGTCTGTGTGTACATCTTAATATTAGTGTGTCTGTGTGTACATCTTAATGTTAGTGTGTCTGTGTGTACATCTTAATGTAAGTGTGTACATCTTAGTCTTAGTGTGTCTGTGTGTACATCTTAATATTAGTGTGTCTATGTTTACATCTTAATGTTAGTGTGTCTGTGTGTACAACTAAATGTTAGTTTGTCTGTGTGTACATCTTAATGTAAGTGTGTACATCTTAATATTAGTGTGTCTGTGTGTACATCTTAATGTTAGTGTGTCTGTGTGTACATCTTAATGTAAGTGTGTACATCTTAGTCTTAGTGTGTCTGTGTGTACATCTTAATATTAGTGTTTCTATGTTTACATCTTAATATTAGTGTGTCTGTGTGTACATCTTAATGTTAGTGTGTCTGTGTGTACATCTTAATGAATGTGTGTACATCTTAATATTAGTGTGTCTGTGTGTACATCTTAATCTTAATGTGTCTGTGTGTACATCTTAATATTAGTGTGTCTGTGTGTACATCTTAATATTAGTGTGTCTTTGTGTACATCTTAATGTTAGTGTGTCTGTGTGTACATCTTAGTGTTAGTGTGTCTGTGTGTACATCTTAATATTAGTGTGTCTGTGTGTACATTTTAATGTTAGTGTGTCTGTGTGTACATCTTAATGTAAGTGTGTACATCTTAATATTAGTGTGTCTGTGTGTACATCTTAATATTAGTGTGTCTTTGTGTACATCTTAATGTTAGTGTGTCTGTGTGTACATCTTAATGTAAGTGTGTACATCTTAGTGTTAGTGTTTCTGTGTGTACATCTTAATATTAGTGTGTCTGTGTGTACATTTTAATGTTAGTGTGTCTGTGTGTACATCTTAATATTAGTTTGTCTGTGTGTACATTTTAATGTTAGTGTGTCTGTGTGTACATCTTAATGTTAGTGTGTCTGTGTGTACATCTTAATGTAAGTGTGTACATCTTAATTATAGTGTGTCTGTGTGTACATCTTAATATTAGTGTGTCTGTGTGTACATCTTAATGTTAGTGTGTCTGTGTGTACATCTTAATGTAAGTGTGTACATCTTAATATTAGTGTGTCTGTGTGTACATCTCAATCTTAATGTGTCTGTGTGTACATCTTAATATTAGTGTGTCTTTGTGTACATCTTAATGTTAGTGTGTCTGTGTGTACATCTTAATGTAAGTGTGTACATCTCAGTGTTAGTGTTTCTGTGTGTACATTTTAATGTTAGTGTGTCTGTGTGTACATCTTAATGTTAGTGTGTCTGTGTGTACATCTTAATGTAAGTGTGTACATCTTAATATTAGTGTGTCTGTGTGTACATCTTAATGTAAGTGTGTACATCTTAATGTTAGTGTGTCTGTGTGTACATCTTAATGTAAGTGTGTACATCTTAATATTAGTGTGTCTGTGTGTACATCTTAATATTAGTGTGTCTTTGTGTACATCTTAATGTTAGTGTGTCTGTGTGTACATCTTAATGTAAGTGTGTACATCTTAGTGTTAGTGTGTCTGTGTGTACATCTTAATATTAGTGTGTCTGTGTGTACATTTTAATGTTAGTGTGTCTGTGTGTACATCTTAATATGAGTTTGTCTGTGTGTACATTTTAATGTTAGTGTATCTGTGTGTACATCTTAATGTTAGTGTGTCTGTGTGTGCATCTTAATGTAAGTGTGTACATTTTAATGTTAGTGTGTCTGTGTGTACATCTTAATATGAGTTTGTCTGTGTGTACATTTTAATGTTAGTGTATCTGTGTGTACATCTTAATGTTAGTGTGTCTGTGTGTGCATCTTAATGTAAGTGTGTACATCTTAATATTAGTGTGTCTGTGTGTACATCTTAATATTAGTGTTTCTGTGTGTACATCTTAATATTAGTGTGTCTGTGTGTACATTTTAATGTTAGTGTGTCTGTGTGTACATCTTAATGTTAGTGTGTCTGTGTGTACATCTTAATGTAAGTGTGTACATCTTAGTGTTAGTGTGTCTGTGTGTACATCTTAATATTAGTGTGTCTGTGTGTACATTTTAATGTTAGTGTGTCTGTGTGTACATCTTAATATTAGTGTGTCTGTGTGTACATTTTAATGTTAGTGTGTCTGTGTGTACATCTTAATATTAGTGTGTCTGTGTGTACATCTTAATGTAAGTGTGTACATCTTAGTGTTAGTGTGTCTTTGTGTACATCTTAATATTAGTGTGTCTGTGTGTACATTTTAATGTTAGTGTGTCCGTGTGTACATCTACATGTTAGTGTGTCTGTGTGTACATCTTAATGTTAGTGTGTCTGTGTGTACATCTTAATTTAAGTGTGTACATCTTAATATTAGTGTGTCTGTGTGTACATTTTAATGTTAGTGTGTCTGTGTGTACATCTTAATGTAAGTGTGTACATCTTAATATTAGTGTGTCTGTGTGTACATCTTAATATTAGTGTGTCTTTGTGTACATCTTAATGTTAGTGTGTCTGTGTGTACATCTTAATGTAAGTGTGTACATCTTAGTGTTAGTGTTTCTGTGTGTACATCTTAATATTAGTGTGTCTGTGTGTACATCTTAATATTAGTGTGTCTGTGTGTACATCTTAATATTAGTGTGTCTTTGTGTACATCTTAATGTTAGTGTGTCTGTGTGTACATCTTAATGTAAGTGTGTACATCTTAGTGTTAGTGTGTCTGTGTGTGCATCTTAATGTAAGTGTGTACATCTTAATATTAGTGTGTCTGTGTGTACATCTTAATATTAGTGTTTCTGTGTGTACATCTTAATATTAGTGTGTCTGTGTGTACATTTTAATGTTAGTGTGTCTGTGTGTACATCTTAATGTTAGTGTGTCTGTGTGTACATCTTAATGTAAGTGTGTACATCTTAGTGTTAGTGTGTCTGTGTGTACATCCTAATATTAGTGTGTCTGTGTGTACATTTTAATGTTAGTGTGTCTGTGTGTACATCTTAATATTAGTGTGTCTGTGTGTACATTTTAATGTTAGTGTGTCTGTGTGTACATCTTAATATTAGTGTGTCTGTGTGTACATCTTAATGTAAGTGTGTACATCTTAGTGTTAGTGTGTCTTTGTGTACATCTTAATATTAGTGTGTCTGTGTGTACATTTTAATGTTAGTGTGTCCGTGTGTACATCTACATGTTAGTGTGTCTGTGTGTACATCTTAATATTAGTGTGTCTTTGTGTACATCTTAATGTTAGTGTGTCTGTGTGTACATCTTAATTTAAGTGTGTACATCTTAATGTTAGTGTGTCTGTGTGTACATCTCAATCTTAATGTGTCTGTGTGTACATCTTAATATTAGTGTGTCTTTGTGTACATCTTAATGTTAGTGTGTCTGTGTGTACATCTTAATGTAAGTGTGTACATCTTAGTGTTAGTGTGTCTGTGTGTACATCTTAATATTAGTGTGTCTGTGTGTACATTTTAATGTTAGTGTGTCTGTGTGTACATCTTAATGTTAGTGTGTCTGTGTGTACATTTTAATGTTAGTGTGTCTGTGTGTACATCTTAATATTAGTGTGTCTGTGTGTACATCTTAATGTAAGTGTGTACATCTTAGTTTTAGTGTGTCTTTGTGTACATCTTAATATTAGTGTGTCTGTGTGTACATTTTAATGTTAGTGTGTCCGTGTGTACATCTACATGTTAGTGTGTCTGTGTGTACATCTTAATGTTAGTGTGTCTGTGTGTACATCTTAATATTAGTTTGTCTGTGTGTACATTTTAATGTTAGTGTGTCTGTGTGTACATCTTAGTGTTAGTTTGTCTTTGTGTACATCTTAATATTAGTGTGTCTGTGTGTACACTTTAATGTTAGTGTGTCCGTGTGTACATCTACATGTTAGTGTGTCTGTGTGTACATCTTAATATTAGTGTGTCTTTGTGTACATCTTAATGTTAGTGTGTCTGTGTGTACATCTTAATGTAAGTGTGTACATCTTAATATTAGTGTGTCTGTGTGTACATCTCAATCTTAATGTGTCTGTGTGTACATCTTAATGTTAGTGTGTCTGTGTGTACATCTTAATGTTAGTGTGTCTGTGTGTACATCTTAATGTAAGTGTGTACATCTTAATATTAGTGTGTCTGTGTGTACATCTCAATCTTAATGTGTCTGTGTGTACATCTTAATATTAGTGTGTCTTTGTGTACATCTTAATGTTAGTGTGTCTGTGTGTACATCTTAATGTAAGTGTGTACATCTCAGTGTTAGTGTGTCTGTGTGTACATTTTATTGTTAGTGTGTCTGTGTGTACATCTTAATGTTAGTGTGTCTGTGTGTACATCTTAATGTAAGTGTGTACATCTTAATATTAGTGTGTCTGTGTGTACATCTTAATATTAGTGTGTCTGTGTGTACATCTTAATATTAGTGTGTCTGTGTGTACATTTTAATGTTAGTGTGTCTGTGTGTACATCTTAATGTTAGTGTGTTTGTGTGTACATCTTAATGTAAGTGTGTACATCTTAGTGTTAGTGTGTCTGTGTGTACATCTTAATATTAGTGTGTCTGTGTGTACATTTTAATGTTAGTGTGTCTGTGTGTACATCTTAATATTAGTGTGTCTGTGTGTACATTTTAATGTTAGTGTGTCTGTGTGTACATCTTAATATTAGTGTGTCTGTGTGTACATCTTAATGTAAGTGTGTACATCTTAGTGTTAGTTTGTCTTTGTGTACATCTTAATATTAGTGTGTCTGTGTGTACACTTTAATGTTAGTGTGTCCGTGTGTACATCTACATGTTAGTGTGTCTGTGTGTACATCTTAATATTAGTGTGTCTTTGTGTACATCTTAATGTTAGTGTGTCTGTGTGTACATCTTAATGTAAGTGTGTACATCTTAATATTAGTGTGTCTGTGTGTACATCTCAATCTTAATGTGTCTGTGTGTACATCTTAATGTTAGTGTGTCTGTGTGTACATCTTAATGTTAGTGTGTCTGTGTGTACATCTTAATGTAAGTGTGTACATCTTAATATTAGTGTGTCTGTGTGTACATCTCAATCTTAATGTGTCTGTGTGTACATCTTAATATTAGTGTGTCTTTGTGTACATCTTAATGTTAGTGTGTCTGTGTGTACATCTTAATGTAAGTGTGTACATCTCAGTGTTAGTGTGTCTGTGTGTACATTTTATTGTTAGTGTGTCTGTGTGTACATCTTAATGTTAGTGTGTCTGTGTGTACATCTTAATGTAAGTGTGTACATCTTAGTGTTAGTGTGTCTGTGTGTACATCTTAATATTAGTGTGTCTTTGTGTACATCTTAATGTTAGTGTGTCTGTGTGTACATCTTAATGTAAATGTGTACATCTTAATATTAGTGTGTCTGTGTGTACATCTTAATATTAGTGTGTCTGCATCTTAATATTAGTGTGTGTACATCTTAATATTAGTGTGTCTGTGTGTACATTTTAATGTTAGTGTGTCTGTGTGTACATCTTAATATTAGTGTGTCTGTGTGTACATCTTAATGTAAGTGTGTACATCTTAATGTTAGTGTGTCTGTGTGTACATCTTAATGTAAGTGTGTACATCTTAATATTAGTGTGTCTGTGTGTACATCTTAATATTAGTGTGTCTTTGTGTACATCTTAACGTTAGTGTGTCTGTGTGTACATCTTAATGTAAGTGTGTACATCTTAGTGTTAGTGTGTCTGTGTGTACATCTTAATATTAGTGTGTCTGTGTGTACATTTTATTGTTAGTGTGTCTGTGTGTACATCCTAATATGAGTTTGTCTGTGTGTACATTTTAATGTTAGTGTATCTGTGTGTACATCTTAATGTTAGTGTGTCTGTGTGTGCATCTTTATATTAGTGTGTCTGTGTGTACATCTTAATATTAGTGTGTCTGTGTGTACATTTTAATGTTAGTGTGTCTGTGTGTACATCTTAATATTAGTTTGTCTGTGTGTACATTTTAATGTTAGTGTGTCTGTGTGTACATCTTAATGTTAGTGTGTCTGTGTGTACATCTTAATATTAGTGTGTCTGTGTGTACATCTTAATGTTAGTGTGTCTGTGTGTACATCTTAATGTAAGTGTGTACATCTTAGTCTTAGTGTGTCTGTGTGTACATCTTAATATTAGTGTGTCTATGTTTACATCTTAATGTTAGTGTGTCTGTGTGTACAACTAAATGTTAGTTTGTCTGTGTGTACATCTTAATGTAAGTGTGTACATCTTAATATTAGTGTGTCTGTGTGTACATCTTAATGTTAGTGTGTCTGTGTGTACATCTTAATGTAAGTGTGTACATCTTAGTCTTAGTGTGTCTGTGTGTACATCTTAATATTAGTGTTTCTATGTTTACATCTTAATATTAGTGTGTCTGTGTGTACATCTTAATGTTAGTGTGTCTGTGTGTACATCTTAATGAATGTGTGTACATCTTAATATTAGTGTGTCTGTGTGTACATCTTAATCTTAATGTGTCTGTGTGTACATCTTAATATTAGTGTGTCTGTGTGTACATCTTAATATTAGTGTGTCTTTGTGTACATCTTAATGTTAGTGTGTCTGTGTGTACATCTTAGTGTTAGTGTGTCTGTGTGTACATCTTAATATTAGTGTGTCTGTGTGTACATTTTAATGTTAGTGTGTCTGTGTGTACATCTTAATGTAAGTGTGTACATCTTAATATTAGTGTGTCTGTGTGTACATCTTAATATTAGTGTGTCTTTGTGTACATCTTAATGTTAGTGTGTCTGTGTGTACATCTTAATGTAAGTGTGTACATCTTAGTGTTAGTGTTTCTGTGTGTACATCTTAATATTAGTGTGTCTGTGTGTACATTTTAATGTTAGTGTGTCTGTGTGTACATCTTAATATTAGTTTGTCTGTGTGTACATTTTAATGTTAGTGTGTCTGTGTGTACATCTTAATGTTAGTGTGTCTGTGTGTACATCTTAATGTAAGTGTGTACATCTTAATTATAGTGTGTCTGTGTGTACATCTTAATATTAGTGTGTCTGTGTGTACATCTTAATGTTAGTGTGTCTGTGTGTACATCTTAATGTAAGTGTGTACATCTTAATATTAGTGTGTCTGTGTGTACATCTCAATCTTAATGTGTCTGTGTGTACATCTTAATATTAGTGTGTCTTTGTGTACATCTTAATGTTAGTGTGTCTGTGTGTACATCTTAATGTAAGTGTGTACATCTCAGTGTTAGTGTTTCTGTGTGTACATTTTAATGTTAGTGTGTCTGTGTGTACATCTTAATGTTAGTGTGTCTGTGTGTACATCTTAATGTAAGTGTGTACATCTTAATATTAGTGTGTCTGTGTGTACATCTTAATGTAAGTGTGTACATCTTAATGTTAGTGTGTCTGTGTGTACATCTTAATGTAAGTGTGTACATCTTAATATTAGTGTGTCTGTGTGTACATCTTAATATTAGTGTGTCTTTGTGTACATCTTAATGTTAGTGTGTCTGTGTGTACATCTTAATGTAAGTGTGTACATCTTAGTGTTAGTGTGTCTGTGTGTACATCTTAATATTAGTGTGTCTGTGTGTACATTTTAATGTTAGTGTGTCTGTGTGTACATCTTAATATGAGTTTGTCTGTGTGTACATTTTAATGTTAGTGTATCTGTGTGTACATCTTAATGTTAGTGTGTCTGTGTGTGCATCTTAATGTAAGTGTGTACATTTTAATGTTAGTGTGTCTGTGTGTACATCTTAATATGAGTTTGTCTGTGTGTACATTTTAATGTTAGTGTATCTGTGTGTACATCTTAATGTTAGTGTGTCTGTGTGTGCATCTTAATGTAAGTGTGTACATCTTAATATTAGTGTGTCTGTGTGTACATCTTAATATTAGTGTTTCTGTGTGTACATCTTAATATTAGTGTGTCTGTGTGTACATTTTAATGTTAGTGTGTCTGTGTGTACATCTTAATGTTAGTGTGTCTGTGTGTACATCTTAATGTAAGTGTGTACATCTTAGTGTTAGTGTGTCTGTGTGTACATCTTAATATTAGTGTGTCTGTGTGTACATTTTAATGTTAGTGTGTCTGTGTGTACATCTTAATATTAGTGTGTCTGTGTGTACATTTTAATGTTAGTGTGTCTGTGTGTACATCTTAATATTAGTGTGTCTGTGTGTACATCTTAATGTAAGTGTGTACATCTTAGTGTTAGTGTGTCTTTGTGTACATCTTAATATTAGTGTGTCTGTGTGTACATTTTAATGTTAGTGTGTCCGTGTGTACATCTACATGTTAGTGTGTCTGTGTGTACATCTTAATATTAGTGTGTCTTTGTGTACATCTTAATGTTAGTGTGTCTGTGTGTACATCTTAATGTAAGTGTGTACATCTTAATATTAGTGTGTCTGTGTGTACATCTCAATCTTAATGTGTCTGTGTGTACATCTTAATATTAGTGTGTCTTTGTGTACATCTTAATGTTAGTGTGTCTGTGTGTACATCTTAATGTAAGTGTGTACATCTTAGTGTTAGTGTGTCTGTGTGTACATCTTAATATTAGTGTGTCTGTGTGTACATTTTAATGTTAGTGTGTCTGTGTGTACATCTTAATGTTAGTGTGTCTGTGTGTACATTTTAATGTTAGTGTGTCTGTGTGTACATCTTAATATTAGTGTGTCTGTGTGTACATCTTAATGTAAGTGTGTACATCTTAGTGTTAGTGTGTCTTTGTGTACATCTTAATATTAGTGTGTCTGTGTGTACATTTTAATGTTAGTGTGTCCGTGTGTACATCTACATGTTAGTGTGTCTGTGTGTACATCTTAATATTAGTGTGTCTGTATGTACATTTTAATGTTAGTGTGTCTGTGTGTACATCTTAATATTAGTGTGTCTGTGTGTACATCTTAATGTAAGTGTGTACATCTTAGTGTTAGTGTGTCTTTGTGTACATCTTAATATTAGTGTGTCTGTGTGTACACTTTAATGTTAGTGTGTCCGTGTGTACATCTACATGTTAGTGTGTCTGTGTGTACATCTTAATATTAGTGTGTCTTTGTGTACATCTTAATGTTAGTGTGTCTGTGTGTACATCTTAATGTAAGTGTGTACATCTTAATATTAGTGTGTCTGTGTGTACATCTCAATCTTAATGTGTCTGTGTGTACATCTTAATGTTAGTGTGTCTGTGTGTACATCTTAATGTTAGTGTGTCTGTGTGTACATCTTAATGTAAGTGTGTACATCTTAATATTAGTGTGTCTGTGTGTACATCTCAATCTTAATGTGTCTGTGTGTACATCTTAATATTAGTGTGTCTTTGTGTACATCTTAATGTTAGTGTGTCTGTGTGTACATCTTAATGTAAATGTGTACATCTTAATATTAGTGTGTCTGTGTGTACATCTTAATATTAGTGTGTCTGTGTGTGCATCTTAATATTAGTGTGTGTACATCTTAATATTAGTGTGTCTGTGTGTACATTTTAATGTTAGTGTGTCTGTGTGTACATCTTAATATTAGTGTGTCTGTGTGTACATCTTAATGTAAGTGTGTACATCTTAATATTAGTGTGTCTGTGTGTACATCTTAATGTTAGTGTGTCTGTGTGTACATCTTAATGTAAGTGTGTACATCTTAATATTAGTGTGTCTGTGTGTACATCTTAATATTAGTGTGTCTTTGTGTACATCTTAATGTTAGTGTGTCTGTGTGTACATCTTAATGTAAGTGTGTACATCTTAGTGTTAGTGTGTCTGTGTGTACATCTTAATATTAGTGTGTCTGTGTGTACATCTTAATATGAGTTTGTCTGTGTGTACATTTTAATGTTAGTGTATCTGTGTGTACATCTTAATGTTAGTGTGTCTGTGTGTGCATCTTAATATTAGTGTGTCTGTGTGTACATCTTAATATTAGTGTGTCTGTGTGTACATTTTAATGTTAGTGTGTCTGTGTGTACATCTTAATGTTAGTGTGTATGTGTGTACATCTTAATGTAAGTGTGTACATCTTAGTGTTAGTGTGTCTGTGTGTACATCTTAATATTAGTGTGTCTGTGTGTACATTTTAATGTTAGTGTGTCTGTGTGTACATCTTAATATTAGTGTGTCTGTGTGTACATTTTAATGTTAGTGTGTCTGTGTGTACATCTTAATATTAGTGTGTCTGTGTGTACATCTTATTGTAAGTGTGTCCATCTTAGTGTTAGTGTGTCTTTGTGTGCATCTTAATATTAGTGTGTCTGTGTGTACATTTTAATGTTAGTGTGTCCGTGTGTACATCTACATGTTAGTGTGTCTGTGTGTACATCTTAATATTAGTGTGTCTTTGTGTACATCTTAATGTTAGTGTGTCTGTGTGTACATCTTAATGTAAGTGTGTACATCTTAATATTAGTGTGTCTGTGTGTACATCTCAATCTTAATGTGTCTGTGAGTACATCTTAATATTAGTGTGTCTTTGTGTACATCTTAATGTTAGTGTGTCTGTGTGTACATCTTAATGTAAGTGTGTACATCTTAGTGTTAGTGTGTCTGTGTGTACATCTTAATATTAGTGTGTCTGTGTGTACATTTTAATGTTAGTGTGTCTGTGTGTACATCTTAATGTTAGTGTGTCTGTGTGTACATTTTAATGTTAGTGTGTCTGTGTGTACATCTTAATATTAGTGTGTCTGTGTGTACATCTTAATGTAAGTGTGTACATCTTAGTGTTAGTGTGTCTTTGTGTACATCTTAATATTAGTGTGTCTGTGTGTACATTTTAATGTTAGTGTGTCCCTGTGTACATCTACATGTTAGTGTGTCTGTGTGTACATCTTAATATTAGTGTGTCTTTGTGTACATCTTAATGTTAGTGTGTCTGTGTGTACATCTTAATGTAAATGTGTACATCTTAATATTAGTGTGTCTGTGTGTACATCTTAATATTAGTGTGTCTGTGTGTACATCTTAATATTAGTGTGTGTACATCTTAATATTAGTGTGTCTGTGTGTACATTTTAATGTTAGTGTGTCTGTGTGTACATCTTAATATTAGTGTGTCTGTGTGTACATCTTAATGTAAGTGTGTACATCTTAATATTAGTGTGTCTGTGTGTACATCTTAATGTTAGTGTGTCTGTGTGTACATCTTAATGTAAGTGTGTACATCTTAATATTAGTGTGTCTGTGTGTACATCTTAATATTAGTGTGTCTTTGTGTACATCTTAATGTTAGTGTGTCTGTGTGTACATCTTAATGTAAGTGTGTACATCTTAGTGTTAGTGTGTCTGTGTGTACATCTTAATATTAGTGTGTCTGTGTGTACATCTTAATGTTAGTGTGTCTGTGTGTACATCTTAATATTAGTGTGTCTTTGTGTACATCTTAATGTTAGTGTGTCTGTGTGTACATCTTAATGTAAGTGTGTACATCTTAGTGTTAGTGTGTCTGTGTGTACATCTTAATATTAGTGTGTCTGTGTGTACATCTTAATATGAGTTTGTCTGTGTGTACATTTTAATGTTAGTGTATCTGTGTGTACATCTTAATGTTAGTGTGTCTGTGTGTGCATCTTAATATTAGTGTGTCTGTGTGTACATCTTAATATTAGTGTGTCTGTGTGTACATTTTAATGTTAGTGTGTCTGTGTGTACATCTTAATGTTAGTGTGTATGTGTGTACATCTTAATGTAAGTGTGTACATCTTAGTGTTAGTGTGTCTGTGTGTACATCTTAATATTAGTGTGTCTGTGTGTACATCTTAATGTTAGTGTGTCTGTGTGTACATCTTAATGTAAGTGTGTACATCTTAGTGTTAGTGTGTCTGTGTGTGCATCTTAATGTAAGTGTGTACATCTTAATATTAGTGTGTCTGTGTGTACATCTTAATATTAGTGTTTCTGTGTGTACATCTTAATATTAGTGTGTCTGTGTGTACATTTTAATGTTAGTGTGTCTGTGTGTACATCTTAATGTTAGTGTGTCTGTGTGTACATCTTAATGTAAGTGTGTACATCTTAGTGTTAGTGTGTCTGTGTGTACATCCTAATATTAGTGTGTCTGTGTGTACATTTTAATGTTAGTGTGTCTGTGTGTACATCTTAATATTAGTGTGTCTGTGTGTACATTTTAATGTTAGTGTGTCTGTGTGTACATCTTAATATTAGTGTGTCTGTGTGTACATCTTAATGTAAGTGTGTACATCTTAGTGTTAGTGTGTCTTTGTGTACATCTTAATATTAGTGTGTCTGTGTGTACATTTTAATGTTAGTGTGTCCGTGTGTACATCTACATGTTAGTGTGTCTGTGTGTACATCTTAATATTAGTGTGTCTTTGTGTACATCTTAATGTTAGTGTGTCTGTGTGTACATCTTAATTTAAGTGTGTACATCTTAATGTTAGTGTGTCTGTGTGTACATCTCAATCTTAATGTGTCTGTGTGTACATCTTAATATTAGTGTGTCTTTGTGTACATCTTAATGTTAGTGTGTCTGTGTGTACATCTTAATGTAAGTGTGTACATCTTAGTGTTAGTGTGTCTGTGTGTACATCTTAATATTAGTGTGTCTGTGTGTACATTTTAATGTTAGTGTGTCTGTGTGTACATCTTAATGTTAGTGTGTCTGTGTGTACATTTTAATGTTAGTGTGTCTGTGTGTACATCTTAATATTAGTGTGTCTGTGTGTACATCTTAATGTAAGTGTGTACATCTTAGTTTTAGTGTGTCTTTGTGTACATCTTAATATTAGTGTGTCTGTGTGTACATTTTAATGTTAGTGTGTCCGTGTGTACATCTACATGTTAGTGTGTCTGTGTGTACATCTTAATGTTAGTGTGTCTGTGTGTACATCTTAATATTAGTTTGTCTGTGTGTACATTTTAATGTTAGTGTGTCTGTGTGTACATCTTAGTGTTAGTTTGTCTTTGTGTACATCTTAATATTAGTGTGTCTGTGTGTACACTTTAATGTTAGTGTGTCCGTGTGTACATCTACATGTTAGTGTGTCTGTGTGTACATCTTAATATTAGTGTGTCTTTGTGTACATCTTAATGTTAGTGTGTCTGTGTGTACATCTTAATGTAAGTGTGTACATCTTAATATTAGTGTGTCTGTGTGTACATCTCAATCTTAATGTGTCTGTGTGTACATCTTAATGTTAGTGTGTCTGTGTGTACATCTTAATGTTAGTGTGTCTGTGTGTACATCTTAATGTAAGTGTGTACATCTTAATATTAGTGTGTCTGTGTGTACATCTCAATCTTAATGTGTCTGTGTGTACATCTTAATATTAGTGTGTCTTTGTGTACATCTTAATGTTAGTGTGTCTGTGTGTACATCTTAATGTAAGTGTGTACATCTCAGTGTTAGTGTGTCTGTGTGTACATTTTATTGTTAGTGTGTCTGTGTGTACATCTTAATGTTAGTGTGTCTGTGTGTACATCTTAATGTAAGTGTGTACATCTTAATATTAGTGTGTCTGTGTGTACATCTTAATATTAGTGTGTCTGTGTGTACATCTTAATATTAGTGTGTCTGTGTGTACATTTTAATGTTAGTGTGTCTGTGTGTACATCTTAATGTTAGTGTGTTTGTGTGTACATCTTAATGTAAGTGTGTACATCTTAGTGTTAGTGTGTCTGTGTGTACATCTTAATATTAGTGTGTCTGTGTGTACATTTTAATGTTAGTGTGTCTGTGTGTACATCTTAATATTAGTGTGTCTGTGTGTACATTTTAATGTTAGTGTGTCTGTGTGTACATCTTAATATTAGTGTGTCTGTGTGTACATCTTAATGTAAGTGTGTACATCTTAGTGTTAGTTTGTCTTTGTGTACATCTTAATATTAGTGTGTCTGTGTGTACACTTTAATGTTAGTGTGTCCGTGTGTACATCTACATGTTAGTGTGTCTGTGTGTACATCTTAATATTAGTGTGTCTTTGTGTACATCTTAATGTTAGTGTGTCTGTGTGTACATCTTAATGTAAGTGTGTACATCTTAATATTAGTGTGTCTGTGTGTACATCTCAATCTTAATGTGTCTGTGTGTACATCTTAATGTTAGTGTGTCTGTGTGTACATCTTAATGTTAGTGTGTCTGTGTGTACATCTTAATGTAAGTGTGTACATCTTAATATTAGTGTGTCTGTGTGTACATCTCAATCTTAATGTGTCTGTGTGTACATCTTAATATTAGTGTGTCTTTGTGTACATCTTAATGTTAGTGTGTCTGTGTGTACATCTTAATGTAAGTGTGTACATCTCAGTGTTAGTGTGTCTGTGTGTACATTTTATTGTTAGTGTGTCTGTGTGTACATCTTAATGTTAGTGTGTCTGTGTGTACATCTTAATGTAAGTGTGTACATCTTAGTGTTAGTGTGTCTGTGTGTACATCTTAATATTAGTGTGTCTTTGTGTACATCTTAATGTTAGTGTGTCTGTGTGTACATCTTAATGTAAATGTGTACATCTTAATATTAGTGTGTCTGTGTGTACATCTTAATATTAGTGTGTCTGCATCTTAATATTAGTGTGTGTACATCTTAATATTAGTGTGTCTGTGTGTACATTTTAATGTTAGTGTGTCTGTGTGTACATCTTAATATTAGTGTGTCTGTGTGTACATCTTAATGTAAGTGTGTACATCTTAATGTTAGTGTGTCTGTGTGTACATCTTAATGTAAGTGTGTACATCTTAATATTAGTGTGTCTGTGTGTACATCTTAATATTAGTGTGTCTTTGTGTACATCTTAACGTTAGTGTGTCTGTGTGTACATCTTAATGTAAGTGTGTACATCTTAGTGTTAGTGTGTCTGTGTGTACATCTTAATATTAGTGTGTCTGTGTGTACATTTTATTGTTAGTGTGTCTGTGTGTACATCCTAATATGAGTTTGTCTGTGTGTACATTTTAATGTTAGTGTATCTGTGTGTACATCTTAATGTTAGTGTGTCTGTGTGTGCATCTTTATATTAGTGTGTCTGTGTGTACATCTTAATATTAGTGTGTCTGTGTGTACATTTTAATGTTAGTGTGTCTGTGTGTACATCTTAATATTAGTTTGTCTGTGTGTACATTTTAATGTTAGTGTGTCTGTGTGTACATCTTAATGTTAGTGTGTCTGTGTGTACATCTTAATATTAGTGTGTCTGTGTGTACATCTTAATGTTAGTGTGTCTGTGTGTACATCTTAATGTAAGTGTGTACATCTTAGTCTTAGTGTGTCTGTGTGTACATCTTAATATTAGTGTGTCTATGTTTACATCTTAATGTTAGTGTGTCTGTGTGTACAACTAAATGTTAGTTTGTCTGTGTGTACATCTTAATGTAAGTGTGTACATCTTAATATTAGTGTGTCTGTGTGTACATCTTAATGTTAGTGTGTCTGTGTGTACATCTTAATGTAAGTGTGTACATCTTAGTCTTAGTGTGTCTGTGTGTACATCTTAATATTAGTGTTTCTATGTTTACATCTTAATATTAGTGTGTCTGTGTGTACATCTTAATGTTAGTGTGTCTGTGTGTACATCTTAATGAATGTGTGTACATCTTAATATTAGTGTGTCTGTGTGTACATCTTAATCTTAATGTGTCTGTGTGTACATCTTAATATTAGTGTGTCTGTGTGTACATCTTAATATTAGTGTGTCTTTGTGTACATCTTAATGTTAGTGTGTCTGTGTGTACATCTTAGTGTTAGTGTGTCTGTGTGTACATCTTAATATTAGTGTGTCTGTGTGTACATTTTAATGTTAGTGTGTCTGTGTGTACATCTTAATGTAAGTGTGTACATCTTAATATTAGTGTGTCTGTGTGTACATCTTAATATTAGTGTGTCTTTGTGTACATCTTAATGTTAGTGTGTCTGTGTGTACATCTTAATGTAAGTGTGTACATCTTAGTGTTAGTGTTTCTGTGTGTACATCTTAATATTAGTGTGTCTGTGTGTACATTTTAATGTTAGTGTGTCTGTGTGTACATCTTAATATTAGTTTGTCTGTGTGTACATTTTAATGTTAGTGTGTCTGTGTGTACATCTTAATGTTAGTGTGTCTGTGTGTACATCTTAATGTAAGTGTGTACATCTTAATTATAGTGTGTCTGTGTGTACATCTTAATATTAGTGTGTCTGTGTGTACATCTTAATGTTAGTGTGTCTGTGTGTACATCTTAATGTAAGTGTGTACATCTTAATATTAGTGTGTCTGTGTGTACATCTCAATCTTAATGTGTCTGTGTGTACATCTTAATATTAGTGTGTCTTTGTGTACATCTTAATGTTAGTGTGTCTGTGTGTACATCTTAATGTAAGTGTGTACATCTCAGTGTTAGTGTTTCTGTGTGTACATTTTAATGTTAGTGTGTCTGTGTGTACATCTTAATGTTAGTGTGTCTGTGTGTACATCTTAATGTAAGTGTGTACATCTTAATATTAGTGTGTCTGTGTGTACATCTTAATGTAAGTGTGTACATCTTAATGTTAGTGTGTCTGTGTGTACATCTTAATGTAAGTGTGTACATCTTAATATTAGTGTGTCTGTGTGTACATCTTAATATTAGTGTGTCTTTGTGTACATCTTAATGTTAGTGTGTCTGTGTGTACATCTTAATGTAAGTGTGTACATCTTAGTGTTAGTGTGTCTGTGTGTACATCTTAATATTAGTGTGTCTGTGTGTACATTTTAATGTTAGTGTGTCTGTGTGTACATCTTAATATGAGTTTGTCTGTGTGTACATTTTAATGTTAGTGTATCTGTGTGTACATCTTAATGTTAGTGTGTCTGTGTGTGCATCTTAATGTAAGTGTGTACATTTTAATGTTAGTGTGTCTGTGTGTACATCTTAATATGAGTTTGTCTGTGTGTACATTTTAATGTTAGTGTATCTGTGTGTACATCTTAATGTTAGTGTGTCTGTGTGTGCATCTTAATGTAAGTGTGTACATCTTAATATTAGTGTGTCTGTGTGTACATCTTAATATTAGTGTTTCTGTGTGTACATCTTAATATTAGTGTGTCTGTGTGTACATTTTAATGTTAGTGTGTCTGTGTGTACATCTTAATGTTAGTGTGTCTGTGTGTACATCTTAATGTAAGTGTGTACATCTTAGTGTTAGTGTGTCTGTGTGTACATCTTAATATTAGTGTGTCTGTGTGTACATTTTAATGTTAGTGTGTCTGTGTGTACATCTTAATATTAGTGTGTCTGTGTGTACATTTTAATGTTAGTGTGTCTGTGTGTACATCTTAATATTAGTGTGTCTGTGTGTACATCTTAATGTAAGTGTGTACATCTTAGTGTTAGTGTGTCTTTGTGTACATCTTAATATTAGTGTGTCTGTGTGTACATTTTAATGTTAGTGTGTCCGTGTGTACATCTACATGTTAGTGTGTCTGTGTGTACATCTTAATATTAGTGTGTCTTTGTGTACATCTTAATGTTAGTGTGTCTGTGTGTACATCTTAATGTAAGTGTGTACATCTTAATATTAGTGTGTCTGTGTGTACATCTCAATCTTAATGTGTCTGTGTGTACATCTTAATATTAGTGTGTCTTTGTGTACATCTTAATGTTAGTGTGTCTGTGTGTACATCTTAATGTAAGTGTGTACATCTTAGTGTTAGTGTGTCTGTGTGTACATCTTAATATTAGTGTGTCTGTGTGTACATTTTAATGTTAGTGTGTCTGTGTGTACATCTTAATGTTAGTGTGTCTGTGTGTACATTTTAATGTTAGTGTGTCTGTGTGTACATCTTAATATTAGTGTGTCTGTGTGTACATCTTAATGTAAGTGTGTACATCTTAGTGTTAGTGTGTCTTTGTGTACATCTTAATATTAGTGTGTCTGTGTGTACATTTTAATGTTAGTGTGTCCGTGTGTACATCTACATGTTAGTGTGTCTGTGTGTACATCTTAATATTAGTGTGTCTGTATGTACATTTTAATGTTAGTGTGTCTGTGTGTACATCTTAATATTAGTGTGTCTGTGTGTACATCTTAATGTAAGTGTGTACATCTTAGTGTTAGTGTGTCTTTGTGTACATCTTAATATTAGTGTGTCTGTGTGTACACTTTAATGTTAGTGTGTCCGTGTGTACATCTACATGTTAGTGTGTCTGTGTGTACATCTTAATATTAGTGTGTCTTTGTGTACATCTTAATGTTAGTGTGTCTGTGTGTACATCTTAATGTAAGTGTGTACATCTTAATATTAGTGTGTCTGTGTGTACATCTCAATCTTAATGTGTCTGTGTGTACATCTTAATGTTAGTGTGTCTGTGTGTACATCTTAATGTTAGTGTGTCTGTGTGTACATCTTAATGTAAGTGTGTACATCTTAATATTAGTGTGTCTGTGTGTACATCTCAATCTTAATGTGTCTGTGTGTACATCTTAATATTAGTGTGTCTTTGTGTACATCTTAATGTTAGTGTGTCTGTGTGTACATCTTAATGTAAATGTGTACATCTTAATATTAGTGTGTCTGTGTGTACATCTTAATATTAGTGTGTCTGTGTGTGCATCTTAATATTAGTGTGTGTACATCTTAATATTAGTGTGTCTGTGTGTACATTTTAATGTTAGTGTGTCTGTGTGTACATCTTAATATTAGTGTGTCTGTGTGTACATCTTAATGTAAGTGTGTACATCTTAATATTAGTGTGTCTGTGTGTACATCTTAATGTTAGTGTGTCTGTGTGTACATCTTAATGTAAGTGTGTACATCTTAATATTAGTGTGTCTGTGTGTACATCTTAATATTAGTGTGTCTTTGTGTACATCTTAATGTTAGTGTGTCTGTGTGTACATCTTAATGTAAGTGTGTACATCTTAGTGTTAGTGTGTCTGTGTGTACATCTTAATATTAGTGTGTCTGTGTGTACATCTTAATATGAGTTTGTCTGTGTGTACATTTTAATGTTAGTGTATCTGTGTGTACATCTTAATGTTAGTGTGTCTGTGTGTGCATCTTAATATTAGTGTGTCTGTGTGTACATCTTAATATTAGTGTGTCTGTGTGTACATTTTAATGTTAGTGTGTCTGTGTGTACATCTTAATGTTAGTGTGTATGTGTGTACATCTTAATGTAAGTGTGTACATCTTAGTGTTAGTGTGTCTGTGTGTACATCTTAATATTAGTGTGTCTGTGTGTACATTTTAATGTTAGTGTGTCTGTGTGTACATCTTAATATTAGTGTGTCTGTGTGTACATTTTAATGTTAGTGTGTCTGTGTGTACATCTTAATATTAGTGTGTCTGTGTGTACATCTTATTGTAAGTGTGTCCATCTTAGTGTTAGTGTGTCTTTGTGTGCATCTTAATATTAGTGTGTCTGTGTGTACATTTTAATGTTAGTGTGTCCGTGTGTACATCTACATGTTAGTGTGTCTGTGTGTACATCTTAATATTAGTGTGTCTTTGTGTACATCTTAATGTTAGTGTGTCTGTGTGTACATCTTAATGTAAGTGTGTACATCTTAATATTAGTGTGTCTGTGTGTACATCTCAATCTTAATGTGTCTGTGAGTACATCTTAATATTAGTGTGTCTTTGTGTACATCTTAATGTTAGTGTGTCTGTGTGTACATCTTAATGTAAGTGTGTACATCTTAGTGTTAGTGTGTCTGTGTGTACATCTTAATATTAGTGTGTCTGTGTGTACATTTTAATGTTAGTGTGTCTGTGTGTACATCTTAATGTTAGTGTGTCTGTGTGTACATTTTAATGTTAGTGTGTCTGTGTGTACATCTTAATATTAGTGTGTCTGTGTGTACATCTTAATGTAAGTGTGTACATCTTAGTGTTAGTGTGTCTTTGTGTACATCTTAATATTAGTGTGTCTGTGTGTACATTTTAATGTTAGTGTGTCCCTGTGTACATCTACATGTTAGTGTGTCTGTGTGTACATCTTAATATTAGTGTGTCTTTGTGTACATCTTAATGTTAGTGTGTCTGTGTGTACATCTTAATGTAAATGTGTACATCTTAATATTAGTGTGTCTGTGTGTACATCTTAATATTAGTGTGTCTGTGTGTACATCTTAATATTAGTGTGTGTACATCTTAATATTAGTGTGTCTGTGTGTACATTTTAATGTTAGTGTGTCTGTGTGTACATCTTAATATTAGTGTGTCTGTGTGTACATCTTAATGTAAGTGTGTACATCTTAATATTAGTGTGTCTGTGTGTACATCTTAATGTTAGTGTGTCTGTGTGTACATCTTAATGTAAGTGTGTACATCTTAATATTAGTGTGTCTGTGTGTACATCTTAATATTAGTGTGTCTTTGTGTACATCTTAATGTTAGTGTGTCTGTGTGTACATCTTAATGTAAGTGTGTACATCTTAGTGTTAGTGTGTCTGTGTGTACATCTTAATATTAGTGTGTCTGTGTGTACATCTTAATGTTAGTGTGTCTGTGTGTACATCTTAATATTAGTGTGTCTTTGTGTACATCTTAATGTTAGTGTGTCTGTGTGTACATCTTAATGTAAGTGTGTACATCTTAGTGTTAGTGTGTCTGTGTGTACATCTTAATATTAGTGTGTCTGTGTGTACATCTTAATATGAGTTTGTCTGTGTGTACATTTTAATGTTAGTGTATCTGTGTGTACATCTTAATGTTAGTGTGTCTGTGTGTGCATCTTAATATTAGTGTGTCTGTGTGTACATCTTAATATTAGTGTGTCTGTGTGTACATTTTAATGTTAGTGTGTCTGTGTGTACATCTTAATGTTAGTGTGTATGTGTGTACATCTTAATGTAAGTGTGTACATCTTAGTGTTAGTGTGTCTGTGTGTACATCTTAATATTAGTGTGTCTGTGTGTACATTTTAATGTTAGTGTGTCTGTGTGTACATCTTAATATTAGTGTGTCTGTGTGTACATTTTAATGTTAGTGTGTCTGTGTGTACATCTTAATATTAGTGTGTCTGTGTGTACATCTTAATGTAAGTGTGTACATCTTAGTGTTAGTGTGTCTTTGTGTGCATCTTAATATTAGTGTGTCTGTGTGTACATTTTAATGTTAGTGTGTCCGTGTGTACATCTACATGTTAGTGTGTCTGTGTGTACATCTTAATATTAGTGTGTCTTTGTGTACATCTTAATGTTAGTGTGTCTGTGTGTACATCTTAATGTAAGTGTGTACATCTTAATATTAGTGTGTCTGTGTGTACATCTCAATCTTAATGTGTCTGTGAGTACATCTTAATATTAGTGTGTCTTTGTGTACATCTTAATGTTAGTGTGTCTGTGTGTACATCTTAATGTAAGTGTGTACATCTTAGTGTTAGTGTGTCTGTGTGTACATCTTAATATTAGTGTGTCTGTGTGTACATTTTAATGTTAGTGTGTCTGTGTGTACATCTTAATGTTAGTGTGTCTGTGTGTACATTTTAATGTTAGTGTGTCTGTGTGTACATCTTAATATTAGTGTGTCTGTGTGTACATCTTAATGTAAGTGTGTACATCTTAGTGTTAGTGTGTCTTTGTGTACATCTTAATATTAGTGTTCTGTGTGTACATTTTAATGTTAGTGTGTCCCTGTGTACATCTACATGTTAGTGTGTCTGTGTGTACATCTTAATATTAGTGTGTCTTTGTGTACATCTTAATGTTAGTGTGTCTGTGTGTACATCTTAATGTAAATGTGTACATCTTAATATTAGTGTGTCTGTGTGTACATCTTAATATTAGTGTGTCTGTGTGTACATCTTAATATTAGTGTGTGTACATCTTAATATTAGTGTGTCTGTGTGTACATTTTAATGTTAGTGTGTCTGTGTGTACATCTTAATATTAGTGTGTCTGTGTGTACATCTTAATGTAAGTGTGTACATCTTAATATTAGTGTGTCTGTGTGTACATCTTAATGTTAGTGTGTCTGTGTGTACATCTTAATGTAAGTGTGTACATCTTAATATTAGTGTGTCTGTGTGTACATCTTAATATTAGTGTGTCTTTGTGTACATCTTAATGTTAGTGTGTCTGTGTGTACATCTTAATGTAAGTGTGTACATCTTAGTGTTAGTGTGTCTGTGTGTACATCTTAATATTAGTGTGTCTGTTTGTACATCTTAATGTAAGTGTGTACATCTTAGTGTTAGTGTGTCTTTGTGTACATCTTAATATTAGTGTGTCTGTGTGTACATCTTAATGTAAGTGTGTCCATCTTAGTGTAAGTGTGTCTTTGTGTGCATCTTAATATTAGTGTGTCTGTGTGTACATTTTAATGTTAGTGTGTCTGTGTGTACATCTTAATGTTAGTGTGTATGTGTGTACATCTTAATGTAAGTGTGTACATCTTAGTGTTAGTGTGTCTGTGTGTGCATCTTAATGTAAGTGTGTACATCTTAATATTAGTGTGTCTGTGTGTACATCTTAATATTAGTGTTTCTGTGTGTACATCTTAATATTAGTGTGTCTGTGTGTACATTTTAATGTTAGTGTGTCTGTGTGTACATCTTAATGTTAGTGTGTCTGTGTGTACATCTTAATGTAAGTGTGTACATCTTAGTGTTAGTGTGTCTGTGTGTACATCTTAATATTAGTGTGTCTGTGTGTACATTTTAATGTTAGTGTGTCTGTGTGTACATCTTAATGTTAGTGTGTCTGTGTGTACATTTTAATGTTAGTGTGTCTGTGTGTACATCTTAATATTAGTGTGTCTGTGTGTACATCTTAATGTAAGTGTGTACATCTTAGTGTTAGTGTGTCTTTGTGTACATCTTAATATTAGTGTGTCTGTGTGTACATTTTAATGTTAGTGTGTCCGTGTGTACATCTACATGTTAGTGTGTCTGTGTGTACATCTTAATATTAGTGTGTCTTTGTGTACATCTTAATGTTAGTGTGTCTGTGTGTACATCTTAATGTAAGTGTGTACATCTTAATATTAGTGTGTCTGTGTGTACATCTCAATCTTAATGTGTCTGTGTGTACATCTTAATATTAGTGTGTCTTTGTGTACATCTTAATGTTAGTGTGTCTGTGTGTACATCTTAATGTAAGTGTGTACATCTTAGTGTTAGTGTGTCTGTGTGTACATCTTAATATTAGTGTGTCTGTGTGTACATTTTAATGTTAGTGTGTCTGTGTGTACATCTTAATGTTAGTGTGTCTGTGTGTACATTTTAATGTTAGTGTGTCTGTGTGTACATCTTAATATTAGTGTGTCTGTGTGTACATCTTAATGTAAGTGTGTACATCTTAGTGTTAGTGTGTCTTTGTGTACATCTTAATATTAGTGTGTCTGTGTGTACATTTTAATGTTAGTGTGTCCGTGTGTACATCTACATGTTAGTGTGTCTGTGTGTACATCTTAATGTTAGTGTGTCTGTGTGTACATCTTAATATTAGTTTGTCTGTGTGTACATTTTAATGTTAGTGTGTCTGTGTGTACATCTTAATATGAGTTTGTCTGTGTGTACATTTTAATGTTAGTGTATCTGTGTGTACATCTTAATGTTAGTGTGTCTGTGTGTGCATCTTAATGTAAGTGTGTACATCTTAATATTAGTGTGTCTGTGTGTACATCTTAATATTAGTGTGTCTGTGTGTACATCTTAATATTAGTGTGTCTGTGTGTACATTTTAATGTTAGTGTGTCTGTGTGTACATCTTAATGTTAGTGTGTTTGTGTGTACATCTTAATGTAAGTGTGTACATCTTAGTGTTAGTGTGTCTGTGTGTACATCTTAATATTAGTGTGTCTGTGTGTACATTTTAATGTTAGTGTGTCTGTGTGTACATCTTAATATTAGTGTGTCTGTATGTACATTTTAATGTTAGTGTGTCTGTGTGTACATCTTAATATTAGTGTGTCTGTGTGTACATCTTAATGTAAGTGTGTACATCTTAGTGTTAGTGTGTCTTTGTGTACATCTTAATATTAGTGTGTCTGTGTGTACATTTTAATGTTAGTGTGTCCGTGTGTACATCTACATGTTAGTGTGTCTGTGTGTACATCTTAATATTAGTGTGTCTTTGTGTACATCTTAATGTTAGTGTGTCTGTGTGTACATCTTAATGTAAGTGTGTACATCTTAATATTAGTGTGTCTGTGTGTACATCTCAATCTTAATGTGTCTGTGTGTACATCTTAATATTAGTGTGTCTTTGTGTACATCTTAATGTTAGTGTGTCTGTGTGTACATCTTAATGTAAGTGTGTACATCTTAGTGTTAGTGTGTCTGTGTGTACATCTTAATATTAGTGTGTCTGTGTGTACATTTTAATGTTAGTGTGTCTGTGTGTACATCTTAATGTTAGTGTGTCTGTGTGTACATTTTAATGTTAGTGTGTCTGTGTGTACATCTTAATATTAGTGTGTCTGTGTGTACATCTTAATGTAAGTGTGTACATCTTAGTGTTAGTGTGTCTTTGTGTACATCTTAATATTAGTGTGTCTGTGTGTACATTTTAATGTTAGTGTGTCCGTGTGTACATCTACATGTTAGTGTGTCTGTGTGTACATCTTAATGTTAGTGTGTCTGTGTGTACATCTTAATATTAGTTTGTCTGTGTGTACATTTTAATGTTAGTGTGTCTGTGTGTACATCTTAATATGAGTTTGTCTGTGTGTACATTTTAATGTTAGTGTATCTGTGTGTACATCTTAATGTTAGTGTGTCTGTGTGTGCATCTTAATGTAAGTGTGTACATCTTAATATTAGTGTGTCTGTGTGTACATCTTAATATTAGTGTGTCTGTGTGTACATCTTAATATTAGTGTGTCTGTGTGTACATTTTAATGTTAGTGTGTCTGTGTGTACATCTTAATGTTAGTGTGTTTGTGTGTACATCTTAATGTAAGTGTGTACATCTTAGTGTTAGTGTGTCTGTGTGTACATCTTAATATTAGTGTGTCTGTGTGTACATTTTAATGTTAGTGTGTCTGTGTGTACATCTTAATATTAGTGTGTCTGTATGTACATTTTAATGTTAGTGTGTCTGTGTGTACATCTTAATATTAGTGTGTCTGTGTGTACATCTTAATGTAAGTGTGTACATCTTAGTGTTAGTGTGTCTTTGTGTACATCTTAATATTAGTGTGTCTGTGTGTACACTTTAATGTTAGTGTGTCCGTGTGTACATCTACATGTTAGTGTGTCTGTGTGTACATCTTAATATTAGTGTGTCTTTGTGTACATCTTAATGTTAGTGTGTCTGTGTGTACATCTTAATGTAAGTGTGTACATCTTAATATTAGTGTGTCTGTGTGTACATCTCAATCTTAATGTGTCTGTGTGTACATCTTAATGTTAGTGTGTCTGTGTGTACATCTTAATGTTAGTGTGTCTGTGTGTACATCTTAATGTAAGTGTGTACATCTTAATATTAGTGTGTCTGTGTGTACATCTCAATCTTAATGTGTCTGTGTGTACATCTTAATATTAGTGTGTCTTTGTGTACATCTTAATGTTAGTGTGTCTGTGTGTACATCTTAATGTAAATGTGTACATCTTAATATTAGTGTGTCTGTGTGTACATCTTAATATTAGTGTGTCTGTGTGTGCATCTTAATATTAGTGTGTGTACATCTTAATATTAGTGTGTCTGTGTGTACATTTTAATGTTAGTGTGTCTGTGTGTACATCTTAATATTAGTGTGTCTGTGTGTACATCTTAATGTAAGTGTGTACATCTTAATATTAGTGTGTCTGTGTGTACATCTTAATGTTAGTGTGTCTGTGTGTACATCTTAATGTAAGTGTGTACATCTTAATATTAGTGTGTCTGTGTGTACATCTTAATATTAGTGTGTCTTTGTGTACATCTTAATGTTAGTGTGTCTGTGTGTACATCTTAATGTAAGTGTGTACATCTTAGTGTTAGTGTGTCTGTGTGTACATCTTAATATTAGTGTGTCTGTGTGTACATCTTAATATGAGTTTGTCTGTGTGTACATTTTAATGTTAGTGTATCTGTGTGTACATCTTAATGTTAGTGTGTCTGTGTGTGCATCTTAATATTAGTGTGTCTATGTGTACATCTTAATATTAGTGTGTCTGTGTGTACATTTTAATGTTAGTGTGTCTGTGTGTACATCTTAATGTTAGTGTGTATGTGTGTACATCTTAATGTAAGTGTGTACATCTTAGTGTTAGTGTGTCTGTGTGTACATCTTAATATTAGTGTGTCTGTGTGTACATTTTAATGTTAGTGTGTCTGTGTGTAGATCTTAATATTAGTGTGTCTGTGTGTACATTTTAATGTTAGTGTGTCTGTGTGTACATCTTAATATTAGTGTGTCTGTGTGTACATCTTATTGTAAGTGTGTCCATCTTAGTGTTAGTGTGTCTTTGTGTGCATCTTAATATTAGTGTGTCTGTGTGTACATCTTAATGTAAGTGTGTACATCTTAATATTAGTGTGTCTGTGTGTACATCTCAATCTTAATGTGTCTGTGTGTACATCTTAATATTAGTGTGTCTTTGTGTACATCTTAATGTTAGTGTGTCTGTGTGTACATCTTAATGTAAATGTGTACATCTTAATATTAGTGTGTCTGTGATACGTAGATACAGCTTCTATAATCATGACGGAGGCTCGGTAGTTTTACTGAACTTTGTTGTTCAGGTTTATTGAACAAAACACAGCGGCTAAATACAACTTTTTCTGATTTACATTTTTGTTAAGATGGCGTCATGAAAACTAGAACAGATCCTGTTTTCACCCTTCACAATAAAACACTTCCGTTTCTTCAAATTAAAACCACATGGCACCCTGCAATTTGGAAACACGACTGCACCCATGTTACAACCAACAATCAATGCCCAATGTCCAGAACTGCAAATAAGTCACAACATCCTCCCGCCCAATGAACAACTGTTCATACGTATCAAATTGACCTTTAACCTATTTCTAATGGGTATAGTAACTGAACAGGCCTTCTTAACACGCTGCCTGTAGAAGTGCAAACATTACATGAACGTATGAGGCCATCTCTGCCTGGAAAGACCTCTACGAGTCTACCCATCTTCCATGTCTGTCTGGGTGTGTTGTCCTCCCCAATGAGAACAACATCTCCTACTTTAAGTGCTGTTGGAGTAGGAGTGTCCACTTTGTGAGCGGATTTCAAGTCCAATAGATAGTCTCTGCGCCAGCTGTTCCAAAAGCTGGTCAAAAGTCTCTGCTGGTATTTCCACCTTTTACCAAGCTCCTCACGGTTTGCTGTGAGCACCTGAGCTGGAGAAAGAAAGGTCTTTGGTGGCAAGGAAGTCAAGCGTTTACCAACCAGGAAGTGTGAAGGGGTAAGTGGCTGGGGCTCTAATACATCACTATGTACATACGACAGAGGCCTAGAATTCAACACTGCCTCAACCTCAGTAAGTACAGTTGTGAGTTCCTCAAAGCTCAAAGAGGCTTTTCCCAGTACCTTCTTTAAGCATGTTTTAACAGATCTCACAAGCCTTTCCCAGAAGCCCCCCCACCAGGCAGCCCGCTCAGCAATGAACTTCCAGGTGATCCCTTTCTCAGTAAAAAACTCTGTGAGCTTTGAACCTTTAATGTTTTGCCATAACTCCTTTAGATCTTTGTCTGCTCTTTTGAATGTCTTCGCATTATCAGAGTAGATGATCTTACATAGCCCTCGTCTTGCAATGAATCGCTTTAAGGCTAGTAGAAAGTTCTCTGTAGTCTGATCTGAAACCAACTCCAAATGTACTGCTCTCGTTACTGCACATGTAAACAGCGTGATGTATGCCTTTACTGGTTGCCCCTTAGATCTAACATACAAGGGTCCTGCAAAATCTACACCTGTAACTTCAAAAGGAGGTGACTCAGTTACTCTATCTCGAGGTAAAGGAGCGGTAATCTGCTTTGCTGCTTTAACCTTAAGTTTTCTGCAAATGTAACAACTTGAAACAATGCGTTTTACAAGCTGTCTCCCTCTCAAAATCCAGTAATGTTCTCTGAGTTGAATCAGTGTATCTCGTACACCAGAATGCATCACCTTTTCATGACATGAATGAACCAATAGCTCAGAGTACTTGTGATTTGTTGGTAGTACCCAGGGGTGCTGTTCTCTGAAACTAAAATCAGAGTGGTGTAGTCTTCCCCCAACACTTAGCAGACCATTTTCATCTAAGAATGGTTTCAAGTCTTTGATTTTAGAGTCTCTTTTCACATTTAGTTTTGACTTTAGCTGGGACATTTCAGAGCTAAAACAGCGCTCTTGCGTAGCCTTTACCCAGTACATTTCAGCTGCAATCAGCTCTTCTGAGGTTAACTCTCCCTGAACCCTTTGACAAGACCTTGTGTTAGTTACAAAGCGTTTTACCCATGCAGTGATTCTTAACACAGTCTTAAGCCTGCTGTACCTTTCTAAGTTCAACAGAGGTACCGTTTGTTCAGCGCTAGTGAATTGTACAACAGTCTGATACTTAGATTTCAGTTCAGTGTTTACCTCATTCACCACATTGTCATCATCAATGTCCAGCTCCCTTTCAGCTGTGGACAGTGAAGCTGGTCCGCTCCACCACAACTGGCTCTCAATAAGACTCTGTGCATGCTGACCTCGTGTAGGTAAGTCAGCAGGATTCATTTTACCAGCACAGTGGGACCACGTCTCCGGGTTTGTGAGCCCTTGTATTTCAGTCACTCTGTTGGCCACAAAGGGCTTCCACCGCTGGGCAGAGCTGCGGATCCAGTGAAGAGTGATCATCGAGTCCGTCCACATTTGAAGTTGGCTCTTCTCCATGTTCAGTGGTTTGAGAAAACTGTGTCCTAATCTTGCTCCAATAAGTGCACCCATAAGCTCCAGGCGAGGTAATGTCATTTTCTTTAGGGGTGCGACTCGCGACTTAGAGGCCACAAAGCTTGTAACAGTCTCTCCTTGTTTGTTTTTTCCTTGTAGATATGCCACAGCACTGTAAGCCTTTTCACTTGCGTCACAGTAGACATGCAACTTCACCGTGTGTGACTCTTGCTGGATCTCAATGTGGTACCACCTGGGAATAGCCATCAGGTGGAGCAGTGGTAGCTCCATACACCACTGTTCCCATTTTTCAGTCAAATCAATGGGTAATGGTTCATCCCAACTGAGCCCTCTCTCCCACATTTCTTGGAATAGGCACTTCACTCTGATAGTAAAGGGAGTGAGAAACCCAATGGGGTCAAATATGCGAGCCGATGTTTGTAGAACACTTCTCTTTGTGTTTTCTTTGTCCCGTAAAATGTCAATGAGTCCCTTTTGATCAAACACAAAATCATCTCTCTCTGGTCTCCAAACGAGTCCTAGCACTTTGAGCACGTTTCCACAGGACTCTGTATCTCCAGTCAACTCTACTCCAGTCTCCTTCCACATGGCTCTCAGGTCAGGTGAGTTGGTAACCCATTTGCAGAGGTCCATACCTGCCTGAGCGAGAATGTCTTTTGCTGTTGTTGTCACATGTAGAGCTTCCTGCACAGTAGGTGAGCTTGAAATAAAGTCATCTACATACAGAGAGTCACTGAGGATCTGTGCTGCCTTTGGTTGTTCTGTGTCAAATAGTTTGAGGTGTTTTCTGATGGTGGCAGCAAGCAGGAATGGGCTGGGAGACACTCCGAAAACCACTCTGTTCATTCTCAGGACACATACCTCATTCTTGCAGTCTTTGGTTGGGGGTCCATGCATCCACAGGAACCTAACAGCATCTTTATCCTTTTCTGCGAGGGAAATCTGAAGAAAAGCCTTGGTTATATCAGCAGTGAAGGCAATCTCATGCAACCTGAATGTGATGAGTACCTCTAGCAGGTTTGGGTTTAGATTAGGCCCTGTGTGCAAACAGTCATTGAGGGATGGGCTGTCTGCATCATGTGAGGACGCATCAAATACCACTCTCAGTTTAGTTGTGGCCTTGTCCTCTCTTACAACAGCGTGATGTGGCATGTAATATCTTACAGTCTCTTGGTTCCCTGTCACTGTTTTGTCCTCTAAAACCTCCTCACAGATCCCTTGCTGCAGGTAGTCCTGTATTACGTTGTTGTACCTGGCATACAAGGCTGCATCGGTTTTTAGTTTTCTCATAAGGCTCTCAAAACGTCTCTTTGCTACCTTAAAGTTGTCTGGAAGCTGGTCTTTGTCAGATCGCCATGGTAACTCAACTTGGTAGCGTCCATTTTCGAATGTAGTAGTCTGTTCAAAGCTTTGTAAAATGTCTGAGTCCTCTCGGCTCTCCGCCTGTTTGTTTACAATGCCCAGGGACTCGACCTCCCAGAATGCATGTAACTGTTTGGAAATCTGGGTCTCTTCAGTCAAACTTATGTGCATGCAAGTGGTTTCTGTAACGCTGGAGGTAGTCACTGGCCCCTGCAAAGCCCATCCAAAAATACTCTCAACTGCCACTAGTGAATTTGTGACCTTTTGGACCTTTCCAGTGACTGCTTGCCAGTAGTAGTCTGCTCCTATTAACACCTGCAACTCTTGATCGTTAGCACCTTCTAGTGGAAAGTCTGCAAGTTGAAGCCCTCTTTTCTTTATCTCTGCTTGAATGGGCTCGCTTGGGACCTTTATCACAGCACTGCACACCTGAGGAGTCTCTACAGCTTCAATCTCAAGTCTCTGTTCAGTGTTCCACATATTCTGGAGCTCAACTCTCACAACATTGCGTTTCTCTGTTACAGGAGAGGTGGAACCAAAAACATGGAGATTTAGTGTCTCTTGCCTTACAACTGGGAGTCCTAAGGCTCTGACGACGTTTCTGTGAATGAAACTTCGCTGGCTGCCTCCATCCAATAGACAGCGTGTTATCTTCCTCTCCTTTGGTCCTACAGTCCATGTCTTAACTGTCTGAAGTAGTACTGTGTTCTGAGTATTGGTCTTCACCTTTACAGGGCTTGTCAATGACGACAACACAGCTTCTGTATTTTCACTGCTATTGGTAGTGTTAATATCTAGCTTGGCTTCAGACTGCTCACAAACTGACAAGTGGTGTTTCCGGTTGCATAGGCTGCACAAAACCTTTACTCTGCAGTATTTTGCAATGTGTTTTGGGCCTAAGCAGACATAACACCGTCCAAGTTTTCTCAGTTTATCCTTGCGTGCACTTACTGTATGGTCGGAACAGTTCTCTGGTTTGTGGTCGCTACTGTCACAATACACACAGGTCCGGGGCACGGCACTGGCGGTGTGCAAGGCGGTCGCTGACGGGACACTCCACTTTCTGGGTTTATCGCAGGCGTAGGATGGCTTACCCACATTCTTGTGTTGTGGGCTCGGATCCTTCGATGCATGGCCTGGTCTTGTAAGCTGAAGCGCTCGTTCTCTGCTTTGCACCTCATTTTGTAGAAACTGAATCAACTCTGGCACCTTCCATTCGTTGGTCGCGTTTGGTTGGCGGGTGTAGGCGAGTGCGATGTCCTCCGGAATGAGCTGCAGTAGCACTGGACAAAGCAGGCAGCCGTACGTGTCACTCTGGACTCCAAGTGACTCCAAACTGCGTATCTGGATCTCACATTCATCATACAAGTGCCTCAAAGCTGTAACATCGGAAGATCTTTTAACAGGGTTTAAGTTCAGTAATTTGGACATATGGGCACTTATCACAATGTCCTTTCTCCCAAAGCGGCTCTGGAGTAACTCTATTGCAGCATCGTAGTTGGCATCTGTCATTGTAAGCCCTGCAATAGTTCTAGCAGCTGCTCCAGTCAGGTAGGATCTGAGGTAAGTAAACTTGTCTGTCTTGCATAGTACCTCATTTCTGTGAATAGCTGTTTCATATTGTGACCAGAATTCCTGCCACTGGCTTATTTCACCATCGTACTTTGTTATCATTAGCTTAGGAAGTTTAACAGTTTGTCTGGACTGTGATGTAAATGAACCGCTGCTCCCATCGCTCACGCGCACTCTCGGGGTGTCTCTGATGGTTTCCTGATGCCCGATGGCGGTGGTGGCGCGAACCTTCCAAGTGAGAACGCGGTCCATGTAATCCAGTGTGCTTGAAATCTCCGTGTCCAGATCGTCCGTGGACGTCACATCTTCTATGCCCTTGTCCAAGTCCAATAAACTGTCCTCCTTCGATGATAAAACTGCCAGAAACTCGCGTAGTTTGTCAGTATCTGGTCTTTCCTTCCCCACCTCGTCCTCTAGGCGGGTTAACAGCCTCGTCGTAGCGGCGCGAATAGTCGCCCGCTTCCTTTTCAGCCGCTCGAGTCCCTCCGTCATGACGGCTGCTAAACCGAGCCGTTAGCTGTTCACTTCGTTCGAAAAAGTTCTTAAAGTCCTTACATCCCGGGTTTCGGCACCAAATGATACGTAGATACAGCTTCTATAATCATGACGGAGGCTCGGTAGTTTTACTGAACTTTGTTGTTCAGGTTTATTGAACAAAACACAGCGGCTAAATACAACTTTTTCTGATTTACATTTTTGTTAAGATGGCGTCATGAAAACTAGAACAGATCCTGTTTTCACCCTTCACAATAAAACACTTCCGTTTCTTCAAATTAAAACCACATGGCACCCTGCAATTTGGAAACACGACTGCACCCATGTTACAACCAACAATCAATGCCCAATGTCCAGAACTGCAAATAAGTCACAACATCCTGTGTGTACATCTTAATATTAGTGTGTCTGTGTGTGCATCTTAATATTAGTGTGTGTACATCTTAATATTAGTGTGTCTGTGTGTACATTTTAATGTTAGTGTGTCTGTGTGTACATCTTAATATTAGTGTGTCTGTGTGTACATCTTAATGTAAGTGTGTACATCTTAATATTAGTGTGTCTGTGTGTACATCTTAATGTTAGTGTGTCTGTGTGTACATCTTAATGTAAGTGTGTACATCTTAATATTAGTGTGTCTGTGTGTACATCTTAATATTAGTGTGTCTTTGTGTACATCTTAATGTTAGTGTGTCTGTGTGTACATCTTAATGTAAGTGTGTACATCTTAGTGTTAGTGTGTCTGTGTGTACATCTTAATATTAGTGTGTCTGTGTGTACATCTTAATATGAGTTTGTCTGTGTGTACATTTTAATGTTAGTGTATCTGTGTGTACATCTTAATGTTAGTGTGTCTGTGTGTGCATCTTAATATTAGTGTGTCTATGTGTACATCTTAATATTAGTGTGTCTGTGTGTACATTTTAATGTTAGTGTGTCTGTGTGTACATCTTAATGTTAGTGTGTATGTGTGTACATCTTAATGTAAGTGTGTACATCTTAGTGTTAGTGTGTCTGTGTGTACATCTTAATATTAGTGTGTCTGTGTGTACATTTTAATGTTAGTGTGTCTGTGTGTACATCTTAATATTAGTGTGTCTGTGTGTACATTTTAATGTTAGTGTGTCTGTGTGTACATCTTAATATTAGTGTGTCTGTGTGTACATCTTATTGTAAGTGTGTCCATCTTAGTGTTAGTGTGTCTTTGTGTGCATCTTAATATTAGTGTGTCTGTGTGTACATCTTAATGTAAGTGTGTACATCTTAATATTAGTGTGTCTGTGTGTACATCTCAATCTTAATGTGTCTGTGTGTACATCTTAATATTAGTGTGTCTTTGTGTACATCTTAATGTTAGTGTGTCTGTGTGTACATCTTAATGTAAATGTGTACATCTTAATATTAGTGTGTCTGTGTGTACATCTTAATATTAGTGTGTCTGTGTGTGCATCTTAATATTAGTGTGTGTACATCTTAATATTAGTGTGTCTGTGTGTACATTTTAATGTTAGTGTGTCTGTGTGTACATCTTAATATTAGTGTGTCTGTGTGTACATCTTAATGTAAGTGTGTACATCTTAATATTAGTGTGTCTGTGTGTACATCTTAATGTTAGTGTGTCTGTGTGTACATCTTAATGTAAGTGTGTACATCTTAATATTAGTGTGTCTGTGTGTACATCTTAATATTAGTGTGTCTTTGTGTACATCTTAATGTTAGTGTGTCTGTGTGTACATCTTAATGTAAGTGTGTACATCTTAGTGTTAGTGTGTCTGTGTGTACATCTTAATATTAGTGTGTCTGTGTGTACATCTTAATATGAGTTTGTCTGTGTGTACATTTTAATGTTAGTGTATCTGTGTGTACATCTTAATGTTAGTGTGTCTGTGTGTGCATCTTAATATTAGTGTGTCTATGTGTACATCTTAATATTAGTGTGTCTGTGTGTACATTTTAATGTTAGTGTGTCTGTGTGTACATCTTAATGTTAGTGTGTATGTGTGTACATCTTAATGTAAGTGTGTACATCTTAGTGTTAGTGTGTCTGTGTGTACATCTTAATATTAGTGTGTCTGTGTGTACATTTTAATGTTAGTGTGTCTGTGTGTACATCTTAATATTAGTGTGTCTGTGTGTACATTTTAATGTTAGTGTGTCTGTGTGTACATCTTAATATTAGTGTGTCTGTGTGTACATCTTATTGTAAGTGTGTCCATCTTAGTGTTAGTGTGTCTTTGTGTGCATCTTAATATTAGTGTGTCTGTGTGTACATTTTAATGTTAGTGTGTCCGTGTGTACATCTACATGTTAGTGTGTCTGTGTGTACATCTTAATGTTAGTGTGTCTGTGTGTGCATCTTAATATTAGTGTGTCTATGTGTACATCTTAATATTAGTGTGTCTGTGTGTACATTTTAATGTTAGTGTGTCTGTGTGTACATCTTAATGTTAGTGTGTATGTGTGTACATCTTAATGTAAGTGTGTACATCTTAGTGTTAGTGTGTCTGTGTGTACATCTTAATATTAGTGTGTCTGTGTGTACATTTTAATGTTAGTGTGTCTGTGTGTACATCTTAATATTAGTGTGTCTGTGTGTACATTTTAATGTTAGTGTGTCTGTGTGTACATCTTAATATTAGTGTGTCTGTGTGTACATCTTATTGTAAGTGTGTCCATCTTAGTGTTAGTGTGTCTTTGTGTGCATCTTAATATTAGTGTGTCTGTGTGTACATTTTAATGTTAGTGTGTCCGTGTGTACATCTACATGTTAGTGTGTCTGTGTGTACATCTTAATATTAGTGTGTCTTTGTGTACATCTTAATGTTAGTGTGTCTGTGTGTACATCTTAATGTAAGTGTGTACATCTTAATATTAGTGTGTCTGTGTGTACATCTCAATCTTAATGTGTCTGTGAGTACATCTTAATATTAGTGTGTCTTTGTGTACATCTTAATGTTAGTGTGTCTGTGTGTACATCTTAATGTAAGTGTGTACATCTTAGTGTTAGTGTGTCTGTGTGTACATCTTAATATTAGTGTGTCTGTGTGTACATTTTAATGTTAGTGTGTCTGTGTGTACATCTTAATGTTAGTGTGTCTGTGTGTACATTTTAATGTTAGTGTGTCTGTGTGTACATCTTAATATTAGTGTGTCTGTGTGTACATCTTAATGTAAGTATGTACATCTTAGTGTTAGTGTGTCTTTGTGTACATCTTAATATTAGTGTGTCTGTGTGTACATTTTAATGTTAGTGTGTCCCTGTGTACATCTACATGTTAGTGTGTCTGTGTGTACATCTTAATATTAGTGTGTCTTTGTGTACATCTTAATGTTAGTGTGTCTGTGTGTACATCTTAATGTAAATGTGTACATCTTAATATTAGTGTGTCTGTGTGTACATCTTAATATTAGTGTGTGTACATCTTAATATTAGTGTGTCTGTGTGTACATTTTAATGTTAGTGTGTCTGTGTGTACATCTTAATATTAGTGTGTCTGTGTGTACATCTTAATGTAAGTGTGTACATCTTAATATTAGTGTGTCTGTGTGTACATCTTAATGTTAGTGTGTCTGTGTGTACATCTTAATGTAAGTGTGTACATCTTAATATTAGTGTGTCTGTGTGTACATCTTAATATTAGTGTGTCTTTGTGTACATCTTAATGTTAGTGTGTCTGTGTGTACATCTTAATGTAAGTGTGTACATCTTAGTGTTAGTGTGTCTGTGTGTACATCTTAATATTAGTGTGTCTGTGTGTACATCTTAATGTTAGTGTGTCTGTGTGTACATCTTAATGTAAGTGTGTACATCTTAATATTAGTGTGTCTGTGTGTACATCTTAATATTAGTGTGTCTTTGTGTACATCTTAATGTTAGTGTGTCTGTGTGTACATCTTAATGTAAGTGTGTACATCTTAGTGTTAGTGTGTCTGTGTGTACATCTTAATATTAGTGTGTCTGTGTGTACATCTTAATATGAGTTTGTCTGTGTGTACATTTTAATGTTAGTGTATCTGTGTGTACATCTTAATGTTAGTGTGTCTGTGTGTGCATCTTAATATTAGTGTGTCTGTGTGTACATCTTAATATTAGTGTGTCTGTGTGTACATTTTAATGTTAGTGTGTCTGTGTGTACATCTTAATGTTAGTGTGTATGTGTGTACATCTTAATGTAAGTGTGTACATCTTAGTGTTAGTGTGTCTGTGTGTACATCTTAATATTAGTGTGTCTGTGTGTACATTTTAATGTTAGTGTGTCTGTGTGTACATCTTAATATTAGTGTGTCTGTGTGTACATTTTAATGTTAGTGTGTCTGTGTGTACATCTTAATATTAGTGTGTCTGTGTGTACATCTTAATGTAAGTGTGTACATCTTAGTGTTAGTGTGTCTTTGTGTGCATCTTAATATTAGTGTGTCTGTGTGTACATTTTAATGTTAGTGTGTCCGTGTGTACATCTACATGTTAGTGTGTCTGTGTGTACATCTTAATATTAGTGTGTCTTTGTGTACATCTTAATGTTAGTGTGTCTGTGTGTACATCTTAATGTAAGTGTGTACATCTTAATATTAGTGTGTCTGTGTGTACATCTCAATCTTAATGTGTCTGTGAGTACATCTTAATATTAGTGTGTCTTTGTGTACATCTTAATGTTAGTGTGTCTGTGTGTACATCTTAATGTAAGTGTGTACATCTTAGTGTTAGTGTGTCTGTGTGTACATCTTAATATTAGTGTGTCTGTGTGTACATTTTAATGTTAGTGTGTCTGTGTGTACATCTTAATGTTAGTGTGTCTGTGTGTACATTTTAATGTTAGTGTGTCTGTGTGTACATCTTAATATTAGTGTGTCTGTGTGTACATCTTAATGTAAGTGTGTACATCTTAGTGTTAGTGTGTCTTTGTGTACATCTTAATATTAGTGTGTCTGTGTGTACATTTTAATGTTAGTGTGTCCCTGTGTACATCTACATGTTAGTGTGTCTGTGTGTACATCTTAATATTAGTGTGTCTTTGTGTACATCTTAATGTTAGTGTGTCTGTGTGTACATCTTAATGTAAATGTGTACATCTTAATATTAGTGTGTCTGTGTGTACATCTTAATATTAGTGTGTCTGTGTGTACATCTTAATATTAGTGTGTCTGTGTGTACATTTTAATGTTAGTGTGTCTGTGTGTACATCTTAATATTAGTGTGTCTGTGTGTACATCTTAATGTAAGTGTGTACATCTTAATATTAGTGTGTCTGTGTGTACATCTTAATGTTAGTGTGTCTGTGTGTACATCTTAATGTAAGTGTGTACATCTTAATATTAGTGTGTCTTTGTGTACATCTTAATATTAGTGTGTCTTTGTGTACATCTTAATGTTAGTGTGTCTGTGTGTACATCTTAATGTAAGTGTGTACATCTTAGTGTTAGTGTGTCTGTGTGTACATCTTAATATTAGTGTGTCTGTTTGTACATCTTAATGTAAGTGTGTACATCTTAGTGTTAGTGTGTCTTTGTGTATATCTTAATATTAGTGTGTCTGTGTGTACATCTTAATGTAAGTGTGTCCATCTTAGTGTTAGTGTGTCTTTGTGTGCATCTTAATATTAGTGTGTCTGTGTGTACATTTTAATGTTAGTGTGTCTGTGTGTACATCTTAATGTTAGTGTGTATGTGTGTACATCTTAATGTAAGTGTGTACATCTTAGTGTTAGTGTGTCTGTGTGTACATCTTAATATTAGTGTGTCTGTGTGTACATTTTAATGTTAGTGTGTCTGTGTGTACATCTTAATATTAGTGTGTCTGTGTGTACATTTTAATGTTAGTGTGTCTGTGTGTACATCTTAATATTAGTGTGTCTGTGTGTACATCTTAATGTAAGTGTGTACATCTTAGTGTTAGTGTGTCTTTGTGTGCATCTTAATATTAGTGTGTCTGTGTGTACATTTTAATGTTAGTGTGTCCGTGTGTACATCTACATGTTAGTGTGTCTGTGTGTACATCTTAATATTAGTGTGTCTTTGTGTACATCTTAATGTTAGTGTGTCTGTGTGTACATCTTAATGTAAGTGTGTACATCTTAATATTAGTGTGTCTGTGTGTACATCTCAATCTTAATGTGTCTGTGAGTACATCTTAATATTAGTGTGTCTTTGTGTACATCTTAATGTTAGTGTGTCTGTGTGTACATCTTAATGTAAGTGTGTACATCTTAGTGTTAGTGTGTCTGTGTGTACATCTTAATATTAGTGTGTCTGTGTGTACATTTTAATGTTAGTGTGTCTGTGTGTACATCTTAATATTAGTGTGTCTGTGTGTACATTTTAATGTTAGTGTGTCTGTGTGTACATCTTAATATTAGTGTGTCTGTGTGTACATCTTAATGTAAGTGTGTACATCTTAGTGTTAGTGTGTCTTTGTGTGCATCTTAATATTAGTGTGTCTGTGTGTACATTTTAATGTTAGTGTGTCCGTGTGTACATCTACATGTTAGTGTGTCTGTGTGTACATCTTATTATTAGTGTGTCTTTGTGTACATCTTAATGTTAGTGTGTCTGTGTGTACATCTTAATGTAAGTGTGTACATCTTAATATTAGTGTGTCTGTGTGTACATCTCAATCTTAATGTGTCTGTGAGTACATCTTAATATTAGTGTGTCTTTGTGTACATCTTAATGTTAGTGTGTCTGTGTGTACATCTTAATGTAAGTGTGTACATCTTAGTGTTAGTGTGTCTGTGTGTACATCTTAATATTAGTGTGTCTGTGTGTACATTTTAATGTTAGTGTGTCTGTGTGTACATCTTAATGTTAGTGTGTCTGTGTGTACATTTTAATGTTAGTGTGTCTGTGTGTACATCTTAATATTAGTGTGTCTGTGTGTACATCTTAATGTAAGTGTGTACATCTTAGTGTTAGTGTGTCTTTGTGTACATCTTAATATTAGTGTGTCTGTGTGTACATTTTAATGTTAGTGTGTCCCTGTGTACATCTACATGTTAGTGTGTCTGTGTGTACATCTTAATATTAGTGTGTCTTTGTGTACATCTTAATGTTAGTGTGTCTGTGTGTACATCTTAATGTAAATGTGTACATCTTAATATTAGTGTGTCTGTGTGTACATCTTAATATTAGTGTGTCTGTGTGTACATCTTAATATTAGTGTGTGTACATCTTAATATTAGTGTGTCTGTGTGTACATTTTAATGTTAGTGTGTCTGTGTGTACATCTTAATATTAGTGTGTCTGTGTGTACATCTTAATGTAAGTGTGTACATCTTAATATTAGTGTGTCTGTGTGTACATCTTAATGTTAGTGTGTCTGTGTGTACATCTTAATGTAAGTGTGTACATCTTAATATTAGTGTGTCTGTGTGTACATCTTAATATTAGTGTGTCTTTGTGTACATCTTCATGTTAGTGTGTCTGTGTGTACATCTTAATGTAAGTGTGTACATCTTAGTGTTAGTGTGTCTGTGTGTACATCTTAATATTAGTGTGTCTGTTTGTACATCTTAATGTAAGTGTGTACATCTTAGTGTTAGTGTGTCTTTGTGTACATCTTAATATTAGTGTGTCTGTGTGTACATTTTAATGTTAGTGTGTCCGTGTGTACATCTACATGTTAGTGTGTCTGTGTGTACATCTTAATATTAGTGTGTCTTTGTGTACATCTTAATGTTAGTGTGTCTGTGTGTACATCTTAATGTAAGTGTGTACATCTTAATATTAGTGTGTCTTTGTGTACATCTTAATATTAGTGTGTCTGTGTGTACATCTTAATGTAAGTGTGTACATCTTAATATTAGTGTGTCTGTGTGTACATCTCAATCTTAATGTGTCTGTGTGTACATCTTAATATTAGTGTGTCTTTGTGTACATCTTAATGTTAGTGTGTCTGTGTGTACATCTTAATGTAAGTGTGTACATCTTAGTGTTAGTGTGTCTGTGTGTACATCTTAATATTAGTGTGTCTGTGTGTACATTTTAATGTTAGTGTGTCTGTGTGTACATCTTAATGTTAGTGTGTCTGTGTGTACATTTTAATGTTAGTGTGTCTGTGTGTACATCTTAAAATTAGTGTGTCTGTGTGTACATCTTAATGTAAGTGTGTACATCTTAGTGTTAGTGTGTCTTTGTGTACATCTTAATATTAGTGTGTCTGTGTGTACATTTTAATGTTAGTGTGTCCGTGTGTACATCTACATGTTAGTGTGTCTGTGTGTACATCTTAATATTGGTGTGTCTTTGTGTACATCTTAATGTTAGTGTGTCTGTGTGTACATCTTAATGTAAGTGTGTACATCTTAATATTAGTGTGTCTGTGTGTACATCTTAATATTAGTGTGTCTGTGTGTACATCTTAATATTAGTGTGTGTACATCTTAATATTAGTGTGTCTGTGTGTACATTTTAATGTTAGTGTGTCTGTGTGTACATCTTAATATTAGTGTGTCTGTGTGTACATCTTAATGTTAGTGTGTCTGTGTGTACATCTTAATGTAAGTGTGTACATCTTAATATTAGTGTGTCTGTGTGTACATCTTAATATTAGTGTGTCTTTGTGTACATCTTAATGTTAGTGTGTCTGTGTGTACATCTTAATGTAAGTGTGTACATCTTAGTGTTAGTGTGTCTGTGTGTACATCTTAATATTAGTGTGTGTGTGTGTACATTTTAATGTTAGTGTGTCTGTGTGTACATCTTAATATTAGTGTGTCTGTGTGTACATTTTAATGTTAGTGTGTCTGTGTGTACATCTTAATATTAGTGTGTCTGTGTGTACATCTTAATGTAAGTGTGTACATCTTAATATTAGTGTGTCTGTGTGTACATCTTAATATTAGTGTGTCTTTGTGTACATCTTAATGTTAGTGTGTCTGTGTGTACATCTTAATGTAAGTGTGTACATCTTAGTGTTAGTGTGTCTGTGTGTACATCTTAATATTAGTGTGTCTGTGTGTACATTTTAATGTTAGTGTGTCTGTGTGTACATCTTAATATTAGTTTGTCTGTGTGTACATTTTAATGTTAGTGTGTCTGTGTGTACATCTTAATGTTAGTGTGTCTGTGTGTACATCTTAATGTAAGTGTGTACATCTTAATATTAGTGTGTCTGTGTGTACATCTTAATGTTAGTGTGTCTGTGTGTACATCTTAATGTAAGTGTGTACATCTTAATATTAGTGTGTCTGTGTGTACATCTCAATCTTAATGTGTCTGTGTGTACATCTTAATATTAGTGTGTCTTTGTGTACATCTTAATGTTAGTGTGTCTGTGTGTACATCTTAATGTAAGTGTGTACATCTTAGTGTTAGTGTGTCTGTGTGTACATCTTAATATTAGTGTGTCTGTGTGTACATTTTAATGTTAGTGTGTCTGTGTGTACATTTTAATGTTAGTGTGTCTGTGTGTACATCTTAATGTAAGTGTGTACATCTTAGTGTTAGTGTGTCTGTGTGTACATCTTAATATTAGTGTGTCTGTGTGTACATTTTAATGTTAGTGTGTCTGTGTGTACATCTTAATGTTAGTGTGTCTGTGTGTACATTTTAATGTTAGTGTGTCTGTGTGTACATCTTAATATTAGTGTGTCTGTGTGTACATCTTAATGTAAGTGTGTACATCTTAGTGTTATTGTGTCTTTGTGTACATCTTAATATTAGTGTGTCTGTGTGTACATTTTAATATTAGTGTGTCCGTGTGTACATCTGCATGTTAGTGTGTCTGTGTGTACATCTTAATATTAGTGTGTCTTTGTGTACATCTTAATGTTAGTGTGTCTGTGTGTACATCTTAATGTAAGTGTGTACATCTTAATATTAGTGTGTCTGTGTGTACATCTCAATCTTAATGTGTCTGTGTGTACATCTTAATATTAGTGTGTCTTTGTGTACATCTTAATGTTAGTGTGTCTGTGTACATCTTAATGTAAGTGTGTACATCTTAGTGTTAGTGTGTCTGTGTGTACATCTTAATATTAGTGTGTCTGTGTGTACATTTTAATGTTAGTGTGTCTGTGTGTACATCTTAATGTTAGTGTGTCTGTGTGTAAATTTTTAAGGTTAGTGTGTCTGTGTGTACATCTTAATATTAGTGTGTCTGTGTGTACATCTTAATGTAAGTGTGTACATCTTAGTGTTAGTGTGTCTGTGTGTACATCTCAATCTTAATGTGTCTGTGTGTACATCTTAATATTAGTGTGTCTTTGTGTACATCTTAATGTTAGTGTGTCTGTGTGTACATCTTAATGTAAATGTGTACATCTTAATATTAGTGTGTCTGTGTGTACATCTTAATATTAGTGTGTCTGTGTGTACATCTTAATATTAGTGTGTCTGTGTGTACATTTTAATGTTAGTGTGTCTGTGTGTACATCTTAATATTAGTGTGTCTGTGTGTACATCTTAATGTAAGTGTGTACATCTTAATATTAGTGTGTCTGTGTGTACATCTTAATGTTAGTGTGTCTGTGTGTACATCTTAATGTAAGTGTGTACATCTTAATATTAGTGTGTCTTTGTGTACATCTTAATATTAGTGTGTCTTTGTGTACATCTTAATGTTAGTGTGTCTGTGTGTACATCTTAATGTAAGTGTGTACATCTTAGTGTTAGTGTGTCTGTGTGTACATCTTAATATTAGTGTGTCTGTTTGTACATCTTAATGTAAGTGTGTACATCTTAGTGTTAGTGTGTCTTTGTGTATATCTTAATATTAGTGTGTCTGTGTGTACATCTTAATGTAAGTGTGTCCATCTTAGTGTTAGTGTGTCTTTGTGTGCATCTTAATATTAGTGTGTCTGTGTGTACATTTTAATGTTAGTGTGTCTGTGTGTACATCTTAATGTTAGTGTGTATGTGTGTACATCTTAATGTAAGTGTGTACATCTTAGTGTTAGTGTGTCTGTGTGTACATCTTAATATTAGTGTGTCTGTGTGTACATTTTAATGTTAGTGTGTCTGTGTGTACATCTTAATATTAGTGTGTCTGTGTGTACATTTTAATGTTAGTGTGTCTGTGTGTACATCTTAATATTAGTGTGTCTGTGTGTACATCTTAATGTAAGTGTGTACATCTTAGTGTTAGTGTGTCTTTGTGTGCATCTTAATATTAGTGTGTCTGTGTGTACATTTTAATGTTAGTGTGTCCGTGTGTACATCTACATGTTAGTGTGTCTGTGTGTACATCTTAATATTAGTGTGTCTTTGTGTACATCTTAATGTTAGTGTGTCTGTGTGTACATCTTAATGTAAGTGTGTACATCTTAATATTAGTGTGTCTGTGTGTACATCTCAATCTTAATGTGTCTGTGAGTACATCTTAATATTAGTGTGTCTTTGTGTACATCTTAATGTTAGTGTGTCTGTGTGTACATCTTAATGTAAGTGTGTACATCTTAGTGTTAGTGTGTCTGTGTGTACATCTTAATATTAGTGTGTCTGTGTGTACATTTTAATGTTAGTGTGTCTGTGTGTACATCTTAATATTAGTGTGTCTGTGTGTACATTTTAATGTTAGTGTGTCTGTGTGTACATCTTAATATTAGTGTGTCTGTGTGTACATCTTAATGTAAGTGTGTACATCTTAGTGTTAGTGTGTCTTTGTGTGCATCTTAATATTAGTGTGTCTGTGTGTACATTTTAATGTTAGTGTGTCCGTGTGTACATCTACATGTTAGTGTGTCTGTGTGTACATCTTATTATTAGTGTGTCTTTGTGTACATCTTAATGTTAGTGTGTCTGTGTGTACATCTTAATGTAAGTGTGTACATCTTAATATTAGTGTGTCTGTGTGTACATCTCAATCTTAATGTGTCTGTGAGTACATCTTAATATTAGTGTGTCTTTGTGTACATCTTAATGTTAGTGTGTCTGTGTGTACATCTTAATGTAAGTGTGTACATCTTAGTGTTAGTGTGTCTGTGTGTACATCTTAATATTAGTGTGTCTGTGTGTACATTTTAATGTTAGTGTGTCTGTGTGTACATCTTAATGTTAGTGTGTCTGTGTGTACATTTTAATGTTAGTGTGTCTGTGTGTACATCTTAATATTAGTGTGTCTGTGTGTACATCTTAATGTAAGTGTGTACATCTTAGTGTTAGTGTGTCTTTGTGTACATCTTAATATTAGTGTGTCTGTGTGTACATTTTAATGTTAGTGTGTCCCTGTGTACATCTACATGTTAGTGTGTCTGTGTGTACATCTTAATATTAGTGTGTCTTTGTGTACATCTTAATGTTAGTGTGTCTGTGTGTACATCTTAATGTAAATGTGTACATCTTAATATTAGTGTGTCTGTGTGTACATCTTAATATTAGTGTGTCTGTGTGTACATCTTAATATTAGTGTGTGTACATCTTAATATTAGTGTGTCTGTGTGTACATTTTAATGTTAGTGTGTCTGTGTGTACATCTTAATATTAGTGTGTCTGTGTGTACATCTTAATGTAAGTGTGTACATCTTAATATTAGTGTGTCTGTGTGTACATCTTAATGTTAGTGTGTCTGTGTGTACATCTTAATGTAAGTGTGTACATCTTAATATTAGTGTGTCTGTGTGTACATCTTAATATTAGTGTGTCTTTGTGTACATCTTCATGTTAGTGTGTCTGTGTGTACATCTTAATGTAAGTGTGTACATCTTAGTGTTAGTGTGTCTGTGTGTACATCTTAATATTAGTGTGTCTGTTTGTACATCTTAATGTAAGTGTGTACATCTTAGTGTTAGTGTGTCTTTGTGTACATCTTAATATTAGTGTGTCTGTGTGTACATTTTAATGTTAGTGTGTCCGTGTGTACATCTACATGTTAGTGTGTCTGTGTGTACATCTTAATATTAGTGTGTCTTTGTGTACATCTTAATGTTAGTGTGTCTGTGTGTACATCTTAATGTAAGTGTGTACATCTTAATATTAGTGTGTCTTTGTGTACATCTTAATATTAGTGTGTCTGTGTGTACATCTTAATGTAAGTGTGTACATCTTAATATTAGTGTGTCTGTGTGTACATCTCAATCTTAATGTGTCTGTGTGTACATCTTAATATTAGTGTGTCTTTGTGTACATCTTAATGTTAGTGTGTCTGTGTGTACATCTTAATGTAAGTGTGTACATCTTAGTGTTAGTGTGTCTGTGTGTACATCTTAATATTAGTGTGTCTGTGTGTACATTTTAATGTTAGTGTGTCTGTGTGTACATCTTAATGTTAGTGTGTCTGTGTGTACATTTTAATGTTAGTGTGTCTGTGTGTACATCTTAAAATTAGTGTGTCTGTGTGTACATCTTAATGTAAGTGTGTACATCTTAGTGTTAGTGTGTCTTTGTGTACATCTTAATATTAGTGTGTCTGTGTGTACATTTTAATGTTAGTGTGTCCGTGTGTACATCTACATGTTAGTGTGTCTGTGTGTACATCTTAATATTGGTGTGTCTTTGTGTACATCTTAATGTTAGTGTGTCTGTGTGTACATCTTAATGTAAGTGTGTACATCTTAATATTAGTGTGTCTGTGTGTACATCTTAATATTAGTGTGTCTGTGTGTACATCTTAATATTAGTGTGTGTACATCTTAATATTAGTGTGTCTGTGTGTACATTTTAATGTTAGTGTGTCTGTGTGTACATCTTAATATTAGTGTGTCTGTGTGTACATCTTAATGTTAGTGTGTCTGTGTGTACATCTTAATGTAAGTGTGTACATCTTAATATTAGTGTGTCTGTGTGTACATCTTAATATTAGTGTGTCTTTGTGTACATCTTAATGTTAGTGTGTCTGTGTGTACATCTTAATGTAAGTGTGTACATCTTAGTGTTAGTGTGTCTGTGTGTACATCTTAATATTAGTGTGTGTGTGTGTACATTTTAATGTTAGTGTGTCTGTGTGTACATCTTAATATTAGTGTGTCTGTGTGTACATTTTAATGTTAGTGTGTCTGTGTGTACATCTTAATATTAGTGTGTCTGTGTGTACATCTTAATGTAAGTGTGTACATCTTAATATTAGTGTGTCTGTGTGTACATCTTAATATTAGTGTGTCTTTGTGTACATCTTAATGTTAGTGTGTCTGTGTGTACATCTTAATGTAAGTGTGTACATCTTAGTGTTAGTGTGTCTGTGTGTACATCTTAATATTAGTGTGTCTGTGTGTACATTTTAATGTTAGTGTGTCTGTGTGTACATCTTAATATTAGTTTGTCTGTGTGTACATTTTAATGTTAGTGTGTCTGTGTGTACATCTTAATGTTAGTGTGTCTGTGTGTACATCTTAATGTAAGTGTGTACATCTTAATATTAGTGTGTCTGTGTGTACATCTTAATGTTAGTGTGTCTGTGTGTACATCTTAATGTAAGTGTGTACATCTTAATATTAGTGTGTCTGTGTGTACATCTCAATCTTAATGTGTCTGTGTGTACATCTTAATATTAGTGTGTCTTTGTGTACATCTTAATGTTAGTGTGTCTGTGTGTACATCTTAATGTAAGTGTGTACATCTTAGTGTTAGTGTGTCTGTGTGTACATCTTAATATTAGTGTGTCTGTGTGTACATTTTAATGTTAGTGTGTCTGTGTGTACATTTTAATGTTAGTGTGTCTGTGTGTACATCTTAATGTAAGTGTGTACATCTTAGTGTTAGTGTGTCTGTGTGTACATCTTAATATTAGTGTGTCTGTGTGTACATTTTAATGTTAGTGTGTCTGTGTGTACATCTTAATGTTAGTGTGTCTGTGTGTACATTTTAATGTTAGTGTGTCTGTGTGTACATCTTAATATTAGTGTGTCTGTGTGTACATCTTAATGTAAGTGTGTACATCTTAGTGTTATTGTGTCTTTGTGTACATCTTAATATTAGTGTGTCTGTGTGTACATTTTAATATTAGTGTGTCCGTGTGTACATCTGCATGTTAGTGTGTCTGTGTGTACATCTTAATATTAGTGTGTCTTTGTGTACATCTTAATGTTAGTGTGTCTGTGTGTACATCTTAATGTAAGTGTGTACATCTTAATATTAGTGTGTCTGTGTGTACATCTCAATCTTAATGTGTCTGTGTGTACATCTTAATATTAGTGTGTCTTTGTGTACATCTTAATGTTAGTGTGTCTGTGTACATCTTAATGTAAGTGTGTACATCTTAGTGTTAGTGTGTCTGTGTGTACATCTTAATATTAGTGTGTCTGTGTGTACATTTTAATGTTAGTGTGTCTGTGTGTACATCTTAATGTTAGTGTGTCTGTGTGTAAATTTTTAAGGTTAGTGTGTCTGTGTGTACATCTTAATATTAGTGTGTCTGTGTGTACATCTTAATGTAAGTGTGTACATCTTAGTGTTAGTGTGTCTGTGTGTACATCTCAATCTTAATGTGTCTGTGTGTACATCTTAATATTAGTGTGTCTTTGTGTACATCTTAATGTTAGTGTGTCTGTGTGTACATCTTAATGTAAGTGTGTACATCTTAATATTAGTGTGTCTGTGTGTACATCTTAATGTAAGTGTGTACATCTTAGTGTTAGTGTGTCTTTGTGTACATCTTAATATTAGTGTGTCTGTGTGTACATTTTAATGTTAGTGTGTCCGTGTGTACATCTACATGTTAGTGTGTCTGTGTGTACATCTTAATATTAGTGTGTCTTTGTGTACATCTTAATGTTAGTGTGTCTGTGTGTACATCTTAATGTAAGTGTGTACATCTTAATATTAGTGTGTCTGTGTGTACATCTCAATCTTAATGTGTCTGTGTGTACATCTTAATATTAGTGTGTCTTTGTGTACATCTTAATGTTAGTGTGTCTGTGTGTACATCTTAATGTAAGTGTGTACATCTTAATATTAGTGTGTCTGTGTGTACATCTCAATCTTAATGTGTCTGTGTGTACATCTTAATATTAGTGTGTCTTTGTGTACATCTTAATGTTAGTGTGTCTGTGTACATCTTAATGTAAGTGTGTACATCTTAGTGTTAGTGTTTCTGTGTGTACATCTTAATATTAGTGTGTCTGTGTGTACATTTTAATGTTAGTGTGTCTGTGTGTACATCTTAATGTTAGTGTGTCTGTGTGTAAATTTTTAAGGTTAGTGTGTCTGTGTGTACATCTTAATATTAGTGTGTCTGTGTGTACATCTTAATGTAAGTGTGTACATCTTAGTGTTAGTGTGTCTTTGTGTACATCTTAATATTAGTGTGTCTGTGTGTACATTTTAATGTTAGTGTGTCCGTGTGTACATCTACATGTTAGTGTGTCTGTGTGTACATCTTAATATTAGTGTGTCTTTGTGTACATCTTAATGTTAGTGTGTCTGTGTGTACATCTTAATGTAAGTGTGTACATCTTAATATTAGTGTGTCTGTGTGTACATCTTAATGTAAGTGTGTACATCTTAGTGTTAGTGTGTCTTTGTGTACATCTTAATATTAGTGTGTCTGTGTGTACATTTTAATGTTAGTGTGTCCGTGTGTACATCTACATGTTAGTGTGTCTGTGTGTACATCTTAATATTAGTGTGTCTTTGTGTACATCTTAATGTTAGTGTGTCTGTGTGTACATCTTAATGTAAGTGTGTACATCTTAATATTAGTGTGTCTGTGTGTACATCTCAATCTTAATGTGTCTGTGTGTATATCTTAATATTAGTGTGTCTTTGTGTACATCTTAATGTAAGTGTGTACATCTTAATATTAGTGTGTCTGTGTGTACATCTTAATATTAGTGTGTGTACATCTTAATATTAGTGTGTCTGTGTGTACATCTTAATGTAAGTGTGTACATCTTAATATTAGTGTGTCTGTGTGTACGACTTAATGTTAGTGTGTCTGTGTGTACATCTTAATGTAAGTGTGTACATCTTAATATTAGTGTGTCTGTGTGTACATCTTAATATTAGTGTGTCTTTGTGTACATCTTAATGTTAGTGTGTCTGTGTGTACATCTTAATGTAAGTGTGTACATCTTAGTGTTAGTGTGTCTGTGTGTACATCTTAATATTAGTGTGTCTGTGTGTACATTTTAATGTTAGTGTGTCTGTGTGTACATCTTAATATTAGTGTGTCTGTGTGTACATTTTAATGTTAGTGTGTCTGTGTGTACATCTTAATGTAAGTGTGTACATCTTAGTGTTAGTGTGTCTGTGTGTACATCTTAATATTAGTGTGTCTGTGTGTACATTTTAATGTTAGTGTGTCTGTGTGTACATCTTAGTGTAAGTGTGTACATCTTAGTGTTAGTGTGTCTGCGTGTACATCTTAATGTTAGTGTGTCTGTGTGTACATCTTAATGTAAGTGTGTACATCTTAGTGTTAGTGTGTCTGTGTGTACATCTTATTATTAGTGTGTCTGTGTGTACATTTTAATGTTAGTGTGTCTGTGTGTACATCTTAATATTAGTGTGTCTGTGTGTACATTTTAATGTTAGTGTGTCTGTGTGTACATCTTAATATTAGTGTGTCTGTGTGTACATCTTAATGTTAGTGTGTCTGTGTGTACATCTTAATGTAAGTGTGTACATCTTAGTCTTAGTGTGTCTGTGTGTACATCTTAATATTAGTGTGTCTGTGTGTACAACTAAATGTTAGTTTGTCTGTGTGTACATCTTAATGTAAGTGTGTTCATCTTAATATTAGTGTGTCTGTGTGTACATCTTAATGTTAGTGTGTCTGTGTGTACATCTTAATGTAAGTGTGTACATCTTAATATTAGTGTGTCTGTGTGTACATCTTAATATTAGTGTGTCTGTGTGTACATCTTAATGTAAGTGTGTACATCTTAATATTAGTGTGTCTGTGTGTACATCTTAATGTAAGTGTGTACATCTTAGTGTTAGTGTGTCTTTGTGTACATCTTAATATTAGTGTGTCTGTGTGTACATTTTAATGTTAGTGTGTCTGTGTGTACATCTTAATATTAGTGTGTCTGTGTGTACATTTTAATGTATATGTGTACATCTTAATATTAGTGTGTCTGTGTGTACATCTTAATCTTAATGTGTCTGTGTGTACATCTTAATATTAGTGTGTCTTTGTGTACATCTTAATGTTAGTGTGTCTGTGTGTACATCTTAATGTAAGTGTGTACATCTTAGTGTTAGTGTGTCTGTGTGTACATCTTAATATTAGTGTGTCTGTGTGTACATTTTAATGTTAGTGTGTCTGTGTGTACATCTTAATATTAGTGTGTCTGTGTGTACATTTTAATGTTAGTGTGTCTGTGTGTACATCTTAATATTAGTGTGTCTGTGTGTACATCTTAATGTAAGTGTGTACATCTTAGTGTTAGTGTGTCTTTGTGTACATTTTAATGTTAGTGTGTCCGTGTGTACATCTACATGTTAGTGTTAGTGTGTCTTTGTGTACATCTTAATATTAGTGTGTCTGTGTGTACATTTTAATGTTAGTGTGTCCGTGTGTGCATCTACATGTAAGTGTGTACATCTTAATATTAGTGTGTCTGTGTGTACATCTTAATATTATTGTGTCTGTGTGTACATCTCAATATTTGTGTGTCTGTGTGTACATCTTAATATTAGTGTGTCTGTGTGTACATCTTAATGTAAGTGTGTACATCTTAATATTAGTGTGTCTGTGTGTACATCTTAATGTTAGTGTGTCTGTGTGTACATCTTAATGTAAGTGTGTACATCTTAGTGTTAGTGTGTCTTTGTGTACATCTTAATATTAGTGTGTCTGTGTGTACATTTTAATGTTAGTGTGTCCGTGTGTACATCTACATGTTAGTGTGTCTGTGTGTACATCTTAATATTAGTGTGTCTTTGTGTACATCTTAATGTTAGTGTGTCTGTGTGTACATCTTAATGTAAGTGTGTACATCTTAATATTAGTGTGTCTGTGTGTACATCTTAATGTAAGTGTGTACATCTTAGTGTTAGTGTGTCTTTGTGTACATCTTAATATTAGTGTGTCTGTGTGTACATTTTAATGTTAGTGTGTCCGTGTGTACATCTACATGTTAGTGTGTCTGTGTGTACATCTTAATATTAGTGTGTCTTTGTGTACATCTTAATGTTAGTGTGTCTGTGTGTACATCTTAATGTAAGTGTGTACATCTTAATATTAGTGTGTCTGTGTGTACATCTCAATCTTAATGTGTCTGTGTGTATATCTTAATATTAGTGTGTCTTTGTGTACATCTTAATGTTAGTGTGTCTGTGTACATCTTAATGTAAGTGTGTACATCTTAGTGTTAGTGTGTCTGTGTGTACATCCTAATATTAGTGTGTCTGTGTGTACATTTTAATGTTAGTGTGTCTGTGTGTACATCTTAATGTTAGTGTGTCTGTGTGTACATTTTAATGTTAGTGTGTCTGTGTGTATATCTTAATATTAGTGTGTCTGTGTGTACATCTTAATGTAAGTGTGTACATCTTAGTGTTAGTGTGTCTTTGTGTACATCTTAATATTAGTGTGTCTGTGTGTACATTTTAATGTTAGTGTGTCCGTGTGTACATCTACATGTTAGTGTGTCTGTGTGTACATCTTAATGTTAGTGTGTCTGTGTGTACATCTTAATGTAAGTGTGTACATCTTAATATTAGTGTGTCTGTGTGTACATCTTAATATTAGTGTGTGTACATCTTAATATTAGTGTGTCTGTGTGTACATCTTAATGTAAGTGTGTACATCTTAATATTAGTGTGTCTGTGTGTACGACTTAATGTTAGTGTGTCTGTGTGTACATCTTAATGTAAGTGTGTACATCTTAATATTAGTGTGTCTGTGTGTACATCTTAATATTAGTGTGTCTTTGTGTACATCTTAATGTTAGTGTGTCTGTGTGTACATCTTAATGTAAGTGTGTACATCTTAGTGTTAGTGTGTCTGTGTGTACATCTTAATATTAGTGTGTCTGTGTGTACATTTTAATGTTAGTGTGTCTGTGTGTACATCTTAATATTAGTGTGTCTGTGTGTACATTTTAATGTTAGTGTGTCTGTGTGTACATCTTAATGTAAGTGTGTACATCTTAGTGTTAGTGTGTCTGTGTGTACATCTTAATATTAGTGTGTCTGTGTGTACATTTTAATGTTAGTGTGTCTGTGTGTACATCTTAGTGTAAGTGTGTACATCTTAGTGTTAGTGTGTCTGCGTGTACATCTTAATGTTAGTGTGTCTGTGTGTACATCTTAATGTAAGTGTGTACATCTTAGTGTTAGTGTGTCTGTGTGTACATCTTATTATTAGTGTGTCTGTGTGTACATTTTAATGTTAGTGTGTCTGTGTGTACATCTTAATATTAGTGTGTCTGTGTGTACATTTTAATGTTAGTGTGTCTGTGTGTACATCTTAATATTAGTGTGTCTGTGTGTACATCTTAATGTTAGTGTGTCTGTGTGTACATCTTAATGTAAGTGTGTACATCTTAGTCTTAGTGTGTCTGTGTGTACATCTTAATATTAGTGTGTCTGTGTGTACAACTAAATGTTAGTTTGTCTGTGTGTACATCTTAATGTAAGTGTGTTCATCTTAATATTAGTGTGTCTGTGTGTACATCTTAATGTTAGTGTGTCTGTGTGTACATCTTAATGTAAGTGTGTACATCTTAATATTAGTGTGTCTGTGTGTACATCTTAATATTAGTGTGTCTGTGTGTACATCTTAATGTAAGTGTGTACATCTTAATATTAGTGTGTCTGTGTGTACATCTTAATGTAAGTGTGTACATCTTAGTGTTAGTGTGTCTTTGTGTACATCTTAATATTAGTGTGTCTGTGTGTACATTTTAATGTTAGTGTGTCTGTGTGTACATCTTAATATTAGTGTGTCTGTGTGTACATTTTAATGTATATGTGTACATCTTAATATTAGTGTGTCTGTGTGTACATCTTAATCTTAATGTGTCTGTGTGTACATCTTAATATTAGTGTGTCTTTGTGTACATCTTAATGTTAGTGTGTCTGTGTGTACATCTTAATGTAAGTGTGTACATCTTAGTGTTAGTGTGTCTGTGTGTACATCTTAATATTAGTGTGTCTGTGTGTACATTTTAATGTTAGTGTGTCTGTGTGTACATCTTAATATTAGTGTGTCTGTGTGTACATTTTAATGTTAGTGTGTCTGTGTGTACATCTTAATATTAGTGTGTCTGTGTGTACATCTTAATGTAAGTGTGTACATCTTAGTGTTAGTGTGTCTTTGTGTACATTTTAATGTTAGTGTGTCCGTGTGTACATCTACATGTTAGTGTTAGTGTGTCTTTGTGTACATCTTAATATTAGTGTGTCTGTGTGTACATTTTAATGTTAGTGTGTCCGTGTGTGCATCTACATGTAAGTGTGTACATCTTAATATTAGTGTGTCTGTGTGTACATCTTAATATTATTGTGTCTGTGTGTACATCTCAATATTTGTGTGTCTGTGTGTACATCTTAATATTAGTGTGTCTGTGTGTACATCTTAATGTAAGTGTGTACATCTTAATATTAGTGTGTCTGTGTGTACATCTTAATGTTAGTGTGTCTGTGTGTACATCTTAATGTAAGTGTGTACATCTTAATATTAGTGTGTCTGTGTGTACATCTCAATCTTAATGTGTCTGTGTGTACATCTTAATATTAGTGTGTCTTTGTGTACATCTTAATGTTAGTGTGTCTGTGTGTACATCTTAATGTAAGTGTGTACATCTTAGTGTTAGTGTGTCTGTGTGTACATCTTAATATTAGTGTGTCTGTGTGTACATTTTAATGTTAGTGTGTCTGTGTGTACATCTTAATGTTAGTGTGTCTGTGTGTACATTTTAATGTTAGTGTGTCTGTGTGTACATCTTAATATTAGTGTGTCTGTGTGTACATCTTAATGTAAGTGTGTACATCTTAGTGTTAGTGTGTCTTTGTGTACATCTTAATATTAGTGTGTCTGTGTGTACATTTTAATGTTAGTGTGTCCGTGTGTACATCTACATGTTAGTGTGTCTGTGTGTACATCTTAATATTGGTGTGTCTTTGTGTACATCTTAATGTTAGTGTGTCTGTGTGTACATCTTAATGTAAGTGTGTACATCTTAATATTAGTGTGTCTGTGTGTACATCTTAATATTAGTGTGTCTGTGTGTACATCTTAATATTAGTGTGTCTGTGTATCTTAGTGTTAGTGTGTCTTTGTGTACATCTTAATATTAGTGTGTCTGTGTGTACATCTTAATGTTAGTGTGTCTGTGTGTACATCTTAATGTAAGTGTGTACATCTTAGTGTTAGTGTGTCTGTGTGTACATTTTAATGTTAGTGTGTCTGTGTGTACATCTTAATATTAGTGTGTCTCTGTGTACATTTTAATGTTAGTGTGTCTGTGTGTACATCTTAATATTAGTGTGTCTGTGTATCTTAGTGTTAGTGTGTCTTTGTGTACATCTTAATATTAGTGTGTCTGTGTGTACATTTTAATGTTAGTGTGTCCGTGTGTACATCTACATGTTAGTGTGTCTGTGTGTACATCTTAATATTAGTGTGTACATCTTAATATTAGTGTGTGTACATCTTAATATTAGTGTGTCTGTGTGTACATTTTAATGTTAGTGTGTCTGTGTGTACATTTTAACGTTAGTGTGTCTGTGTGTACATCTTAATATTAGTGTGTCTGTGTGTACATCTTAATGTTAGTGTGTACATCTTAATATTAGTGTGTCTGTGTGTACATTTTAATGTTAGTGTGTCCGTGTGTACATCTACATGTTAGTGTGTCTGTGTGTACATCTTAATATTAGTGTGTCTTTGTGTACATCTTAATGTTAGTGTGTCTGTGTGTACATCTTAATGTAAGTGTGTCCGTGTGTACATCTACATGTTAGTGTGTCTGTGTGTACATCTTAATATTAGTGTGTCTTTGTGTACATCTTAATGTTAGTGTGTCTGTGTGTACATCTTAATGTAAGTGTGTACATCTTAATATTAGTGTGTCTGTGTGTACATCTCAATCTTAATTTGTCTGTGTGTACATCTTAATATTAGTGTGTCTTAGTGTACATCTTAATGTTAGTGTGTCTGTGTGTACATCTTAATGTAAGTGTGTACATCTTAGTGTTAGTGTGTCTGTGTGTACATCTTAATATTAGTGTGTCTGTGTGTACATTTTAATGTTAGTGTGTCTGTGTGTACATCTTAACGTTAGTGTGTCTGTGTGTACATCTTAATGTAAGTGTGTACATCTTAATGTAAGTGTGTACATCTTAGTGTTAGTGTGTCTGTGTGTACATCTTAATGTTAGTGTGTCTGTGTGTACATCTTAATGTAAGTGTGTACATCTCAATCTTAATTTGTCTGTGTGTACATCTTAATATTAGTGTGTCTTTGTGTACATTTTAATGTTAGTGTGTCTGTGTGTACATCTTAGTGTTAGTGTGTCTTTGTGTACATCTTAATATTAGTGTGTCTGTGTGTACATTTTAATGTTAGTGTGTCCGTGTGTACATCTACATGTTAGTGTGTCTGTGTGTACATCTTAATATTAGTGTGTCTTTGTGTACATCTTAATGTTAGTGTGTCTGTGTGTACATCTTAATGTAAGTGTGTCCGTGTGTACATCTACATGTTAGTGTGTCTGTGTGTACATCTTAATATTAGTGTGTCTTTGTGTACATCTTAATGTTAGTGTGTCTGTGTGTACATCTTAATGTAAGTGTGTACATCTTAATATTAGTGTGTCTGTGTGTACATCTCAATCTTAATTTGTCTGTGTGTACATCTTAATATTAGTGTGTCTTTGTGTACATCTTAATGTTAGTGTGTCTGTGTGTACATCTTAATGTAAGTGTGTACATCTTAGTGTTAGTGTGTCTGTGTGTACATCTTAATATTAGTGTGTCTGTGTGTACATTTTAATGTTAGTGTGTCTGTGTGTACATCTTAACGTTAGTGTGTCTGTGTGTACATCTTAATGTAAGTGTGTACATCTTAGTGTTAGTGTGTCTGTGTGTACATCTTAATATTAGTGTGTCTTTGTGTACATCTTAATGTTAGTGTGTCTGTGTGTACATCTTAATGTAAGTGTGTACATCTTAATATTAGTGTGTCTGTGTGTACATCTCAATCTTAATTTGTCTGTGTGTACATCTTAATATTAGTGTGTCTTTGTGTACATCTTAATGTTAGTGTGTCTGTGTGTACATCTTAATGTAAGTGTGTACATCTTAGTGTTAGTGTGTCTGTGTGTACATCTCAATCTTAATGTGTCTGTGTGTACATCTTAATATTAGTGTGTCTTTGTGTACATCTTAATGTTAGTGTGTCTCTGTGTACATTTTAATGTTAGTGTGTCTGTGTGTACATTTTAATGTTAGTTTGTCTGTGTGTACATCTTAAAATTAGTGTGTCTGTGTGTACATCTTAATGTAAGTGTGTACATCTTAGTGTTAGTGTGTCTTTGTGTACATCTTAATATTAGTGTGTCTGTGTGTACATTTTAATGTTAGTGTGTCCGTGTGTACATCTACATGTTAGTGTGTCTGTGTGTACATCTTAATATTAGTGTGTCTGTGTGTACATCTTAATGTAAGTGTGTACATCTTAGTGTTAGTGTGTCTTTGTGTACATCTTAATATTAGTGTGTCTGTGTGTACATTTTAATGTTAGTGTGTCCGTGTGTACATCTACATGTTAGTGTGTCTGTGTGTACATCTTAATATTAGTGTGTCTTTGTGTACATCTTAATGTTAGTGTGTCTGTGTGTACATCTTAATGTAAGTGTGTACATCTTAATATTAGTGTGTCTGTGTGTACATCTTAATATTGGTGTGTCTGTGTGTACATCTTAATATTAGTGTGTGTACATCTTAATATTAGTGTGTCTGTGTGTACATTTTAATGTTAGTGTGTCTGTGTGTACATCTTAATATTAGTGTGTCTGTGTGTACATCTTAATGTAAGTGTGTACATCTTAATATTAGTGTGTCTGTGTGTACATCTTAATGTTAGTGTGTCTGTGTGTACATCTTAATGTAAGTGTGTACATCTTAATATTAGTGTGTCTGTGTGTACATCTTAATATTAGTGTGTCTTTGTGTACATCTTAATGTTAGTGTGTCTGTGTGTACATCTTAATGTAAGTGTGTACATCTTAGTGTTAGTGTGTCTGTGTGTACATCTTAATATTAGTGTGTCTGTGTGTACATTTTAATGTTAGTGTGTCTGTGTGTACATCTTAATATTAGTTTGTCTGTGTGTCCATTTTAATGTTAGTGTGTCTGTGTGTACATCTTAATGTTAGTGTGTCTGTGTGTACATCTTAATGTAAGTGTGTACATCTTAATATTAGTGTGTCTGTGTGTACATCTGAATGTAAGTGTGTCTGTGTGTACATCTTAATGTAAGTGTGTACATCTTAATATTAGTGTGTCTGTGTGTACATCTCAATCTTAATGTGTCTGTGTGTACATCTTAATATTAGTGTGTCTTTGTGTACATCTTAATGTTAGTGTGTCTGTGTGTACATCTTAATGTAAGTGTGTACATCTTAGTGTTAGTGTGTCTGTGTGTGTACATCTTAATATTAGTGTGTCTGTGTGTACATCTTAATGTTAGTGTGTCTGTGTGTACATCTTAATGTAAGTGTGTACATCTTAGTGTTAGTGTGTCTGTGTGTACATTTTAATGTTAGTGTGTCTGTGTGTACATCTTAATATTAGTGTGTCTGTGTATCTTAGTGTTAGTGTGTCTTTGTGTACATCTTAATATTAGTGTGTCTGTGTGTACATTTTAATGTTAGTGTGTCCGTGTGTACATCTACATGTTAGTGTGTCTGTGTGTACATCTTAATATTAGTGTGTCTTTGTGTACATCTTAATGTTAGTGTGTCTGTGTGTACATCTTAATGTAAGTGTGTACATCTTAATATTAGTGTGTCTGTGTGTACATCTTAATATTAGTGTGTCTGTGTGTACATCTTAATATTAGTGTGTGTACATCTTAATATTAGTGTGTCTGTGTGTACATTTTAATGTTAGTGTGTCTGTGTGTACATCTTAATATTAGTGTGTCTGTGTGTACATCTTAATGTAAGTGTGTACATCTTAATATTAGTGTGTCTGTGTGTACATCTTAATGTTAGTGTGTCTGTGTGTACATCTTAATGTAAGTGTGTACATCTTAATATTAGTGTGTCTGTGTGTACATCTTAATATTAGTGTGTCTTTGTGTACATCTTAATGTTAGTGTGTCTGTGTGTACATCTTAATGTAAGTGTGTACATCTTAGTGTTAGTGTGTCTGTGTGTACATCTTAATATTAGTGTGTCTGTGTGTACATTTTAATGTTAGTGTGTCTGTGTGTACATCTTAATGTTAGTGTGTCTGTGTGTACATCTTAATATTAGTGTGTCTTTGTGTACATCTTAATGTTAGTGTGTCTGTGTGTACATCTTAATATTAGTTTGTCTGTGTGTACATTTTAATGTTAGTGTGTCTGTGTGTACATCTTAATATGAGTTTGTCTGTGTGTACATTTTAATGTTAGTGTATCTGTGTGTACATCTTAATGTTAGTGTGTTTGTGTGTGCATCTTAATGTAAGTGTGTACATCTTAATATTAGTTTGTCTGTGTGTACATCTTAATGTTAGTGTGTCTTTGTGTACATCTTAATGTTAGTGTGTCTGTGTGTACATTTTAATGTTAGTGTATCTGTGTGTACATCTTAATGTTAGTGTGTTTGTGTGTGCATCTTAATGTAAGTGTGTACATCTTAATATTAGTTTGTCTGTGTGTACATCTTAATATTAGTGTGTCTTTGTGTACATCTTAATGTTAGTGTGTCTGTGTGTACATCTTAATGTAAGTGTGTACATCTTAGTGTTAGTGTGTCTGTGTGTACATATTAATGTATGTGTGTACATCTTAATATTAGTGTGTCTGTGTGTACATCTTAATATTAGTGTGTCTTTGTGTACATCTTAATGTTAGTGTGTCTGTGTGTACATCTTAATGTAAGTGTGTACATCTTAGTGTTAGTGTGTCTGTGTGTACATCTTAATATTAGTGTGTCTGTGTGTACATTTTAATGTTAGTGTGTCTGTGTGTACATCTTAATATTAGTTTGTCTGTGTGTACATTTTAATGTTAGTGTGTCTGTGTGTACATCTTAATGTTAGTGTGTCTGTGTGTACATCTTAATGTTAGTGTGTCTGTGTGTACATCTTAATGTAAGTGTGTACATCTTAGTCTTAGTGTGTCTGTGTGTACATCTTAATATTAGTGTGTCTATGTTTACATCTTAATGTTAGTGTGTCTGTGTGTACAACTAAATGTTAGTTTGTCTGTGTGTACATCTTAATGTAAGTGTGCACATCTTAATATTAGTGTGTCTGTGTGTACATCTTAATGTTAGTGTGTCTGTGTGTACATCTTAATGTAAGTGTGTACATCTTAGTCTTAGTGTGTCTGTGTGTACATCTTAATATTAGTGTGTCTATGTTTACATCTTAATATTAGTGTGTCTGTGTGTACATCTTAATGTTAGTGTGTCTGTGTGTACATCTTAATGTATGTGTGTACATCTTAATATTAGTGTGTCTGTGTGTACATCTTAATCTTAATGTGTCTGTGTGTACATCTTAATATTAGTGTGTCTGTGTGTACATCTTAATATTAGTGTGTCTTTGTGTACATCTTAATGTTAGTGTGTCTGTGTGTACATCTTAGTGTTAGTGTGTCTGTGTGTACATCTTAATATTAGTGTGTCTGTGTGTACATTTTAATGTTAGTGTGTCTGTGTGTACATCTTAATGTAAGTGTGTACATCTTAATATTAGTGTGTCTGTGTGTACATCTTAATATTAGTGTGTCTTTGTGTACATCTTAATGTTAGTGTGTCTGTGTGTACATCTTAATGTAAGTGTGTACATCTTAGTGTTAGTGTTTCTGTGTGTACATCTTAATATTAGTGTGTCTGTGTGTACATTTTAATGTTAGTGTGTCTGTGTGTACATCTTAATATTAGTTTGTCTGTGTGTACATTTTAATGTTAGTGTGTCTGTGTGTACATCTTAATGTTAGTGTGTCTGTGTGTACATCTTAATGTAAGTGTGTACATCTTAATATTAGTGTGTCTGTGTGTACATCTTAATATTAGTGTGTCTGTGTGTACATCTTAATGTTAGTGTGTCTGTGTGTACATCTTAATGTAAGTGTGTACATCTTAATATTAGTGTGTCTGTGTGTACATCTCAATCTCAATGTGTCTGTGTGTACATCTTAATATTAGTGTGTCTTTGTGTACATCTTAATGTTAGTGTGTCTGTGTGTACATCTTAATGTAAGTGTTTACATCTCAGTGTTAGTGTTTCTGTGTGTACATTTTAATGTTAGTGTGTCTGTGTGTACATCTTAATGTTAGTGTGTCTGTGTGTACATCTTAATGTAAGTGTGTACATCTTAGTGTTAGTGTGTCTGTGTGTACATCTTAATATTAGTGTGTCTTTGTGTACATCTTAATGTTAGTGTGTCTGTGTGTACATCTTAATGTAAGTGTGTACATCTTAATATTAGTGTGTCTGTGTGTACATCTTAATATTAGTGTGTCTGTGTGTGCATCTTAATATTAGTGTGTGTACATCTTAATATTAGTGTGTCTGTGTGTACATTTTAATGTTAGTGTGTCTGTGTGTACATCTTAATATTAGTGTGTCTGTGTGTACATCTTAATGTAAGTGTGTACATCTTAATATTAGTGTGTCTGTGTGTACATCTTAATATTAGTGTTTCTTTGTGTACATCTTAATGTTAGTGTGTCTGTGTGTACATCTTAATGTAAGTGTGTACATCTTAGTGTTAGTGTGTCTGTGTGTACATCTTAATATTAGTGTGTCTGTGTGTACATTTTAATGTCAGTGTGTCTGTGTGTACATCTTAATATTAGTGTGTCTGTGTGTACATCTTAATATTAGTGTGTCTTTGTGTACATCTTAATGTTAGTGTGTCTGTGTGTACATCTTAATGTAAGTGTGTACATCTTAGTGTTAGTGTGTCTGTGTGTACATCTTAATATTAGTGTGTCTGTGTGTACATTTTAATGTTAGTGTGTCTGTGTGTACATCTTAATATTAGTGTGTCTGTGTGTACATTTTAATGTTAGTGTGTCTGTGTGTACATCTTAATATTAGTTTGTCTGTGTGTACATTTTAATGTTAGTGTGTCTGTGTGTACATCTTAATGTTAGTGTGTCTGTGTGTACATCTTAATGTAAGTGTGTACATCTTAATATTAGTGTGTCTGTGTGTACATCTTAATATTAGTGTGTCTGTGTGTACATCTTAATGTTAGTGTGTCTGTGTGTACATCTTAATGTAAGTGTGTACATCTTAATATTAGTGTGTCTGTGTGTACATCTCAATCTCAATGTGTCTGTGTGTACATCTTAATATTAGTGTGTCTTTGTGTACATCTTAATGTTAGTGTGTCTGTGTGTACATCTTAATGTAAGTGTGTACATCTCAGTGTTAGTGTTTCTGTGTGTACATTTTAATGTTAGTGTGTCTGTGTGTACATCTTAATGTTAGTGTGTCTGTGTGTACATCTTAATGTAAGTGTGTACATCTTAGTGTTAGTGTGTCTGTGTGTACATCTTAATATTAGTGTGTCTTTGTGTACATCTTAATGTTAGTGTGTCTGTGTGTACATCTTAATGTAAGTGTGTACATCTTAGTGTTAGTGTGTCTGTGTGTACATCTTAATATTAGTGTGTCTTTGTGTACATCTTAATGTTAGTGTGTCTGTGTGTACATCTTAATGTAAGTGTGTACATCTTAATATTAGTGTGTCTGTGTGTACATCTTAATATTAGTGTGTCTGTGTGTGCATCTTAATATTAGTGTGTGTACATCTTAATATTAGTGTGTCTGTGTGTACATTTTAATGTTAGTGTGTCTGTGTGTACATCTTAATATTAGTGTGTCTGTGTGTACATCTTAATGTAAGTGTGTACATCTTAATATTAGTGTGTCTGTGTGTACATCTTAATATTAGTGTGTCTTTGTGTACATCTTAATGTTAGTGTGTCTGTGTGTACATCTTAATGTAAGTGTGTACATCTTAGTGTTAGTGTGTCTGTGTGTACATCTTAATATTAGTGTGTCTGTGTGTACATTTTAATGTTAGTGTGTCTGTGTGTACATCTTAATATTAGTGTGTCTGTGTGTACATCTTAATATTAGTGTGTCTTTGTGTACATCTTAATGTTAGTGTGTCTGTGTGTACATCTTAATGTAAGTGTGTACATCTTAGTGTCAGTGTGTCTGTGTGTACATCTTAATATTAGTGTGTCTGTGTGTACATTTTAATGTTAGTGTGTCTGTGTGTACATCTTAATGTAAGTGTGTACATCTTAGTGTTAGTGTGTCTGTGTGTACATCTTAATATTAGTGTGTCTGTGTGTACATCTTAATGTTAGTGTGTCTGTGTGTACATCTTAATGTTAGTGTGTCTGTGTGTACATCTTAATGTAAGTGTGTACATCTTAGTCTTAGTGTGTCTGTGTGTACATCTTAATATTAGTGTGTCTATGTTTACATCTTAATGTTAGTGTGTCTGTGTGTACAACTAAATGTTAGTTTGTCTGTGTGTACATCTTAATGTAAGTGTGTACATCTTAATATTAGTGTGTCTGTGTGTACAACTTAATGTTAGTGTGTCTGTGTGTACATCTTAATGTAAGTGTGTACATCTTAGTCTTAGTGTGTCTGTGTGTACATCTTAATATTAGTGTGTCTATGTTTACATCTTAATATTAGTGTGTCTGTGTGTACATCTTAATGTTAGTGTGTCTGTGTGTACATCTTAATGTATGTGTGTACATCTTAATATTAGTGTGTCTGTGTGTACATCTTAATCTTAATGTGTCTGTGTGTACATCTTAATATTAGTGTGTCTGTGTGTACATCTTAATATTAGTGTGTCTTTGTGTACATCTTAATGTTAGTGTGTCTGTGTGTACATCTTAGTGTTAGTGTGTCTGTGTGTACATCTTAATATTAGTGTGTCTGTGTGTACATTTTAATGTTAGTGTGTCTGTGTGTACATATTAATGTAAGTGTGTACATCTTAATATTAGTGTGTCTGTGTGTACATCTTAATATTAGTGTGTCTTTGTGTACATCTTAATGTTAGTGTGTCTGTGTGTACATCTTAATGTAAGTGTGTACATCTTAGTGTTAGTGTTTCTGTGTGTACATCTTAATATTAGTGTGTCTGTGTGTACATTTTAATGTTAGTGTGTCTGTGTGTACATCTTAATATTAGTTTGTCTGTGTGTACATTTTAATGTTAGTGTGTCTGTGTGTACATCTTAATGTAAGTGTGTACATCTCAGTGTTAGTGTTTCTGTGTGTACATTTTAATGTTAGTGTGTCTGTGTGTACATCTTAATGTTAGTGTGTCTGTGTGTACATCTTAATGTAAGTGTGTACATCTTAGTGTTAGTGTGTCTGTGTGTACATCTTAATATTAGTGTGTCTTTGTGTACATCTTAATGTTAGTGTGTCTGTGTGTACATCTTAATGTAAGTGTGTACATCTTAGTGTTAGTGTGTCTGTGTGTACATCTTAATATTAGTGTGTCTTTGTGTACATCTTAATGTTAGTGTGTCTGTGTGTACATCTTAATGTAAGTGTGTACATCTTAATATTAGTGTGTCTGTGTGTACATCTTAATATTAGTGTGTCTGTGTGTACATCTTAATATTAGTGTGTGTACATCTTAATATTAGTGTGTCTGTGTGTACATTTTAATGTTAGTGTGTCTGTGTGTACATCTTAATATTAGTGTGTCTGTGTGTACATCTTAATGTAAGTGTGTACATCTTAATATTAGTGTGTCTGTGTGTACATCTTAATATTAGTGTGTCTTTGTGTACATCTTAATGTTAGTGTGTCTGTGTGTACATCTTAATGTAAGTGTGTACATCTTAGTGTTAGTGTGTCTGTGTGTACATCTTAATATTAGTGTGTCTGTGTGTACATTTTAATGTTAGTGTGTCTGTGTGTACATCTTAATATTAGTGTGTCTGTGTGTACATCTTAATATTAGTGTGTATTTGTGTACATCTTAATGTTAGTGTGTCTGTGTGTACATCTTAATGTAAGTGTGTACATCTTAGTGTCAGTGTGTCTGTGTGTACATCTTAATATTAGTGTGTCTGTGTGTACATTTTAATGTTAGTGTGTCTGTGTGTACATCTTAATATTAGTTTGTCTGTGTGTACATTTTAATGTTAGTGTGTCTGTGTGTACATCTTAATGTTAGTGTGTCTGTGTGTACATCTTAATGTTAGTGTGTCTGTGTGTACATCTTAATGTAAGTGTGTACATCTTAGTCTTAGTGTGTCTGTGTGTACATCTTAATATTAGTGTGTCTATGTTTACATCTTAATGTTAGTGTGTCTGTGTGTACAACTAAATGTTAGTTTGTCTGTGTGTACATCTTAATGTAAGTGTGTACATCTTAATATTAGTGTGTCTGTGTGTACATCTTAATGTTAGTGTGTCTGTGTGTACATCTTAATGTAAGTGTGTACATCTTAGTCTTAGTGTGTCTGTGTGTACATCTTAATATTAGTGTGTCTATGTTTACATCTTAATATTAGTGTGTCTGTGTGTACATCTTAATGTTAGTGTGTCTGTGTGTACATCTTAATGTATGTGTGTACATCTTAATATTAGTGTGTCTGTGTGTACATCTTAATCTTAATGTGTCTGTGTGTACATCTTAATATTAGTGTGTCTGTGTGTACATCTTAATATTAGTGTGTCTTTGTGTACATCTTAATGTTAGTGTGTCTGTGTGTACATCTTAGTGTTAGTGTGTCTGTGTGTACATCTTAATATTAGTGTGTCTGTGTGTACATTTTAATGTTAGTGTGTCTGTGTGTACATCTTAATGTAAGTGTGTACATCTTAATATTAGTGTGTCTGTGTGTACATCTTAATATTAGTGTGTCTTTGTGTACATCTTAATGTTAGTGTGTCTGTGTGTACATCTTAATGTAAGTGTGTACATCTTAGTGTTAGTGTTTCTGTGTGTACATCTTAATATTAGTGTGTCTGTGTGTACATTTTAATGTTAGTGTGTCTGTGTGTACATCTTAATATTAGTTTGTCTGTGTGTACATTTTAATGTTAGTGTGTCTGTGTGTACATCTTAATGTTAGTGTGTCTGTGTGTACATCTTAATGTAAGTGTGTACATCTTAATATTTGTGTGTCTGTGTGTACATCTTAATGTTAGTGTGTCTGTGTGTACATCTTAATGTAAGTGTGTACATCTTAATATTTGTGTGTCTGTGTGTACATCTTAATATTAGTGTGTCTGTGTGTACATCTTAATGTTAGTGTGTCTGTGTGTACATCTTAATGTAAGTGTGTACATCTTAATATTAGTGTGTCTGTGTGTACATCTCAATCTCAATGTGTCTGTGTGTACATCTTAATATTAGTGTGTCTTTGTGTACATCTTAATGTTAGTGTGTCTGTGTGTACATCTTAATGTAAGTGTGTACATCTCAGTGTTAGTGTTTCTGTGTGTACATTTTAATGTTAGTGTGTCTGTGTGTACATCTTAATGTTAGTGTGTCTGTGTGTACATCTTAATGTAAGTGTGTACATCTTAGTGTTAGTGTGTCTGTGTGTACATCTTAATATTAGTGTGTCTTTGTGTACATCTTAATGTTAGTGTGTCTGTGTGTACATCTTAATGTAAGTGTGTACATCTTAATATTAGTGTGTCTGTGTGTACATCTTAATATTAGTGTGTCTGTGTGTGCATCTTAATATTAGTGTGTGTACATCTTAATATTAGTGTGTCTGTGTGTACATTTTAATGTTAGTGTGTCTGTGTGTACATCTTAATATTAGTGTGTCTGTGTGTACATCTTAATGTAAGTGTGTACATCTTAATATTAGTGTGTCTGTGTGTACATCTTAATATTAGTGTGTCTTTGTGTACATCTTAATGTTAGTGTGTCTGTGTGTACATCTTAATGTAAGTGTGTACATCTTAGTGTTAGTGTGTCTGTGTGTACATCTTAATATTAGTGTGTCTGTGTGTACATTTTAATGTTAGTGTGTCTGTGTGTACATCTTAATATGAGTTTGTCTGTGTGTACATTTTAATGTTAGTGTATCTGTGTGTACATCTTAATGTTAGTGTGTCTGTGTGTGCATCTTAATGTAAGTGTGTACATCTTAATATTAGTGTGTCTGTGTGTACATCTTAATATTAGTGTTTCTGTGTGTACATCTTAATATTAGTGTGTCTGTGTGTACATTTTAATGTTAGTGTGTCTGTGTGTACATCTTAATGTAAGTGTGTACATCTTAGTGTTAGTGTGTCTGTGTGTACATCTTAATATTAGTGTGTCTGTGTGTACATTTTAATGTTAGTGTGTCTGTGTGTACATCTTAATATTAGTGTGTCTGTGTGTACATTTTAATGTTAGTGTGTCTGTGTGTACATCTTAATATTAGTGTGTCTGTGTGTACATCTTAATGTAAGTGTGTACATCTTAGTGTTAGTGTGTCTTTGTGTACATCTTAATATTAGTGTGTCTGTGTGTACATTTTAATGTTAGTGTGTCCGTGTGTACATCTACATGTTAGTGTGTCTGTGTGTACATCTTAATATTAGTGTGTCTTTGTGTACATCTTAATGTTAGTGTGTCTGTGTGTACATCTTAATTTAAGTGTGTACATCTTAATATTAGTGTGTCTGTGTGTACATCTCAATCTTAATGTGTCTGTGTGTACATCTTAATATTAGTGTGTCTTTGTGTACATCTTAATGTTAGTGTGTCTGTGTGTACATCTTAATGTAAGTGTGTACATCTTAGTGTTAGTGTGTCTGTGTGTACATCTTAATATTAGTGTGTCTGTGTGTACATTTTAATGTTAGTGTGTCTGTGTGTACATCTTAATGTTAGTGTGTCTGTGTGTACATTTTAATGTTAGTGTGTCTGTGTGTACATCTTAATATTAGTGTGTCTGTGTGTACATCTTAATGTAAGTGTGTATATCTTAGTGTTAGTGTGTCTTTGTGTACATCTTAATATTAGTGTGTCTGTGTGTACATTTTAATGTTAGTGTGTCCGTGTGTACATCTACATGTTAGTGTGTCTGTGTGTACATCTTAATGTTAGTGTGTCTGTGTGTACATCTTAATATTAGTTTGTCTGTGTGTACATTTTAATGTTAGTGTGTCTGTGTGTACATCTTAATATGAGTTTGTCTGTGTGTACATTTTAATGTTAGTGTATCTGTGTGTACATCTTAATGTTAGTGTGTCTGTGTGTGCATCTTAATGTAAGTGTGTACATCTTAATATTAGTGTGTCTGTGTGTACATCTTAATATTAGTGTGTCTGTGTGTACATCTTAATATTAGTGTGTCTGTGTGTACATTTTAATGTTAGTGTGTCTGTGTGTACATCTTAATGTTAGTGTCTTTGTGTGTACATCTTAATGTAAGTGTGTACATCTTAGTGTTAGTGTGTCTGTGTGTACATCTTAATATTAGTGTGTCTGTGTGTACATTTTAATGTTAGTGTGTCTGTGTGTACATCTTAATATTAGTGTGTCTGTGTGTACATTTTAATGTTAGTGTGTCTGTGTGTACATCTTAATATTAGTGTGTCTGTGTGTACATCTTAATGTAAGTGTGTACATCTTAGTGTTAGTTTGTCTTTGTGTACATCTTAATATTAGTGTGTCTGTGTGTACACTTTAATGTTAGTGTGTCCGTGTGTACATCTACATGTTAGTGTGTCTGTGTGTACATCTTAATATTAGTGTGTCTTTGTGTACATCTTAATGTTAGTGTGTCTGTGTGTACATCTTAATGTAAGTGTGTACATCTTAATATTAGTGTGTCTGTGTGTACATCTCAATCTTAATGTGTCTGTGTGTACATCTTAATGTTAGTGTGTCTGTGTGTACATCTTAATGTTAGTGTGTCTGTGTGTACATCTTAATGTAAGTGTGTACATCTTAATATTAGTGTGTCTGTGTGTACATCTCAATCTTAATGTGTCTGTGTGTACATCTTAATATTAGTGTGTCTTTGTGTACATCTTAATGTTAGTGTGTCTGTGTGTACATCTTAATGTAAGTGTGTACATCTCAGTGTTAGTGTGTCTGTGTGTACATTTTATTGTTAGTGTGTCTGTGTGTACATCTTAATGTTAGTGTGTCTGTGTGTACATCTTAATGTAAGTGTGTACATCTTAGTGTTAGTGTGTCTATGTTTACATCTTAATATTAGTGTGTCTTTGTGTACATCTTAATGTTAGTGTGTCTGTGTGTACATCTTAATGTAAATGTGTACATCTTAATATTAGTGTGTCTGTGTGTACATCTTAATATTAGTGTGTCTGCATCTTAATATTAGTGTGTGTACATCTTAATATTAGTGTGTCTGTGTGTACATTTTAATGTTAGTGTGTCTGTGTGTACATCTTAATATTAGTGTGTCTGTGTGTACATCTTAATGTAAGTGTGTACATCTTAATGTTAGTGTGTCTGTGTGTACATCTTAATGTAAGTGTGTACATCTTAATATTAGTGTGTCTGTGTGTACATCTTAATATTAGTGTGTCTTTGTGTACATCTTAACGTTAGTGTGTCTGTGTGTACATCTTAATGTAAGTTTGTACATCTTAGTGTTAGTGTGTCTGTGTGTACATCTTAATATTAGTGTGTCTGTGTGTACATTTTATTGTTAGTGTGTCTGTGTGTACATCCTAATATGAGTTTGTCTGTGTGTACATTTTAATGTTAGTGTATCTGTGTGTACATCTTAATGTTAGTGTGTCTGTGTGTGCATCTTAATATTAGTGTGTCTGTGTGTACATCTTAATATTAGTGTGTCTGTGTGTACATTTTAATGTTAGTGTGTCTGTGTGTACATCTTAATATTAGTTTGTCTGTGTGTACATTTTAATGTTAGTGTGTCTGTGTGTACATCTTAATGTTAGTGTGTCTGTGTGTACATCTTAATATTAGTGTGTCTGTGTGTACATCTTAATGTTAGTGTGTCTGTGTGTACATCTTAATGTAAGTGTGTACATCTTAGTCTTAGTGTGTCTGTGTGTACATCTTAATATTAGTGTGTCTATGTTTACATCTTAATGTTAGTGTGTCTGTGTGTACAACTAAATGTTAGTTTGTCTGTGTGTACATCTTAATGTAAGTGTGTACATCTTAATATTAGTGTGTCTGTGTGTACATCTTAATGTTAGTGTGTTTGTGTGTACATCTTAATGTAAGTGTGTACATCTTAGTCTTAGTGTGTCTGTGTGTACATCTTAATATTAGTGTTTCTATGTTTACATCTTAATATTAGTGTGTCTGTGTGTACAACTTAATGTTAGTGTGTCTGTGTGTACATCTTAATGAATGTGTGTACATCTTAATATTAGTGTGTCTGTGTGTACATCTTAATCTTAATGTGTCTGTGTGTACATCTTAATATTAGTGTGTCTGTGTGTACATCTTAATATTAGTGTGTCTTTGTGTACATCTTAATGTTAGTGTGTCTGTGTGTACATCTTAGTGTTAGTGTGTCTGTGTGTACATCTTAATATTAGTGTGTCTGTGTGTACATTTTAATGTTAGTGTGTCTGTGTGTACATCTTAATGTAAGTGTGTACATCTTAATATTAGTGTGTCTGTGTGTACATCTTAATATTAGTGTGTCTTTGTGTACATCTTAATGTTAGTGTGTCTGTGTGTACATCTTAATGTAAGTGTGTACATCTTAGTGTTAGTGTTTCTGTGTGTACATCTTAATATTAGTGTGTCTGTGTGTACATTTTAATGTTAGTGTGTCTGTGTGTACATCTTAATATTAGTTTGTCTGTGTGTACATTTTAATGTTAGTGTGTCTGTGTGTACATCTTAATGTTAGTGTGTCTGTGTGTACATCTTAATGTAAGTGTGTACATCTTAATTATAGTGTGTCTGTGTGTACATCTTAATATTAGTGTGTCTGTGTGTACATCTTAATGTTAGTGTGTCTGTGTGTACATCTTAATGTAAGTGTGTACATCTTAATATTAGTGTGTCTGTGTGTACATCTCAATCTTAATGTGTCTGTGTGTACATCTTAATATTAGTGTGTCTTTGTGTACATCTTAATGTTAGTGTGTCTGTGTGTACATCTTAATGTAAGTGTGTACATCTCAGTGTTAGTGTTTCTGTGTGTACATTTTAATGTTAGTGTGTCTGTGTGTACATCTTAATGTTAGTGTGTCTGTGTGTGCATCTTAATATTAGTGTGTGTACATCTTAATATTAGTGTGTCTGTGTGTACATTTTAATGTTAGTGTGTCTGTGTGTACATCTTAATATTAGTGTGTCTGTGTGTACATCTTAATGTAAGTGTGTACATCTTAATATTAGTGTGTCTGTGTGTACATCTTAATATTAGTGTGTCTTTGTGTACATCTTAATGTTAGTGTGTCTGTGTGTACATCTTAATGTAAGTGTGTACATCTTAGTGTTAGTGTGTCTGTGTGTACATCTTAATATTAGTGTGTCTGTGTGTACATTTTAATGTTAGTGTGTCTGTGTGTACATCTTAATATGAGTTTGTCTGTGTGTACATTTTAATGTTAGTGTATCTGTGTGTACATCTTAATGTTAGTGTGTCTGTGTGTGCATCTTAATGTAAGTGTGTACATCTTAATATTAGTGTGTCTGTGTGTACATCTTAATATTAGTGTTTCTGTGTGTACATCTTAATATTAGTGTGTCTGTGTGTACATTTTAATGTTAGTGTGTCTGTGTGTACATCTTAATGTAAGTGTGTACATCTTAGTGTTAGTGTGTCTGTGTGTACATCTTAATATTAGTGTGTCTGTGTGTACATTTTAATGTTAGTGTGTCTGTGTGTACATCTTAATATTAGTGTGTCTGTGTGTACATTTTAATGTTAGTGTGTCTGTGTGTACATCTTAATATTAGTGTGTCTGTGTGTACATCTTAATGTAAGTGTGTACATCTTAGTGTTAGTGTGTCTTTGTGTACATCTTAATATTAGTGTGTCTGTGTGTACATTTTAATGTTAGTGTGTCCGTGTGTACATCTACATGTTAGTGTGTCTGTGTGTACATCTTAATATTAGTGTGTCTTTGTGTACATCTTAATGTTAGTGTGTCTGTGTGTACATCTTAATTTAAGTGTGTACATCTTAATATTAGTGTGTCTGTGTGTACATCTCAATCTTAATGTGTCTGTGTGTGCATCTTAATATTAGTGTGTCTTTGTGTACATCTTAATGTTAGTGTGTCTGTGTGTACATCTTAATGTAAGTGTGTACATCTTAGTGTTAGTGTGTCTGTGTGTACATCTTAATATTAGTGTGTCTGTGTGTACATTTTAATGTTAGTGTGTCTGTGTGTACATCTTAATGTTAGTGTGTCTGTGTGTACATTTTAATGTTAGTGTGTCTGTGTGTACATCTTAATATTAGTGTGTCTGTGTGTACATCTTAATGTAAGTGTGTATATCTTAGTGTTAGTGTGTCTTTGTGTACATCTTAATATTAGTGTGTCTGTGTGTACATTTTAATGTTAGTGTGTCCGTGTGTACATCTACATGTTAGTGTGTCTGTGTGTACATCTTAATGTTAGTGTGTCTGTGTGTACATCTTAATATTAGTTTGTCTGTGTGTACATTTTAATGTTAGTGTGTCTGTGTGTACATCTTAATATGAGTGTGTCTGTGTGTACATTTTAATGTTAGTGTATCTGTGTGTACATCTTAATGTTAGTGTGTCTGTGTGTGCATCTTAATGTAAGTGTGTACATCTTAATATTAGTGTGTCTGTGTGTACATCTTAATATTAGTGTGTCTGTGTGTACATCTTAATATTAGTGTGTCTGTGTGTACATTTTAATGTTAGTGTGTCTGTGTGTACATCTTAATGTTAGTGTGTTTGTGTGTACATCTTAATGTAAGTGTGTACATCTTAGTGTTAGTGTGTCTGTGTGTACATCTTAATATTAGTGTGTCTGTGTGTACATTTTAATGTTAGTGTGTCTGTGTGTACATCTTAATATTAGTGTGTCTGTGTGTACATTTTAATGTTAGTGTGTCTGTGTGTACATCTTAATATTAGTGTGTCTGTGTGTACATCTTAATGTAAGTGTGTACATCTTAGTGTTAGTTTGTCTTTGTGTACATCTTAATATTAGTGTGTCTGTGTGTACACTTTAATGTTAGTGTGTCCGTGTGTACATCTACATGTTAGTGTGTCTGTGTGTACATCTTAATATTAGTGTGTCTTTGTGTACATCTTAATGTTAGTGTGTCTGTGTGTACATCTTAATGTAAGTGTGTACATCTTAATATTAGTGTGTCTGTGTGTACATCTCAATCTTAATGTGTCTGTGTGTACATCTTAATGTTAGTGTGTCTGTGTGTACATCTTAATGTTAGTGTGTCTGTGTGTACATCTTAATGTAAGTGTGTACATCTTAATATTAGTGTGTCTGTGTGTACATCTCAATCTTAATGTGTCTGTGTGTACATCTTAATATTAGTGTGTCTTTGTGTACATCTTAATGTTAGTGTGTCTGTGTGTACATCTTAATGTAAGTGTGTACATCTCAGTGTTAGTGTGTCTGTGTGTACATTTTATTGTTAGTGTGTCTGTGTGTACATCTTAATGTTAGTGTGTCTGTGTGTACATCTTAATGTAAGTGTGTACATCTTAGTGTTAGTGTGTCTGTGTGTACATCTTAATATTAGTGTGTCTTTGTGTACATCTTAATGTTAGTGTGTCTGTGTGTACATCTTAATGTAAATGTGTACATCTTAATATTAGTGTGTCTGTGTGTACATCTTAATATTAGTGTGTCTGCATCTTAATATTAGTGTGTGTACATCTTAATATTAGTGTGTCTGTGTGTACATTTTAATGTTAGTGTGTCTGTGTGTACATCTTAATATTAGTGTGTCTGTGTGTACATCTTAATGTAAGTGTGTACATCTTAATGTTAGTGTGTCTGTGTGTACATCTTAATGTAAGTGTGTACATCTTAATATTAGTGTGTCTGTGTGTACATCTTAATATTAGTGTGTCTTTGTGTACATCTTAACGTTAGTGTGTCTGTGTGTACATCTTAATGTAAGTGTGTACATCTTAGTGTTAGTGTGTCTGTGTGTACATCTTAATATTAGTGTGTCTGTGTGTACATTTTATTGTTAGTGTGTCTGTGTGTAAATCCTAATATGAGTTTGTCTGTGTGTACATTTTAATGTTAGTGTATCTGTGTGTACATCTTAATGTTAGTGTGTCTGTGTGTGCATCTTAATATTAGTGTGTCTGTGTGTACATCTTAATATTAGTGTGTCTGTGTGTACATTTTAATGTTAGTGTGTCTGTGTGTACATCTTAATATTAGTTTGTCTGTGTGTACATTTTAATGTTAGTGTGTCTGTGTGTACATCTTAATGTTAGTGTGTCTGTGTGTACATCTTAATATTAGTGTGTCTGTGTGTACATCTTAATGTTAGTGTGTCTGTGTGTACATCTTAATGTAAGTGTGTACATCTTAGTCTTAGTGTGTCTGTGTGTACATCTTAATATTAGTGTGTCTATGTTTACATCTTAATGTTAGTGTGTCTGTGTGTACAGCTAAATGTTAGTTTGTCTGTGTGTACATCTTAATGTAAGTGTGTACATCTTAATATTAGTGTGTCTGTGTGTACATCTTAATGTTAGTGTGTTTGTGTGTACATCTTAATGTAAGTGTGTACATCTTAGTCTTAGTGTGTCTGTGTGTACATCTTAATATTAGTGTTTCTATGTTTACATCTTAATATTAGTGTGTCTGTGTGTACATCTTAATGTTAGTGTGTCTGTGTGTACATCTTAATGAATGTGTGTACATCTTAATATTAGTGTGTCTGTGTGTACATCTTAATCTTAATGTGTCTGTGTGTACATCTTAATATTAGTGTGTCTGTGTGTACATCTTAATATTAGTGTGTCTTTGTGTACATCTTAATGTTAGTGTGTCTGTGTGTACATCTTAGTGTTAGTGTGTCTGTGTGTACATCTTAATATTAGTGTGTCTGTGTGTACATTTTAATGTTAGTGTGTCTGTGTGTACATCTTAATATTAGTGTGTCTGTGTGTACATCTTAATATTAGTGTGTCTTTGTGTACATCTTAATGTTAGTGTGTCTGTGTGTACATCTTAATGTAAGTGTGTACATCTTAGTGTTAGTGTTTCTGTGTGTACATCTTAATATTAGTGTGTCTGTGTGTACATTTTAATGTTAGTGTGTCTGTGTGTACATCTTAATATTAGTTTGTCTGTGTGTACATCTTAATGTTAGTGTGTCTGTGTGTACATCTTAATGTAAGTGTGTACATCTTAATTATAGTGTGTCTGTGTGTACATCTTAATATTAGTGTGTCTGTGTGTACATCTTAATGTTAGTGTGTCTGTGTGTACATCTTAATGTAAGTGTGTACATCTTAATATTAGTGTGTCTGTGTGTACATCTCAATCTTAATGTGTCTGTGTGTATATCTTAGTGTTAGTGTGTCTTTGTGTACATCTTAATATTAGTGTGTCTGTGTGTACATTTTAATGTTAGTGTGTCCGTGTGTACATCTACATGTTAGTGTGTCTGTGTGTACATCTTAATGTTAGTGTGTCTGTGTGTACATCTTAATATTAGTTTGTCTGTGTGTACATTTTAATGTTAGTGTGTCTGTGTGTACATCTTAATATGAGTGTGTCTGTGTGTACATTTTAATGTTAGTGTATCTGTGTGTACATCTTAATGTTAGTGTGTCTGTGTGTGCATCTTAATGTAAGTGTGTACATCTTAATATTAGTGTGTCTGTGTGTACATCTTAATATTAGTGTGTCTGTGTGTACATCTTAATATTAGTGTGTCTGTGTGTACATTTTAATGTTAGTGTGTCTGTGTGTACATCTTAATGTTAGTGTGTTTGTGTGTACATCTTAATGTAAGTGTGTACATCTTAGTGTTAGTGTGTCTGTGTGTACATCTTAATATTAGTGTGTCTGTGTGTACATTTTAATGTTAGTGTGTCTGTGTGTACATCTTAATATTAGTGTGTCTGTGTGTACATTTTAATGTTAGTGTGTCTGTGTGTACATCTTAATATTAGTGTGTCTGTGTGTACATCTTAATGTAAGTGTGTACATCTTAGTGTTAGTTTGTCTTTGTGTACATCTTAATATTAGTGTGTCTGTGTGTACACTTTAATGTTAGTGTGTCCGTGTGTACATCTACATGTTAGTGTGTCTGTGTGTACATCTTAATATTAGTGTGTCTTTGTGTACATCTTAATGTTAGTGTGTCTGTGTGTACATCTTAATGTAAGTGTGTACATCTTAATATTAGTGTGTCTGTGTGTACATCTCAATCTTAATGTGTCTGTGTGTACATCTTAATGTTAGTGTGTCTGTGTGTACATCTTAATGTTAGTGTGTCTGTGTGTACATCTTAATGTAAGTGTGTACATCTTAATATTAGTGTGTCTGTGTGTACATCTCAATCTTAATGTGTCTGTGTGTACATCTTAATATTAGTGTGTCTTTGTGTACATCTTAATGTTAGTGTGTCTGTGTGTACATCTTAATGTAAGTGTGTACATCTCAGTGTTAGTGTGTCTGTGTGTACATTTTATTGTTAGTGTGTCTGTGTGTACATCTTAATGTTAGTGTGTCTGTGTGTACATCTTAATGTAAGTGTGTACATCTTAGTGTTAGTGTGTCTGTGTGTACATCTTAATATTAGTGTGTCTTTGTGTACATCTTAATGTTAGTGTGTCTGTGTGTACATCTTAATGTAAATGTGTACATCTTAATATTAGTGTGTCTGTGTGTACATCTTAATATTAGTGTGTCTGCATCTTAATATTAGTGTGTGTACATCTTAATATTAGTGTGTCTGTGTGTACATTTTAATGTTAGTGTGTCTGTGTGTACATCTTAATATTAGTGTGTCTGTGTGTACATCTTAATGTAAGTGTGTACATCTTAATGTTAGTGTGTCTGTGTGTACATCTTAATGTAAGTGTGTACATCTTAATATTAGTGTGTCTGTGTGTACATCTTAATATTAGTGTGTCTTTGTGTACATCTTAACGTTAGTGTGTCTGTGTGTACATCTTAATGTAAGTGTGTACATCTTAGTGTTAGTGTGTCTGTGTGTACATCTTAATATTAGTGTGTCTGTGTGTACATTTTATTGTTAGTGTGTCTGTGTGTAAATCCTAATATGAGTTTGTCTGTGTGTACATTTTAATGTTAGTGTATCTGTGTGTACATCTTAATGTTAGTGTGTCTGTGTGTGCATCTTAATATTAGTGTGTCTGTGTGTACATCTTAATATTAGTGTGTCTGTGTGTACATTTTAATGTTAGTGTGTCTGTGTGTACATCTTAATATTAGTTTGTCTGTGTGTACACTTTAATGTTAGTGTGTCCGTGTGTACATCTACATGTTAGTGTGTCTGTGTGTACATCTTAATATTAGTGTGTCTTTGTGTACATCTTAATGTTAGTGTGTCTGTGTGTACATCTTAATGTAAGTGTGTACATCTTAATATTAGTGTGTCTGTGTGTACATCTCAATCTTAATGTGTCTGTGTGTACATCTTAATGTTAGTGTGTCTGTGTGTACATCTTAATGTTAGTGTGTCTGTGTGTACATCTTAATGTAAGTGTGTACATCTTAATATTAGTGTGTCTGTGTGTACATCTCAATCTTAATGTGTCTGTGTGTACATCTTAATATTAGTGTGTCTTTGTGTACATCTTAATGTTAGTGTGTCTGTGTGTACATCTTAATGTAAGTGTGTACATCTCAGTGTTAGTGTGTCTGTGTGTACATTTTATTGTTAGTGTGTCTGTGTGTACATCTTAATGTTAGTGTGTCTGTGTGTACATCTTAATGTAAGTGTGTACATCTTAGTGTTAGTGTGTCTGTGTGTACATCTTAATATTAGTGTGTCTTTGTGTACATCTTAATGTTAGTGTGTCTGTGTGTACATCTTAATGTAAATGTGTACATCTTAATATTAGTGTGTCTGTGTGTACATCTTAATATTAGTGTGTCTGCATCTTAATATTAGTGTGTGTACATCTTAATATTAGTGTGTCTGTGTGTACATTTTAATGTTAGTGTGTCTGTGTGTACATCTTAATATTAGTGTGTCTGTGTGTACATCTTAATGTAAGTGTGTACATCTTAATGTTAGTGTGTCTGTGTGTACATCTTAATGTAAGTGTGTACATCTTAATATTAGTGTGTCTGTGTGTACATCTTAATATTAGTGTGTCTTTGTGTACATCTTAACGTTAGTGTGTCTGTGTGTACATCTTAATGTAAGTGTGTACATCTTAGTGTTAGTGTGTCTGTGTGTACATCTTAATATTAGTGTGTCTGTGTGTACATTTTATTGTTAGTGTGTCTGTGTGTAAATCCTAATATGAGTTTGTCTGTGTGTACATTTTAATGTTAGTGTATCTGTGTGTACATCTTAATGTTAGTGTGTCTGTGTGTGCATCTTAATATTAGTGTGTCTGTGTGTACATCTTAATATTAGTGTGTCTGTGTGTACATTTTAATGTTAGTGTGTCTGTGTGTACATCTTAATATTAGTTTGTCTGTGTGTACATTTTAATGTTAGTGTGTCTGTGTGTACATCTTAATGTTAGTGTGTCTGTGTGTACATCTTAATATTAGTGTGTCTGTGTGTACATCTTAATGTTAGTGTGTCTGTGTGTACATCTTAATGTAAGTGTGTACATCTTAGTCTTAGTGTGTCTGTGTGTACATCTTAATATTAGTGTGTCTATGTTTACATCTTAATGTTAGTGTGTCTGTGTGTACAGCTAAATGTTAGTTTGTCTGTGTGTACATCTTAATGTAAGTGTGTACATCTTAATATTAGTGTGTCTGTGTGTACATCTTAATGTTAGTGTGTTTGTGTGTACATCTTAATGTAAGTGTGTACATCTTAGTCTTAGTGTGTCTGTGTGTACATCTTAATATTAGTGTTTCTATGTTTACATCTTAATATTAGTGTGTCTGTGTGTACATCTTAATGTTAGTGTGTCTGTGTGTACATCTTAATGAATGTGTGTACATCTTAATATTAGTGTGTCTGTGTGTACATCTTAATCTTAATGTGTCTGTGTGTACATCTTAATATTAGTGTGTCTGTGTGTACATCTTAATATTAGTGTGTCTTTGTGTACATCTTAATGTTAGTGTGTCTGTGTGTACATCTTAGTGTTAGTGTGTCTGTGTGTACATCTTAATATTAGTGTGTCTGTGTGTACATTTTAATGTTAGTGTGTCTGTGTGTACATCTTAATGTAAGTGTGTACATCTTAATATTAGTGTGTCTGTGTGTACATCTTAATATTAGTGTGTCTTTGTGTACATCTTAATGTTAGTGTGTCTGTGTGTACATCTTAATGTAAGTGTGTACATCTTAGTGTTAGTGTTTCTGTGTGTACATCTTAATATTAGTGTGTCTGTGTGTACATTTTAATGTTAGTGTGTCTGTGTGTACATCTTAATATTAGTTTGTCTGTGTGTACATTTTAATGTTAGTGTGTCTGTGTGTACATCTTAATGTTAGTGTGTCTGTGTGTACATCTTAATGTAAGTGTGTACATCTTAATTATAGTGTGTCTGTGTGTACATCTTAATATTAGTGTGTCTGTGTGTACATCTTAATGTTAGTGTGTCTGTGTGTACATCTTAATGTAAGTGTGTACATCTTAATATTAGTGTGTCTGTGTGTACATCTCAATCTTAATGTGTCTGTGTGTATATCTTAGTGTTAGTGTGTCTTTGTGTACATCTTAATATTAGTGTGTCTGTGTGTACATTTTAATGTTAGTGTGTCCGTGTGTACATCTACATGTTAGTGTGTCTGTGTGTACATCTTAATGTTAGTGTGTCTGTGTGTACATCTTAATATTAGTTTGTCTGTGTGTACATTTTAATGTTAGTGTGTCTGTGTGTACATCTTAATATGAGTGTGTCTGTGTGTACATTTTAATGTTAGTGTATCTGTGTGTACATCTTAATGTTAGTGTGTCTGTGTGTGCATCTTAATGTAAGTGTGTACATCTTAATATTAGTGTGTCTGTGTGTACATCTTAATATTAGTGTGTCTGTGTGTACATCTTAATATTAGTGTGTCTGTGTGTACATTTTAATGTTAGTGTGTCTGTGTGTACATCTTAATGTTAGTGTGTTTGTGTGTACATCTTAATGTAAGTGTGTACATCTTAGTGTTAGTGTGTCTGTGTGTACATCTTAATATTAGTGTGTCTGTGTGTACATTTTAATGTTAGTGTGTCTGTGTGTACATCTTAATATTAGTGTGTCTGTGTGTACATTTTAATGTTAGTGTGTCTGTGTGTACATCTTAATATTAGTGTGTCTGTGTGTACATCTTAATGTAAGTGTGTACATCTTAGTGTTAGTTTGTCTTTGTGTACATCTTAATATTAGTGTGTCTGTGTGTACACTTTAATGTTAGTGTGTCCGTGTGTACATCTACATGTTAGTGTGTCTGTGTGTACATCTTAATATTAGTGTGTCTTTGTGTACATCTTAATGTTAGTGTGTCTGTGTGTACATCTTAATGTAAGTGTGTACATCTTAATATTAGTGTGTCTGTGTGTACATCTCAATCTTAATGTGTCTGTGTGTACATCTTAATGTTAGTGTGTCTGTGTGTACATCTTAATGTTAGTGTGTCTGTGTGTACATCTTAATGTAAGTGTGTACATCTTAATATTAGTGTGTCTGTGTGTACATCTCAATCTTAATGTGTCTGTGTGTACATCTTAATATTAGTGTGTCTTTGTGTACATCTTAATGTTAGTGTGTCTGTGTGTACATCTTAATGTAAGTGTGTACATCTCAGTGTTAGTGTGTCTGTGTGTACATTTTATTGTTAGTGTGTCTGTGTGTACATCTTAATGTTAGTGTGTCTGTGTGTACATCTTAATGTAAGTGTGTACATCTTAGTGTTAGTGTGTCTGTGTGTACATCTTAATATTAGTGTGTCTTTGTGTACATCTTAATGTTAGTGTGTCTGTGTGTACATCTTAATGTAAATGTGTACATCTTAATATTAGTGTGTCTGTGTGTACATCTTAATATTAGTGTGTCTGCATCTTAATATTAGTGTGTGTACATCTTAATATTAGTGTGTCTGTGTGTACATTTTAATGTTAGTGTGTCTGTGTGTACATCTTAATATTAGTGTGTCTGTGTGTACATCTTAATGTAAGTGTGTACATCTTAATGTTAGTGTGTCTGTGTGTACATCTTAATGTAAGTGTGTACATCTTAATATTAGTGTGTCTGTGTGTACATCTTAATATTAGTGTGTCTTTGTGTACATCTTAACGTTAGTGTGTCTGTGTGTACATCTTAATGTAAGTGTGTACATCTTAGTGTTAGTGTGTCTGTGTGTACATCTTAATATTAGTGTGTCTGTGTGTACATTTTATTGTTAGTGTGTCTGTGTGTAAATCCTAATATGAGTTTGTCTGTGTGTACATTTTAATGTTAGTGTATCTGTGTGTACATCTTAATGTTAGTGTGTCTGTGTGTGCATCTTAATATTAGTGTGTCTGTGTGTACATCTTAATATTAGTGTGTCTGTGTGTACATTTTAATGTTAGTGTGTCTGTGTGTACATCTTAATATTAGTTTGTCTGTGTGTACATTTTAATGTTAGTGTGTCTGTGTGTACATCTTAATGTTAGTGTGTCTGTGTGTACATCTTAATATTAGTGTGTCTGTGTGTACATCTTAATGTTAGTGTGTCTGTGTGTACATCTTAATGTAAGTGTGTACATCTTAGTCTTAGTGTGTCTGTGTGTACATCTTAATATTAGTGTGTCTATGTTTACATCTTAATGTTAGTGTGTCTGTGTGTACAGCTAAATGTTAGTTTGTCTGTGTGTACATCTTAATGTAAGTGTGTACATCTTAATATTAGTGTGTCTGTGTGTACATCTTAATGTTAGTGTGTTTGTGTGTACATCTTAATGTAAGTGTGTACATCTTAGTCTTAGTGTGTCTGTGTGTACATCTTAATATTAGTGTTTCTATGTTTACATCTTAATATTAGTGTGTCTGTGTGTACATCTTAATGTTAGTGTGTCTGTGTGTACATCTTAATGAATGTGTGTACATCTTAATATTAGTGTGTCTGTGTGTACATCTTAATCTTAATGTGTCTGTGTGTACATCTTAATATTAGTGTGTCTGTGTGTACATCTTAATATTAGTGTGTCTTTGTGTACATCTTAATGTTAGTGTGTCTGTGTGTACATCTTAGTGTTAGTGTGTCTGTGTGTACATCTTAATATTAGTGTGTCTGTGTGTACATTTTAATGTTAGTGTGTCTGTGTGTACATCTTAATGTAAGTGTGTACATCTTAATATTAGTGTGTCTGTGTGTACATCTTAATATTAGTGTGTCTTTGTGTACATCTTAATGTTAGTGTGTCTGTGTGTACATCTTAATGTAAGTGTGTACATCTTAGTGTTAGTGTTTCTGTGTGTACATCTTAATATTAGTGTGTCTGTGTGTACATTTTAATGTTAGTGTGTCTGTGTGTACATCTTAATATTAGTTTGTCTGTGTGTACATTTTAATGTTAGTGTGTCTGTGTGTACATCTTAATGTTAGTGTGTCTGTGTGTACATCTTAATGTAAGTGTGTACATCTTAATATTAGTGTGTCTGTGTGTACATCTTAATATTAGTGTGTCTTTGTGTACATCTTAATGTTAGTGTGTCTGTGTGTACATCTTAATGTAAGTGTGTACATCTTAGTGTTAGTGTGTCTGTGTGTACATCTTAATATTAGTGTGTCTGTGTGTACATCTTAATATTAGTGTGTCTATGTTTACATCTTAATGTTAGTGTGTCTGTGTGTACAACTAAATGTTAGTTTGTCTGTGTGTACATCTTAATGTAAGTGTGTACATCTTAATATTAGTGTGTCTGTGTGTACATCTTAATGTTAGTGTGTCTGTGTGTACATCTTAATGTAAGTGTGTACATCTTAGTCTTAGTGTGTCTGTGTGTACATCTTAATATTAGTGTTTCTATGTTTACATCTTAATATTAGTGTGTCTGTGTGTACATCTTAATGTTAGTGTGTCTGTGTGTACATCTTAATGAATGTGTGTACATCTTAATATTAGTGTGTCTGTGTGTACATCTTAATCTTAATGTGTCTGTGTGTACATCTTAATATTAGTGTGTCTGTGTGTACATCTTAATATTAGTGTGTCTTTGTGTACATCTTAATGTTAGTGTGTCTGTGTGTACATCTTAGTGTTAGTGTGTCTGTGTGTACATCTTAATATTAGTGTGTCTGTGTGTACATTTTAATGTTAGTGTGTCTGTGTGTACATCTTAATGTAAGTGTGTACATCTTAATATTAGTGTGTCTGTGTGTACATCTTAATATTAGTGTGTCTTTGTGTACATCTTAATGTTAGTGTGTCTGTGTGTACATCTTAATGTAAGTGTGTACATCTTAGTGTTAGTGTTTCTGTGTGTACATCTTAATATTAGTGTGTCTGTGTGTACATTTTAATGTTAGTGTGTCTGTGTGTACATCTTAATATTAGTTTGTCTGTGTGTACATTTTAATGTTAGTGTGTCTGTGTGTACATCTTAATGTTAGTGTGTCTGTGTGTACATCTTAATGTAAGTGTGTACATCTTAATTATAGTGTGTCTGTGTGTACATCTTAATATTAGTGTGTCTGTGTGTACATCTTAATGTTAGTGTGTCTGTGTGTACATCTTAATGTAAGTGTGTACATCTTAATATTAGTGTGTCTGTGTGTACATCTCAATCTTAATGTGTCTGTGTGTACATCTTAATATTAGTGTGTCTTTGTGTACATCTTAATGTTAGTGTGTCTGTGTGTACATCTTAATGTAAGTGTGTACATCTCAGTGTTAGTGTTTCTGTGTGTACATTTTAATGTTAGTGTGTCTGTGTGTACATCTTAATGTTAGTGTGTCTGTGTGTACATCTTAATGTAAGTGTGTACATCTTAGTGTTAGTGTGTCTGTGTGTACATCTTAATATTAGTGTGCCTTTGTGTACATCTTAATGTTAGTGTGTCTGTGTGTACATCTTAATGTAAGTGTGTACATCTTAGTGTTAGTGTGTCTGTGTGTACATCTTAATATTAGTGTGTCTGTGTGTACAATTTAATGTTAGTGTGTCTGTGTGTACATCTTAATATGAGTTTGTCTGTGTGTACATTTTAATGTTAGTGTGTCTGTGTGTGCATCTTAATGTAAGTGTGTACATTTTAATGTTAGTGTGTCTGTGTGTACATCTTAATATGAGTTTGTCTGTGTGTACATTTTAATGTTAGTGTATCTGTGTGTACATCTTAATGTTAGTGTGTCTGTGTGTGCATCTTAATGTAAGTGTGTACATCTTAATATTAGTGTGTCTGTGTGTACATCTTAATATTAGTGTGTCTGTGTGTACATCTTAATGTAAGTGTGTACATCTTAATATTAGTGTGTCTGTGTGTACATCTTAATATGAGTTTGTCTGTGTGTACATTTTAATGTTAGTGTATCTGTGTGTACATCTTAATGTTAGTGTGTCTGTGTGTGCATCTTAATGTAAGTGTGTACATCTTAATATTAGTGTGTCTGTGTGTACATCTTAATATTAGTGTGTCTGTGTGTACATCTTAATGTAAGTGTGTACATCTTAATATTAGTGTGTCTGTGTGTACATCTTAATATTAGTGTGTCTGTGTGTGCATCTTAATATTAGTGTGTGTACATCTTAATATTAGTGTGTCTGTGTGTACATTTTAATGTTAGTGTGTCTGTGTGTACATCTTAATATTAGTGTGTCTGTGTGTACATCTTAATGTAAGTGTGTACATCTTAATATTAGTGTGTCTGTGTGTACATCTTAATGTTAGTGTGTCTGTGTGTACATCTTAATGTAAGTGTGTACATCTTAATATTAGTGTGTCTGTGTGTACATCTTAATATTAGTGTGTCTTTGTGTACATCTTAATGTTAGTGTGTCTGTGTGTACATCTTAATGTAAGTGTGTACATCTTAGTGTTAGTGTGTCTGTGTGTACATCTTAATATTAGTGTGTCTGTGTGTACAATTTAATGTTAGTGTGTCTGTGTGTACATCTTAATATGAGTTTGTCTGTGTGTACATTTTAATGTTAGTGTATCTGTGTGTACATCTTAATGTTAGTGTGTCTGTGTGTGCATCTTAATGTAAGTGTGTACATTTTAATGTTAGTGTGTCTGTGTGTACATCTTAATATGAGTTTGTCTGTGTGTACATTTTAATGTTAGTGTATCTGTGTGTACATCTTAATGTTAGTGTGTCTGTGTGTGCATCTTAATGTAAGTGTGTACATCTTAATATTAGTGTGTCTGTGTGTACATCTTAATATTAGTGTGTCTGTGTGTACATCTTAATGTAAGTGTGTACATCTTAATATTAGTGTGTCTGTGTGTACATCTTAATATTAGTGTGTCTGTGTGTGCATCTTAATATTAGTGTGTGTACATCTTAATATTAGTGTGTCTGTGTGTACATTTTAATGTTAGTGTGTCTGTGTGTACATCTTAATATTAGTGTGTCTGTGTGTACATCTTAATGTAAGTGTGTACATCTTAATATTAGTGTGTCTGTGTGTACATCTTAATGTTAGTGTGTCTGTGTGTACATCTTAATGTAAGTGTGTACATCTTAATATTAGTGTGTCTGTGTGTACATCTTAATATTAGTGTGTCTTTGTGTACATCTTAATGTTAGTGTGTCTGTGTGTACATCTTAATGTAAGTGTGTACATCTTAGTGTTAGTGTGTCTGTGTGTACATCTTAATATTAGTGTGTCTGTGTGTACAATTTAATGTTAGTGTGTCTGTGTGTACATCTTAATATGAGTTTGTCTGTGTGTACATTTTAATGTTAGTGTATCTGTGTGTACATCTTAATGTTAGTGTGTCTGTGTGTGCATCTTAATGTAAGTGTGTACATTTTAATGTTAGTGTGTCTGTGTGTACATCTTAATATGAGTTTGTCTGTGTGTACATTTTAATGTTAGTGTATCTGTGTGTACATCTTAATGTTAGTGTGTCTGTGTGTGCATCTTAATGTAAGTGTGTACATCTTAATATTAGTGTGTCTGTGTGTACATCTTAATATTAGTGTTTCTGTGTGTACATTTTAATGTTAGTGTGTCTGTGTGTACATCTTAATGTTAGTGTGTCTGTGTGTACATCTTAATGTAAGTGTGTACATCTTAGTGTTAGTGTGTCTGTGTGTACATCTTAATATTAGTGTGTCTGTGTGTACATTTTAATGTTAGTGTGTCTGTGTGTACATCTTAATATTAGTGTGTCTGTGTGTACATTTTAATGTTAGTGTGTCTGTGTGTACATCTTAATATTAGTGTGTCTGTGTGTACATCTTAATGTAAGTGTGTACATCTTAGTGTTAGTGTGTCTTTGTGTACATCTTAATATTAGTGTGTCTGTGTGTACATTTTAATGTTAGTGTGTCCGTGTGTACATCTACATGTTAGTGTGTCTGTGTGTACATCTTAATATTAGTGTGTCTTTGTGTACATCTTAATGTTAGTGTGTCTGTGTGTACATCTTAATGTAAGTGTGTACATCTTAATATTAGTGTGTCTGTGTGTACATCTCAATCTTAATGTGTCTGTGTGTACATCTTAATATTAGTGTGTCTTTGTGTACATCTTAATGTTAGTGTGTCTGTGTGTACATCTTAATGTAAGTGTGTACATCTTAGTGTTAGTGTGTCTGTGTGTACATCTTAATATTAGTGTGTCTGTGTGTACATTTTAATGTTAGTGTGTCTGTGTGTACATCTTAATGTTAGTGTGTCTGTGTGTACATTTTAATGTTAGTGTGTCAGTGTGTACATCTTAATATTAGTGTGTCTGTGTGTACATCTTAATGTAAGTGTGTACATCTTAGTGTTAGTGTGTCTTTGTGTACATCTTAATATTAGTGTGTCTGTGTGTACATTTTAATGTTAGTGTGTCCGTGTGTACATCTACATGTTAGTGTGTCTGTGTGTACATCTTAATGTTAGTGTGTCTGTGTGTACATCTTAATATTAGTTTGTCTGTGTGTACATTTTAATGTTAGTGTGTCTGTGTGTACATCTTAATATGAGTTTGTCTGTGTGTACATTTTAATGTTAGTGTATCTGTGTGTACATCTTAATGTTAGTGTGTCTGTGTGTGCATCTTAATGTAAGTGTGTACATCTTAATATTAGTGTGTCTGTGTGTACATCTTAATATTAGTGTGTCTGTGTGTACATCTTAATATTAGTGTGTCTGTGTGTACATTTTAATGTTAGTGTGTCTGTGTGTACATCTTAATGTTAGTGTGTTTGTGTGTACATCTTAATGTAAGTGTGTACATCTTAATATTAGTGTGTCTGTGTGTACATCTTAATGTTAGTGTGTTTGTGTGTACATCTTAATGTAAGTGTGTACATCTTAGTCTTAGTGTGTCTGTGTGTACATCTTAATATTAGTGTTTCTATGTTTACATCTTAATATTAGTGTGTCTGTGTGTACATCTTAATGTTAGTGTGTCTGTGTGTACATCTTAATGAATGTGTGTACATCTTAATATTAGTGTGTCTGTGTGTACATCTTAATCTTAATGTGTCTGTGTGTACATCTTAATATTAGTGTGTCTGTGTGTACATCTTAATATTAGTGTGTCTTTGTGTACATCTTAATGTTAGTGTGTCTGTGTGTACATCTTAGTGTTAGTGTGTCTGTGTGTACATCTTAATATTAGTGTGTCTGTGTGTACATTTTAATGTTAGTGTGTCTGTGTGTACATCTTAATGTAAGTGTGTACATCTTAATATTAGTGTGTCTGTGTGTACATCTTAATATTAGTGTGTCTTTGTGTACATCTTAATGTTAGTGTGTCTGTGTGTACATCTTAATGTAAGTGTGTACATCTTAGTGTTAGTGTTTCTGTGTGTACATCTTAATATTAGTGTGTCTGTGTGTACATTTTAATGTTAGTGTGTCTGTGTGTACATCTTAATATTAGTTTGTCTGTGTGTACATTTTAATGTTAGTGTGTCTGTGTGTACATCTTAATGTTAGTGTGTCTGTGTGTACATCTTAATGTAAGTGTGTACATCTTAATTATAGTGTGTCTGTGTGTACATCTTAATATTAGTGTGTCTGTGTGTACATCTTAATGTTAGTGTGTCTGTGTGTACATCTTAATGTAAGTGTGTACATCTTAATATTAGTGTGTCTGTGTGTACATCTCAATCTTAATGTGTCTGTGTGTACATCTTAATATTAGTGTGTCTTTGTGTACATCTTAATGTTAGTGTGTCTGTGTGTACATCTTAATGTAAGTGTGTACATCTCAGTGTTAGTGTTTCTGTGTGTACATTTTAATGTTAGTGTGTCTGTGTGTACATCTTAATGTTAGTGTGTCTGTGTGTACATCTTAATGTAAGTGTGTACATCTTAGTGTTAGTGTGTCTGTGTGTACATCTTAATATTAGTGTGCCTTTGTGTACATCTTAATGTTAGTGTGTCTGTGTGTACATCTTAATGTAAGTGTGTACATCTTAATATTAGTGTGTCTGTGTGTACATCTTAATATTAGTGTGTCTGTGTGTGCATCTTAATATTAGTGTGTGTACATCTTAATATTAGTGTGTCTGTGTGTACATTTTAATGTTAGTGTGTCTGTGTGTACATCTTAATATTAGTGTGTCTGTGTGTACATCTTAATGTAAGTGTGTACATCTTAATATTAGTGTGTCTGTGTGTACATCTTAATGTTAGTGTGTCTGTGTGTACATCTTAATGTAAGTGTGTACATCTTAATATTAGTGTGTCTGTGTGTACATCTTAATATTAGTGTGTCTTTGTGTACATCTTAATGTTAGTGTGTCTGTGTGTACATCTTAATGTAAGTGTGTACATCTTAGTGTTAGTGTGTCTGTGTGTACATCTTAATATTAGTGTGTCTGTGTGTACATCTTAATATTAGTGTGTCTATGTTTACATCTTAATGTTAGTGTGTCTGTGTGTACAACTAAATGTTAGTTTGTCTGTGTGTACATCTTAATGTAAGTGTGTACATCTTAATATTAGTGTGTCTGTGTGTACATCTTAATGTTAGTGTGTCTGTGTGTACATCTTAATGTAAGTGTGTACATCTTAGTCTTAGTGTGTCTGTGTGTACATCTTAATATTAGTGTTTCTATGTTTACATCTTAATATTAGTGTGTCTGTGTGTACATCTTAATGTTAGTGTGTCTGTGTGTACATCTTAATGAATGTGTGTACATCTTAATATTAGTGTGTCTGTGTGTACATCTTAATCTTAATGTGTCTGTGTGTACATCTTAATATTAGTGTGTCTGTGTGTACATCTTAATATTAGTGTGTCTTTGTGTACATCTTAATGTTAGTGTGTCTGTGTGTACATCTTAGTGTTAGTGTGTCTGTGTGTACATCTTAATATTAGTGTGTCTGTGTGTACATTTTAATGTTAGTGTGTCTGTGTGTACATCTTAATGTAAGTGTGTACATCTTAATATTAGTGTGTCTGTGTGTACATCTTAATATTAGTGTGTCTTTGTGTACATCTTAATGTTAGTGTGTCTGTGTGTACATCTTAATGTAAGTGTGTACATCTTAGTGTTAGTGTTTCTGTGTGTACATCTTAATATTAGTGTGTCTGTGTGTACATTTTAATGTTAGTGTGTCTGTGTGTACATCTTAATATTAGTTTGTCTGTGTGTACATTTTAATGTTAGTGTGTCTGTGTGTACATCTTAATGTTAGTGTGTCTGTGTGTACATCTTAATGTAAGTGTGTACATCTTAATTATAGTGTGTCTGTGTGTACATCTTAATATTAGTGTGTCTGTGTGTACATCTTAATGTTAGTGTGTCTGTGTGTACATCTTAATGTAAGTGTGTACATCTTAATATTAGTGTGTCTGTGTGTACATCTCAATCTTAATGTGTCTGTGTGTACATCTTAATATTAGTGTGTCTTTGTGTACATCTTAATGTTAGTGTGTCTGTGTGTACATCTTAATGTAAGTGTGTACATCTCAGTGTTAGTGTTTCTGTGTGTACATTTTAATGTTAGTGTGTCTGTGTGTACATCTTAATGTTAGTGTGTCTGTGTGTACATCTTAATGTAAGTGTGTACATCTTAGTGTTAGTGTGTCTGTGTGTACATCTTAATATTAGTGTGCCTTTGTGTACATCTTAATGTTAGTGTGTCTGTGTGTACATCTTAATGTAAGTGTGTACATCTTAATATTAGTGTGTCTGTGTGTACATCTTAATATTAGTGTGTCTGTGTGTGCATCTTAATATTAGTGTGTGTACATCTTAATATTAGTGTGTCTGTGTGTACATTTTAATGTTAGTGTGTCTGTGTGTACATCTTAATATTAGTGTGTCTGTGTGTACATCTTAATGTAAGTGTGTACATCTTAATATTAGTGTGTCTGTGTGTACATCTTAATGTTAGTGTGTCTGTGTGTACATCTTAATGTAAGTGTGTACATCTTAATATTAGTGTGTCTGTGTGTACATCTTAATATTAGTGTGTCTTTGTGTACATCTTAATGTTAGTGTGTCTGTGTGTACATCTTAATGTAAGTGTGTACATCTTAGTGTTAGTGTGTCTGTGTGTACATCTTAATATTAGTGTGTCTGTGTGTACAATTTAATGTTAGTGTGTCTGTGTGTACATCTTAATATGAGTTTGTCTGTGTGTACATTTTAATGTTAGTGTATCTGTGTGTACATCTTAATGTTAGTGTGTCTGTGTGTGCATCTTAATGTAAGTGTGTACATTTTAATGTTAGTGTGTCTGTGTGTACATCTTAATATGAGTTTGTCTGTGTGTACATTTTAATGTTAGTGTATCTGTGTGTACATCTTAATGTTAGTGTGTCTGTGTGTGCATCTTAATGTAAGTGTGTACATCTTAATATTAGTGTGTCTGTGTGTACATCTTAATATTAGTGTGTCTGTGTGTACATCTTAATGTAAGTGTGTACATCTTAATATTAGTGTGTCTGTGTGTACATCTTAATATGAGTTTGTCTGTGTGTACATTTTAATGTTAGTGTATCTGTGTGTACATCTTAATGTTAGTGTGTCTGTGTGTGCATCTTAATGTAAGTGTGTACATCTTAATATTAGTGTGTCTGTGTGTACATCTTAATATTAGTGTGTCTGTGTGTACATCTTAATGTAAGTGTGTACATCTTAATATTAGTGTGTCTGTGTGTACATCTTAATATTAGTGTGTCTGTGTGTGCATCTTAATATTAGTGTGTGTACATCTTAATATTAGTGTGTCTGTGTGTACATTTTAATGTTAGTGTGTCTGTGTGTACATCTTAATATTAGTGTGTCTGTGTGTACATCTTAATGTAAGTGTGTACATCTTAATATTAGTGTGTCTGTGTGTACATCTTAATGTTAGTGTGTCTGTGTGTACATCTTAATGTAAGTGTGTACATCTTAATATTAGTGTGTCTGTGTGTACATCTTAATATTAGTGTGTCTTTGTGTACATCTTAATGTTAGTGTGTCTGTGTGTACATCTTAATGTAAGTGTGTACATCTTAGTGTTAGTGTGTCTGTGTGTACATCTTAATATTAGTGTGTCTGTGTGTACAATTTAATGTTAGTGTGTCTGTGTGTACATCTTAATATGAGTTTGTCTGTGTGTACATTTTAATGTTAGTGTATCTGTGTGTACATCTTAATGTTAGTGTGTCTGTGTGTGCATCTTAATGTAAGTGTGTACATTTTAATGTTAGTGTGTCTGTGTGTACATCTTAATATGAGTTTGTCTGTGTGTACATTTTAATGTTAGTGTATCTGTGTGTACATCTTAATGTTAGTGTGTCTGTGTGTGCATCTTAATGTAAGTGTGTACATCTTAATATTAGTGTGTCTGTGTGTACATCTTAATATTAGTGTTTCTGTGTGTACATTTTAATGTTAGTGTGTCTGTGTGTACATCTTAATGTTAGTGTGTCTGTGTGTACATCTTAATGTAAGTGTGTACATCTTAGTGTTAGTGTGTCTGTGTGTACATCTTAATATTAGTGTGTCTGTGTGTACATTTTAATGTTAGTGTGTCTGTGTGTACATCTTAATGTTAGTGTGTCTGTGTGTACATTTTAATGTTAGTGTGTCTGTGTGTACATCTTAATATTAGTGTGTCTGTGTGTACATCTTAATGAAAGTGTGTACATCTTAGTGTTAGTGTGTCTTTGTGTACATCTTAATATTAGTGTGTCTGTGTGTACATTTTAATGTTAGTGTGTCCCTGTGTACATCTACATGTTAGTGTGTCTGTGTGTACATCTTAATATTAGTGTGTCTTTGTGTACATCTTAATGTTAGTGTGTCTGTGTGTACATCTTAATGTAAATGTGTACATCTTAATATTAGTGTGTCTGTGTGTACATCTTAATATTAGTGTGTCTGTGTGTACATCTTAATATTAGTGTGTGTACATCTTAATATTAGTGTGTCTGTGTGTACATTTTAATGTTAGTGTGTCTGTGTGTACATCTTAATATTAGTGTGTCTGTGTGTACATCTTAATGTAAGTGTGTACATCTTAATATTAGTGTGTCTGTGTGTACATCTTAATGTTAGTGTGTCTGTGTGTACATCTTAATGTAAGTGTGTACATCTTAATATTAGTGTGTCTGTGTGTACATCTTAATATTAGTGTGTCTTTGTGTACATCTTAATGTTAGTGTGTCTGTGTGTACATCTTAATGTAAGTGTGTACATCTTAGTGTTAGTGTGTCTGTGTGTACATCTTAATATTAGTGTGTCTGTGTGTACATCTTAATGTTAGTGTGTCTGTGTGTACATCTTAATGTAAGTGTGTACATCTTAATATTAGTGTGTCTGTGTGTACATCTTAATATTAGTGTGTCTTTGTGTACATCTTAATGTTAGTGTGTCTGTGTGTACATCTTAATGTAAGTGTGTACATCTTAGTGTTAGTGTGTCTGTGTGTACATCTTAATATTAGTGTGTCTGTGTGTACATCTTAATATGAGTTTGTCTGTGTGTACATTTTAATGTTAGTGTGTACATCTTAGTGTTAGTGTGTCTGTGTGTACATCTTAATATTAGTGTGTCTGTGTGTACATCTTAATGTTAGTGTGTCTGTGTGTACATCTTAATGTAAGTGTGTACATCTTAATATTAGTGTGTCTGTGTGTACATCTTAATATTAGTGTGTCTTTGTGTACATCTTAATGTTAGTGTGTCTGTGTGTACATCTTAATGTAAGTGTGTACATCTTAGTGTTAGTGTGTCTGTGTGTACATCTTAATATTAGTGTGTCTGTGTGTACATCTTAATATGAGTTTGTCTGTGTGTACATTTTAATGTTAGTGTATCTGTGTGTACATCTTAATGTTAGTGTGTCTGTGTGTGCATCTTAATATTAGTGTGTCTGTGTGTACATCTTAATATTAGTGTGTCTGTGTGTACATTTTAATGTTAGTGTGTCTGTGTGTACATCTTAATGTTAGTGTGTATGTGTGTACATCTTAATGTAAGTGTGTACATCTTAGTGTTAGTGTGTCTGTGTGTACATCTTAATATTAGTGTGTCTGTGTGTACATTTTAATGTTAGTGTGTCTGTGTGTACATCTTAATATTAGTGTGTCTGTGTGTACATTTTAATGTTAGTGTGTCTGTGTGTACATCTTAATATTAGTGTGTCTGTGTGTACATCTTAATGTAAGTGTGTACATCTTAGTGTTAGTGTGTCTTTGTGTGCATCTTAATATTAGTGTGTCTGTGTGTACATTTTAATGTTAGTGTGTCCGTGTGTACATCTACATGTTAGTGTGTCTGTGTGTACATCTTAATATTAGTGTGTCTTTGTGTACATCTTAATGTTAGTGTGTCTGTGTGTACATCTTAATGTAAGTGTGTACATCTTAATATTAGTGTATCTGTGTGTACATCTCAATCTTAATGTGTCTGTGAGTACATCTTAATATTAGTGTGTCTTTGTGTACATCTTAATGTTAGTGTGTCTGTGTGTACATCTTAATGTAAGTGTGTACATCTTAGTGTTAGTGTGTCTGTGTGTACATCTTAATATTAGTGTGTCTGTGTGTACATTTTAATGTTAGTGTGTCTGTGTGTACATCTTAATGTTAGTGTGTCTGTGTGTACATTTTAATGTTAGTGTGTCTGTGTGTACATCTTAATATTAGTGTGTCTGTGTGTACATCTTAATGTAAGTGTGTACATCTTAGTGTTAGTGTGTCTTTGTGTACATCTTAATATTAGTGTGTCTGTTTGTACATTTTAATGTTAGTGTGTCCCTGTGTACATCTACATGTTAGTGTGTCTGTGTGTACATCTTAATATTAGTGTGTCTTTGTGTACATCTTAATGTTAGTGTGTCTGTGTGTACATCTTAATGTAAATGTGTACATCTTAATATTAGTGTGTCTGTGTGTACATCTTAATATTAGTGTGTCTGTGTGTACATCTTAATATTAGTGTGTGTACATCTTAATATTAGTGTGTCTGTGTGTACATTTTAATGTTAGTGTGTCTGTGTGTACATCTTAATATTAGTGTGTCTGTGTGTACATCTTAATGTAAGTGTGTGCATCTTAATATTAGTGTGTCTGTGTGTACATCTTAATATTAGTGTGTCTGTGTGTACATTTTAATGTTAGTGTGTCTGTGTGTACATCTTAATGTTAGTGTGTATGTGTGTACATCTTAATGTAAGTGTGTGCATCTTAGTGTTAGTGTGTCTGTGTGTACATCTTAATATTAGTGTGTCTGTGTGTACATTTTAATGTTAGTGTGTCTGTGTGTACATCTTAATATTAGTGTGTCTGTGTGTACATTTTAATGTTAGTGTGTCTGTGTGTACATCTTAATATTAGTGTGTCTGTGTGTACATCTTAATGTAAGTGTGTACATCTTAGTGTTAGTGTGTCTTTGTGTGCATCTTAATATTAGTGTGTCTGTGTGTACATTTTAATGTTAGTGTGTCCGTGTGTACATCTACATGTTAGTGTGTCTGTGTGTACATCTTAATATTAGTGTGTCTTTGTGTACATCTTAATGTTAGTGTGTCTGTGTGTACATCTTAATGTAAGTGTGTACATCTTAATATTAGTGTGTCTGTGTGTACATCTTAATATTAGTGTGTCTTTGTGTACATCTTAATGTTAGTGTGTCTGTGTGTACATCTTAGTGTTAGTGTGTCTGTGTGTACATCTTAATATTAGTGTGTCTGTGTGTACATTTTAATGTTAGTGTGTCTGTGTGTACATCTTAATGTAAGTGTGTACATCTTAATATTAGTGTGTCTGTGTGTACATCTTAATATTAGTGTGTCTTTGTGTACATCTTAATGTTAGTGTGTCTGTGTGTACATCTTAATGTAAGTGTGTACATCTTAGTGTTAGTGTTTCTGTGTGTACATCTTAATATTAGTGTGTCTGTGTGTACATTTTAATGTTAGTGTGTCTGTGTGTACATCTTAATATTAGTTTGTCTGTGTGTACATTTTAATGTTAGTGTGTCTGTGTGTACATCTTAATGTTAGTGTGTCTGTGTGTACATCTTAATGTAAGTGTGTACATCTTAATTATAGTGTGTCTGTGTGTACATCTTAATATTAGTGTGTCTGTGTGTACATCTTAATGTTAGTGTGTCTGTGTGTACATCTTAATGTAAGTGTGTACATCTTAATATTAGTGTGTCTGTGTGTACATCTCAATCTTAATGTGTCTGTGTGTACATCTTAATATTAGTGTGTCTTTGTGTACATCTTAATGTTAGTGTGTCTGTGTGTACATCTTAATGTAAGTGTGTACATCTCAGTGTTAGTGTTTCTGTGTGTACATTTTAATGTTAGTGTGTCTGTGTGTACATCTTAATGTTAGTGTGTCTGTGTGTACATCTTAATGTAAGTGTGTACATCTTAGTGTTAGTGTGTCTGTGTGTACATCTTAATATTAGTGTGCCTTTGTGTACATCTTAATGTTAGTGTGTCTGTGTGTACATCTTAATGTAAGTGTGTACATCTTAATATTAGTGTGTCTGTGTGTACATCTTAATATTAGTGTGTCTGTGTGTGCATCTTAATATTAGTGTGTGTACATCTTAATATTAGTGTGTCTGTGTGTACATTTTAATGTTAGTGTGTCTGTGTGTACATCTTAATATTAGTGTGTCTGTGTGTACATCTTAATGTAAGTGTGTACATCTTAATATTAGTGTGTCTGTGTGTACATCTTAATGTTAGTGTGTCTGTGTGTACATCTTAATGTAAGTGTGTACATCTTAATATTAGTGTGTCTGTGTGTACATCTTAATATTAGTGTGTCTTTGTGTACATCTTAATGTTAGTGTGTCTGTGTGTACATCTTAATGTAAGTGTGTACATCTTAGTGTTAGTGTGTCTGTGTGTACATCTTAATATTAGTGTGTCTGTGTGTACAATTTAATGTTAGTGTGTCTGTGTGTACATCTTAATATGAGTTTGTCTGTGTGTACATTTTAATGTTAGTGTATCTGTGTGTACATCTTAATGTTAGTGTGTCTGTGTGTGCATCTTAATGTAAGTGTGTACATTTTAATGTTAGTGTGTCTGTGTGTACATTTTAATGTTAGTGTATCTGTGTGTACATCTTAATGTTAGTGTGTCTGTGTGTGCATCTTAATGTAAGTGTGTACATCTTAATATTAGTGTGTCTGTGTGTACATCTTAATATTAGTGTGTCTGTGTGTACATCTTAATGTAAGTGTGTACATCTTAATATTAGTGTGTCTGTGTGTACATCTTAATATGAGTTTGTCTGTGTGTACATTTTAATGTTAGTGTATCTGTGTGTACATCTTAATGTTAGTGTGTCTGTGTGTGCATCTTAATGTAAGTGTGTACATCTTAATATTAGTGTGTCTGTGTGTACATCTTAATATTAGTGTGTCTGTGTGTACATCTTAATGTAAGTGTGTACATCTTAATATTAGTGTGTCTGTGTGTACATCTTAATATTAGTGTGTCTGTGTGTGCATCTTAATATTAGTGTGTGTACATCTTAATATTAGTGTGTCTGTGTGTACATTTTAATGTTAGTGTGTCTGTGTGTACATCTTAATATTAGTGTGTCTGTGTGTACATCTTAATGTAAGTGTGTACATCTTAATATTAGTGTGTCTGTGTGTACATCTTAATGTTAGTGTGTCTGTGTGTACATCTTAATGTAAGTGTGTACATCTTAATATTAGTGTGTCTGTGTGTACATCTTAATATTAGTGTGTCTTTGTGTACATCTTAATGTTAGTGTGTCTGTGTGTACATCTTAATGTAAGTGTGTACATCTTAGTGTTAGTGTGTCTGTGTGTACATCTTAATATTAGTGTGTCTGTGTGTACAATTTAATGTTAGTGTGTCTGTGTGTACATCTTAATATGAGTTTGTCTGTGTGTACATTTTAATGTTAGTGTATCTGTGTGTACATCTTAATGTTAGTGTGTCTGTGTGTGCATCTTAATGTAAGTGTGTACATTTTAATGTTAGTGTGTCTGTGTGTACATCTTAATATGAGTTTGTCTGTGTGTACATTTTAATGTTAGTGTATCTGTGTGTACATCTTAATGTTAGTGTGTCTGTGTGTGCATCTTAATGTAAGTGTGTACATCTTAATATTAGTGTGTCTGTGTGTACATCTTAATATTAGTGTTTCTGTGTGTACATTTTAATGTTAGTGTGTCTGTGTGTACATCTTAATGTTAGTGTGTCTGTGTGTACATCTTAATGTAAGTGTGTACATCTTAGTGTTAGTGTGTCTGTGTGTACATCTTAATATTAGTGTGTCTGTGTGTACATTTTAATGTTAGTGTGTCTGTGTGTACATCTTAATGTTAGTGTGTCTGTGTGTACATTTTAATGTTAGTGTGTCTGTGTGTACATCTTAATATTAGTGTGTCTGTGTGTACATCTTAATGAAAGTGTGTACATCTTAGTGTTAGTGTGTCTTTGTGTACATCTTAATATTAGTGTGTCTGTGTGTACATTTTAATGTTAGTGTGTCCCTGTGTACATCTACATGTTAGTGTGTCTGTGTGTACATCTTAATATTAGTGTGTCTTTGTGTACATCTTAATGTTAGTGTGTCTGTGTGTACATCTTAATGTAAATGTGTACATCTTAATATTAGTGTGTCTGTGTGTACATCTTAATATTAGTGTGTCTGTGTGTACATCTTAATATTAGTGTGTGTACATCTTAATATTAGTGTGTCTGTGTGTACATTTTAATGTTAGTGTGTCTGTGTGTACATCTTAATATTAGTGTGTCTGTGTGTACATCTTAATGTAAGTGTGTACATCTTAATATTAGTGTGTCTGTGTGTACATCTTAATGTTAGTGTGTCTGTGTGTACATCTTAATGTAAGTGTGTACATCTTAATATTAGTGTGTCTGTGTGTACATCTTAATATTAGTGTGTCTTTGTGTACATCTTAATGTTAGTGTGTCTGTGTGTACATCTTAATGTAAGTGTGTACATCTTAGTGTTAGTGTGTCTGTGTGTACATCTTAATATTAGTGTGTCTGTGTGTACATCTTAATGTTAGTGTGTCTGTGTGTACATCTTAATGTAAGTGTGTACATCTTAATATTAGTGTGTCTGTGTGTACATCTTAATATTAGTGTGTCTTTGTGTACATCTTAATGTTAGTGTGTCTGTGTGTACATCTTAATGTAAGTGTGTACATCTTAGTGTTAGTGTGTCTGTGTGTACATCTTAATATTAGTGTGTCTGTGTGTACATCTTAATATGAGTTTGTCTGTGTGTACATTTTAATGTTAGTGTATCTGTGTGTACATCTTAATGTTAGTGTGTCTGTGTGTGCATCTTAATATTAGTGTGTCTGTGTGTACATCTTAATATTAGTGTGTCTGTGTGTACATTTTAATGTTAGTGTGTCTGTGTGTACATCTTAATGTTAGTGTGTATGTGTGTACATCTTAATGTAAGTGTGTACATCTTAGTGTTAGTGTGTCTGTGTGTACATCTTAATATTAGTGTGTCTGTGTGTACATTTTAATGTTAGTGTGTCTGTGTGTACATCTTAATATTAGTGTGTCTGTGTGTACATTTTAATGTTAGTGTGTCTGTGTGTACATCTTAATATTAGTGTGTCTGTGTGTACATCTTAATGTAAGTGTGTACATCTTAGTGTTAGTGTGTCTTTGTGTGCATCTTAATATTAGTGTGTCTGTGTGTACATTTTAATGTTAGTGTGTCCGTGTGTACATCTACATGTTAGTGTGTCTGTGTGTACATCTTAATATTAGTGTGTCTTTGTGTACATCTTAATGTTAGTGTGTCTGTGTGTACATCTTAATGTAAGTGTGTACATCTTAATATTAGTGTATCTGTGTGTACATCTCAATCTTAATGTGTCTGTGAGTACATCTTAATATTAGTGTGTCTTTGTGTACATCTTAATGTTAGTGTGTCTGTGTGTACATCTTAATGTAAGTGTGTACATCTTAGTGTTAGTGTGTCTGTGTGTACATCTTAATATTAGTGTGTCTGTGTGTACATTTTAATGTTAGTGTGTCTGTGTGTACATCTTAATGTTAGTGTGTCTGTGTGTACATTTTAATGTTAGTGTGTCTGTGTGTACATCTTAATATTAGTGTGTCTGTGTGTACATCTTAATGTAAGTGTGTACATCTTAGTGTTAGTGTGTCTTTGTGTACATCTTAATATTAGTGTGTCTGTTTGTACATTTTAATGTTAGTGTGTCCCTGTGTACATCTACATGTTAGTGTGTCTGTGTGTACATCTTAATATTAGTGTGTCTTTGTGTACATCTTAATGTTAGTGTGTCTGTGTGTACATCTTAATGTAAATGTGTACATCTTAATATTAGTGTGTCTGTGTGTACATCTTAATATTAGTGTGTCTGTGTGTACATCTTAATATTAGTGTGTGTACATCTTAATATTAGTGTGTCTGTGTGTACATTTTAATGTTAGTGTGTCTGTGTGTACATCTTAATATTAGTGTGTCTGTGTGTACATCTTAATGTAAGTGTGTGCATCTTAATATTAGTGTGTCTGTGTGTACATCTTAATATTAGTGTGTCTGTGTGTACATTTTAATGTTAGTGTGTCTGTGTGTACATCTTAATGTTAGTGTGTATGTGTGTACATCTTAATGTAAGTGTGTGCATCTTAGTGTTAGTGTGTCTGTGTGTACATCTTAATATTAGTGTGTCTGTGTGTACATTTTAATGTTAGTGTGTCTGTGTGTACATCTTAATATTAGTGTGTCTGTGTGTACATTTTAATGTTAGTGTGTCTGTGTGTACATCTTAATATTAGTGTGTCTGTGTGTACATCTTAATGTAAGTGTGTACATCTTAGTGTTAGTGTGTCTTTGTGTGCATCTTAATATTAGTGTGTCTGTGTGTACATTTTAATGTTAGTGTGTCCGTGTGTACATCTACATGTTAGTGTGTCTGTGTGTACATCTTAATATTAGTGTGTCTTTGTGTACATCTTAATGTTAGTGTGTCTGTGTGTACATCTTAATGTAAGTGTGTACATCTTAATATTAGTGTGTCTGTGTGTACATCTCAATCTTAATGTGTCTGTGAGTACATCTTAATATTAGTGTGTCTTTGTGTACATCTTAATGTTAGTGTGTCTGTGTGTACATCTTAATGTAAGTGTGTACATCTTAGTGTTAGTGTGTCTGTGTGTACATCTTAATATTAGTGTGTCTGTGTGTACATTTTAATGTTAGTGTGTCTGTGTGTACATCTTAATGTTAGTGTGTCTGTGTGTACATTTTAATGTTAGTGTGTCTGTGTGTACATCTTAATATTAGTGTGTCTGTGTGTACATCTTAATGAAAGTGTGTACATCTTAGTGTTAGTGTGTCTTTGTGTACATCTTAATATTAGTGTGTCTGTGTGTACATTTTAATGTTAGTGTGTCCCTGTGTACATCTACATGTTAGTGTGTCTGTGTGTACATCTTAATATTAGTGTGTCTTTGTGTACATCTTAATGTTAGTGTGTCTGTGTGTACATCTTAATGTAAATGTGTACATCTTAATATTAGTGTGTCTGTGTGTACATCTTAATATTAGTGTGTCTGTGTGTACATCTTAATATTAGTGTGTGTACATCTTAATATTAGTGTGTCTGTGTGTACATTTTAATGTTAGTGTGTCTGTGTGTACATCTTAATATTAGTGTGTCTGTGTGTACATCTTAATGTAAGTGTGTACATCTTAATATTAGTGTGTCTGTGTGTACATCTTAATGTTAGTGTGTCTGTGTGTACATCTTAATGTAAGTGTGTACATCTTAATATTAGTGTGTCTGTGTGTACATCTTAATATTAGTGTGTCTTTGTGTACATCTTAATGTTAGTGTGTCTGTGTGTACATCTTAATGTAAGTGTGTACATCTTAGTGTTAGTGTGTCTGTGTGTACATCTTAATATTAGTGTGTCTGTGTGTACATCTTAATGTTAGTGCGTCTGTGTGTACATCTTAATGTAAGTGTGTACATCTTAATATTAGTGTGTCTGTGTGTACATCTTAATATTAGTGTGTCTTTGTGTACATCTTAATGTTAGTGTGTCTGTGTGTACATCTTAATGTAAGTGTGTACATCTTAGTGTTAGTGTGTCTGTGTGTACATCTTAATATTAGTGTGTCTGTGTGTACATCTTAATATGAGTTTGTCTGTGTGTACATTTTAATGTTAGTGTATCTGTGTGTACATCTTAATGTTAGTGTGTCTGTGTGTGCATCTTAATATTAGTGTGTCTGTGTGTACATCTTAATATTAGTGTGTCTGTGTGTACATTTTAATGTTAGTGTGTCTGTGTGTACATCTTAATGTTAGTGTGTATGTGTGTACATCTTAATGTAAGTGTGTACATCTTAGTGTTAGTGTGTCTGTGTGTACATCTTAATATTAGTGTGTCTGTGTGTACATTTTAATGTTAGTGTGTCTGTGTGTACATCTTAATATTAGTGTGTCTGTGTGTACATTTTAATGTTAGTGTGTCTGTGTGTACATCTTAATATTAGTGTGTCTGTGTGTACATCTTAATGTAAGTGTGTACATCTTAGTGTTAGTGTGTCTTTGTGTGCATCTTAATATTAGTGTGTCTGTGTGTACATTTTAATGTTAGTGTGTCCGTGTGTACATCTACATGTTAGTGTGTCTGTGTGTACATCTTAATATTAGTGTGTCTTTGTGTACATCTTAATGTTAGTGTGTCTGTGTGTACATCTTAATGTAAGTGTGTACATCTTAATATTAGTGTATCTGTGTGTACATCTCAATCTTAATGTGTCTGTGAGTACATCTTAATATTAGTGTGTCTTTGTGTACATCTTAATGTTAGTGTGTCTGTGTGTACATCTTAATGTAAGTGTGTACATCTTAGTGTTAGTGTGTCTGTGTGTACATCTTAATATTAGTGTGTCTGTGTGTACATTTTAATGTTAGTGTGTCTGTGTGTACATCTTAATGTTAGTGTGTCTGTGTGTACATTTTAATGTTAGTGTGTCTGTGTGTACATCTTAATATTAGTGTGTCTGTGTGTACATCTTAATGTAAGTGTGTACATCTTAGTGTTAGTGTGTCTTTGTGTACATCTTAATATTAGTGTGTCTGTTTGTACATTTTAATGTTAGTGTGTCCCTGTGTACATCTACATGTTAGTGTGTCTGTGTGTACATCTTAATATTAGTGTGTCTTTGTGTACATCTTAATGTTAGTGTGTCTGTGTGTACATCTTAATGTAAATGTGTACATCTTAATATTAGTGTGTCTGTGTGTACATCTTAATATTAGTGTGTCTGTGTGTACATCTTAATATTAGTGTGTGTACATCTTAATATTAGTGTGTCTGTGTGTACATTTTAATGTTAGTGTGTCTGTGTGTACATCTTAATATTAGTGTGTCTGTGTGTACATCTTAATGTAAGTGTGTACATCTTAATATTAGTGTGTCTGTGTGTACATCTTAATGTTAGTGTGTCTGTGTGTACATCTTAATGTAAGTGTGTACATCTTAATATTAGTGTGTCTGTGTGTACATCTTAATATTAGTGTGTCTTTGTGTACATCTTAATGTTAGTGTGTCTGTGTGTACATCTTAATGTAAGTGTGTACATCTTAGTGTTAGTGTGTCTGTGTGTACATCTTAATATTAGTGTGTCTGTGTGTACATTTTAATGTTAGTGTGTCTGTGTGTACATCTTAATGTTAGTGTGTCTGTGTGTACATTTTAATGTTAGTGTGTCTGTGTGTACATCTTAATATTAGTGTGTCTGTGTGTACATCTTAATGTAAGTGTGTACATCTTAGTGTTAGTGTGTGTTTGTGTACATCTTAATATTAGTGTGTCTGTGTGTACATTTTAATGTTAGTGTGTCCGTGTGTACATCTACATGTTAGTGTGTCTGTGTGTACATCTTAATATTGGTGTGTCTTTGTGTACATCTTAATGTTAGTGTGTCTGTGTGTACATCTTAATGTAAGTGTGTACATCTTAATATTAGTGTGTCTGTGTGTACATCTTAATATTAGTGTGTCTGTGTGTACATCTTAATGTAAGTGTGTACATCTTAGTGTTAGTGTGTCTGTGTGTACATCTTAATATTAGTGTGTCTGTGTGTACATTTTAATGTTAGTGTGTCTGTGTGTACATCTTAATATTAGTGTGTCTGTGTGTACATCTTAATATTAGTGTGTCTGTGTGTACATTTTAATGTTAGTGTGTCTGTGTGTACATCTTAATATTAGTGTGTCTGTGTGTACATCTTAATGTTAGTGTGTCTGTGTGTACATCTTAATGTAAGTGTGTACATCTTAATATTAGTGTGTCTGTGTGTACATCTTAATATTAGTGTGTCTTTGTGTACATCTTAATGTTAGTGTGTCTGTGTGTACATCTTAATGTAAGTGTGTACATCTTAGTGTTAGTGTGTCTGTGTGTACATCTTAATATTAGTGTGTGTGTGTGTACATTTTAATGTTAGTGTGTCTGTGTGTACATCTTAATATTAGTGTGTCTGTGTGTACATTTTAATGTTAGTGTGTCTGTGTGTACATCTTAATATTAGTGTGTCTGTGTGTACATTTTAATGTTAGTGTGTCTGTGTGTACATCTTAATATTAGTGTGTCTGTGTGTACATCTTAATGTAAGTGTGTACATCTTAATATTAGTGTGTCTGTGTGTACATCTTAATATTAGTGTGTCTTTGTGTACATCTTAATGTTAGTGTGTCTGTGTGTACATCTTAATGTAAGTGTGTACATCTTAGTGTTAGTGTGTCTGTGTGTACATCTTAATATTAGTGTGTCTGTGTGTACATTTTAATGTTAGTGTGTCTGTGTGTACATCTTAATATTAGTTTGTCTGTGTGTACATTTTAATGTTAGTGTGTCTGTGTGTACATCTTAATGTTAGTGTGTCTGTGTGTACATCTTAATGTAAGTGTGTACATCTTAATATTAGTGTGTCTGTGTGTACATCTTAATGTTAGTGTGTCTGTGTGTACATCTTAATGTAAGTGTGTACATCTTAATATTAGTGTGTCTGTGTGTACATCTCAATCTTAATGTGTCTGTGTGTACATCTTAATATTAGTGTGTCTTTGTGTACATCTTAATGTTAGTGTGTCTGTGTGTACATCTTAATGTAAGTGTGTACATCTTAGTGTTAGTGTGTCTGTGTGTACATCTTAATATTAGTGTGTCTGTGTGTACATTTTAATGTTAGTGTGTCTGTGTGTACATCTTAATGTTAGTGTGTCTGTGTGTACATCTTAATGTAAGTGTGTACATCTTAGTGTTAGTGTGTCTGTGTGTACATCTTAATATTAGTGTGTCTGTGTGTACATTTTAATGTTAGTGTGTCTGTGTGTACATCTTAATGTTAGTGTGTCTGTGTGTACATTTTAATGTTAGTGTGTCTGTGTGTACATCTTAATATTAGTGTGTCTGTGTGTACATCTTAATGTAAGTGTGTACATCTTAGTGTTAGTGTGTCTTTGTGTACATCTTAATATTAGTGTGTCTGTGTGTACATTTTAATATTAGTGTGTCCGTGTGTACATCTGCATGTTAGTGTGTCTGTGTGTACATCTTAATATTAGTGTGTCTTTGTGTACATCTTAATGTTAGTGTGTCTGTGTGTACATCTTAATGTAAGTGTGTACATCTTAATATTAGTGTGTCTGTGTGTACATCTCAATCTTAATGTGTCTGTGTGTACATCTTAATATTAGTGTGTCTTTGTGTACATCTTAATGTTAGTGTGTCTGTGTACATCTTAATGTAAGTGTGTACATCTTAGTGTTAGTGTGTCTGTGTGTACATCTTAATATTAGTGTGTCTGTGTGTACATTTTAATGTTAGTGTGTCTGTGTGTACATCTTAATGTTAGTGTGTCTGTGTGTAAATTTTTAAGGTTAGTGTGTCTGTGTGTACATCTTAATATTAGTGTGTCTGTGTGTACATCTTAATGTAAGTGTGTACATCTTAGTGTTAGTGTGTCTTTGTGTACATCTTAATATTAGTGTGTCTGTGTGTACATTTTAATGTTAGTGTGTCCGTGTGTACATCTACATGTTAGTGTGTCTGTGTGTACATCTTAATATTAGTGTGTCTTTGTGTACATCTTAATGTTAGTGTGTCTGTGTGTACATCTTAATGTAAGTGTGTACATCTTAATATTAGTGTGTCTGTGTGTACATCTCAATCTTAATGTGTCTGTGAGTACATCTTAATATTAGTGTGTCTTTGTGTACATCTTAATGTTAGTGTGTCTGTGTGTACATCTTAATGTAAGTGTGTACATCTTAGTGTTAGTGTGTCTGTGTGTACATCTTAATATTAGTGTGTCTGTGTGTACATTTTAATGTTAGTGTGTCTGTGTGTACATCTTAATGTTAGTGTGTCTGTGTGTACATTTTAATGTTAGTGTGTCTGTGTGTACATCTTAATATTAGTGTGTCTGTGTGTACATCTTAATGTAAGTGTGTACATCTTAGTGTTAGTGTGTCTTTGTGTACATCTTAATATTAGTGTGTCTGTGTGTACATTTTAATGTTAGTGTGTCCCTGTGTACATCTACATGTTAGTGTGTCTGTGTGTACATCTTAATATTAGTGTGTCTTTGTGTACATCTTAATGTTAGTGTGTCTGTGTGTACATCTTAATGTAAATGTGTACATCTTAATATTAGTGTGTCTGTGTGTACATCTTAATATTAGTGTGTCTGTGTGTACATCTTAATATTAGTGTGTGTACATCTTAATATTAGTGTGTCTGTGTGTACATTTTAATGTTAGTGTGTCTGTGTGTACATCTTAATATTAGTGTGTCTGTGTGTACATCTTAATGTAAGTGTGTACATCTTAATATTAGTGTGTCTGTGTGTACATCTTAATGTTAGTGTGTCTGTGTGTACATCTTAATGTAAGTGTGTACATCTTAATATTAGTGTGTCTGTGTGTACATCTTAATATTAGTGTGTCTTTGTGTACATCTTAATGTTAGTGTGTCTGTGTGTACATCTTAATGTAAGTGTGTACATCTTAGTGTTAGTGTGTCTGTGTGTACATCTTAATATTAGTGTGTCTGTTTGTACATCTTAATGTAAGTGTGTACATCTTAGTGTTAGTGTGTCTTTGTGTACATCTTAATATTAGTGTGTCTGTGTGTACATTTTAATGTTAGTGTGTCCGTGTGTACATCTACATGTTAGTGTGTCTGTGTGTACATCTTAATATTAGTGTGTCTTTGTGTACATCTTAATGTTAGTGTGTCTGTGTGTACATCTTAATGTAAGTGTGTACATCTTAATATTAGTGTGTCTTTGTGTACATCTTAATATTAGTGTGTCTGTGTGTACATCTTAATGTAAGTGTGTACATCTTAATATTAGTGTGTCTGTGTGTACATCTCAATCTTAATGTGTCTGTGTGTACATCTTAATATTAGTGTGTCTTTGTGTACATCTTAATGTTAGTGTGTCTGTGTGTACATCTTAATGTAAGTGTGTACATCTTAATATTAGTGTGTCTGTGTGTACATCTCAATCTTAATGTGTCTGTGTGTACATCTTAATATTAGTGTGTCTTTGTGTACATCTTAATGTTAGTGTGTCTGTGTACATCTTAATGTAAGTGTGTACATCTTAGTGTTAGTGTGTCTGTGTGTACATCTTAATATTAGTGTGATTGTGTGTACATTTTAATGTTAGTGTGTCTGTGTGTACATCTTAATGTTAGTGTGTCTGTGTGTACATTTTAATGTTAGTGTGTCTGTGTGTACATCTTAATATTAGTGTGTCTGTGTGTACATCTTAATGTAAGTGTGTACATCTTAGTGTTAGTGTGTCTTTGTGTACATCTTAATATTAGTGTGTCTGTGTGTACATTTTAATGTTAGTGTGTCCGTGTGTACATCTACATGTTAGTGTGTCTGTGTGTACATCTTAATGTTAGTGTGTCTGTGTGTACATCTTAATGTAAGTGTGTACATCTTAATATTAGTGTGTCTGTGTGTACATCTTAATATTAGTGTGTGTACATCTTAATATTAGTGTGTCTGTGTGTACATCTTAATGTAAGTGTGTACATCTTAATATTAGTGTGTCTGTGTGTACGACTTAATGTTAGTGTGTCTGTGTGTACATCTTAATGTAAGTGTGTACATCTTAATATTAGTGTGTCTGTGTGTACATCTTAATATTAGTGTGTCTTTGTGTACATCTTAATGTTAGTGTGTCTGTGTGTACATCTTAATGTAAGTGTGTACATCTTAGTGTTAGTGTGTCTGTGTGTACATCTTAATATTAGTGTGTCTGTGTGTACATTTTAATGTTAGTGTGTCTGTGTGTACATCTTAATATTAGTGTGTCTGTGTGTACATTTTAATGTTAGTGTGTCTGTGTGTACATCTTAATGTAAGTGTGTACATTTTAGTGTTAGTGTGTCTGTGTGTACATCTTAATATTAGTGTGTCTGTGTGTACATTTTAATGTTAGTGTGTCTGTGTGTACATCTTAGTGTAAGTGTGTACATCTTAGTGTTAGTGTGTCTGCGTGTACATCTTAATGTTAGTGTGTCTGTGTGTACATCTTAATGTAAGTGTGTACATCTTAGTGTTAGTGTGTCTGTGTGTACATCTTATTATTAGTGTGTCTGTGTGTACATTTTAATGTTAGTGTGTCTGTGTGTACATCTTAATATTAGTGTGTCTGTGTGTACATTTTAATGTTAGTGTGTCTGTGTGTACATCTTAATATTAGTGTGTCTGTGTGTACATCTTAATGTTAGTGTGTCTGTGTGTACATCTTAATGTAAGTGTGTACATCTTAGTCTTAGTGTGTCTGTGTGTACATCTTAATATTAGTGTGTCTGTGTGTACAACTAAATGTTAGTTTGTCTGTGTGTACATCTTAATGTAAGTGTGTTCATCTTAATATTAGTGTGTCTGTGTGTACATCTTAATGTTAGTGTGTCTGTGTGTACATCTTAATGTAAGTGTGTACATCTTAATATTAGTGTGTCTGTGTGTACATCTTAATATTAGTGTGTCTGTGTGTACATCTTAATGTAAGTGTGTACATCTTAATATTAGTGTGTCTGTGTGTACATCTTAATGTAAGTGTGTACATCTTAGTGTTAGTGTGTCTTTGTGTACATCTTAATATTAGTGTGTCTGTGTGCACATTTTAATGTTAGTGTGTCTGTGTGTACATCTTAATATTAGTGTGTCTGTGTGTACATTTTAATGTATGTGTGTACATCTTAATATTAGTGTGTCTGTGTGTACATCTTAATCTTAATGTGTCTGTGTGTACATCTTAATATTAGTGTGTCTTTGTGTACATCTTAATGTTAGTGTGTCTGTGTGTACATCTTAATGTAAGTGTGTACATCTTAGTGTTAGTGTGTCTGTGTGTACATCTTAATATTAGTGTGTCTGTGTGTACATTTTAATGTTAGTGTGTCTGTGTGTACATCTTAATATTAGTGTGTCTGTGTGTACATCTTAATGTAAGTGTGTACATCTTAGTGTTAGTGTGTCTTTGTGTACATTTTAATGTTAGTGTGTCCGTGTGTACATCTACATGTTAGTGTTAGTGTGTCTTTGTGTACATCTTAATATTAGTGTGTCTGTGTGTACATTTTAATGTTAGTGTGTCCGTGTGTACATCTACATGTAAGTGTGTACATCTTAATATTAGTGTGTCTGTGTGTACATCTTAATATTATTGTGTCTGTGTGTACATCTCAATATTTGTGTGTCTGTGTGTACATCTTAATATTAGTGTGTCTGTGTGTACATCTTAATGTAAGTGTGTACATCTTAATATTAGTGTGTCTGTGTGTACATCTTAATGTTAGTGTGTCTGTGTGTACATCTTAATGTAAGTGTGTACATCTTAATATTAGTGTGTCTGTGTGTACATCTTAATATTAGTGTGTCTGTGTGTACATCTTAATATTAGTGTGTCTGTGTGTACATCTTAATATTATTGTGTCTGTGTGTACATCTCAATATTTGTGTGTCTGTGTGTACATCTTAATATTAGTGTGTCTGTGTGTACATCTTAATGTAAGTGTGTACATCTTAATATTAGTGTGTCTGTGTGTACATCTTAATGTTAGTGTGTCTGTGTGTACATCTTAATGTAAGTGTGTACATCTTAATATTAGTGTGTCTGTGTGTACATCTTAATGTTAGTGTGTCTGTGTGTACATCTTAATGTTAGTGTGTCTGTGTGTACATCTTAATATTAGTGTGTCTGTGTGTACAACTAAATGTTAGTGTGTCTGTGTGTACATCTTAATGTAAGTGTGTACATCTTAATATTAGTGTGTCTGTGTGTACATCTTAATGTTAGTGTGTCTGTGTGTACATCTTAATGTAAGTGTGTACATCTTAATATTAGTGTGTCTGTGTGTACATCTTAATGTTAGTGTGTCTGTGTGTACATCTTAATGTTAGTGTGTCTGTGTGTACATCTTAATGTTAGTGTGTCTGTGTGTAGATCTAAATGTTAGTGTGTCTGTGTGTACATCTTAATGTTAGTGTGTCTGTGTGTACATCTTAATATTAGTGTGTTCAACTACGTGTTAGTTTGTCCCTGAGTACATCTTTGTGTGTGTGTCTGTGTTGTTGTGTGTGTGTTGTGCGTATATCTGAATCATGTGTAGATCTGGAGCTGCTCCTGAGGGGTCGACTCTCAGCGCGTCCTGATGGCGTCCTGTTTGCGTCCTGGTGGTGTGCGGAGACAAGGAGAAGAGACGTGAGGAGGATCATCCGGATGTGAGACAACATTCATAGATCCAATTATTTTAATCTGATGCACCTTCATTTAGTTATTTCATGTTTTAATGTGTGTAAGTCTACATTATATATTTGTGGTTGTTAAATAGTATTTCTGTATATGCTTTTCATGTTTAGTGAGTCTCTGTGCATACCAACATGTTAGAGTGTCTCTGTCTAAGTACTTTTATATCTTTTATATGCATCTCTGTGTACATGTACATGATAACAGCAGGAATCAGAGGTTTAACTCAAGGTACTAACTGTAAATCACAGCTTTCACCACGCGATACACCGACACATCACATCATTCACAGCCGTACGGCTGCAGTCTGTCTGGACTCCTCACTTACCTTCAGCTCTGTTGAGTGCAGCAGAAGGCGTCTTCATCTCCTCTTCACACTCCTGAGGCCTTACGGTTACTTTCTGCAAGTTTCTCTCTGGAAAACTTCAGCGTGTGTAGTTTGAAACTAACTGACTGAATGTGCCACAGACAGTGTTTCTTATGCTGAGGTGAACGGAGCATAGAACATGGAATATAGAACATGGAGCATAGAACATGGAGCTTAGAACATGGAACATGGCGAAATGTTCCATCATGATGTCACGTCTCTATGGTTACAGTGAAGGTATCTTGAATATGGAAATGAGCCTTTAAAGTAAACGTGTGTGTGGACGGTGTATCTGTATTGATGGAGCTCATCCACTTCACATGCTGCATAAAACACTTTGCTCTGTTTGTTTTCTATGACCCGTTCATCTTGATCTTGAAAGCAAACACTTTAAAGAATAAATAAAGAACGATTTATGATTTTGGTCCATTGTTTCTAGTCGGAAATATATAAACTCTTGAATCCGGATGGTTAAACCTCCCGTTCGAGCCCTCGTGTCTGCAGTCGTTATGCTAAGCTAACCAGCGGCTGGCTTTAGCTTCGCGTTGAGCGCACAGGCATGAGAGTAGGGATGAGAATCGTTCGGGGTTTTTTGATACCGATGCTAAACCGACACATTTAAAACCATACCAGTGTCTGAACCCATACATAAAAATGAACAATATAACCTTTGAACAATACCTTAAAAATAGACACATAAAAATCACTTGGCTTCAAACTACAGCTTCGAATTGTTAACTGTTAACTTTAAACTATGAACAATATATGAACTGTTTAAAGAGTATGATTGCAGGGTTTCCCCTCCAACAGCCAGAAGAGTAGTTAATTGGAATTTGGGGAATATTAATAATTTAATTTTAGATTCATGCTGATTGTGCAGGAAGGACAGATATGTAACATATATTGAAAAGCATTTACGTTAGATTGACCTTGTTTGTCTCAAAGCATTGACGTGCAACACAGAAGAGCTGCAGAGGACAGAATGTATTAATTGTATATTTATTTGACCCTTTGTTGCGTAGAATAAAGACAATGCGAAATAAATCAAACTATCTCCCGTCATTTTCGGAAGGAAATTAAGACATTTGTATGCAGCTTAACGACAAACAACACCGAAGGAACGTCGCTTTTCGACTTTAACAACGGCGGGGAAACACGGACTTAAATGAACGTGAATAGAAGGTAGATGAGTAGCGAGCTGTCGTTAGCTGCTGCGAGGACGGAGTCATCACAGTGTTTCAATCAAGTGTTTCAATCGGCTCCGGCACCGAAACCGGAGCTGCGTCCCGGTACGGTAGTTACCGGCTGGCGTGGGCACCGGTCCTCGGTACCCAACAATACATGAGAGGGGTCAAATCAACTATTCCTAAATAAAGGTCTGTGTCTGGTTCAATGTCTGTGCACGTACCTGATTGGGATGTGGGGAGAGAGGCATTTATTCCCTTATAGACCGGACGTAACAGTCCTAAACGTGGGGTTTAAATACCATGATTTTGCATCAGGACCGAGTGAGAAAAGTGGTCGGTGGCAGGTTCGCTTTATCCAAAGCGACTCAGGTTACAATAAGTGCATTTCAACCGTAAGGATACAAACTCAACATGAACATAAAAGTGCAATTTCATCACGGGAAGGTGGCGACGGTTCATGTGACCCGCCGTTCACCTCGTAGGACGGTGGCGATAATCGAAGAGGCGACGCTAAAACAATAAAGGGACATGTGTATCGACCGCGCGCGCTGAATAACCCATTTCTAGTGGCCGGGGTGCGGAGGGGCTGCGGGGCGGGGGGCTGCTGTCAGTCCGCTGGCGCTCTCTCTCCGCTCGCTGCGGTCGGTTATCAAAACGTTGCCCAAATGACCCTTTTCAGACTTTATGAACAAATACAGAATACATTAGTGTTAATTTGTAAATAATCGCATTAAGACACACGTCACTTTTTTTTATTGAAGGCGCTGCGCTACTTGCAGGTCGCTGTGTTGTGCCCGATTCTCAATAAATACAAACAATGATTTACGGCGAACCCGTGGCAGGGAAGGTACTCATTAACATGTCATTTGCATGAGGAGGCGGGTCCATGTCTCTACCACCGACCACAGGAAGAACCGGCCACCGACCACCGGAACCTGCCGCCCGGACAAAGGAACCGGCCACCGACCACTTTTCACACCCGGCGTCACTCTCTTGTTGGCTTTCCTTACAACCGGCGTTGCTCTCGTGCGAGGATCCGCCTAAGCTGATAAGCCAATCAGCGAGACTTTTTCAGCGCTCCGCCAGCAATTAGACGAAGCCCGTCGGGGTCACCGCCAGAACTAGGCCGAGTGCGTCAGCCCAGTGGCCCGGAGACCAAAGTCAGTCATTTGTTTACCTGACACCATCCCCAAATACAAAACCGCAAATTAGTATAAATCATCAACTGTTTACAAACTAAAACGACTTGTAGGACTTATACATGGAATTAGCTAAGCTGCATTATTCATTTTTCTCTTTAAAATATGGTTTTAGTTTGGCCACAAACAACCTCGCAGCCCTAGTTTGAGCTCATTCAGTTAAAACCTTCTTCGAGTCCACCGACTCCATCCAAACGTGCAGAACCCTGTGACTTCTCACGAGACCTTTTCATCCCGTGCATGGAACAGGAAACCGGGTCGGAGACGGCCCGGCAGCAGGACCAGAGGAGAGTGAGGTGGTTCGACCTCTCTAAGCCTCTTACGCGGGCTGTAAATCTTCGTGCAGCCGGTCAGCAGGACTCCTGTTGGCTCTGATCATGATGATTTAATCCCTCGTGGAAAAGGGTTACAGGTGTGTCCTCCTGCCAGTCACACGGTCAAGTGGAGCGAACAGAAAAACAAGCGCGCAGGGCATGGACAAGCTTCTGTTACCAGAGGAGGAGGAGGAGGCGCGCTGGGACCACAGTTCGCATGCTCCGGGAGAGGCCGAGAGGACGATGGGGGATCGGGTGAAGACTGTCTTCCATGGGACGGAGACCTTCTGGAGTACCGCGAAGGGTTACTTGAAGAGGAACGGGCTGCTGACGCTGTCCATCATCTCCGTGGTCACGGGCTGCACGCTGGGCTTCACGCTGAGGGGAACTCATCTGTCCACACAGGTAACGTTTGAATCACCTGCCGGGACTCAAAGCATCTGTCTCAATATGTCAACAACACTGGACATTTAACCTCATGTCCTCCACCGCTGGGCCTTGCAACACAGATCCCACGAAGATATACCTGCAACACACTTCTTCCATACTCACATACAACATATATCTTTAATGCCGTCCATTAAACTGTAGGTGGGGACAATTATTTTCACATTTCAGCTCCCAAATGAAACAACAGGTTAGTTGATCACTTGACATGTAAATCAATGCGCACACGTGTTACTCATGCTTATATTTAATTCATTATTTAATGAATTATTACCAGAAATCAGAATCAGGAATAAGGAACATTTATTGGCAAAATATATTGGACATACAAGGAATTTGACATGGCAGTTGTGCATAACATTAAGACTCTAAGACACTGGGACAATAGACAATAAGACCAATGACATGCAAAAAAAAATGGCATTTTTTACATGATGACTCATTCATGTTACTATTATTGGTTACTGCAATTGCAATTGCCATTAAGAAGTTTACAATACATATGACATTATCATGCTGATGTGTTTTGTATGTGAAACCTCAAAAGCAGCTCTCAGAAAGTACCTAATAATTGTACCTGTGTATTTTCCACAAATACTTATAGTTGACTCTTGGACAAACAAGACATTTACCAAGTCTTATCCATGACTGGGAAATTATATAGAATTAAAAAAAAACATAAATAATAATAAACAGTTTATGATAATTAAAAAATGATTATATTTATAGTTTATAGTCCAAAGAGTTAATTTATTGAGTAACGTTTAGGAACTAAAATAAATAAAGTAAGGATACACAGTCACTGGGACGTGGTGTGGATCTCCCTGAATTATATTTAAACAATAGTATATGAAGCTCAAGTTAAAATAGTACAAGTAGAGCTGTAAACTGTTTTTCCAGGAATGATTGATCCGTCTCAGGTCGACTTTATTCAACTCCGGCTGGAAATAGAAAGTGAAACACGAGGCTCACATGATGACTTGTGACTTGTTACCGCAGCACAGAAGATTATGAATTCAGAGCCTTCAGTCACATGCTGACATCTGTGTTGACCAAGCACCAAATCTGTGGTTTCTTTGTTTCCCATCATCTTTTATTTCTTGTCATGTTCTTAACATGAATTGGATGAAATTATCTTAGTGTATTTCAGAGTAATAGAAGTACTTTGTTTTTAAATGAATTTCATGTTCATCCCAATAAGCAAAGTACCGTCAGCATCATCATCATTCCCCTTCCCATCATTTCCCTCTGACATCTGAATCTTTTAACCATCGGAACAGAAACTCACGGACGTCTCTATGAAGCCAACGTAAAGAAATAGTCTGTACAGTACTTCTTTAATAAAGTTTGTATATCTCTTTACGAAAATTTTAAAATGTGCTTAAAATACCAGATTAAACGTACCTGGGCATTTATCTATTATGAATGAGTGAGCTGCAGGTGTGTGCTGCATTCTGTCTGCAGCTCAGGGTTTTCTGTTGGACTCGTATACGTCCAAAAAAAAAAAAATGAAACAGATAAAGTGAAGTTTTTACTGCTGGGGTATTTATCTGGCGGTTATTCCCTATATACTACAGTTGTGGTTTTCAAAATCAGATTAATTAGATGCTTATGTGTCCTATAATGTGTAATGTATTGTTTTTGATACTTTTTGTGGTTGTTTTATGTTTCAAACCCTTGTTGTCACATTCAAATTGAAGGTAAACGTTACACGAGGATAATAAATCTGCTGTAGAGGCTTCTACTAACCCTCCACTGGAAGTTCACAGCTTTTGTTTTGAAATGTTGACGTGAGACGTATTTCATCATTGCAGGCGAAGATCTACTTCTCCTTTCCCGGAGAGCTGCTGATGAGGATGCTGAAGATGCTCATCCTTCCTCTCATCACGTCTAGGTGGGTCAACCGTCAAAATTGGGTTCAAGACCCCTAGTGAAGTTCCCTCCCGTCATGATTCATGAGGAAATAATCCTAGACGCGTGCGTCAATGTTATCTGGGTTTTTCAGTGGTCAATTTTATTTTCTCCAGTCTCAGTGTGTGTGTGTGTGTTGTTGTTATTCTGCAGAATCTTGGTGTTGTTTTCAAGCCGCTGCCTTCAGATGTCTGCAGATATTATGAATAATGAACTAAAGGAGAAACTCTTCATACAGAATAAGACTAGGCGGAAAGATGGAGGGTTGGAACAGTTCAGGGCGACTCTGGAGGTCGCTGTGTATTTAAGCTTGGCGAGTAAAACGGATCAGATCAGGACGTCTCGGCACAATCCATCCAATGGTTGTTGAAATAGTTGACTCTCATGACGCGTTATCTTTGTGGAACAAGACTTTTAACGGTTAACTGTACAAAATGACGTGAAAAGTCTAGGCAAGCTGTCTCCCCCTGCACCCACTCGTTATGCTGAGCTAGGCTAAATGTGCCCTGGACCTCTCTTTGTCCTGAACACACACATGAACTAAATGTCCCCCTAATCCAACATGGTCCCTTCCCTCTGCTGGTCTGTTTGTGCAGTTTGATGTCGGGTCTGTCGTCGATGGAGTCGAAGGCGTGCTGTCGGATAGGCGTCCTGACCGTCACCTACTACCTGTGGACCACCTTCATCGCCGTGGTGGTCGGCATCGTGCTCGTCCTCATCATCAAACCCGGCGTGGGGACAGAGATGGAGAGCAACCGGCTGGGAGGGGGACCCGTGATGACATCGGCCGACGCCCTGCTCGACCTCATCAGGTGAGAAACGTTTTCAGGCCTTAAAGGGTTTATTTTATTTTAAATATATTCTTCTGAAATACGAATGGAAAGAATTCATTCACTTTGGAGGCACGTGTGGGTTATGTTGTTTTTTGCAGCTGACATAAACACTGAAGATAAACACTTCCCATCACAACACTGTAAACTCTTTTCACTCTTTCATCATTTTGAGAAAAAGGTAAAAGCACACATTTCCTATTTTCAAAAAGAGCCTGCCAATTAGCTCCAGTGAGTCAGATTTTGCATTTTACATATCAGTAAAGTAAATAACAACTCCTTGACAGTTGGTCAAACAAAACTTTGATTTTTTTCCAACGCTGCCAGTCAGCTGCACAACACAACGATCAACAAATCGTAGAAAAACACAACGGACCCACTCACATCAATCCAATTACAGACGGGGCTGATTTGTATATTTTTAGTAATCCTGCACTATGAGTAACAGATTAGCCGAGTCAGCGGCGGTGTGAAGCAATGATCTCAGCTGCGGCACCTTGGCAGACTCTTCAGCGTGCCATTGACCTCGTTCCCTGACCTCAGTCAGTTGATCTTCTAAGCTGTCTCCATCCGGACTCCACGTTTGACATTTGAACTTCTGTACCTCTGGAATAACAATCTTGTGTTTCCTTGGTCCTCTGCAGAAATATGGTTCCCTCCAATTTGATAGAAGCCACGTTTCAGCAGGTAACGCCACAGCCACGACTCGTTCAGGTGACAAAGACCTTACCATGAAACTTGTGTCACCATCCCGTCTGTGTCTCCCCAGTACAAAACGGACCTGGTTCCCATCCTCAAAGTCCCAGCCATAACCGTGCTGCCCAACTTTGTCTACGTCATCCCCGATGACAGCGACCCTAAAGGTCGGATGGTGTTCCTGGAGCTGACTCCGCCTCCGGATGTCACCTACAAGACAAGTCCCGGCAGCAGCCAACAGATGAACGTCCTGGGCATTGTCATCTTCTCCGCCACCATGGGTGAGGTGGGCGTAGTCCTCGGGGTCTGACGTTATTATTACGTTCCAATTTCATCTTTGACGTTCTCTTCCATCCTGTAATGTGTCATAGTTGTTAAACAGATCAGATTTCTGCAATTTCCTTTTTTTTCCCACTTCAGTAGTGCTTCCCTCTTTTATTGGGAAGTTTGAAGAAGATCTGTGCCTGTTAATTCCAGCTTGTGAAACAAGCTCAGAGGGATATTTATCACTTTAGAAATGTAGAAAATTAAATAATGTCTATTAGCAAAGAAGACCTTCCACAAACTAAAAGGATAAAAGACTATTGAGACATACAGAGTTGTCCCCATTTCACTGGACACAATCACATGGCTTCATTATCAGACGGTTGATGATGCTGCTTATAATAATGTACAAACTATTTTGTTGCAGGCCTGTTGCTGGGCAGAATGGGAGAGCGAGGGACTCCCCTTATCAGTGTATGCCAGTGTATCAACGAGTGCGTCATGAAGATCATTAACGCTGCCGTCTGGTGAGAACAATACTCTGAATGTGCGGTATCAGGACAAACTTTATTCCTTTAGCTCGACAACTGTTGACACTCTGCTAAACACGTAAATCATCCCAATGTGTTTCGCCATGTCCTCTCAGGTACTTCCCTTTCGGGATCATCTTCCTAGTGGCGGGGAAGATTCTGGACATGCAGGACCCGAGCACGCTGGGGAAGAAGCTGGGCTGGTACGGCATCACCGTGCTCGCTGGCCTCTTCGTCCACGGACTCATCCTGCTCCCTTTCTTCTTCTTCGTCCTCACCAGGAAGAACCCCTTCACCTTCATCCGGGGGCTGCTGCAGGCCATGGTGATCGCCCTGGCTACCTCTTCCAGGTTAGGGACAGTCTTGCTCTAATCTGTGGAAGCGTTCATGTTTTACTTCTTGTTTTTGTCTTTTCTCAGCTCTGCCACGCTGCCCATCACCATGAAGTGTTTGTTGGAAAACTGCAATGTTGACCGGCAGATCGCCCGATTCGTCCTCCCTGTGGGCGCCACCATCAATATGGACGGCACAGCGCTTTACGAGGCGGTGGCGGCTATTTTCATTGCTCAGGTTAATGACTATGAGCTGGACTTTGGCCAGTTGGTCACCATCAGGTAAGCCAACACAAACTGCTGAACAATGAAGGATGTTTTTTTTATGATGGATGAGAAGATATAATAATAATCTCAATATGTGAATGTTTGTAATCATAAAAGCTTTTACATTCATTCATTCATTTAATTTGAACAATCTCAATTCTGTGGGGGGGAATCAATACGAAGCTCGATGATCGATAAAACAGCTTTGTTTGCCGTAAATGTGCGAAATAATCATACTAAAATGTAATAAAATGTTCTATTTACTGTTACCAGATTCCAATTCAAATCTTTATAATGCCAAAAAACAAGGCTACCCATTAGTGCAATATAAATATTTCAACTATTTTAAAGCACGCTCTCAGTCTGACCGTATTTTTTATTAACATGAATGAATTTACTATAAGTAAAGGCCTTAATAAAGCTCTTATTGATAATACAGACCGTTTATTGGACCCTTTTCTTCAGATTAAAACTCGGTCAGTGTTATTTTGTTTGTCAACGGTCAGAAAACTTTGCAATGTAGCGCGTCTTTCAGTCCGGACATTTGGACGTTTCAGTTTATTCAAAGCAAAGTTACAGGTGGGAAAGCTCCAACCGATAGAGAGCGGTCCATTGAGGACAGGTGGTCTCTATCCAGAACAAGCGTACACATTTTTCACTTAATTTCTAATGTAAAAACATATTTTTCTTTCGGAACAACTACAATAAGTAGTAGCATACAAAAAGTATTTTCAGGCTTTTGCCGGAATCGGACAAGCAACAAACAAAGAGCTACGGTGGCCTATGAGGAACGGAAGCCTTTGGATTAATCACTCGCGCTCCATTTGACTCTTTCTTCTGTATTCCTAATGAAGCATCACGGCTACAGCTGCCAGCATCGGTGCGGCAGGTATCCCCCAGGCCGGTCTGGTTACTATGGTGATTGTACTGACATCAGTGGGCCTACCGCCAGATGACATCACACTTATCGTGGCCATTGACTGGATTCTGTAAGTTTACAGTTCTCATTATGAAAAGTCTATTTCTGTGCAGTTTAGTATTTATTTAAACTTAGTGAAGATATAATTATGCTTACATGCAATTGCATGAAATTTAACTGAATGTTATTAAAATCTATGAGTAAATTGCAAAGGAACACTGTATTAAGAATTACCCTTTGCAATTTTCAAAATGTTGTGAGTGCCTGAATGACACATGCAAGGGCAGCAAGACACCAGATAAAATAAGAATTTCCCTTCCAATGTCCACTTGATTAAAGATGGTCTTCATTTTAAAATAATCTGGGGCAGGTCAGGGGGTTACAAGTGGCCAAGTGGGTGGGTCTCATTCAGTTACTTTACTCTCCACTGCTGCCAAGTGTCAATCATCCCAGTCAATAAAACAAAGGATGTAAATAAAGTCTAAAATACTTCCACTACTACTTAGAAACGCGTGTCCACAGTCGTTTTGTTACCTTCTCATTGTGTTTGTGCAGTGACAGGTTTCGAACCATGATCAACGTTCTGGGTGACGCTCTAGCGGCGGGAATAATCGCCCACCTCTGTCAGAAAGATTTCCCCCTCAGTGGTGCAGGAAAGGTAAAAATAGATATATATAATTTACAATTTTGACTTTTAAAGACGGTTCGGACCTGAATGTGTTTTTGCAAATGTGAACACAATAAGATGAAGTAAATATATCAGGAAATGAATTTAAAACATTCATATCTAAAACTAAATATCTCTCTAACTTCTGATTGGAAACATCAAGCTGTTACTCATTCACTTGTTGATGCCTGTAGGTTGAATTAGATTACAGCAGTAGATTACATTTTACTCAAATTTGGACAGTAATTACAGATTAGACTTTTGAGACTTTGAGAAATATGTCAAGAACTCACAAATGACTTCAAAGGGCCAAGCAAACATGCCTTCCAGTAGGTTGGCAATAAAATATACACAAATGACTAAGTACTGGTAAAAAACATGCAAACATGTTCTGCCCTTTTATCATGTACCACTTTACTTCAGTGCACTAAAAATATAAATCGCTGTTGTTCTTTCAGGCGCATGCTCATTATGGCATTATTGTTATTTTTGCTGGTCATCATACAAAGAAACAAAGGACACAGACGATTCGGGAGATGGAGTTTTTTTTTTTTAATCTCCGTTTGGTGATCTTTGGGTCAGGGTTAGGGTTAAACAATATGAATCAAAAGTGTCCATATGGGAATCTAACGTGTGTTTTTGTGTGATTCCTCCCCAGCCTGTACCGTCGTACGGGACACAGAATCCTCACGCTCACAACAACTCTCACAGCGTAGATGTGCCAATGACAGAGATCCACACAGACAAAGACAGTATGTTCGATACAATGGGCGACCCATTGGGCGGGAGTCACCCGCACACAGTCTATTACAACATCTGTCAGGTGTGATCGGACCGGACCTCCTCAAAACACCACTGAGTCTTGTGAAAACGTCCCGTGCCATCTTCTGAGCAGCAGCAGCTGCTTTATGTTCAATTTCGGTGACAAGAACCTCAAGAACTTGATTTGCAGCTTTGTTCTTGTGCTGACTGAGGAACAAGAAAACAATGGCTACAAGGACCAAGGCACCATTTGAAGGGAAACTAGCCATCAAGTCAGACTGCATTTAAAAAGTGGAAGATTTGGTTAATATCAACCAGAGGAATCAAACAGGATCTCTGGTTGACAGGATGTACAGGACTCTGCACCAGAGGATCATTGGTACATGGCACTCTCCAAGGTGCAACTGCAGGTTCATCATTTGGTGTGACAGCGCCCGCTAGAAGCTGTACAAATTGCCATGGCATTTTTTAGGACAAAATAATCTACCCCAATACCTCTTCGGTACTGATCACAGCAGAAGACGGAACTTCACGTTTCAATAGCCTCAACTCTGGTCATGAGCTTTTGGGAGATTGAGGATAGCTCGGAGGAGCCAGATGAGCTGGCTGGGGGTGTCGGAATATCTCCGGAGACCCTCTTTTTTAGATTATTTCTAGGCACGTTCAACTGACAGAAGACTTTGGGCACACCCAGAACCCACCAGAATGGATTGTGTATCTCATCAGACCTGGGCAAATCTTGGGATCCTCCAACTGGAGCTGTAAGATATTCGGATACCTTCACTGCTTTGCAAGCAGCAGACATCAACGCTTCTAAGCATGCCTACCCTTGGGCTTCGCAGTTGGCTCGACTCTACCCAGAACAAAATGTCCTGATCCCATCTTTTTAGAGGTAGATCAGTGTCTCAATTATTTGTCAGAGCAACAAATCCACCTCTAGTTTGAGATAAAGGTACCTTTGAACTGGGAATTGAAAACTCTACGACCTCTGAACATGTTTTTTTGGTGTTTTATCGGAGATCCTCCAAAGAGACATACTTTTTTGTGCTGCTATTTGTTCCTCAAGTTCACAACACTTTTGCTCTCTCTGAAAGTTCAACAAACCTGAACTATGTATTTGATTGGCGGGTGGTCATTGCTGCCTGCACTCAGACTTGGTTGAAGGGTTAAAGGCTTATCTGTCCAATCCAACGGCATCCAAGTGCCCTTCATCTTGCAGACTCAACTTTCTTCTTTCTCTGTGTCGTTTGTATTTCACAGCATGCTGGCATGCGTTTGAACTGGCTTCACTTGAACCGGCATTATTTCTTCCTATTGTATTTGTCTTGACTTGTGTTGGAAGGGGAACAAAGTGCTGTTGGGATTATGGAAATTTTACCAGAGTTGGTTCCCACGAACAGATGCTTGTTTGGGTTTAGTTACAACGCAATCACTTAATGGTGTTACCTCAAGTTGTTTACAAAGGATTTAGCTACATCTGAGATTGAGATGAGTTCGACCAACACTTTGAGGTAACTAAATGTTGGCTTTTTATTTAATTGCTGCAAAATTGTTTTCACTTACAAGTTACTAAAAATGATGGTTTAGATTAAGACGGTTAGGATAAATGAAATACCTTTAAAGACACTAAAACTCATGATACCTTCAATATTCAAATCATTTTAGTGAAAACATAGACCTGCCTTAATGAGCGTGGACCGTCTGTTGTTTTAATCCACAAACCTCAATGTTTATCTGCCAATGCACACTGACAAACTACAGCATTTTCAAAACACTTTTTATCAAACCATACTTGTTTGTGTTTTTTTATATGAAATAGTCAAGTATTTTTATTGAATTTGTTTGTTTTTGAAAAATAAATATGTTAATATTAATTTTGCTGATGCTATCTTTCCTAGATTTATAAAGACATGCCCGAACCACACGGCAACCTCCGGTTCCACTGAGTGAAGCCGGAGTGGAAATGTCTTAGTGCATGCATTCTCCCGGCTGACCAGCAGGGGTTGACTCCTCTCGTTGCGACAAGTAATCTGAAGTCTATGAGAAAATAACACTGCCCGTCACTTGATTTTTTCCATCAGTAAACATTCTAAACACTCGTTGGGCGTATGGTGCCTGTTCACTCGCGCTACCACAGCTGTACCTGGCGTCTCTATGTCAATCCTCCGCACTACAAATGAGGTAACCTCCGCTCATTGTTGCGAAAACAACAACATGGCGATGGCAGTAACCCAAGATGACAACTTGAAGCTTCAAAACGGCAGCTGGTTGTTTTTCTTACTGTCACACCTGTATGTCAAGTTGCGTTTTTGTCCTGTCTCCAGTTGTTTTTTGACTTCCTGTTTTATTTTGGAAACTAACTCCCTCTCGTTTCAGGTCCCTTGCCCTTCCTCATGTGTCACCAGTCTGATTGTCTCCCCTGATTCCTGATTGTGTCCACCTGTTCCCACAACTCCCTCATGGGTACTTATAGTCTGCGTCGCCCCTTGTCCTGTGCCAGTGTGTCTTGTTGTTTTGCCCTGCACACCAGCCCTCACGTCACGAGTCAAGTCAAGTCCGATAACGTTTGTCACGTCCTTTTGATCCCTGTTACATTTCCTCGTTTAAGAGAGATTTTGAGTTTTTGCCTTTTGAATTTTGATCTCAACCTTTTTTCCTCATTAAGAGAGATTTTGAGTTTTTTCCTTTTGAACTTTGATCGCGACCTTTGTTTCCTCGTTAAGAGAGATTTTCAGTTTTTTCTTGTTATTAATAAAAAGCAATATCAGCTGAACCCTCTGCGTCCGAGTCCTCCTCCTTCCTGCCTGACAGTACACACTGGCCAGAATGGACTCGGCAGAGAAGGACCAGCTGACGGAGGCGCTGCGCGCTCAAGCATCAAGACTGGCGCAGCATGAAGACCTTGTTGCTGACCTCGATCGAGGGGTTCGGGGACTTGCTCAAAGCCAGGAGGGGTTTAAGACTGCCATGACCACGCAGGTGGGACTCCTAAACAGTCAGGTAGAACAAATTCTCACCTTGCTCTCCAGGAACCCCGCGGCTTCTCCCGAACAACCCCCCACGTCGTCTGAGCCCCCTCCCGTAGCCACACCAGCAGATGCGTGCACGAGGCTGGCACCTCCGGAACGATACTCCGGAACCATCGGACAAAGTAGGTCCTTCATCATTGAATGTGAAATGCACTTCGAGCACTCTCCGATGCACTTTCCCACAGAACGGTCCAAGGTTGCCTTCATGATGTCCCATCTCACGGGAAGGGCCAAGGCATGGGCCACCGCTGAGTGGGCTAGGAGTTCGGCAGTTTGCTCATCACCAAAGAAGTTTGCCGACGCTCTCAGACTTGTTTTTGACCCTGTGGCAACAGACCGAGAAAGGGCTCGTGAGCTCAGTCAGATAAAGCAAGGTGGACAGTCCGTTTGTGAATACGCCATACGTTTTCGCACCCTGGCGATGGAGAGTGGGTGGAACACCACGTCCCTCTACGATGTTTTTCTGAGAGGGCTCTCCGACCAGATCCAGGACCTCTTGGTCCCATTGGACCTGCCTCTGGACCTCGATTCCCTCATCGCCCTCGCCATCCGTACCGACAACCGCCTACAGGAACGGAGGCGGCAGCGTGGGCCCAGAGGGACACCCGCTGCACCTGGCTCTTCCCCGACGCTCTGGGGCGCCGCATCGCGTCAAACCTCCCCTGAGCGACTCTCAAGAACCCGTGCCGGAGGCGAGGAGGAGCCCATGCAGATGGGGAGGGCCCGGCTCTCTCAAGAGGAACGACAGCGACGCTACCAGGAGGGCAGATGCTTTTACTGCGGCGAGCGTGGCCACCTCATCACCGCCTGTCCAGTAAAGGCCAACCAGTCGGTGAGTCAAGTCGCCGAAGTAACTCCTACTCCACGCCGATTGACCACAGTGAGGATTAAGCACCGGGATAAGAACCTAGAGCTGAGGGTATTGATTGACTCAGGGGCAGATGAGAGCCTAATCGACTGGGGGTTAGCACAAAGACTGGGGCTTCGGGTTGACCCATTGAGTAAACCGGTTAAAGCGAGCGCACTTAATGGAAGTGCATTGTTCACTATAACCCATGTTACAGAACCGGTGGAGCTTCGCATCACCAATCACTGGGAGCGCATACCGCTGTATTTAATACACTCACCTCTGCACCATCTCATCCTCGGGTTCCCATGGTTAATTCATCACAACCCACACATAAACTGGCGCACCGGGGACATTATGGTATGGGGGGAGGGTTGTAGGACCCAATGTCGGGAATCATGCCCCCAAGGGAAGAACCCCACGCTAAATCGTGTCGTCACTCACCCTGTCACAGACTCGGAGATCACCAATCTGACTCAAGTTCCAAGCTGCTACCACCACCTCGCTGAGGTTTTTAGTAAGAGCAAGGCCACAGCTCTACCACCTCATCGCCCGTTCGACTGCGCCATTGACCTTCTGCCCGGCTCCACCATCCCGAAGGGCCGTCTTTACTCTGTTTCCGGGCCCGAGAGGCAGGCCATGAAGGACTACATCGAATCCTCCCTGAGGGCGGGGTTGATCCGACCTTCCTTCGTCCCCAGCAGGGGCAGGTTTTTTCTTTGTTGGAAAGAAGGATGGAACCCTTCGCCCCTGCATTGACTACAGCCCGCTTAACGACATAACCGTTAAGAACAGATACCCTCTACCTCTCATGACCTCAGTATTCGACCAGCTTCAACAGGCGCAGATTTTTACCAAACTGGACTTACGCAACGCCTATCACCTGGTTCGCATTAGGGAAGGGGATGAGTGGAAAACGGCATTCAACACGCCGTCTGGACATTATGAATACCTGGTCATGCCCTTTGGTCTCACAAACGCCCCAGCAGTTTTTCAAGCGATGATAAACGATGTGTTAAGAGACTTTTTAGACCAGTTTGTGTATGTGTATTTAGATGACATTCTGATTTATTCCCCCGACCTAAACACCCATAGGAACCATGTTGAACTCGTCCTGCAACGTCTCTTAGACAACGGGTTATATGTGAAGGCGGAAAAGAGTGAATTTCATGCCGATACTGTCGCCTTCCTGGGCTTTATCGTAGCCCCTGGGAGGGTTCAGATGGATCCGGCTAAAGTAAGCGCGGTAGTAGAGTGGCCAACTCCTGATAGCCGCAAGAAGGTACAGCAATTTCTCGGTTTTGCTAACTTTTACAGGCGGTTTATCAGAGGCTTCAGCGCGACAGCAGCCCCGCTCCATGCTCTTACCTCCCCGCAGGTGGCGTTTCACTGGTCCGCCGAGGCAGACGCAGCCTTCCAGGAGCTTAAGCGGCGCTTCACTACAGCACCCATCCTCACGCTCCCTGATCCGGCTCGCCAGTTTGTGGTGGAGGTGGACGCCTCCAATAATGGGATCGGGGCCATTCTCTCCCAGCGAGCAGAGTCTGACAACAAGCTTCATCCTTGTGCCTTCCTGTCGCGACGACTGACTGCAGCGGAGCGGAACTACGACGTGGGAGATCGTGAGCTGCTGGCAGTGAAGGCGGCGCTGGAGGAGTGGCGGCACTGGCTCGAGGGGGCACAGCACCCTTTTTTAGTTTGGACAGACCACAAGAACCTGCAGTACATCAAGAAGGCCAAGCGTTTGAATTCCCGTCAAGCCCGCTGGTCCTTGTTTTTTAACCGTTTTGATTTTTCCCTTTTCCTACAGACCGGGATCAAGAAACACCAAGCCTGATGCCTTATCCCGTCTTTTCAGCCCGGAGCCCGTGGCCAGGGAACCTGAGCCCATCCTCCCACTACACTGTGTGGTTGGAGCGGTTACCTGGCCTATAGAGACCAAGGTGAAGCAGGCCAACGGTGAGACCCCCCCACCTCGTGGGTGCCCAGATAATCGTCTGTTTGTCCCTATTAATCTGCGCCCACAGGTGATCCACTGGGCTCACTCGTCTTTGCTCACCTGCCATTCGGGCGTACGTCGGACCATGTTCGCCATCACGCAGAGGTTCTGGTGGCCGTCCATGGAGCCGGAGGTCAGGGAGTACGTTGAGGCATGCTCCGTCTGCGCCAGGAACAAGAACTCCTCCAGAGCCCGCGCAGGCTTGCTACAGCCGCTGCCCATCCCGTCCCGGCCGTGGGCAGAGATCTCGATGGATTTTGTCACGGGGCTACCGACCTCCAAGGGGAACACCACGGTGTTGACCGTGGTGGATAGATTTTCAAAGATGGCACACTTCCTAGCCCTACCCAAGCTGCCCACCGCTAAAGAGACCGCTATCTGCATGATGAACAACGTGTTTAGGATCCACGGGTTCCCCAGAGACATTGTGTCCGATAGGGGGCCCCAGTTTGTCTCGCGGTTCTGGCAGGAGTTCTGTAAGCTCATCGGAGCCACAGCTAGCCTCACATCGGGGTACCATCCCGAGGCCAACTGACAGACGGAGCGCCTCAATCAACAACTGGAAACCAGCCTCCGGTGCCTGGTGGCCCAGAGCCCTGCGTCATGGAGCGTGACACCTGACGTGGGTAGAGTACGCCCATAACTCCCTTCCCACCTCCGCCACTGGCATGTCTCCCTTCCATTGCGTTTTTGGTTACCAACCCCCTGTGTTTTCCGAGTCCGAACCAGAGGTGTCTGTGCCCTCCGCCCAGGCCTTGGTCCGCCGCTGCCGCCGCATCTGGGCAGCGGCACGCCAGACGCTGATCAGACAAGGGGACAGAGTGAAGAAAGCAGCGGACCGCAGGAGGAGACCGGCCCCAGTGTACCAGCCCGGCCAGCGAGTATGGCTCTCAGCCAAGGACCTACCCTTGCAGCTCGAATCACGAAAGCTGGCCCCTCGCTTTGTCGGCCCGTTCCCCATCTCGAGGATTATCAATCCAGCAGCTGTGCGCCTCCGTCTGCCCCGGTCCCTGAGGGTACACCCAACTTTTCATGTCAGCAAAATCAAACCAGCGAAGGAGAGCGCAATGGTGCCAAACCCCAAGCCACCCCCACCCCCTCGAATGGTCGAGGGGGGGCCGGTCTACACGGTGAGGAAACTGCTGGCGGTACGTAAGCGGGGACGGGGCAGGCAGTTCCTCGTGGACTGGGAGGGCTACGGCCCAGAGGAACGACAATGGGTCTCGTCTAGCTTCATAGTGGACCCGGATCTCATTCGAGATTTTTATAGAGCACACCCGGACATTCCAAGGCCGCCTGGTATTCGGCCTTGAGGGGGGGGTAATGTCACACCTGTATGTCAAGTTGCGTTTTTGTCCTGTCTCCAGTTGTTTTTTGACTTCCTGTTTTATTTTGGAAACTAACTCCCTCTCGTTTCAGGTCCCTTGCCCTTCCTCATGTGTCACCAGTCTGATTGTCTCCCCTGATTCCTGATTGTGTCCACCTGTTCCCACAACTCCTTCATGGGTACTTATAGTCTGCGTCGCCCCTTGTCCTGTGCCAGTGTGTCTTGTTGTTTTGCCCTGCACACCAGCCCTCACGTCACGAGTCAAGTCAAGTCCGATAACGTTTGTCACGTCCTTTTGATCCCTGTTACATTTCCTCGTTTAAGAGAGATTTTGAGTTTTTGCCTTTTGAATTTTGATCTCAACCTTTGTTTCCTCGTTAAGAGAGATTTTCAGTTTTTTCTTGTTATTAATAAAAAGCAATATCAGCTGAACCCTCTGCGTCCGAGTCCTCCTCCTTCCTGCCTGACACTTACTGTGTAAATAGCCCCTGTTCTTAATCATTTTGAGAAACAATGCATTTTATACTTTTTTGCCATAAAAGTTGTAAATTTCCCTAATAGCGGAGTTCAGGGTAAGCGCAATGGGCTTGGGCCAATAATTTTATACAGAGGAAGCCGTTCAGCCGTTGCTAGCAACATCTATAAAGCCTCAAAGCTAATTTGCTTGATATCCTGGGATCGGACTGCTCATTTCTTGACCTTTCCAACCGTTTTAACTTCTATTTCAGAACACTGTCACTCAGGTGCAGCAAGGTGATTATTGCTGATGGCATCAAATATAAATTGTGATGAAAAATACCATTTAAACTATCCCACATTAAGCACAAAGACATTAGAAAAGTCCAGAGGGGACACATGGATGTAGAAAAGGACATTGTCACTACACTGCAGTCGCTAATTCGAATGCAATAGCAAAGCACTGTAATCCAATAAAGCGAACGTGGGGGCCTACAGGACTGAATCCTTGTGACGTCATGCAGCCACAGGTGTTTCACCAGCTAATCCTCCACCACAGATTAAAGTCACAATGAAGACTCAACCAGTGAGGGAGGAACAACAGGGATTGATTTGGTTTACCGAGGGTCTCCTGGCTTTGCACGCTCTACTCAAGGACATTTACAGAAAGTTGTGTCACTTTGTTTCAACTCCTACGTTAGTTATTATTGAGATAAAATAGACTTGTTCTTGTTCTGGAGCTTTAAACTCAACATTGCAAAATGGGGCCATGAAGTGTTTCAAGTGGACTTAAAGCAAAGCGTGTGTCATGAGTATCCACAACGTCTTATTCAGGGGTGTGAATACATTTGTGGCCTCTATAGGAATCAGAATATTACACTGATTATAACTTTTTTGATCACATTTAACCTCCACCCTTTAGTTTACCACTTTGGTAGTATACAAAACATTCTCTGGGATACTTGTGAATTATGGATATAGATATATCTATATCTATATCTATCTATATATATATATATATATATATATATATATATATATATATATATAACGTTAATGACAAATAAATTGTTTTTTAAAGAATTTTACATGAGGTAGTAGTTCCACCGTCAACACTATTAGTATTGTTAAGACGTTACAGTGCAAGATCATGAACCTGTTCCCCTTACTAGTATATCAAACTAGAAATTCACAGTAAACAGCATGTCTCGCATAATTTGATCAACACCCAGATGTTTTCATTTTGACCTAAAACGAACAAAAGTCCCTTAACCCAGATAAATCTGTCAGAAATTACTTGTCTCGATCTCGACGATCACTTTCATCGAAGTCTGCAAAAGCAGGAGACCAGTAGCTGTCCTTCCTTTCCAACCGGCTTCTGAGTGCTTTCGCGTTCTTAAGCTGATGTACTTTCTTTATCCTGGAGATTTGGGCTGCGGCCAAGCAGATCATGCAGACCTTCCAGGAGAAAACACAAACAGATTAGAAACTGATCAGGCTGCTTCTGTCTCAACTCCGATCTGTTTGCGTCCTCTGTCAATAATCTGTACTGAAGTTCATGACAGACGGAAACTGTAAATTGCTGTACTTTTGCAGTTACATTTTGTAACTTTCACAAACAGACGTCTTCAGCAGACTGCGTGTCTCAAGTTTCACAAGTCTGCATATCATATAAAATAAGCATCCCTGTCGGGGAAAAGCCCCGGGAATCAGCCGTGCACTGAACTATAACAGAACTGGGACGTTTAAATAGACCTATACCAGCAAAAAATAGACTTTGAAAACACTTTTCCTTCCAGTTGGTCGGGTATGGAATGTACTGCCCCTTGTGGCCGTTGGGGGGAAAAAACTGCCACTCCGACCGCAGTGTTTACCTCGAGCAGCAGCAGCCCGGCGGTCAGGCCGGCCACCAGCAGCAAGTTGTGTTTTGCCCACCAGACTATCTTCTCCAGGCAGCCCATGGTGAAGACGCTCAGCCCGGCCATGCTCTCCTGCAGCGGCTGCATCCCATAACCACACATGGTGTTCACCACTGTCTGTACAGGGGAAATCACGCACAGAGCAACCTGAGGTTGTCACGTTTTGTCACGTTTTCAAACTCCTTGACAGATTTTATGGGAAAACCCACCAAAGATGTACATTAAAGTTTTTAAAAGATCCTTCACAGTACAATTTTATGGATCCAGTATATCAGCAACTATGGAAAGGTCACCCAGATTGCAGCAACGATAACGTCCCTTCATGAACCTGCTGGCGACCGCGCGCACAGACAGACTGACCTGGTTCAGCAGGTTAATGCAGCAGGAGAAGGGAACTCCGCAGGCTTCCAGACTGGGGTTTGTGTCCATACACTCAAAGTAGACATTACGGGACCAGTCCTTATAGCTCTCAACCCCGCAGCACTGAAACTACAAACACAGCAAACTCTCACTAACCAGTAAAGTGTTATGAAAGGCCTGAAACTCCCTCTTGAATCTTTGAAAGGACACAAATCATTTTTCACCTTCTTCTGGATGAAGTCGATGGCGTTCTCCAGGTCCTGGTCCTCCCTGTAGCGGACAATGGCCTTCATCATCAGCGTCTCTGTCCTCTCCATCACCTGATCAACAACATTAAGGCTCTTCACCTTGTTTGCGTGTGTAAGTCATGATCATTACAGGTCATTTAGCAGACGCTTTTATCCAAAGCGACTTACATTACACTTTAAACCCATGGCCTTTACATTTTGCCCGGGGAGCAATTAGGAGTTAGGTGTCTTGCTCAGAGACACTTCGACTTGAGACATAGGGCAGCCGGGACTCGAACCACCGACCTTGCGGTTCCCAGTGCACCCGCTCTACCCCCTGCGCCACGACGCCACAGGACCGGGACCAAATGATGAACATTGTGGTCCTGGAGACACCTGCTGACTCCAGCTGGAGCCACGACAGAGGAAGTTTTCAATAACATTGTGAGGTGTTTGCCTGTGGACCGATTTGCTTCTCTACACCAGTGGTTCCCAACCACTGGGACGCGGACCGGTACCGGTCCGTGGCCCGCACAACAAAAAGAATAAATAACTTTTATTTTGAAAATTTTGAAAATTGACCTCTTGACATATTTCCCAAGCATCACCAAGCGTTTTTAATGTTTGCAATTGTCCACTCCTCGCTGCGCAGGGCCCACCAGGAGACAGAGAGCGCTCAACTACCCCCCCCCTTTAGAAAGTGGGTATGGTTACATTTAAGTGAACCCAACATAGTTATTTGGAATCAAACCATCAGCCGGTTGTGTAAGGAAGTCATAGTCGCTTATTTAAAGCAACAAACCTTTTACCACCCAAAGTAGCTCGTAGCACTAGCAGCAGAAGTCTTTAAATCTAACAGGTTGGTCGGCGAGTCTGCCACACTCCACCGTCATCTAAAACCACTGCACCAAAATTAGATTAGAATGTAAACAACTAACATCACTATTGTTTTTCGTCCCGACAGCTGTCAACTCAAGGAATTCCACAACGACTAGGGAGGGAGCGTCCAATCATTACATTTGGGCCAAATGAAACGATGGACGGTCTTATTACAGTCCTGCAACAGCCCCGGCCTTCAGTGGTTGCCGTTGATGTTTTTGAGAATTTGTACAAAGGCTGTTAAAATGTTTTTGACGAAGATTACCAACCCTACCCTTAAATTGCGATAGATATCATATCAACAACCTTTGTTCAGGGCTGTCTCTCGCGCAGTGGATTAGAAGTCTGTTGGAAAATGTACACTTGCAAAACGAACCAATTAGACCTCATCATTTACGTCCCCTTTTTTATTAAAACAATAATTACCGTGTTGCAGTTTTATGCAACCGCCAGCAAGTCAGCTGCTTTTCTCCTACCGATTTTCTACCGTTTTTAAATGCAACTCATTCTATTTTGTACAGCCCAAAATTGCAAATCACTTTACAGTGTGTACATATGCAACATCTCCTGTCCCGAAACCCTCACATCGACACAGGAAAAACCCTTTGATGGGTAGAAAAAAGGGACGAAACCTCAGGGAGAGTGGAACATGCCACATGGCCTGTGTACAGAATAAACAGCATTAAACAGTATTTATTTATCTTTGCAAGGGAAAATAGGCAGGTGTGTTTCCTGTCCCAGGCGGGCAGCGTGACGTTACCATGTCAGTGAAGAGGTATCCCACGACGCCAGCAGCAATCTGCAGGAGGAGGATGCCCACCAGGATCCCCAGAAACTGTTGGAGCAAACAGTGCAGATGCCCGCAGCAGTAAGAACTCGCCATCGGCACAACGCAAATCCAACGTCACACCGGTCGGACGACGACAGGGGTCGGCCTTACCGTCTTCAGCAGGCAGGTGGCGTTACGCAAGGCCCCGAAACATCCGAGGAACGTGATGAGAAACATCGCAGCGCCAACGACGATCAGGAGCAGAGCTGGATCCAACATCAGGGTGTCAACCACATCTACACACACACACACAGTGGGATTGCAATACATCACACGTGACTGCAAGATAAAGTTGAAACATGTCTGATTCCCTTGTTTTGCTACATCAGAACAGGAATATTTTCATCTATTTAATGTAGTTAATACCCTGTGTATGACACTTATTGTAAAAAATGAAATTCTTATTGTTGCATTTGAGATCACTGTAGAATTCGAAATGTATCAATGCTGCTACATATAGTTAATTTAGCCTTTTTCATGACCAACCTTTCTCCTTTGCAATCTTGGCGTAGATCCCGACCGCTACGAGCACGGCGCTCACTACCTGCAGATTTAAAGAGGAACAGATTGATTCATCAGAACCCGACCGACAGCTTCCAGTCTTTGTGCTAAGCGATGCTAAACACACCCTGGAGCTGTTTATCCTCCTGACACAGAGAGATGAAACGTATACGGTATCCATCTGAAACATTGGGTACAGTCAACCACACTGTGTTCAACACACACAAGCATCTTTGTTGATGTAGATGCGTTTCTGCAAGTGGGGAGATGATACAGAATACAGAGTGAGGCAGTTTCTTAGAAAAATAAGTTAGAGAAAATCAATAATAGAATTATTGCCAAGGAAAAGTTACAAGAATGAATAATCATAACATATCTTATTTCTAGGAAATAAAAACATAAAATGGTCTCCGCTGCTTCCACGCAGTTGGAAGAGAATTGTTTAAAATGTATGGAAGCCCATCTCTGCCAGGAAACAGTGATGCATTGCAAAAGTTCAGTTTCTCATGGTGAGTCCAATGAGTCGTTATTTTGCCGTACTTAATGTAATCAATTTTCACTTTTCACTTTTTTGAAATGTTCAATTTACACATTTAAACCTGAAAATAGTGGAAAAACAGCAATGTTTTGCCAAAGTGGATAACCTGATGCATCAATAAAAACAATATTTAACGATGGAAAATGGTACCCAAAACGTGACATGAAGCCTCTGACCTTACTTATGTTCTGAACAGGTATAAATCTATAACATATTGTACTTTTTCTTTTTCAAAAACTATGGGACACTCTAACGACCAATGTGTTTAACGAGAATAAAATATAAATAAATATAATATAATAAATAGAAGTTAGAACTTAGAATCTGCCTCAAAAATGTGAAAGACAACTAAATCAATAAATATCCTTTAGAAATATTCTGGGAATTTGGTTGAAATTTGTACAACATTTGGATAGAAAATTGATTATACCTACAGTTTTGATTTAGTAACTTGTAATCATGACCCACAACATCACTTAACTTGTTTTTTTTCTTTTGCCTTGCAAATATTGTCTTCCATACAAATATCACTGTACGCAAGTCTTTACGCCAAGAAAACAAACCCAGGCCAAAAATAGTGTCCACATACGTTTGGTCTTATCGGGTACGGCTCACTATATTTATGGCTTTGAATCAATGCATCTTAAGTGCTTGTATACATTTTTTAACTTCGTTTTGTTGACAGTTCATACTTTATATTTTTCTTTCCATTTGAGATTGCAAAACGATTGTAACTGTGGTGATGAAATCGCTTGCTGGAAAACCATATTGTGCAACACATAGAATAAAGACATAAGCCATAAGAAACTGATCCCACTAATGCGTCTGTACAGTGTTTGCGCCTCAGAAGTTTCCGAACCGAGGGACTCACCCAGAAAACGTGGCAGCAGATGAATAAAGTGTACTTTATTGCTCTGTATCCTCTCATCTCCCCTCAGCAAAACTCTCTCACACTGCAATGAAAGCCTGTTGGACGTTTTGTTATCTGCAGACGTGTGTTAGCTTGCAGGACGCATTCTTGCTGTCAGGCTCATTCCTTCTGCTGCTGCTGCAGGACGTCGTCTGCTCACCCCACCGGGGGTGGAAGAGGTGTGAAGGAGGAGGAAGAGGAGGATCACACAATCACATCTGCTGCTTCAAGCAGACAAAAAAGCTTCACTCATTGTGTCCAGATTTGTCATTTGTTGAGAAAGTGATGATTATCATAAATACATCATCTAAAATGAATACAGGGTCAAAGAAAAACAATACCAAGTTCCCTGACTAACCAAAGAAACACAAGATAACAGAAAGGAAGTAAATGCTTCCACCGCAAACTAAAGACACACCTCTTCAGACTCTACCTCGACTAAGGACTAACAAACTGTAGCACTTAAATTGTACTTGTAACACCACTTATCTATAGCAAGTTGTAAACTGGCTTATTTGATAAAATTGCACTTTCTTGTTTCTTGTTCTTCTGAGTTTGTACCCTATGGTTGAATGCACTTATTGTACGTCGCTTTGGATAAAAGCGTCAGCTAAATGACATGTAATGTAATAATGTAATGTAAAAGGAGGAGAAACACTACACTGCTTCCCCAAAGTTACCCAGGCTGGTTACTGCCCCCCTCGCCACCAGCTAGCCAGCCAGGGGCGTGGAGGCCCGAAAGCGAGAGACTCTTTTCTAAAAAGAGGGCAGAGTCAAGTCGGTGGGCGTAACGCCCCCCACCTGTCCCCAATTGATTTTGATCTGCCGTGTTCATCCTCTAGGGAGCAGCAATGAGATATTCTCATATCCTGTCTCTTTGAGTCATCAGAAATATATTACTTCTACAATTTGAATATGATAAATGTGTTGAACAGCTTCACTTTTATTGATCATTTTGCTGAGTTGTACAAAAGTAAACTGTGGAATATCATTTGCATGTGTACAAATAAAAGCTATGTATTCCTTCACCGGAACCGGAACCTTCTTCTTCTCTGCTTTGTTTCTGCGCTTCCTCTACCTCCACCCACAAACCCTCTCAGCTCATTAAAGCAGATTGCTTCTGTCAGAAGATTAAATCCGCTCCGTGGTTCACTCACAGCTACGGCTCGTCCTCCCCCGACTTCTCTGTTCTTTGAGGATCCACCTGAGGACCATGGGCCTGCTAAACATCTTTTCGTCCATCAGAGACCGAGTCGACAAGTTTCTGAATGAGAAGAACGTGGTGACTGATTTTCTGGGGACGTTGGAGGAGAAAACGGGGATAAGGAAGAAGATCCTTGCAGTGGGTATGTGATGTCTGGCTGACGGTTGTTGTTCATTCTCATCGGTTCATCATGAATGCTTGAACGATGATTGCACTGTTCTGTTTATACACTTATAACTTCCTGTTGCATGTTAGTGGATAACTTGAGAGGATTCAGTTAATCCTCCTGTGGGGCTACAGCTGCTCTCTGTTAACATAAACCTGCACATTTTTTAGTTCAAAGTTTGTGCTCTTATCAATAATTTATTGATAGCTCTAATGGCATTTATTTTCAAGCATATTTTAGGATCATTGGTTGGAAGAGACACACTCGTGTGATTCAGCCTATGTATGTGTTGTCTATATCCAGTTTACCATTAGTAAATGTACATCTTCATTCAATACCATTTTCATTTTGAAATTAAGTCTGGGGTTTTTTTCATTTCAATAGGATATAGACCTAAGAAAAACATGGGACGTGGGAGGCACTGCTATAGCATAAGGGGGTTGCATTCAGATGAAATGAACAAAGATGACTGACTTGCTCTAAAATTTAGAAATAGTAACCATTTAACAAACAACTTAGGGTTAGGTTCGGGAATATGAAGCAATGAAATACAATAACAAAAGCTGTTGATGAGATAATGCTCATTGTAAATAATGTCAAATGGTCTCCGGTCACATCCCAGGCCAGGAAGCCTTAATTGATTTAATCCATGTTTTTGACCACTTCAGACACCCAACTTGTGTCAATTCAAATAAACTCAAACTCCATCAAGACAAATGGAGTGTACTTGTATAACGCTTTAACACTACAGTTGATCAAAAGTTTACATACACTTTCGTGGCTCTCTTGATATGACCCATAATAAGGTCATACAAGTTCAGGAATGTTTTTTTCTGACCAAAAAAGTCTGATCTGTTCCAATCACTCTATGAGAGAAAAATCAGACTCAAGAGCCATGACATTATGTTCTTTAAAAGTGTATGTAAACTTTTGATCAACTGTACATGACGTAGTAGTCGCAACTATTTGTGCACGTTACGTGTTTGGAACTTGACGTGGATGCGCAGACATCGTGTGGGCGAACGAATATACGGATCAGATATCAAAGTGAGGTTTGATCAGTAATCGTGGTCCTCGTGCTGTAAATGGTAAATGGCCTGTACTTGTATAGCGCTTTTCTAGTCTTCTGACCACTCAAAGCGCTTTAACAGTACGTGACATCATTCACCCATTCACACCCATTCATCCACTGATGACCGGAGCTGCCAAATACGGAGCCAACTGCCCATGAGTAACTAAAATTCACACACTGTAGTCACAGCTACAGGAGCAATGTTGGGGTTAAGTGTCTTGCCCAAGGACACATCGGCATGCGAGTTAGCCAGGCCTGGGACTGAACTGCCAACCGTGATTGAAGGTCTGTGCTCCTCAGTCGCCCCACCAAGGTTTGGGAGTTTTATCATTTAAAATTTCAATAGTTACGTTTTACCCATCTTTGCTTTTGGTTTAACTGCAAATGTAATGCAGGCAGAATGTAATAATTACTACTTCAGTTGTATATAGGAGCACTAAGGACTCTCTTTTCTGTCAAATGTAAACTGATGTGGCGTAATGAGACTGGCTCTCTTTCGCTATGCACCGTCCATGGCTACATTGGCTGATGTTAGCTTGGAACAGAATATTAAATGTAATAGAAATGATAAAAAATAACCATCGTCCGATGCTTGTTCTGAAGCCTGTTACACCGTGGTGGCCGGTCCATAGTAGCCCCAAACGCTCGACTCCCGAGACGAGGTTCAAAATCCGTTTATTTACCAAAGGACACATATAAAAATCACACTCCGCAGAGGAAAAAACCCTAAACTAAACCTAACAACAAAAAGAATCTACAAATGCCATGCTGACAAAAGGAATGAACAGAAAGCGAGTCTGAACAAAGTGCAACAAACCTAGACTTGGTGACGGACATGGGTATGCGTGGGTTCTCTGTAACATGGGACAAGATCAACTGGCACAGGACAAAGGGAGATGTAGACGATATATTCACACAGGGTAAGGGCAGAGGTGGACGATCGGACCGGCACACGGGGAAGGAGCAAGTTGCCTGAGAAGGAAGGAAGGTTAATTTTCAAAATAAAAGAGGTACTCACGAGACAACCTGATTAGCACCGCTAACCTCTGCCATTCTTTCAAATTGATACTCCGGCAAGAGACCGGCCAACCAACGACGGCAGCGAGTATTATCCAATAAGAGGCAGATTAGGATGAGTCTTCACAGAATTCGGGTGGGTTTATTTGTATAGGATGCTGCAGTGAAACTCGTCCCATATTGATTCAAACCGGGACGCACTATTTTATTCTCAAACACGGGACGATTCCCTATTTTAAGGGACGGGTGGCAACCTTAGTCTCCGCTGGGCTCGGGTCATGAAAATAGGCCAAAAAGGCAGATTTTCAATGATTTACTGCAGCGCCCCCTATTCATCAAATAATATTATAAAAATCTGGGTGTATTCGGGGGTCCAAGGTTCACATATGGTACGAATTTGGTTAGGGCTGGCCAAGAAATTTGGAAGTTGTGTTTTACCAGATTGAGCCCATATCTTCTCAAAACAATAGTATTTCAACACGATTTTCATGGATCAGGGGGACGTTGAACCAATAATATTCCACAGAAAATGTTCTGTCAATCTAACACAGCATTAGGAGAAAAAATGTGTTTTTCACAAAATTCAAAATGGTGGAAAATCTAGTTGGGCGCATTTGCATACCATGATTGACTTTTTTTGTAGAGCATGTCCAAGAGCACATCTGTGCGATCGGACATCGGGGGGGAACTGGCCTAGTGTGGTAGTTTTCAATGCGTGCAAAATTCAACAACTTTTTGAATATGATTAAGGCCCCAAAAAGGAAAAATTCCTTAGAATGAGTAAATAATAATAATTCCTTGAAAGACAATAGGTTCCTCTACGACTACCCATAGCGAGGACCCTAATTACAGCGTAGCCAATTCGTCCCGTGGGATTTCAATAAAGCGTCTTAAATTAAATTTAACAGGATGTAATGCTCAAGTATTGGTCCTGCTGTTGCTGTCTCAAACCTCTGCATCAAACTTTGCAGAAATCATGACTAAAAAATATAATGACCAAACAATGAAAATGGAGCTCTTTAGTTGCATAAAGTGTTCAGCAGAGGACATTTCCTGAGCAGGGAACAGCAGTCTATTCATGCCACACTGATGCCCGAATAGTGGATCAGTAACACACTGACATGATGTCACTGTAGTGCCTGGTGCACCGTGTCCCCCACTATCTCTGCGTCCTCCTGCAGTATCATTATAAGAGATTATCCTCAGAGACGAGGGCAGAGCAGAACGGCCTCCATGTGCGAACCGCCACATAAGCTGATCAGAGGTAGGAAGCTTTTCACACGACTTGCTGGCAGTCTGCTGCACTAACTTGTTGTGTCTGAATATCGGAGTTGATCGGAGAACGTGACTAGAAGTTGATCAGTCCCTCCTTTTTTAAAGGAAACACTACTTGTGTGTGTTATTCTGCGGACCTCGCTGTTGGTGAATTAACCCGAGCTTTTGTGTCCAATCCTGCACACATTGGATACATTCATGATTGTTGTTGTTCAAAACTGAATTTCTTTTTTTTTAAGTTTTGAATTTTGATTTTCTTTTTGCCTTATTGGAGATTTACAGAAAATTGTGGGAGAGTGGGAATTAAGACATTGTAAATTGATAGAGGTCAACGAAATGGATGTAAATACATTATTCTTCTGTATATTTGAATAAATAAATATGTAATTAAGTGTATGTGTGAAGCATGATGCATACGTGTTCACAATGTCCCAACGTAATGATGCAAACTCTTTTCGAAGGAAAGCTGATGGTAAATGGACTGTACCTGTATGTCTCTTTTCTAGTCTTATCTGACCACCATGGGCTCATGAACACCACACTCACCCTCTCACACCCATTCACACTCTGATGGCTGGAGCAAGGCACTTAACCCTAAAAAGGACACAAACCGCCCATCTTCTGATTGGAGGACGACTCTGCTCTACAACTGAGCCCACTAAAGTAGCTGCAGGACTCACTCAAAAGCTGCTGATTGAAGCGAGGAAGTTGGTTGGAGGCAGGCCGTCCATTCATACCAGTAGAAAGACATCAGGAGGCTTATCATCTTTTCTTTGCATGTGAAATGTCATATTATTAAGAAAGGGTAAAAATGACATAAAGGACCTCTATGAGCACTCTACATCAGGTGTCTAATGACTCTCGCCCAGGTGCCGTCTCATTCACCGGACTCTACCTGGTGTATGGATATGGCGCCGCTCTTCTCTGCAACCTGATTGGTTTTGCCTATCCAGCATATTATTCGTAAGTATTCTTTCTATTAGGTTACAGCTCTGCTTGTTGTGTTTCTTTCACTCCCGGTCCTGAAACTCTTGAAAGAGGAATCAATGTTAAATCCCAGAAAGCATTGCAGTGAGACACATCCCACCTATGCAACAGGAATCAGTTCTTGTTAATGGAATCATTGCAATTTGTGACATTGCAGATAGGACTCGATGTAAGCAGTACTCTAGGCTGATGCCGCGTAAAACCCCTGTGAAGTCTTCAACGTAGGCCAAACCAACAGTTACTAGTTGACTATAGCGTTTGCAGAGAAGAGGCATTTCCCCTCTAAACTTCTGATGGGTTTAAATTGTATGAAGAAAAGAAGAAAAGAAGAAAAGATCATAAGTCGCTTTGGATAAAAGCGTCAGCTAAATGACCTGTAATGTAATATTTCCCAAATAAAGCAAAGCAGTGAAAGAAAATCTAAAAACACACAAATTTGTGATGCTTTGTTTTCATGATTTGTCACCATAGTTAATACAAAAAGCGTTCAGATTTATCTTTTCACCCATTGGAATTGGAATATTTCCTTCACCCCTGTTTGTAGCACTGAAAGCCCTCCTCGGAGCTCTGCTGTAGTTGTACAATATGCTGACGGCCTTTTTCAGAAATATGTACGATTTATATCTAATTCAGAAATAAATGAATTTTTTCTACTCTTATCTGCAGAATAAAAGCCATTGAAAGTCCAAGCAAAGAGGACGACACAAAATGGCTGACGTACTGGGTGGTGTATGGTGTCTTCAGCCTTGGCGAGTTCTTCTCCGATATTTTCCTCTACTGGTTCCCTTTCTACTATGCTTTTAAGGTGGGATAACACTGTAGAACCAATAATTATGGCAATTATTTATCTTCCAAACACAACTTGAACACAAATGTGACGCTCAAGACTCGAGTTTTCTACACGCTTGTGTTGTGGTCTAAATGTATGAAGTCTAATCTATTAGGGTACCAGTTCACAAAGAACTTTTTTCTAGTAAACTGAGTAAATCCAAATCTATCCTCTGTGATTCCAGTGTCTCTTCCTGTTGTGGTGCATGGCTCCGATTGCGTGGAATGGCTCTCAGATCATCTACAACAAAGTGGTGCGGCCCATCTTCCTCCGCCACGAGGCCGCGGTGGACGACTTGGTGAGCGACATCGGCGGCAGGGCCATGAGTGCCGCTGAGAACCTCACCAGGGAAGGTACAGATACACTACGCTGTGGTTACACAACAGGATGTAGCATTTAAGAAAACGATCGATTGAATGTTCCTTCTTTACTTCTCTTCAGTCCTTTCCACGCTGATAAGGAATAAAGCTTTGGTGACTCCGGGGCCGTCAGACGCTCCGTCCGAAGCCAAAGGTTTACCATCTTCTTCAGCAACTAAAGTTGCTCCATCAGAGTCAAGCGAAGAACAACCAGTACGTACACCATAGCTTCCTTAAATGATGCTTCAAATAAACCTCAGGCAGAGCCAGGCTCGCTGTGTACCTTCTCCCACAGCCTTTATGCTAAGCTAATCATGCCCTCTGACCCCAGCTCAGTATCACCAGTTTACCACTTCATCACTTTGACACATCCATCCCTCTGTGCTCATACTGCATGTAGATGTAGGCTACTGCTTCTTGCTGCTCAAAAGGTGCGTTTTGAGCTCACAGTTCTGTTTTGAAAAAACATTGTGGCTATAGTTGTAACATTTGGGGGACATTAGAGCACACATTTAAACTATTAGTATAGAACACGTCATTGGGTATTGCAATTTTATAGTTAAATCTGTAAATATGTTTTCAGTGTCTTGATGGGAGAAAAAGCTGGATTTTAGAGACTAGAACTGAACCTGCTAACCCAGCTCTCATGTTGCTTGTTTCAGCTTTTCCTTGGTTAACTAGAATGGTAAGTTAACTGGTTTGCTGCTAGAAGTGACTGTGGTGTGGTGGTTGATGGACAAGCAGAACATCAGTGACCCTCGTAGAGTTTCAGTAGTTGCTTTAAAGCTGAAGCTGCTATCACCTCGGGTCGGTCTGTGCTGCAGATTTAACTTTAGCAGCAGATGGTGCTGATGGGATCCTCCATGAAACCCTTAACAGACCTACTTCTCCAACCTGCTGCTCTTAAGAAGCATCAGCGCTCAAAGCTTAAAGATTTTTCCAATTTAATTGGTTTATTAAATATCACACAGAATGAAAGCAAATAGACAACCACTTCTGACTTCAACATGGAAACGGCCAAGATGTAACCTGAAAAAATTATTGTGTAGTGCTAAGAGGAGATGGGTTTTCATACTGTTTTAAAATCAGCAGAAATGTTTTCTTCAATGTGAAGGTTTTGAATTGTTGATTGTGTGTCGGTTTTATCCTCTGTATCTGACCAACACACTTCACCTGGGAAATTCAAACCACAAACGTTGTGCTGAGCCATTCTTTTTGTTTGTTTAGTTAGCAGTAGTAGACTAATAGTACGACCAATTTCAAGTTTTTTTGTCTGTATAATACAAGCTTGTTTCCCCAGGATTTCAAATGATGAACAACAAATTACAGTCAATTTCAACCATAGATTATTTTGATGCAATAACAGAAAAACAAGCATAATTAGTTTTATTTTTTTTAGGTATGTCAGATATCTATAATGGAATCAGTCTACACTGAGCTGTATCTTGATTTGATTGGGAGATTTGTTTCAGAACCTTGTGATTGAACTAATAAATGACTTATTGTACAATTCAGAATATAAAATAACGATGTCTTAGAATATAACCAAAAAGTAGTCCCACTCTCCACCATAATTGATAATGGTTAACAAAACGCCTTTTGGTAAAGTTTTAATTGCACAGATCTTTCATTTTGAATTCATTTCCAAAGGGGTTTTCTTGGAAGAACGGCATTATTTGGTAATATAAATAAGAACAATCTCAACTTACTGAAGCCAAAAGCTTTAAATATGCATTTGAAAAATCTCATACCATTGCATGTTCAGTTGACTGGCTTGGTTAAACTAATAACCCTGCGTATTAATGCTTTGGAGGTGTATTAAGGGAACACGGTCTCCATTTTACCAATGATTAGTTTTATTTCCAGGATAAACAGGATATGATATTGTTAAACTATGCAGCAGGCTGTGATTTTTTTACTTACTTGTGAGGCAGCTATAGCATTCTCTTTTTTTCATCCCTTCAAGTAGCTGCAGGGGAAGAGGAGGACCCTCCTTGAAGAAGAGTAGAGGAGCTGCATTCTCACAGACCCCACTGAGAAGAATTTCCAGTGTCACAAGAGACTGATTTCCTTTTATATATCAGATCAACCATTTGTTTTTATTTACTGATGAATAATGCAAAGCACCTGAAACTGGCTCATAACTCACAAACTCATCAGCTCACGTTTTGCAGGCTGCAGATTCTCTACCAGGTGGAGTTGCGGCATGATTTGGGGAGCAATTCTTGACCTACAATACCTATAAATGAAGTATCAGCAGTTAAGGCCTTTAGGTGTAGACACATCTGCATTCCTCTGCTGCATTTAACACTATTTGCAACCATAGTTTACTTTTGTGGAGAGATGCACTTCGACCTCTGAATGAGCTGCAGCTCTGCATCGGACGTTTTCCTCCGTCTGTCTTCAGGTGCTTTGCATCAGTGACACTGTGTGTCATTTTTAGTTTTCATTGGTGTATCATTTGTTTTTTTGTTTTCTTTATACACGTAAATGAAAATATAACTTGATATGACAATGATATTATGATAAGAAATAAACATTGCTAATCAGAATAAAACATGTGTGCTCTCTCTGTTGCCTGAATTACTACAAAACAAGACAAGAGAGAAATGCTTGCATATCAGCAGGGTGTCTGCTTGATGTTTTGCAGGAAGCCTACCACACTTATTTATAAGCTACTTATTATAGAAAAGTTATCAAAAGTTGCTGAATGCTTCGTAGCGTTATAACAGATTTGAACTAATTTATCGTCTTTTTCTTGTAGTAAACAGTAATTGTGTAAAAATTGTATTCAGGGCCGTATAACGAACGCAATGTACAAAAGGTATGTTTTCAATTACATGTTGCATATGTGACGCATGTTCTCTGGATATAAGTGAAACACATCAAATACTGAAAGCATAGTATATGATCAGTAATAGTTTTCGGGCTAACATGAATCGACCATTCTATGACGTCATATGGGGGCGTGGCTTATGTCGACGTGCTGACGTGGCAGGTAAGTCGTTGACGTGCTGACGTCCATCCAGTGGTCCTGTAAACACGGGACGTGTTCTGCAAGCAGTTGCTGCATTTTCAGCAGCTTTCGCGGCCAATTAACCGTCTTTCCGTCCGGTGTGAGTTGCAGGAACGGCGTAGAGGGACCCAGGGACCGGGGGGAGCACGACCAAACCCCGGTAAGCACCGGCGGTCTGTCTACCTTGATGTAGCTTCAGCTAGCTAGCGTTAGCATCGTTGTGCCCAGGGCTGTGCTGGAGGGTAACGTAATTTAACGTTACGCTACGTTAGATGTACTTAGAGACGGTTTACGCCAAGTTTTAATGCAGCGGGGATAGCATAATTATACCCAAACGTCTTGATCCAAAGGAAAGGTCTGAAGCAGAATGAACATTGGTTCAAAAACTAAGAAGAGGGTGGTTCTGCCCAGTCGCCCCGAGCCGCCCACTGTGGACCAGATCCTAGAGGACATGAACGGAGCCGCTCCCAACGACCCGGTCTTCAGCATTCTGCAGAAGACTGGTCAAGGTGAGTCCACTCAGGCACACAGAGCCTCGTCAAACATGTGGTTTAGAGGTATGTCAATCACCACCTCTGACCCCCCAGAAGTGTGTCTATCGGCAGCACAGGTTCCTGCCCTCAGCCCGTATTCGTGATATTTTACTACCTTTGTCCTTTGTATTGGTAGTTTCTCTGCATGTGCCATCCGACGGGTCGTTCTCCTTTTCCGATTTTGTCCCTTCTCGTTTCCTCAAATCCACAAATCTGTGGCCTGTGAGGTTTGTCTATGCGTGCGTGTTTGTGTTCACCATACCTCAGTCACCTGATTCGTCACACTTTCGCAGACATATTGCTGAAAATGTTAATAAAGGTTCACAAATCCATTGCAGCGACTACGATTGTGTAAGTGAGCACACATTGAAGAAAATATATTTAATAAAAGATCGCCTGGATTCTGGATTCAAACCCTGTCGAGCTAAATGACAATAGCTTCTAAGAATGTTGTGCGACGCCATCGGCCACTCGAGCTTGAATGATTGCTCGATGTTTTCCTTATTTCCTTAATTTATTAAATTGTACATCGTCAGTGTCTTGGAAACGTCGTGGTTCAGAGTGAACCAAGACAACTGTTTTTTGGTTGCGTATCGTGGATTTACATATTACATTCCCACTGTTAAAAAAGGGCTTTACAGACAGTGAAATCCGAAAATACACCGGAAATTAGACAATTACGTTAATTAGCAGCATCAATATAAAAGGAGAATGGAAAAGTTAGTGCGACCTGTGCTCAGTAGAAATAAGTTTCGAAAGCTATAGAAAAAACAACAAAAAGCACCGATGGACCCTCGCAAAGTGAACAAGTTGCTTGAGTTCCAGATTAACAAAAACTATCTGACTGATTTCAACCAGAATCAGCGATACGTTCTTAAAAGACGAGCAGAGACTTACCAAGTGATAAGTAAGGCAATCCACACGACTGTATGGTCTCCTAACAAATTTTTAAATGTATTTAAAATGTTTATGCAATATAAATCCCAAACTGGACGAACTTCAGCTGCTGGTGAGGAGAGACGGAGACTTTTCTGCATCCTTTCTGCAAGCCCTAAAACGCATCCTGACCGACCGGGTCAAAGATTTTGTCAACAAAGTAAGTTGAGTTCTGAGACATATTTGTGTATTTGTTTTTGTCACAATGGAAAAAGCACCGTGGTAATGATATTTCCCTCTTTATGCATATTCTAGATAAACACAGGATCGGGTCTTTGCATTGCCAGAAGCCTCTGTGCTCCCAACCTCCTCAAACCAATGGCTTGGTAGAAAAGCTAAATGGGACAATTAGAGGGTAAAAATATGACTTTTCTACAAAATATATTTGAATAAAACCGCTTGTGATATACCATACATGGTGAATGACTGATATCCCGTTATTTCAGAGCTTTAAAGATGGTGCAGCACCACCCAAGTGACTCAACTAATTTGGAATACGAACAAAAAAGCTGTTAACAAAAAAACAAAACTTATTTTTTATGTATGGAAGGGAGGCCCGTTAGCTGTCTGAAATACCAGATAAGTGGCAGGTATGACAGCCTTTTACAGCACTACAAGCTGGTTATATATGTATATCTCTGCTGTAATGTATACTTGTCTTTTTCTTCACCTGTGTTAAAGATATCTGAGGAACGCATCCACATATTAATGACCAATGAGGACGTCTGCACCCACACTAACAACCTCAAAGATGTCAATAATGAAGTGGAGGCAAACATTGCTGACACGCAGGAAAAAGGTGCGAAAGAGGAAACTTGCAAAGGGAAGGATCGCAGCTTTGTAGTGGGGAACAACATTTTGTGAAAAGATATTTGGGAATAACAAAGAAAAGTGGGTTCCTGGAAACCGACGTGTTGGGTCCATACACAGTCATGGACAAAGTGCTGACCTGACGACCCTACAAGGAAAACAAGTTGGCAAAATAAACATTGACCATGTGAAGAGGTACGTGGAACCAGAAGTGCGGATACCTGCAAAATGGATTGCTGCCACATGCACTTCTCCTCCAGCACTGCAGTCCAGCCCCTTAAGGTGTTTGTACCCCGAAACAGACTCCTTGACCTCCAGTCTCCCTGCATGGGATGCACCTGCCTCCCCAGAGCAATGCAAGTATAAACGCCAATGCACGTTCAATATAAGAACAGTTTGGTGATGTTTTGGAACTTCATAGGTCATCAAAGCCCAAACTAGCCCTCCGTAAACAACTCTTTTCTAATCTCAGTAATAGCTGACATATGGGCGGGAAAACGTAAAGGTGTTCCTTGGAGCAAAGTGGGGCCTTGCAAGATTTTGGCCACTGACCTTCGAAATTTGGCCCCCGAGGCAGCTGGAGAGTGAGGTACAGACAGTAGATGCATGATGTCTTGCATTTGTTATGGCATAAAACACCCCACAATTGTCATTTAAGGTTTTAAATGCATTCATGCATACAATTGTGAGAATACATGTATAGACATTTCATAAAACCATGTATAAGAGTGGTCCGAGATGTATTGTGAAGGTCATTTTCCCAAAGGAGACGCGGATGCTTTACCTTGATCCTTTAGGTGAAACTCCGGATCACCTAAATAAATGCAAGGATGTGACAAGGCAAGCTACAAATCGGCAGTTAAAATTTTCTTTGTTACAAAACTATATATATATTGTGTTGTACTTAACAGAGCTTTATGAGACATAGAAATGTCCATATTTCTCGGTGGACTTGTACAGTAAGCCATACAAAACAACAGGACTCAACATCCTGTGGGGCACTTGTCTGGAAGGTAAGAGATCAACTGACCTTTGTTGAACTCTGCATGTTACTGATTTTTTAATATATATATATATATATATTAGAGCTTATTCTTAGCGGTGGCCTGATAGATTTATATACTGACGAGGCTTCTATTACTCAGTTGAGGAGAGAAATAGCTTGTAGACTGGTCACTGACTCCGTTTGGTATTTTTTTGTTTTGTCGTATGCACTTAGAAGTTATTGAGAAAGTAATCATTCTTGTGTAATATGCTAGAAAACCTGACAGAACTATATAGAACATGTGGGAATGCACAGCAAAGTCCAGGGACAAAGAAAGATGGCAATGATGACTGCGTGAGATTAAACGAACCGTTCTGTAATCTTACAAATATAATAATTCTCCTCAGATCCAGTGTGCAACATGTGGGCTGTGGTTCCACTGGCTCTGCATTGGAGAACCACCACTGGAGCAGGACTTCTACTGCCCTGCATGTTGTTTGTGATATAGAATAAGTATGTGGCTGAAGCTCTCCAACTCCAGGCTTTGTCTGTGCACTGCTGCAAACAGGTCAGCACCTGTTTAGTGGGGAAAATAAACTACAATCTAAATACAGAGAAGTCTAACAAACAGCATTCTAACATTACAAACAGGAACATACGCCATATTTAAAATTAATAACAGTGGGATTTTTTCATCACTCCTACACCTGTCTACTCAGCACTTATTGCATTACATCCTCGTGCTTCACCAGAGACTCTGTCTCTTCACAGGTCTCCATGGACCATGGTTCTATCTGGACCCTGGTCCTGCCTCCTGCTGTGGTTCTGTCATATCCATTGAAAGATTTGTAGCTCATGATGATCATTCTGTACACAAGACATCTATTGTACTTCTGTCCATCTTGGGAGAGGGATCCCTCCTCGCTTGCTCTCCCACAGGGTTCCTCCTCGTTTCTCCCTGTTTAAAAGGTTTTGGGGGAGTTTTCTTTATTTCGACGTGGGGGTCCTGGGGCAGAGGATGTAAAGCCCTCTAATGTAAATATTTGATTTTGGGCTGGACAAAATTAATTTTATTTAATGATAATTCTTCCTGAGTTTTTCCTGGCTTCTTGATATTCATGCACGGTGAAGCAACTTTATTTGTTTGTAAATTGTGAGCCATCAAGTCTTATAAGACGATTAAGGCCTGAATGTTTCTACAAGAAATCTCTTCATGCAGTGTTTACAACGGCTGTACATCATTACGTCCATTTCTTCATTTTGTGAATAGAACATTACTGATGCTCCATTCCTCCTGTGGCTCAGTGTCAGCAGTTATTGAGTATGTTCAAAGTATAATCGTCGCTTTTTGGTTCAAGGTGGTGGTTCAAAAGCATCGATACACATGTTTGGAAGTGTTCCACGATACGCCCACCAAAAACCAGTTGTTGTGGTTCACTCTGAACCAAAACGTTTCCAAGACACTGACGATGTACAATTTAATGTCAAATAAGGAAAACATCGAGAAATCATTCAAGCTCGAGTGGCCGACGGCGTCGCACGACCTTCTTAGAACCTATTGTCATTTTGCTCGACAGGGTTTGAATCCAGGTTCCAGGCGATCTTCTATTAAATATATTTTCTTCATACGTGGCAGTGATGCAGTGCTCACTTACACAATCGTAATCGCTGCAATGGGTTTGTGAACCTTTTTAAACATTTTCAGCAATATGTTTGCGAAAGTGTGACGAATCAGGTGACCGAGGCAGAAAACATCTGCTGCTGTTTGGTGCACACAAACACGCACGTGTAGATAAACCAGTAGGGACACAACACCGGAAATCAATCCCCACAGTGCATCTCGACGGGCATCCCAAATCCTGTAGCGCAATATGGAGGAGCGAGGGTGGAGAAAAAACTGGTGTATCATTTGCGAAGATATTTTGGAACCACAACTTTGCTCTACAAATGTCACAGCTGCTTCGTTTCTTTATTAATCTTAACTGAGGTGAACTTTGGATGCTACACATCAGAAGCGGTCCGTACACCCGTTGTCTCGTCTCTTACGGTCTGGTCATTGTGTTTTCCTAAAAGCTGTCTTGTGGTGTATGCACCGGTTCTCCCGTTTTCCTCATCAGATCCGAACCGGCCCTCAAACAGCGACGTGGACTTTCGCTTCCAGCAGTGTCAGAAGTATCTGGAGCTGAATGAGCGGCTGCAGGAGGCGCGAGGTCGCCTGTTGCGACAGAGGGAGGAGCTGCGAGTGGCGGGCGAGCAGCTGCAAAGGGACATGGAAGACGTCAAAGGTCAAACACTCTGACCTTCCACTGCTTTCTGTCAGTGTTCTGGACTCTTTTCTATCGGACTGATGTCAGCTGAATCGTGTTCATGGAACCAGACACGGGGGGGGGGGGGCGATGTGTGATGTGTTTTGTGTCACCGGCATGAACGGAAACGTGTACGCGCTGCTGCTTTCTTCATCATTATCAATCCATGTAACAATTCACTTCAATGAATCTTATGTCACATTGACAAGTTACCAGAATATGAAATAATGTTTCATTTGCATCTTCTCAGTAAAGACACATTATTCTTTCTAATTCTTATGTTTGAGAATCGAGGGCCATCATAATTGTCACAACCGTAGATTTATGTATTAACAGTTCACATGCTGGAATGACAAATGATTAAGATGTGTTCAGGCTGAATGTGAAGTCAATATTCACTCGATTTAATTTGTTTTTTACAATTGTATGCATCGCCTTCCTCTTGGCTTTCCTTCTTATTACAAGGCAGCGTCATAGTACTCGTCTTCATGTTGACCTACCCTGCAGAGGTCATCGGCCTCGTCTCAGACGAAGCGTGACTATTCCTTACACTGCAGCTATGTGAGGCAACTCCCCCAAAAGAGGAATTGGGTACCAAAAGGAGCCTCATGGTCTCTCTAACTCACACTGCTGTAGCCTTTCAATAACTTAAAACATCTTTATTTTATGAACAAATCGGCATTCCTTCTTTTTAAAAGATCATCTGATGATCGTCATTGAGTGTGACAGTATTCACAAATAAGTGACAAACACTTGCTGTGTAGAATATTCTGAATTAATACTAATGAAATGTGTATTTTTAGTTTATGTTAGGAAGGGATGCTAAACAGTAAGAACCGAAGGAAGCATTTCAGTGAGCACAATTTATTTCACTGTTCAAATGGGCTCCTGACTCGTTTTAACGGTAAAAAACAAAATCCTCATAGCAATGCTATTTTGTCCTACAAAGCAGTGGTCACCAACCCAAGCCGCTTGGCAAACGTGTCAAGAGGCACAAGTGCATGTCATTTTTCAAAATAAATAAAGATAATGTAAAATGACAAAAGGTTTTTTCTTTTTTTTTTCTTTCTCTATACCGAGTCGCAAGCGGCCCGGGGGTTGAGGACCACTGTTATAAAGAGTGAATAGAAAAGATAACGAAGTAAAGCTTAGTTTTTAAATAGATTTACAAGAACATTGAGTATTAAACCAGCATTTCAGTCATTGACTTTGAGCTTAACATCACTAATCGGGTCACCACTCATTCAAATGCATACTTTTTTCTCTATTTTCCACCTGCTAAAACGGAGGTTCTTTCTGAACACTGCTTCATAAACAAGATGTCAGTGTGTTAATAAAGAGCACTGTGTTGATGTCATGTTTTCTGTCATACTTGTTTCCTGTAATGTTCAGCCTCCCGCCTGCATGAAGGAAAGTCACCACCATGGTTTCATGAAACACATCACTTTGTTTATTGGATAAAAACATTTATGACACACTGCTGTTGCTTTGCCTATTTCACATGGCACCATAACTCCTCTGCGATCTTGTTGATTGGCGACAGGCTGGGAGCTTGCCGCCATGATGGGTCCATTTACCTAAAAGCTCCAGAGTTCTCTGGTATTTCACCTCATTTTCAGCTCGGGTGATTGATTCAGTCACATTTTTGTTAATTCTAACCATCTAGAATATTTAAATATTTAGTTTCTGAATTGGAAGACGCAATTTCCAAGTCTGCATTACTGTGGGAGGAAACTAAATGTTCCTGTCCAACATGAACAAGGCCGCAGACAGCAATAACGGACAAACTTCAGCGCTCACTGTTGGCTTTTAAACATGAAGACAAACTCCCCGTCTCTTTCACATCATTTTGTCCTGAATTTCCGTTTAGGGTCTGCTTAAGTGACTCTCCACCCAAAAACGGCCTTACATATCATTCACCCAAAGTTTAAAAATCCATTTCAAGCTCACAGGTCACTCAAATAAATGGCATAAAGGTTTGACTTTGTGGAAATATGTTCAGAAGTAATTTTAAATGCTGTGGTTTTAGAGTAGTAAACCGAATAATTCCTCCACTAAATGAGGTGACTCCCATGGCTACTTCTGTTGTCCTCTAGAACAAAAGCGTTTTAGTCCATTCCTCTTACAGGTACAATTATTTGTTTCACTACCCTTCACATAAGTATTCATAAATATAATAAAAAGTATAGTAACTCAGGGCAGAAGATGTAATGCCATCAACGCTAGTTTCTGAATGAAAGAAGCCTCTTGTGCAGGCGCAGTGATGACAGTTTTCACATTTAGTTTCAAACAAACTGAATTGATTTCAAATATCTTTCTCAACCTTTTTGTTAGCTATAAATAAAGCTGAGCATGTCTCAGATCAATTAGGCAAATTTGATGGTCAAAATTGAATTTCAAAATAGAAAAAAGGTAAGCAATGGAAAGCTTTTAATAATAAATATAAATAATTGCGGATAAAACAATTATTTCTGAACATGGTTTACCAACCTCAAAACCTTATTCCAACCCCCTTACTGTACATCAGGTGAGGGTTCGATACTGAGAAGATGCATATTAAAATCGCTTGTGAGAATTGAAAGGTTTGCATTCTAAATTTACTTGGGCTTTAATTATTCTCAAAGCATGCTACTAAAATATATTTTGATGGTAAAAACAAAACCATGTGTTTATGAATAAGGAGCCCAATGTAGATGCATGTTTGCTCTGTGCAGCAAACTGCTGTCTTCCCTCTCCCAGCGCACATGGGGGAGCGATGTTATAACTACAGAGAATATTCATCGACTTTATACTTGACTTCTTCTCTATTACTACTTTTACGCAACACAGTAAAGCAGATATTAAGACGTTAAGACTTTTGTGAGGACACAAGTTCATCGACTCAAAGCCCCACCATCACTGATTATCTTTTTGCTTTTTGACAGGAAATACTCAACAGCAAACAGTGCCTGAATCTAGTAGCAAACAAATATGTCATCACATTAGATGGACAGAGGTATGTAGTCCGTTTGTTCATTTACATTGACAGTTTATAGCATTATAGGTCTTTGTGGCACTTACACAATACAGATGGCTAGTGATGCGCTTTGTCAGGCTTTAGAAAGGGTTTTACCTCTGAATAACCTCATCATTGTATTCCATCGTTGACAGGTGTGTGTAAAGTCAGTGGTTATATTAGCATGCTGTCCGGGATCAAAACGGCTTCCTTTGCCCACCAGGAAGCTTTGAAAATGTTGTACATCTGCATATTATTTACAATACTGATGAAGACAGAGTACAAGAGCAGGTTGAAGTAACCTAGAATCAGCTGATAGTTGAGAAAATGACAGCATTTGCTATAACGTGTTCTGGATCAGTCGAGTAGGTGTTATGGTGAAAACAATTGACAAATCATATCCTCAAATGAATCATTTCTGAGCTTTAATCTACTTATTTCATCCACCCAAGTGTAGCTGGGAATTTTGACAATATCCACGGTGGGAAGTTATAAATATTGTTAATTTTGCTAAATCATTAATACCAAATTATGTGATTATTATGTGATTACATAATTTATCAGTATTTCATATTGTCATGAAAATGATTTCTACAAGCAGCTAATTCCACAGAAAATGTACAATTTCAAAATATAATAATTTTGTGAAATCAAAATGAATCATGCAATAATTTATTAGATCCGGATCTTAAATCGGATTAACAAACTCCTGTTCGTTGTTCATCAGTCGCCCTTAAAATATAGTTCAAGATTTAAAGATTTTCATCGGCTTGACCTGTAATACAGTCATCTCAGTCTATGATCACAATCGCCGAATGCACAATTTAAATGGAATTAAGGTGATTGCAGAATTTATTTGAAGAAATGTTTCATCAAAAAAAGTAGCCCCAACCCTCCAGGGCTCTTTGTGGAACAGGGTAGGTCATATTCAGTTGAATGGTGAATTAAAGGCCCGAAGCTGTACTTGATGTACATACGTGTATGTAAAAAATACTTTACATTCTGATTTAGTTATTACCTTCTAAGGAAAAGCCCAACTGAGAATTTCTTCAGAAGTTTGCATAATATTGATTTTTTTTTTTTTTTAATCAATTTTGTCCAATGGTGGGTAATGTGCTAAAATCAAGTTAAATGTATTTTGCTTCATGTTTCACTACATTTCTACCAGGCAATGATTATTCTACAAATACAAAAAAGTACAAAAAGATACACTTGGGTTTCATGTGGGATTCTTCTGTGAAGTGCATCTCTAAAAGTTATTGATGGTCTGCTCATCTCAGACTTGTCTCAATGCATACATCCAACTCGGTATGAATGGTCGATGGAAGCTGTGGTCAATTGTTCAGGAAGCAAACCTTGAATGCACTGAATGGGGAAAGTAAGGGGTCAATACCCGAGGTAAAGGGATCAGCACACTCCTAAAATGTCCAGTGCTGAGTTTCATCCAGGAACGCAGAAAAGTCATTCGTGTTGTTAACCTAACACCCTACGACTCACTTTTGGCTCCTGACTTTTCATTAATTGGGGCCTCTTGGCTTTGTGTGTCTTGCATGCTACAAGAAATGGGGCTTGGGGTGTAATTAAATGGAGTGATTCGGGCAGCCTTGCTGGGAGACCCTTGGCGGAAATGGACAGCTCCACCCACGTGGCTGTCTGAGGTACCAGTGGAGACGGTGCTGCGACTCTTAAGTGTCACCTCGCATTCTCCATCTTGTAGGTTACTCCCAGAAATTGCACCAATTTTTCGTTGCGTAAATCGTGCAACTTCCTCTGAGATCACCCGAGTTGTTTCGACCGTTGGAGAGGTGCTTGAGTTGGTCTTGTTATTTGAAAAATCTTCTGTCTGCACTGTCGCATCACTTGTCTTGCGTGATGCAAGTACAATGGTTGGCAGTTTTCCTGGAAGAGCTGGTGGCTTCGGCAGCTCACAGTCAGGAGAAGGAACCAAAGGTAATGCGTTGGCTGGAAGGGTGCTTTTCAAAATCTGAGGCACATCTTCATCCCTGATCCTCCTCCATGTAACTCTGTCATTTAGCCGTGATGCAGACCTGGGACCTTTCTTCTTTGTATCATCTTCACTCTTTGCTCTTCCACTTGAATCGGATGAAGACGAGCGAAGGGAGGAGCGGCTGGTCACTCGGCTTAGTATGTTAATACTTGGTGATGAGGCGTGACGTTTAAAGTTGTCTTTGTCTTGCTGCTGCCTGGGTCCGGACACTCGTGTGTGCACGTTTCGCTCAGCTACCCTGCAGGGGCTTTCGGAGCTAGTTCTCCTGTGTGAGCGCCTTGTAGATAGGTCCCTTTCACTGGAGGTTGCTCGAGAGAGGGTGGTGGTGTGCTTTTGTCCGCTGCGGTCTGCCCTCTGGATTTGCTGTGTTTGCCTTGGACTTTTTACTTGCACCCTTCTCAGGGTCTGCGCAGCTACCTTAAGTTCCTGACAGCGGGATGAGCAAAGAAAGACAGCTGAAGCTCCAGGAACGGCTTTGTGGGGGGATCCATTCTGAGATCCAGGCCTGTTTCGTGCAGAGCCATCTCTTCTCAGCACAGTTTGTGATTCCTTAATGAAAGTCAACTGTCTCAAGAATCCATTGCGCTCAGACTCACTGCCACTTGAATGGACAGAAGTCATCCTGACCAGTCCAAATCGATTGGCAGTAGGGACCCGTTTCCCGTTGGCCTGATTGGTTTGTCTCGTGGTTGTTTGGTTAGTTACCAGAGGCGACAGAGCCCTGGGCCTGACTGCATTTTGCATAAAAGGGATTCGGACAGGTGACTTTTGAGTTTTAGGGGGTGGGGACTTTTCATTATGATTCACAACAGGAGAGCGCCCCTTTCTTTCCGCTGGACCACTAGCTGGCGGACTACTAGGTGGAGAGGAATTTTTTTTCTGGATTGATTTATTCGTCTGAGTTGGGGATAACATCTTCTTCTGCGACTGCTTGGATATTGTAGAGCTTTGCGATGATCCAGAGGATGAACTTTTTGGTATCCTTGGAGGTGGAGTAGAGCTCCTCTTTGGCAAGGACAGTTCAAAGTCCTGCGGGTGTCCTAATCGGTGAAGGCTCTTTGATCGGTGCTGAGCCAGGTTAGGATTCTTTGGAGCATCTGTTTTTCTGGGAGGAGGTATTTGTGACGGAGCAGTCTCTTTTTTTGGCGTATAGATCACTGTCCTGCCTCTAAAAACCATTGGTAAATTTGGAACTGGCTTGCGCTGTGCAAAGTCTAGAGGTTTATTTGCCTTTTTGTCTTTTGCAAACTTCCTTTCTTTAGGTGTGAAGCTGGATGTTGACATGAAGGACAGGACTGATTCAGTCTCTTCCGAGGATGGCTCCTGAGACTTTGATGCTTGCAGTTCACTGACAACACAATTAGCACCTTCTTGTATCGCTCTCCATTCAACACTATTAAGGTCTGAATCTTTATCCCAAGCTGTGTCATCACTATCCATTTCCTCGTTCCACACATCAGCGGCCTTTTGTTTTTGAGTATTTTCTGCTTTTTTCTTCCTTGCAGCAAGCTTCCTTCTCTGCTTTGGCATGGCAGAGGTTATGCATTTCTGAAGGAGGTCATCCTCTGAATCCATGCTGACAGAGCTCGGCGAGCTTGGCTCTTCATATTGGCTGTGGATGTTCATAAACTTTGTTTGTTTCATCATATTCAGTGTTTTGTTGTGTCTGTTTTTGTACCAAATTTGCTGTGCCCTTGATTTATGATCCTCAAACTCTGCATCACTTAGTGAACTAAGTGAGGAGCTGAGTGAGTAGCAGCCCAGGGATTCATCCTTCATCAGATTTTGTTTTATTCTGTGAAATCCCCTGGTCATTGCTTGTGAATTATCAATCTTGCCAATACTCGTCATGCTCCGGGAAAGTGTATTTTTATTTCCTTCCCTTATCTGTTTTCTACTTGTTCGTTTCTGCGCTTCATTCTTGTCGTTGTAGAAGCTGTTACTGTCCTCTAAAGAACGTGTTGTTTGTCGGTAGACTGTTTTACCTTTTTGTGAACCAACATTACAATTACTTTCTGTGTTTTGCTTGATGACGGGCAGATCCAGTTTCCTGACTGGCCCTTGACCTTGCCTCTTGTTTTGTTGGTTAGGAGACTGATCACGATTTCTTTGCTTTGCTACTCTGTCGGCTACCTCCTTGCTCTGCATAAGCACCCTCTGAGTGGGGACGATATGTTTGGTTGTTTGGTTCATTTGTATCTCAGGTGGGTAGTTCATTCGGTTGGGTTTATGGAAGTGTGAGAATATCCTCAAGTCTTCTATCCTCTTTGCTTCATCATTGAGCAATTCCTGTTTGTTCATTCCTTTAGCTGTGCAATCTTTAGCTCCCCTCTCCTTTACTGGATACTGAAGTGTTTCATCACTTAGCGATGTTGTACTGGAGAAGTTGACTGGTGTACCTTCTGCAGAATCAGTGAAGGATGAATCATCATATTTAAAGTCCTTTTGTGGAATGACAATTCTCCTCCCTGGACACAGTTGGGTTTTGCCATTTGGAAGCATCATGTACATTGGAAGATGTACCTGTTTTCGGATCTGAGAATTGAGAATATGAGGAGGGATGGTTGTCATCAGGGAAGATCTTACTTTTCGGAACTTGGAGGGCATTGCTGAGTTAATGCATTCCTTTAAGATTTCTATGTCATCATCTGAATTCTCACTATATCTCTCCCCATGCTCAAATCCTTGCTCATTGTCATCAGGGAAAGGAAGATTTTTATCATTTTGCTGGAGTAGTGGGGTCAATTTCAGCTCCACATCTTTTTGTATGTAGTGTTCGTGAAGAGGCAGAGCACTTAAGCTCGATGCACAAGAAAAGTTCTCACTGGGCTTTTCCACAGTGAAGTAGATCATAGTGTCCAAGTCAGGAGGAAGGTTAAACCTATCTTTGGAGTCTGCAATTTCCATGAAAGTTCGCAGACTACTTTCCCATTGGCCAGCTATTTCAGTGGCCTGTGTCTCTGGTCCATTTGGCTCAATGCAACATGGAGTTTTACTTCGACTGGGAGGCATTGTTTGACCTGGGCTGTCTGGAAGATCACTGGGGCTTATTGTACCATCAATCATCTCACTGCAAGGATCACTTTGGATTGAGCTGGCAATTGAGGAAGCCTCGAAGCTGCCCAGTGAACTGACTGAGCTACAGCGACTCATTACCAGAGGTGTCTCGTGAATGTAGTTCTCAGAGGAACTGGATGGAGACCTGTCTTCCAGTAAGGCAGGTGAAGCTCCTCTAAGGAACACCTTTTCTCTTTTTGCAGGGCAGGAAATCTCAATGGGATCAGTATCTTTGTTGGGGAAGGTTTTTGAGTCGGTCATCAGCAGCTGGCTGTCACTCAGATCCTCCAAGGTTTCATCCTCTTCAACTCTCTTCACCACTTCTCCATCCTCCACCTCAATTATTTCTAATGACGAGTCACTCTCTAGCTCATTCTCACTCTGTCCGTCCAGTGCCCCGTCGCCAGAAGAGAGAGAGGACAGTGAACTGCAGCGGGAGAAACAGATAGGGGTGTTCTCCACCGAGTATTTCTGCACCGTCTCCATCGAGCCGATAGTTGGACTTCTTGATGTCATTGGAGAAAATTTCGTAATACTACCCACAGTCATCCCAGTAGGTACCCATGCTTGTCTCCTCATTGCTTGGGCAGCCTGGACATTGATGGCTGTTTTTGCTACACCAAATTTGGCGACACTTTGAATAAGTGGGACCTGTTGATAGGAAGGAGACAGCTTAATTGAAGTCATGCTGACATCAGAGGAGAGTTTAGTTGATGCACTGACAGGTGTTTGTAAAGGTTGATCCTGGTTCTTTTCTGCGTCTGTGCTGCTGAGCTTTAGATCTAAAACATCTGCATTGTCCACACAATCTCTCTCTGGAATATCTTGTTGGTTCATCTCCGTCAGGAGGGCAGGTCTTACATTGAGGTAATCTTGATGAGCCACCTTTAGATCAAGCTGGTTGGGTCGTTGTTGCATCATAAGAGCTCTTGGGGGTGGTCGCATTTGGTCTTTGCTGCCGCAGTAGCCATCACTGGTGCTTCCGCTGTTTAGGCTGTCTGTTGATACACTTGTATGGGCGGTTTTGAGGCGCAAGAGCGCATGGGCCCTACTGAGGCGTTCTCTGTGGGCCAAGCTGCTTGTATCAGATAGACGGCAGGGGGAGGATGATTTTGCCCGGGCTTCATTTAGTTCATCTAGTCCACAAGGCCAGTCTGCCAAGTGATCTTCAGAGCTGAGGCTAAAACTATCCTCAGAGGATGTGTGCATGGTGATGTCTTCCACTAACCTGTCAATCTTAGCTACCGTGTTGGTGATCTTTTTTGCTAGCTTCTCCGCAGCTGCTGATACATCGTCAATGGGAGCCAGTCTCTTCTCGACCATTTGAGGCAAGCCTACGTCTCTTTCAGGGTCAGTGTCTCTCTTACGTGGTTGGTTTTGATGGAAGTTAGAGTTGGTGAGAAACATTGACAGCATAGACAAGTTCCCAGTGTCCAGGCTGCCGGAAACATTTGGCGCCTCGTCATCATCAAAACAACCAGAATCAGATGCGTAATCCTTTGCCAGACTCTCAACGTGTCGTAGCGGCTTGTTGGTCAGGTGCTTTGGGCTCTGTTTTTCAAGAGTATCAAAAGTCTCAGCCAGGTGTTTGGCGTCCAGCTCTGCCTCCAGAGCCTTCTGTTTCCTCATATAGAGGGAGGGCATACAGGAGCCAGGGGATATGACCGCAGCATCCTTATATTTTAGGGGTCGATTAGTGAGGAGATTCCTTAAAGCGGCGGCACTGCCCATTGCTATCATTTTGTGCTTGGAGTGGATAAGGTTGCGGAGCATGCTGACTGCCCCAAGGTCCCACAGCAGCTCCTGATCTTTTGGACTTCTGGCAGAAAGGTTCCAGAGAGTGCCACAGGCGTTGCTCACTATAGTCAGGCTGTGGGAGCGCAGGTGCTGCAGCAGAGTCTGTAGGCAGTTGTGGTCCCTGAGGATTTGCCTGTGAAGTAGATTTAATTTTATTTCGTAGTTGTTAAAAAAAGTATGACAAAAAACCCTCTTAACTCAAGTTAGACTCAAGTTAAACTTTCTAGCTTTTCTTGGAGTAAGCTAGAAACCTACCTGTAATCTTCCCGTGTGGCAACCAGACTTGACACATTTCGGAGAATTCCACCACCGCTCTCGATGATGGCCAGCGAGTTGGTTTGACAGCGGTACGTTAGCGTGCTGACGAGGAAGCCCAGAGCACCATCCACTGAACAGATTGCCACTTTGTTTTCAATGCTGTGAGCCGACAGATTCCATAGAGCACTGAGGAGGCTCTTCAAGGTAGACTCCTGGAAAAACAGCGAAACAAAAAAGAGAATCCTTATAAAGAGTGTAAATGCGATGCAAATTTATGGGAAGTTGTGTGCCGGGATATTTCCTGGCTGGGACAAAACATTTCCCAACTTCTTCCACTGGTTACTTACCAGGCCAAGTGTCTAGTAACTGAAATTCTCTAGTGACTGCAAAGCTGATTTTTTTACCGCCACTGTATTTATTAGACTATTTTCAACAATCATTTTAAAATCCCTTTCTTCAAAATAAATCTTACGCAAGCTACAAATCTGCTGTAGAAAAAAATGTATCTCGGATTAATAAAGTAACGATCTACTGTATCTATTGATCCATCCATCTATCTCTGTAAAATATTTGTAAAGAATATATGTTTCTGCTTTTTAGTTCCTCACATATTGCGTTGGTAGGTTAGTCCGGCGTTACCTTGGTGGCCTGGAGGGCACAGGTCATCAGTGCAGAAACACAGCCGATGTCTCTGAGGACTCTCTTGCTGCTGATATCAGCCCTCCAAGACAGATTCCTGAGGATGCTGGAGACCACCTGATGAAGCTCCTCACTGTCAGAGGATAGCTGGGCTACCAGAGCCTGCAGACAGCTCTTCTTTGAGCACAGAGTAGCCTGTTGGGTGGAGGAGTGGTGGTCAAACAGTCATTGTATATTAATAAGTCATAGTATCTGTACAAAATTTAAATAATAGTGTGGTATTTTCAATGGGTATCTATAAGGCATTGTATGCATGTATGTATGTAAAAACTTTAATTGTCAAAGAATTTTATGTCATGCTTTAGTATGTTGAAGTCATAAAAAGTCATAGTACAGTACGACATACTGACAAAAGTATATTATGTTTATCATTAAAATGATGTATTGTGTGTATATTAAGAAAGTTACAGTATAGTCAATCCTAAAAATGTCATTGTTAGATATGTCTTATTGAGTCACAAAAAGTATAGTGTGTCCAAAAAATTCATAGCATAGAATAGTATAGTTTTTTATGTAAAATAGGGCATTTAAGATAAAAACGTTGCTCTTTGCAAAGGCCATCTTAAGGTAATAAAGCACTTAATTTCCCCCCCAAAAAATGTCCCCCCAAGTAAGCATTGGAATCTCTGAACATTTGAGACAGAGTGGTTTTTTGGTTAGGCTCTGATCTCAATGGCAAACTTTCTATTTTTGTGGAATGCCATGTCCAATAGCTTCTCAGACTCGTAGTTCTTCAACATAGTCATAGTCATAGCGTCATCAAAAAGTAATAGTAAGCTCTATATAGCATGTAAAAAACGACATAGTATAGTATGTGAAAAAATAATAAATTTTCAGCTTATTTTTTCAAAAACAGTTATAAACAAGAGAGAAAAAGTTATAAAGGCCACATTATTACAGTATTTTGAGAAAATGTCGTTGTTAAAAAAAGAATTCAAGAAATGTAAAAAATCTACAATATACTGTATGCTAAAGTAGTAGTATCAGTCTTTACTATACAAGCACAACTCCTGCATTGTTCATCATGGAGTTACATCTGAAAATAACTGCAGCTGTCAGATAAATGTAGCGCAGTATTAATAAGCAAATAGATATAAAGTGGAGGTGAAGTAGAAATCAGCTTACATTGTCAAATAAGTTATAAATAGTATACAGTCTTTGAGAAATGCAGTTAAACGCCACCACTGTTTTCATGTTACTTTAAAAAAAACTTTCTTTATATTTCCATAGTCTGTCTTGCGGCTGTTATATCTCTGTTGTCATTTGTGGGATCAATTAAGTTAATTCATCTGTTTGTTTTGTTTTACTCTTTGCTCCATCCGCCAAGCACCACAGCTCACCAATCCATGCACTTCATAAAACCACAGGGATCCTGTACCTTGTTGACGACGTCCCCGAAGGTGAGGTTGGTCACGGCCATCCCTGCGTAGCGGCGCAGTGCCATGTTGATGGGGTCGTTCTGCATACCATACATGTCCTGGTCCAGGTGGATGAGATCGGCCACGACCTGCAGACCGCCTGGCAGGCAACACACAAGCGTCTGAGCCAATCATGTTACTGATAGTGTGGGAATGAACAAAAGCACCAGTAGGTGCTGTGAGATACCTAATTCATTCATGGCGCGTCGGTACTCCTCTTCAAAAGAAAGCTTCATGATGGCGCACATGGCCTGGCAGATCTGAGGTTCCACCGGTTCAGGGATGTCTGTGGAGAAGAAAAACAAGAACTATTAAATATGAGCACATAACACAATTTCTACAATCACTCCACTGGCTCCCTGTCTTATTCCTTAGGTAAGCATGTTGCAGCTGGTCAAGGGGGAAGGTAACTATTACATATAAGCATCGTCATTGTATAGTTGATGTTAATCAGAATCTACAAGTAGCTACCCCTGACATGTAGAGGAGTATCTGATTGCAACAAAACCCGCCAGTAGTTTTTGAGTTCTCTGATTGAAGAGGACTATTACTCACTGGCGCTTTTCGTTCCCCCAGGAGACGACGTCCCCGCGTGGCTCTCGATCCAGTCCCAGCCGCTGTCACAGTAGGTCCGGACCTGCTCCAGCATGTGCAGCACCCTCATCTCCCGGCGGGCCTGGCCCTCGTCCTGCTGGGAGTAGATGATGTTGTGGAGGGCGGCGCTGGCTCTGGATTTGGCCTCTCTGCTGCAGCTTGTCGCCGTAGCGGCAACGGACGTCTCCCCGGGGGCGCCTCCGCCGCCCCCTGGGGCTTCGTGCAGGATCTGGACCAGCAGAGGGACGCAGCCGGACTTCCTCATGGCGATGCAGCTGTCCTGAGAGCTGGACAGAGCCAGTAGGGTCCGAGACATCTCCTCCTTGTCTCTGTTAGCGAGCATGGAGAGCAGCCAGAACACCATCTCCACCTGATGGGAGGCAGAGGACAACTTGAATTAATACGTTGCTTTAAAATGGATGAAGAAGTTGATAAAATAATAGTTTCATGTGCTGATTTTCCTTTTAACAATGTTAAAATTTGTAATAAATTAGTAATAATTAGGGCTGTCCACATTAATGCATTAATCTATGCGATTAATGTGGCCTAGATTAACGCAACAAAATATTTTAACATAGTCAACGTTCGTTTGTTTAATTCTGTCTCCAAGATGATCAAATGTGTGTAGTTTTGTGTTAAAAATAATATTAACAATTAAACAACAGTGTCTAAAATACACGCTCCTTACTCCTTACTCCTTACTTTTAAAATTTTGTCTTTAGAAGAAAACCAAACATTCATCATAAACAACATTGTAACAACAACAACATTCATTAATCGCCACCAACAGTAATATTCATTTTCTTTTGAATATTATTCACTGGGGAAATCTTTCTACTTTTAATATTTGAGTCATTTTCTTTTGAGTATTTTTATGGTTTAATTGAACTACAAATGCAATCACATCACATCATATTATTATTATTATTTCTCGCTGTTGTTTTACCTTGCTGCCTCCGTCTGTGGGAGCGTCGCTTCCTGCTGCCGCTGATGACGTGCTGTTGTCTGGTTCTCCAGCAGGAGGCTTCTCAGCACCAGACAGCTGCACACACACACACACACACACACACACACACACACACACACACACACAGAGGGAGGGTGAAGAAGACATGAGGATGAGGTGGGGAAATGAAATAACGATTGATCGGATTCTGTAACCGGGCGGTAGAGTATCTGGTTCCTGTCTGAGAGGGTCCGGTTACATCAGAAGTACAGAAGCATTATATTAAATATATTGTGTAAATTATTACATGATTAAAAGAAATGCTGACTGAGCAATTACAACAGATCTGGGTTACAAGGTTGACCTTTTCCTTCTTTCTTGTGTGTGTGTGTTGCAGTTTAATGGTGAATTAATGTTGGTATTTTGTTGGTATAGTTGGTGCTTAGGGTTTGGTAATAGCTGTTTAACTGACAAACAATAACTTATTCAGACACAAAGAGTAACACTATTAGAGAGTAAAATTTACAATTTAGTGACACATTCTCTAAACTACCAGAGGCTTTGTTTTTTAAATTATTATTACTTATTATTTATTGGGTTTTACTTTTTAAATTTCTAAATTTTTTTGTTTTTGTTTTGTAGCCTCTGATCCTTTACTGAAACACTTTACTTAAATATATGAATATGGATAAATCAATCCATCATATAATAACATTCAATGTTGGCTGATTTAAGAAAAGAACTGAACGTTTCATCGCCTGCTAATCCTCTTTCACACACACACACACACACACACACACACACAATTTGTCTGCAGACAGTCTTTGGCACACAGACACATCACACCCTGAGGTGTTGCCATGGTTACGGGATGGAGCAGGGGGATGAAAGCTTTAACTCTCTGAGGATTTCAATCTCTGAATCCAAATGAAGCTGTTCTGAGTGTTTTTGTGTGCGTGTTTTTACAAAGGAAATCAGAATGTTTCTTTCTGTGTGTTTGTGACTGTGTCTGTGGCTCTGATCCAAACCTCCTTCATTAAAACAACCACCCAGCTGCACACGTGACCACAAAATCTCTTCATCTGCTTTTCCTTCTCATCCATCAGCAGCAGCAGCAGGAAAACATATCTTCATATATACAGTAGATCTATCTATATAACTATATCATATATATATATATATATATAATTGTGGGAGATGAAACAACCTAAAAATCATCCGTAGCTCTATTTTGGACCAGGTTTGACCCAGTCCTTTTTTGTTTCCTTTTTCTTAACTTAAAAGTTGCACACAGGAGTTCAAGCCTTTTTTCAAGCGCAAACCATAAAATACAAAATGAAATTCCAGAGTAGAAACACAGATCTGAAAACCTGGTCACCTAAGACTGCTGTCTGCAGAGAGGGATTTAAAGAACGCATCTTTGTGTTTCCTGTACAAACTGAGCCTGTAGGAATGAAATAGTGTCGGCTCGTCTCTTTCTTCCCTCTGCGGCCTCGTTGGTATTCTCAGAGGGAAGCAGAGCGGCAGAAAGGATGAACCGCCTCGCTCCCTTTATCTCAGACGCTCTCACTTCGTGCCAAACCCTGCAGCCTGGCAACAGCCAATCAAAGCTCAGCTTTGAGACCTGGTTTCTCTGCACAGCGACGAGCCAAAATGCAGAGCAAAAGAGCGAGGAGGAGGAGGAGGAGGGTTGTCCAGTTCCATGCTATCACCTTCTTCAGGTTTCATTACAGAACAATGAAGAACTTATAATCAAGTAAAAATGACAGTTTGAGAGATATTTTGAGTTTATATTGAATATATTGTGTTAATATTGATTATTCTGGTGCAGGCAGTTTACTGTCACAGAAAAACTTTCCTCAAGTATTATTTAAAATGGATTATTAGAATAATTATTTTTTAATTGATAACTAATTTATTAATTCAGGACAGTCAAGCAAGTTTTTTTTAATTATTGTTTGCATATTAAATCAAAACTTCAATAAGATGTATGTTTTGGGCTGGATAGACATAATATATTCTAATGAAATGAAACCGTGTTTCATAATTTTAAAACTATAACTTACTTTTAATAAAGCAAATGTTCTCACCAGTGGAGTAATGTGAGACTGTAAAAGATGCGTTACATCGTTTGTTACGTTGAGTTCAACCTGGAATCATTATTCATGAACACAGCTGAGCTCATTTATAATTCAAGAAGTCAGCGCTCGGCTCTGCACACCAACCAGTTACCATGAAGAAGATCCCACTTTACGGATTTCACTGTTTGAGTAGATTTTTTGGGACAGATCTGAAAAAATAGTGTCAGCTGGACTATCACCAGGTGAAAACAGCTGTTCACACACACTTTATCAAGATGTTTTAAACTTTTCTTCATAAAACGTCAGCCATGTTAAAAGAGAATCAAATATTACTACTATAAAAATCACACTATATTTATTTCTGACCATAAGAGCCTTATAGTTGTTTATGATAGTATAAAAAAACATAACTTTAACCAAATCTTATTTAAACTCAACTGGAAAAGAAGTGGTGAGCTGTGTTAGTTTAAAAGCAGAAACACCCAAAGAGAAACAATCCAATCCTGTGAACTCATCAGCCAATTAGAAGCTGAGCTGTCAGAGAAATATGGAGACAAACTGGTCAAACCAGGAACATGTTCAACTGAAACCCTTTGACAACGGAGAGAAAGAGAAAGAGAGAAAGTCAGAGATCAGAGCCACAACAACGCAGGCTGAGGATACAAGTCTGGATTTTGTTGGGTTTTCCACAGAAGAACCTGACTGGAACATGGAAACTGAAGCAGCTGTAAGTATCTAACTGAGATATTATGCTTGATCGGGATTAACAGCAGAACTTTAAACAAGCCTGAGCATGTACTGAGAGTTCAGAGAGTTCAGAGTGGGTGTAACTTTAAGCCGGAATTTATCATTTGCAAGATTTATAGAAATGTTTAAATCATCATACAACAAAGTATCAGTATAATGGAAATGTGGTATCTCCTGTGGTTATTTTTCTTTTTACATTTAATGAACCAAACAGCATTAATCTACAGTCAAAAAGCTCTGTGAAGCTGCACTAACACACCAAAGAGTCCCAAGCTAAATGCTAACATCAGAGTGTTACATGCTCACAATGACTATGCTAACAAAATCATAAAATAAGTATTTCATGAACATTTAACCATTATTTTACAACAAGCCTCTCTTAAAAACTTGTCTCAAAGACAGAAACAAAGGACTTGGATTTAGCTCATATATCAATGTTATTTGTAACCACGGTTAGAGTTCACTATGCAAAATTCTAAAATGTACAAATAAGTCCTTATTAATCATATTTTGGAGTGGAAATAATAATAAGTGGAAATATAAAGTACAATTTGAAAAGGAGCTACATGAAAATCATCATCTACATTATTAATTATTAATCAACTGTACTTCCTCTGTAGTATACAGCTCAGTTGAATTGTTGTTCGCTCTATCAAAGTCCTCCCTGAGTGTGATATGCAGTGACGTGTTCAACTGCAATACAATCATTTTAACAGTTTAACTACTTCCCTTACATGGCTGGGTTACGTATGGTTAAAGTCTAAAGATCTTACTGTCTTACTTTACAGACATTTACTTTGTTTCACAGTTTTAAATATTTAAATTAGATGCGTGTTACCAAACCTACATAATTTTACATGCATCTGTTAAAACAGGAGCCCTTTGACATCCGTACGGACAAACAAACGTGTCTGGTTGAGAAACCTTCACGGGGAAATGAAGAGACGCTGCCTGGAATACATAGCCAAGAGGATAAGGCAACCAATGACTGTGACCCAGAAGATCAAACAGACAAAAACACGAGGGGGACAGAGCTTCTAAAGGCGAGTCAGTGGGTCAAAAGCGTCATAAAAGAGGACTTTAGCCAGTTAAAGGAAGAAGTGTTCAATGTGTTCAAGGAGCGAGACACAAGACCATCAAGTCAGGCAGAAAATAAACCTTCCCCAAGCACACTCAATCTCCTGAAAGAGGACCTGAGCCAGCTCAAAGAAGACGTGACCAGCATCTTCAGCTCGTCCAAAGAAACAAAGTGTGCAGATCCTAAAACCAGCCGCTCAGCAGAGAAGACCAACAACCGAATGAGCTTTCTTAACTTTAAAGACGACCTCTTTAACGTCTTCAGAATTGGTCTTTCAAAGGAGAGAGACAAGGATGCTACTGCGAAGCCAGACTCATCCAACACCTCCAAGGAAAGAGCTAAAAGGACGGACAAACCCTTTATGCAGACTCTGTTTAGAAGAGACCAAAAGATTTCCCAGAAGGAGCTTGAAAATTCATTTTCAGAGACGAATAATGAACATATGGACGATGGTTTCAGGGGAAACCTCTCTGAGCACAATGAAGAGACGGTTGAAACCCTGAAACTCGGCAACAACATGACAGAGAGATTAAATGAAGAGGAGGACAGTGAGGTGGAGGTAACTGTCTGTGATGAGCAGAAAACAAGGCAATCTGAAACACAACAAACTAAGGAGACAAGTGCTACATCACAGGCAGGTAGGCTTGGCCTTTCTCACCGTTAAACTAACAACTAGGGAGAGAGCGTTAAACCTTTGAATCCAAATTCTTCGTCACTGGTTTGAAAAAAGAATAACGTCTTCGGGGAAGGAAAATGCATACAAATACAAAACTAGTCAGATGTAGTCAGTTTCTACACCACAAATGTGGGAGAAGGGGAATTGGGACACAGCTCGCCCACTTATTAACAGCCTAAAGACCATAATGTATTAAACGAAATAGCAATACCACAGAAGGAATTTAATATGACGAAGCAACTTAGTTGTGATTGGGATAAACATTATGTTGTATTGTCGTAGGTTTAAGTAACTATCCTCTTAGTTATGAAAAACATTAGGGATGTAAGTATGCAAATATAGTTGGGTAACAAACTAATATTAGCTTTATGAACATCATTATTTGCCTTAAAAGTAATACGTGGAATAAATTGTTTGATAAACAGAACTTTGTCTCAAGGCTAAAAATTCCTATGTAGTCTTTCTGCCTGTTGACGCACATTAACGCGTAATGCATACATTTCTCTGTAAAGAGGATGTGGTCGTTGTACATATTCCTGTAAGATCAGACCTCTCGTGCGAATGATTAGGAAACAAAACGGGAACCGAGTAATAAAAATATTGCTCCATAATGCTACGGTAGCATTGTCTGACATTGGCTGTATGGGCCGTGGTCAAACACACAAAATGTTGCCCCATTGTTTTACTTGTGAGCATTCAACAACCTATCAATCCTACAGCCAAGCAGAGACGTGAGAGTGAAGAGTGGAGTGACAGCAACTCTGTTTGGTCAGCCGAAGACGAGAGGATAACCAAAGAAGAAGAAAAACAATCGGAAAAGCCAGAAGAAGACGAAGAAAAAAGGGAACAACAACAAATGAAGCCACCCAAGATTGTTCTCTGGGAGCCTTTGTCCTCTGGGAGCAATCTCTTTAGTCTGAGAAACCTGGACAAGGACGACATGGGGTGAGTCATTCTACAGGGGGTCAAAGGTGACACGTTGTTGTAGAATGTTATTTGCATGATGTTGTTATTTCTGCTCTCTTAGGACACAGCCGGGACGAGACCCCTGGGCGGTGAAAAACTGTAAGCTCACAGAGATTTGATATCTTTCTGCTTTCCGAAGGAGATCTACATTTTATATGATATATTTTATATACGTATGACGTCACAATTGGTATACAGGTTATTATTTTTTCCGTGTAAACACCTCATGTTGACATAACATAGTAACACTTAAAGTGAAATAAACTGTTACATGAAGCTCAACACCTATAAATACACATACATGTCATTGACGGACCGCTGAACTAATGTTGTTCCTTTTTGGGTCAATCAGTTGCCTGTTATCTGACCTTGGACCCCAACACTGCCAACTCAGAGCTGCGTCTGACCGACAGCAACAGGAAGGCGACCCGAGTGTGGCCGGAGCGCCGGCCCTCGGAGCATCGCGACCGCTTTGAGCTCTGCCCTCAGGTCCTGTGCAGGGAGGGGCTGCTGGACTCGGTGTACTGGGAGGTGGAATGGAGCGGTGGTGCCGACATCGGCGTCGCCTACAACGCCATCTCCAGAGACGGAGTCCCAGCCAGCTGCCTGCTGGGACACGGCGAGGGGTCCTGGAGCCTGGAGTGTTCGGAGGGAGCTTATACACCGTGCCACAATAACAACAGGTTCAGGTCCTCCTCCCCCCAGCCCTTCGCCCACAGAGTCGGGGTTTACCTGAACTGGTCTGCAGGCTGTCTGTCGTTCTACTGCGTCTCTCGGGACGCCATGGTCCACCTTCACACCTTCACCACGACTTTCACTCAGCCTTTGTACCCGTGTTTCTGGCTTTGGGCTTATGATGGCTCAGTGTTGCTGACTCAGGTGGAGTTGGACTGGGAACGACTGCTGCAGTGAACCACTTAGAGCGAGTGGAGACCACAGGCTGTGTAAAGTGGTCGTAATTATTGGGACGTCACCCATTGTTTTTTGCAGTGCGGATTACTCGTTGAGCAATTATGGAGCCACCAACTTGGAATACGGCCGTAGACCTTTTTGCCGTGTTTGCAACAAAAAAAAAGTTGCCATATTTAGAATGAAGGAGAAGTGATGTAGAGACTCCGGATACGGCTCTGGTAGCAGCAGTGGCCTGTCAATCACAGTAGGGGCACCCTGAGGCACACCCTGCTTTATGGTCTATTGGACTTTAAATGGACCATCATTTCCTAAATGAACATCATGCTGTGTTGAAGAAGACTCATCTGTCGACGTAAATATCAAAGATATTTGAAAGAAAACCTTCGTGACTTCAGATATCAGAGGCTACGTTACTTTATGAGTCCAGTCTGGGTTCCCTGCTGACCCGGACCAATGCAGCCCGAGCAGGCCAGACAAATCAGATCCACAGTTTTGTACGACTCCAGCTTCCAAAAACGTAACACATGAAGCACATTTGTAACCCCAGCCTACGATCCAAACATGTCAAAGACACCTGAAACTTACAGGTTGAACTCCAGAAGATTTTGATTTTGCATTGAGTCAAATGTTTTCAAGCCAAAAATGAAGTATTTATGAACCCCTTATATTCAATAGATTTAGTTTACATGTGTGAACTTCTCATTCTGTGCTGTATCTGTTAGCGTGTGTAACGTGTGTGTATTGTGTGCATGCCTGACCTGTAGCTCTGTCTCTTGACTCCCTCGGGCCTCCTGCAGCTCAATCTCCAGCTGCTCCAGACGAGCAACACGCATCTGCAACACACACGCGCACGCGTTTAAGACACGTCCAGATGTGTTGTATTTCCAGCCAATTCACACAACAATTCAACAATCTAAATTGAAAAAATGCTCATTTCTATTTTTAATCTTTTACTGATGAAAATCCTTTTGCAATAAAACTTATTGTGTCTAAAAGTGAGAGGGGCCGTCTGGTGAGCAGCCTCACCTGTGTCCTCTGAACCATCTCGTCATTGGTACCGAAACGTTCCACCATCACAGAACGAACCCGCTGGGCCTCAAACTCCAGCTGCTGCCTGATCATATCCATCTGCAGAGAAAACTACAGAAACACATTTGTAATCAGATTCTCACTCCGACAAAACAATATGGCACAATGCGCTGACTTCTTGTTGAGTCGGCGAGACAACAGAAGCTGAATCACCAGCCAGTGTGTTGATTCATTCATTATATTACTTTCATTCTCTGGTTCAACTTTACCAAGTGTTTTATTCCCCATTAAAGTGGATATTTGCATATATTTTGGACTGTGGGTGAAACAAAACAGGACATCCCGTTGAACTCTGACTAACTGAGAGATAAATATTCTCACACTGATGATCTAAATGTTCAGCAGCCACGTCCCAAGAAAACGTAGAAGCTCTACTCAAGCAGTGGTCAAGAACATTTTTAAGGTCCTAGTTGGTTATTTCTTTTTGCTGCTACTTTGTAGAAATATAGTACTTTTTATTCCACTCAATGTATTTAACAGCATGACTTGCTTTGCAGATTAAGATCCATATTTTAAAATACAATCAACATGCAGATGATCTGTTGAAAAAGCAACTCAACAGTGTAAGATTAAAATGTAAATGTATGTGTGAAAAGTACTAAAAGTACTTATGCGGCCACTTTATCTGTTAAATGTGACATTTTTGTAACGGTGGAGCTGATTTAATAACTTTAATGAAAGTTGTGTCTTTCAAAGCGGAAATAATATATCTTACATTTTGTGTTATCAGTCTTTAAGGTACCTCAAGTTATTCGGTAAATGAAAGGAGCACACTACTTGAATAAATGCACTTACTTTGGTTACCTACTTTAGGTGTTTTGTGTATGTGTGCGTGTGCGTGTCTGTGTGTGTGCGTTCTCACCGTGTCGATGCGAGGCAGTTGAGCCAGTCTCTGAGAAAGCTCCTCCAGCTGGCTGAAGCACCAGCATCGCTCCCTCTCCTCCCGGTCGATCTCCCCCAGCAGGAGGTTCCTACACAAACAGCACCGCCAGCATCAGAAGTGCTAAACGCAGCGACTCGTTGGCCGGAAAAACACACATCACGCCAACTGAGAGGAATTCCTGGTCACGGCTCGCAGACATGTGGAGCTACAAAGGTGCGTCCACACATCGGAAGAAGTGGCAACGTTTTCACTAAATTGGGACACTAGTTTAAATTTATTTATGTTTGAATTTCTTCTATAATGGGGTCAGGTTCACTGGTATTATGTTGTAATGGCCATTTTACTTGTATATGTGTATTTAAGTGTTATTATGATGAAACACTTGATTATGATTAGTAGGCCTACGGATAAAGTTAAGTACATTGATAGAGAAGAATAATTCATATGATCTTTTTATATGATACATGTCATGTATATGCAAGTGCATTTTTCCTATAAATTCATTAATGCTACTGTAAATCGAATCTTTCTGAAGACATTAGAGTTGTCCTGCGATTGGCTGGCGACCAGTCCAGGATGTACCCTGTCTATCGCCCGAAGTTGGCTGGGATGGACGCCAGCCCCCCCCGCGACCCTGTGTGCAGGATAAGCGGTTTGACGATGGATGGATTAGAGTTGTCATGTCATTATTTGGTGCGATGGAAAAGCTCAGCTTATTCACTCTGTGGAGAACATCTGCAGCTCGTTGGCGGAGATGGTTTGACCAACATGTCAAATCCTCTCACCTCTCCTTGTACAGCTCCTCCTGGTGGTGGTCGCTCATTCGTCCATCCGCCCCGCTGATCACAGCGGTTTTGGGCGGCGCCCCATCCAGGAAGTGGTGCGGCACCAGCATGGCGGCCGCTTCCCCCCCGGAGGCGGCGCTCAGGCGGGACGGGCCTCGAAGAGGACTCCTGGCTCTGCTCACCGCCGAGGAGGAGGAGCAGGAGGAAGGAGGCAGAGTCAGACGGTCGTCGAGCTCCGCCCCTGCCATGCTGTCCGTCAACAGCCTCAGGTCGTGAGGCTCGTGCTTGAGTTCGTAATAGTTGGTGAGGTCCATGTGGAGCTCTGTGGAGGGAGGGGGTCAATAAATGAACCACGCAGGAATCCTTCCTGATGTTGTTTGACTTTTGCTAAACACAGCTGATCATGATGCAGTAATCCAGTGGTTCCCAAACGTATTCTGCCAAGGTCTCCTTTGAGGACGTAGGGACATTGTAAGACCGTCCCCGAACGAAAAAAAACATTTAGAGTCATTACATTTTGTAACGTATTTTCAAGTAAATTTACTTTCAATAATACAATTCAGGATAGGAACATGACACTTTTACATTTAACAGGTGTTTCAAACCATTTTCATTTCTATTTTTAATCTTTTACTGATGAAGGGGGGTTGGTGATGAAGATGGTTGGTGGTGGTGATGATGACCTCCTTTCGGCACTTTGGGAACCACTGCAGTGAGCATCAATTTGGAATGTGATAATGAGGGAAGTCCAAATGGTGCTTTTCACTTCACATTAATTTCCACAAATGTATCTTGGTATTACAAGATTTTAACATTCCTTCCCTTCCTTCCTTCACTTAATTTCTTCCTTTACTTCCACTCTTTCCTTTTTCCATATATTCTGCCATTCCAGGGCTTTAACAAACAACCTTCTGGTCACCAACGCCCTTCTTCCTCTTCGTCCTTCATTTGTTCTTCGATTCCTCCTGTCCTTCTACCTCCTAACCTTCAATTGTTTACTTCCCTCCTTTACTTCTTTCCCTTCCTTCTTTTATCCTTCTTTCCTTTTATCCCTCCCCTCCATCCTACTTTCCTTATCCCTCTTCTTCTGCTTTCTTCCTTCTTTCCTTACCTGCCTTAATCCCTTCCAATTATCTCGTATTCATTATTCCTTACGGCACAGAAGGAATCCTATAATCACATCTGCTGTGGATCTCAGCAAGAGTTAATTTGATTTTCAGTCCCGACAAACTAACTGACAGGAATTAGTTGTTTAATTGGATTGAGTCATAACGAGGAACTACCAGCTACAGCCAATCACATTAGCTGATTGAGTCAATTCCTTTCCGCGTGAGCGTCGATTGGTCCCGGCGGAGCCTGAGAGCGCCCAGCGGACTCGAGTACAGTCAGAGATCCCTCTGTGTGTAGTAACAGTGCAGGGACCTTTAAGGAACATTGCCAGATGTCCCAAAGCTGATACGGACCTTTCAGTTGGTGCAGCACGTCGCTCCTCCCGGACGAGGCCAGTGTTCCCGCCTCCTGCTCCAGTTTGCTCTGCAGCTGCTTCAACACCTCCTGCATCCCAAAAGGGGTGAAACAACCAAAGATCAACATACAGAAGAGACCCCGAGGGCCGGGGGGCCAGACAAAGGTTTGACCCAGAAGGAGAAAGAAGGAGGAGAGCTCATTGAGTCAGACCTCCAACACATGGCTTGGTGTGCATGTTGTTGGCGAGTCGGAGCTCATGTCTGCAGAGTCTGTTGCGTTGATTCCCTCAAGCTGACAAATGCAAATATTCACGTCTGTCATGTTGTCACACAAACCGCAAATGGAAAATGGATCTACTTGTCAGGTGTGCAGAATCAATGCAATGTAGTCCCTTTCAAGAGAAGGACACAGACTATTTTACTCCAAACAAAGACGTGGTGTCTTTAAAAATAAAGTGTACTGAGGTATGATCCTCAACCACAACCCCATTCCAAAATAAATCAATTTATATCTTTTAATTTGGCTGTTAAACTACACATAATAATCTCATTTTAGTGAACTGTCAAGAACACCTTATGCATTCCTCCTTTGCATTTGAATTCGAATTCAGCATTTTTATTGCATATCGCATCATATCTCAAAGTATCCTCAGGATCAAAATTCATCAAAACTGCAAAAGAACATCGTCAGAATCCAATAAAAACGGTTGAATCCATGAGTGGTCAATGTAATGTCCCTTTCCATCTCAGAGAGAATCAAAGTTATTCCTTCAGGTCCAGAGGAGCTCCGCAGACGGATGTCACAGAAGGAGGAGCTCTCTGGTCCTGCTGCAGGGGAATCGAGTCTGAATCGGATAAAACCAGCTGAGCTGAGTCTGATAATCCTGCTGCTGGCTGCTTCTGGACACGTGAGTGTGTGTAGTCACATTCATGTGTGCACATGCATGTGCGCATATTTATATATATGCCATGGTTAAATATTTCTGCATTTGGATTTGTTGGTTTGGGTAAGATAAGGTCACCTTGGACAATTTACAACATTCTTTAGACCAATCGATAGATCAATCAAGTAGATTATTGGCAGTTTCACCATCAATGTTGCAGCCTGACTGTAAATCACTAAGTGCAGTAGTCTTCTTTCGATCAACGTCGACTTTCTAAACCAACCATCGGTGGTTTGATTGACTTCCTCTCTCCTCTCTAAATGTGGAGCTTCAGAGCAGAAGCCCCTGAGAGGTCATTGATGCTGCATCCAGACTGACCTTCATGCCGGTGGTCTCGGTCTCCAGTTTGGACAGGTGGTGGGAGTTGTCCTCCAGCTCCCTCCTCAGGTGGGAGTTCTCCTTACGGAGCGCCTCCACCTGGTGGGCCAGCTGGTCGTACGAAGCAACGGCGTTGGACATCTTCACACTCGGCAGCGCCCCCTGCAGGAGCCCAGAGGAGGAGTTAGACGGAGTGATAACAGGCTGGTGTTTGTATGGACCTGCTTGACACACATTGAGACCCTTTGACGCGTTGGTGCTCCTTCTGCGTAATAAGATCACAGCCACGTTATATGAATATCTCCAATATTGTGCTAAAAACACATGAGGGAAAACATTTCCAGCTCTCCTGCGGCCCACTTTTATTGTTAAGTAGCCGAATGCTACCAGTTTACTCAGTCGCATTTAAGAGGGAAACGGCTCGTGAGTTGGATTTGTGTAACTTGTTTCACACAACGACTCCAAGCCGATTGCCTGCAGAAGTCGCGGCTTGTTTTTCAGTTTAAATTAAATTAGTCGTCAACACAGTTGGCGGTTTAGTCTGTACAACAGACAGACAAAACACCACCAAACCCCACGCAGATAAAGTCGATTTTAGGCCGATACCTTGGTTTGTTCTACTCTTAAAAAGGAAACTTCTCTCTTTCTGCTTTGTTGGTTCTGTTCATGTTCAGAGAGAAACGAGGTCTCCACTTTCTTTTCCTCCGCCTCTGCACCAGATGGCTCGCAGGGAGTGTCGAATATTCTGTCACTTTGGATTTTGGCTCAACGTTTCTCAGTCTGTTAGGTAACATGTTATCCAAGTTTCTCCTGCGGCTGTTTTCCAGCCTCCACTCATCCGACACTGAATCGGTCTGATAACAAACTCTCTACTCGCTGAACCCATTTTCATCTCTCTTTTGTCATCGTTTCACAAATTGTTCGTGCAGAACTGATAAAAGCAAACCCAAATCTTTATTTACGAATTCATTCATTTAACTTAATTTAACTTGAACTTCTTTGGAAATGTGTTTTGTTCCGCTGTGCATTGTATTCTCCTGTGATGCATGTTTTAATTGGTACCCAATATTGTTATATAATATATATATATATAAATATAAAAATTGCATTGACTTCCGAAGCAAACACTGTGTAGATCATGTTTAATCGAAACTCAAAGTTCTTGGTTTTTAATCAAGTGCGTAATAAAAGTATCTTCAGATAACCTTTTTCCTGCACAGACTGGGTACTGAGGATTTTATCCCCCTCCACATACACACTTTTGAATGATTTAAATGAACCTGGTGTGAGGTGAAGGAAATATTATATAATTATATAATATACATTATATATTATATCAGGCTGAACCTGTTTCAGTCTTCATCTGGAAACAGGACTGCCTGCTGTCCTTTTGGTACTGCAGTGCATGCTTACATCCTAATAACAGGTTGAACGTTGTATTCTTCTTCATCCATCCTGAAGCATGCACAGTTCACTAATCGATCAACACACCGATCAATAAGCAGACGACAGATCGAGTCTGTGTGGCACTGTGAGGTCATTACTTTGGGGCCGGGGCTGCACATGCTCAGTGTGTTCATGTGATTGAGTCAGAATGTGACCTTCACTGCAGAGACGATGAGTCTGTGAGCTCCGACCACCGCGTGAAGAAGACGGGCCTTCGCTGTTTGTTTGTTTTTCATTTCAGACTGTAAATAAAAACACTGTGTTTTTGTTGCAATTCAGAGGATTTTGAATGTTTTTTTTGCAGATCTGGATTCAGCAGGCGGCCGGTGCACCAAATGTCACTGCTGCAGCATTCATGAAGAGGAGCTGGCCCTCTGGGGATTGTGGGTAGGAGGAGGAGGCCGGAGGCACCTGATCCAGACTGTCATTTAATGTGTTCACTGGACCAGTGACCATGTTGCTGATCGGACTGCAGAGGATAGAAAGGATCTCGTCTTATTCTGACCCATTTATATCTGGATGCAGCTTTTTGAGAGGTCCATTTGTTACCATCATTATTCTTTTGATCTAAACAGTTTTTATCTAAACACTTTAGATTAGATTAGAACAGATTAACGGCAGATTGTAATTAATTAGATGAAAACATATTAACCCCTTTAGTTTTTATTTTTAGTAAAAAGGTGATCCTGTCAATCAATTGGATCCAATTCTGTCTATATATATATATATATTCATACAAAGTGTTATTCCTTTTCAATGAAGTAGTGGAAGAGCCATTACCAACTGAGCAGCAGAAAGGCACATACTTTATATTTATATTATATATATATTCTTTGTAAATATGTATAATGATATCAAGATCAAACTGCTGGATATTAAGAGGCCGATTATTAAGACACTGAAACTAAGTGATTAATCAAACATGTGGCCAAATGTCTAGAAAGGCGATACCAGGCCACTGTGGGGTCATTGATCCACTTGGAAGGGGGAGGACTAAAGGCATAAAACTAGCTTCCTGTGGGCCAGAGTGATGAGTCAGTGTGTTCCACCATCATCTACTGCAGGTCACACCCTGACCATGAATATGTAAATCCTAAAACCCCACCACGAGACATCTGAAAGGCCCTGTAGACATCCGAGCAGTGTACACGGCAAAGCGGGGGAACTGTGTGTGTATTTATGTCAATGATGACATCAACCCAGAGACCGCACAGAGAGACCAACGGCACCAGCAGATCGATGGAGACCAATGACTGGAGCATTGTGACACTGTGGACTGGTTCAGTTCACACTCTCAATGCTCTGTGTACATGACAATTAAACATCCTACACTGGTATTATACAAAACCACTTTGCACACAATCAACCATTATGTTTAACCGAAGACGTTTAAACCGCAGGCATCAATGATACAGAACGAGAAATGTGTGTGTGTGTGTGTGTGTGTGTGTGTGTGTGTTTGTAAGTAGGCCCCCATCATATAGACCTCTGATGGAGTGTGTGTTTGTGATGTCGGTGTTTCTCATCAAAATCTTGCTTCCACACATACGTTGATGTCCTGCAGTACCATGGTCCAGCCCCGCCACCATCACCATGGTGACACATTTACATGCAGAGATATTTCTTTCTGCCTCCATTGTCTTGTTTTGCACCCACACACACACACAGAGCGCTTGCTGCTGCAGTTGCTGGCGAAGCATGATAGCTTAGAAAATGTGGAGCTCCCGGGAGGATAACAAATCGTTAACGCGGCCCGTCAGGTTGCTATGGCAACGGACATTCTGATGCGTGTGACCCCGATATGAGAAGAGACACCAATGAGAGGAGATGAAACGGGAAGAGATCAGAGAGTAAGAAAGAAAAGGCATCAAATCATCTGCTGCTCATTGCAACGATTGGCCATCAGGTAGCAAGATGTGATTTGATTTTCTGTTATATGCTCAGTTCGTATCTACCAGAGTAAAACATTTAAAAATATAAAAATTGAATCTATTACCATGAAAAGAAACACTGTCATGGTAAAAAGAGTGACCTTTTTACCATTTACAGTTTAGGTCTTGTTTTCGATTGCAAATGTTTTATTTGATGGTAAATGTTGAAGCCACTGTCCTTGCTCCCTAATTTAAAACAGATTTGTATCAAGGTTGTACTTGCAGTGCAATTATGATCATCAGTACTGCAAGTAGAATAAATTCACAGATTAGTCTTCCTCAGCCATGTAAAGGCCTCCTCATATAAATGAGTAACATTACATTATATAATGACCGATATTGTGGCTGCTGTTTGAGGCCTGATACGTCTTCTTCCTCCTAATAAAGGGTATTCCTGTCTTCATTCCTGACCTGAGCTGTTAAAACCGACTGTGTAATTATATAGTATATTCTGCTGCTCACTGTCCTTATGAAATCAGATTTTTGGATCTCTAACTCTCTCAGCAATATATGGTTGGAAATTGTTTATTCTGTATCTGAACAAAGGGAGTGTCGATCCCTCCCAACCCCACCTGCTCCACCCCCACATCCTACCCAGCCTGCATCTCTCTCCCTTTGGGAGAAGTCTGGTTTCCGTGGCAACCGCATCCTCCAGGCAACGAGAGGAGGAGAAAATGGCGTCGGAGTGTGGAAAGCGAATGCAGTCAAACATCCAGATCTCTAAAAACATCAGTTTCGGGTTTTCTAAAAGATCTTTGGTCTGTAACTGTAACACAGCGCGTCATCATGATTGATGTCGAAAGCCAGAAAAGGACTTTAATGCAACATACACAACATGTCACACATGGTTTTGTTTTTGCTGCAGCTATAGGAGCACCAAACCAGCTGTGAATGTTTCTACTAACACGCTTGATGTGTCGCGTCCTCTGTGCCATAGAGCTCCATCATCAACAACGAGCCTCACTGTTGCACTGCGAGACCCAATAGTCCCCAACACTATTTCTGAAAGCTACTCCCACAGTTTTAGGGAAATACTTTCATTTTGAAGATGAAAAGACGTATTGCACCACAGACAAGAAGAAGGGCAGATTTGGGACATGGACCTAAAAAATGATCCTGTATGTAACAAAAATGAAAAAACAATTAGCAGATGGTTCACTTATCTTATCCACATGAAGCCTTTGCTGTTCATTCAACAGGATTCTTCTAGCACAACTACAAACTGTCACGTCATCACGGAGTTGACACAACTAACAGTATACTTGCGGTTATGCGAGCAAAGGCTCTGCAACAAACAAACTAATGACATTGTTGATTACCTTTTTTTTTTTTAAATGCAGATATAGAGCCTGAAGTCATTGCTCTCACTGCTCAGTGGGAAACCAACGTCCTGTCTGAGGCCCGCTGAGTCACACTCAGAGCAACACGGACCGGACATCTGAACTTCTGATTCTAACTGACAGTCTAATGCACACAGGTCAGAGGTCAAACTCCTCTAACCTTTCTTATTACATCGCGCTGTTACTCAGACCTAAAGAGAAAACTACAGACCTCGTGATATTAAAGAAAAAACATTACCAAGACACAAACTTGTTGACATCTAAATGACCTTAGGATCTAGAAATTGTCTTGCAACGGTTTTACATTCCTGGGATTAAGCACCACAAACAGGCTGAAATGGTCATAACACACCTCCACCCTGGTGAAGCATCCGTTATATTGGTGACAAGGGGGGCCTGCCAAGACCCCAAAGGTTACTGAAAGACTCCACAGCCTGCTCACCCTGCTGCCCTGGAAACAAGTACACACGTATCAGCTGCTTCAGCACCAGACCTCAACAACTTGATCACACACTGAATCTCAGAGACACTCAAACTAAACATATATCTCTTCTGATTTTGTGAATCAATCATTTTCAGATGGATTTCCTTTCTTCCGGTCAGAAGCTGGTTTCACTTAAACGGGGAAACTTGAGGGTAGTTGCAGAGAAACAGTGTAACAGGTTTGATTGTTTGCTTACTTACAAACATTCTCATCATGTTTTGATGCAGCTGAGAGAAATACCTTTTTGTTATTGTGTTTAAGGACACTGGGACATCCGATCACTCAAATTGGCCTTTTCTGTGTTAAATATACAGTATACAACATTTATATAAATAAGTGGTCAAGAAATTTAAGTTTCCAAAGTATAAATAAGATTTTCTAGATATTTTATAGATTTATAGATATACTTTTTGATTTGACAGCTCAAAGAAAGAAAGGAGTAACTTTGAAATAAAGATGAACTGACATTGAAGCATTACCTCTCCGCAATGTCACTGCATATTCATTTGCATGTGTTTTAGGGGAAGTGAAGGTTTTTACTTTTTTATCCCACTTTACAACACGTTGAATGTCGATGGATATCACATCGCCATGTTGCATGCAACTAATAGTTTACAATGTGCGCATTATCTGCTGTGGCAGACCTGTGGTGACCTTGTCGTAGTTATTCACCACTTTGCCAAAATCCAGAATAAAGCCTTGAGACCAACAGTTAAAATCTATGTGAGAATCTGAATAAACTGATTATTACAAAAACTTCTCCTACATGATTCTCGAGTTGAAAGTGGAATTTATTGGACATTTCCTCTTGGTTTAATAACGCTGATCAGTAAAACTGAGATGGTACGTACAAGAGGAGCCACACGCTGCATCCAACACAACAGAATCATACATATCAGCAGGCGATCAATGATTCAGTACCAACACTGATCAGGAAAACCATCAAAGCTGAACATGAACTTTGCTGACCGTTGTCAACATCCCAAAACCGCAATCTGCAATATCACAGTGATGCTGATCTCGTGACCTTTGTCCTTGTGAGGACACTTTGGCTCCTCTCTAACAGAGGCAAGTTTTACAAAAATGTAATGACATCCAACTATAAACAAAGAATTTGAACTTTGTGCTTTACATAGAATGTCATATCGAATAGCATTACAATATTATTGAGATTATTATTAAAAGATTATGAATTGTGTATGAACTTCACTCAGGAAATATCTCCAACAGACTGAGTCACGTATTAATAACAAGCCACCTTGTTTACATCGTACTGCAATTTTCCAGATTTTACCTTTATATTCATCCCCTGGATAAATATTCACAGGATTCACTTCATAGATAAAACAGAAAGCCAAATAGATCCATGTTGAACCAACAAACCAAACATTGACATGTTTAACGAGCACACGTCACACAGGGTCCCTTTAGTATTCTTATTTTCAAAAGAGATCAGTCCATCTTTTACTGTATGCCTTCACTTTTCATATCAGATCCACAAATCAACGATAAATACGATGGAAATAATTAACAAAATAAAACCCTCGTTAAAAACAGCTGACCATCAAAGAGAGAGACTATAAAGACGCACTGAGACAAACGGAATAAATGAGCAGCCTGTGAGGCTGCGCGGCGGCCTGCGGCCAGAATGAACCAGTGAAACCAGCGCAGACTGGGACGGACCGCAGGAGACGTTCAAGGACACACATCCTCAACCAGCCGGAAACCACGCAAACCATCTAAAATCACATCCAACCAATATCCACATGTTTGGACGGGCTCCGCGCGTCCACGTTTGAGAACATTCGTGTTTGCACGCACATGTAAATAATTAGATAAGGTTACATTTCTAACAGACATATCCGCCCGTTTATTTAGTGAATTACATTGAAGCATATGTTTCCTCTGCTTTTCTATTATCCCGTTTGACCTTTGAAATGTGCGTGTTTTTTTCTTCTGTTTTGTGTTCTGACGACATCTATGATTCATCCGCTCCTCCATCCTCCATCGCTCAGCCGCATGAGGGAGGAGGGAGCCAATAGGACGCATCCTGCAAAAAAACACCTTTTACCAAATGCACATGATGAATTAGGCTAAATGAAAATAAATGATAGTAAGTGTAATCCAACAACGTGATATAGACATTTAGTGGGATTGAAAAGCGGCTGGTTTTGTTATCCCGACCGAACAGTCTCCTCCCATCGCTGATCAACGAGCCTCTTTTTGTCTTTAATTCAAAGCGTTTTAAAGAACTGGACCGAGCCGGGCCAAAGGGAGGCCATGCGGACCGGTGCAGACGGTTTACCCGGTTTAGGAACATGTAAAGATTATTGTGAATAATAGAAAGAAATATAAGGAGCGGTCTGGTCTTACCTCATGACTCGGAGCTGAGCTGACAATCACTGAGCGAGAGAGAGAGGAAGAGGGAGGGAGGGAGGGAGAGAGAGGAAGAGAGAGGGAGGGAGGGAATGAGGGAATGAGGGGGGAGGGGAGATTCTATTCTAAGTGATAGGTCTATGCTATTTTATTTGTTTATGAATCATTTATTAATTTCAATCAAAAACGATCAATAAAACTCAGCAGCCTACCTGACAAAATTAGTAAAATTATTACAAAAAAGGACAAAAAAAATGTAAAAGGGCTGTAAACCTCAGAGCATCCTCTGTGATGGCCAAAATAATTATTTTGCTTACGCTCTTCCCCATTTTAGCCTGTATTTAGGGGTCCAGTTTGATTTATTCACAGCTCTTCTTTGCTATTCACTTTGGAGCTTTTCACCCGTGCTGATTGTCTCCTGCCTCAACAATATTGTGTCCTTGCGTCAGAGGAATTGCAAGAACTAATAGTGGCAAAACAAATTTGTCTACCTAATGACTAAAAAGTATTTTTGGTGTACTCTAGCCATTCGGAAGTACTTCCAGTTCCAGCTAGATGCCGTTCTGATGCCAACCTTCGGACCCGGGGGTTGAGCTGTGCTATACAGGCCAAATCACTCCCCATGCAGAGGTAGAGATCCAATGTGTTTTCCAATGGATTGCTTCCCATTTTACCACCCAAACTCACGCAGTGACCCTACTGCCTTTTACAAGTCCACATGCAAACTCCCACAAGCCCAACAAGGCTTAAGAGATGAACACCCGGTCAACTGTTCCATGATGGAATCCACATAGCTTTTCCATGATTTGGGGTTTGACCATGAGAGCGTCCTTTGCCAGCACACTGGAATGACGCGCAGCAGTGTACCCAGAGCACACTCTCATGTTCATTGTGAGCCAGGCCCTGCTTCTAAAAGACTACCAGAACCTCCTTGAAGCCAACTGAAGGCCCTTCTCTCCCTCCAAATTCCCACTCACCCTGGATCTTCCCTCAGTGACCTCTAAAGGCACGACCCTTCTGGTCTCGGCCTGCAGCTTCTGGGGACATCTGGCTGACCGAGCCTGAAATGTATCCCATACTCCCATATCCCAGAGGGTTCTCAAGTTGCCGCAGAAGCAGTAAGAGACAGTGTTTCGAGCTGGAACTCTCCAATAAGGGTTTTCAACATGACTCGCTGGATTCAATGTGCCAAGCCGTGTGCACGGCTTGGCACCAGGTGCTGATCCGTTGTCGGCTCTGTTCACCCTTTATTTAACGATCTGGAGATACGACCTTCTGATACCGAGTATGCTAATAACTCAGCCGTGCCGAAATATGATGTTTGCTACGGACGATTCATGCAAAGTCCCATACCAAAGTACCCCCTGAGGTTCAGATCCCCCTCCAGGGTTCTCCGTTGTTGCAGAGTTGAAGTCCCGCGGGAGAACTATAAAAAGTATCTTACTGGGACAATGAATTATGCTGGAAGGCCCCCGTCCCTCGGGGCTAATGTTAAGCTACCATTTAGGTACGGTATTGCTCAAAACTCGTTGTTTGGCCAGGATTACAATTTTGAGTGTGACAATATTTAAAGAAAAAAGGTACGGTAAGTACTTGTAATAAAAGTAACACCGTATTGTTGGAAACAAATAATACAAATATATGATAAGACAAACATACGTTGCGAAATGCGGGAAGCTGGACATATGTGAAGGCTCATTGAAGTAAACTGTAATGTATATATGTATATACACATATATACATAGATTCTTTCATTTATTTATTTATATATATTTTTATTTTACTCACACTGTCCACTAGAGGAAGCCACAGATCTTCTGATTGGTCCCACTGTCCCTTCAAAATTAAACTTACAGAACCATCTAAAGTTTCCCCTGATGTCGTGACACGTTGACAATAACCAATCACTTATCGATCACCACTAACAGTGAAATGCAACATAGGAATTATGAACATTTTACTGCACTATAAATCGCTCTATAGTTTCATTTCATTGATGATACATTCATGCTCTTCAATGCAGGACTTTAACTTGTAGTGGAATACTTTCATTGCCATGATATGAGTCAAGATTGGCAACTCACTGCACCTTGTTTCCATCTCAGCCAGTCAACGCGGCAGAGTGGGCCGATTAAAAAGGTCTGGGCCTGCACACAGATATTACACTGGCAAAGTATTTGTACTTCTTCCAAAACAGCTTTTCCGGCTTGGTTAGTGTATTTTTGTTAGTGTCACAGATATCAAGAAGGAAAATATATAATGTCATTATTTTCTCTTTGTTTTACACATTACTTCTGTAATATTTCAGAAGTAATAAATTATCTTCAGTTCTTTATAGGGATCTGATGTAACACAGTAACATACAAGACAAAATCATATTTTTCTTTAATGTCATAATAATTAAAAACAATCAAGATCTTTAATACTTTCAAACATTATAATGTATTTCTTGAGCTTAAACCAAGCATTGTCGTTATTACAGTGCATATTTGAATAGTGTAATCTTATGGGACTGATTGTTTCATAATGCTTTCTGTCAATGACGCAGGAGTGACGTTAATGGAGGTGGAGGGAAAATGTATTTTTACTTTGAAGGACGACGACGATGTGAAGGTGTCAAGGTGCGGGCTGGAAATAAGACTTCCGCGGCACAGTTAAGGCCTTTCAAATAAAAGCGTTTTTTTTTTCTTTTTCCTTATTATATCTAGTTAATTCAGCGAGACCTATATTTAACCGGAATATTCGCCTGACTTCAAATATGAAGTTGTACATGTTTTTATGTCATGTGATAGTTAACTATCACATGACATAAAAACATTGTAGAACCATAAAAAGACTCGTTCTTCTAATTGGCTACATTTTTATATTTGATCTTACGTTTTTAAGATCGCTTCTTCTAACTATTTGGATGCCGTGGGGGAAATCAATGTTTTTGACAATTTGCGTACCCTTAAGTGGAGCAATCTGGTGCTTTTATTCTGATAATCAAACGGGAAAACTCAAACGACCTCCTTGTTTCCTTCTTTTTGCCGGAGATGCGGAGGAAGGAGTTGGTAGCGATGGAGGGAGGACTGATGTGTCTTGATGAGCAGCGGGTCTGATGATGACGACGATGACGAAGATGATGCTGTGAGTCAGAGAGCGGAGGGTTCGGGATGCTCACAGCCGCTCCGGAGTAGACCAGACCCCGCGCACAGACACCGAGCACCCGCCTGAGGAGACACGGCGAGTCCGCAGACTCTACGGACCCTACACCGACAGCAGGGAGCGGACTGACAGCAGCCATCACTGTGTGCGGGTCAGTATTAGTTTCTCTTTGTGTGTGTGTGTGTGTGTGTGTGTGTGTGTGTGTGTGTGTGTGTGTGTGTGTGTGTGTGCGCGCGCGCACGTTCATCCAAACTCTCGGCTGCGCGTGCCCGGCCCTGCGCCCGTTCCAGCCATCTTCACTTGGAACGGGAGTCAGACTGATCACCGTGACGCGAGGGGATAATGAGCTGCTGATTGAAACGGAGAACAAAGCAGCGGGTCAGCTGTTTGTGCGTGCGCGTGTGTGCGCGTTGTAGCGTACAAACATGTCGTGTTTGCGTTGTTAGCAGAGAAGTGCAAATATCCACACAGATGTAGATATGCGGGAATATTGCGAAGATGATGAACTGACGATATGAAGATAGATTTGATGTGTTAGAGGGTATTATAAGCAGTGATGATATGTCTGATAGCATTATGAGCGGTGATGACAGATTTAATATTTTTGAGTGATGGAACTCAGAGTCAAATAATTGATTAATGCAAAAAGTAGGCTAGAAAAGTAATGATACTCCAATAATATTACACAAGTCCAGATAACATGAAGCCCAGATGAAGCATGAAAAAACTCAAATAATCCATCATGCAGCAAAATGGCTAATTAGTTTATGTTATTGGATATTTGTTGGATTCATTTAGTAATATACTTGACTACTCAAAGCAATGTAAATATTATAGTATAAAATGTGATCACAGAATATATTGTGTAGTTTCCGCTCAATCTTTGTGTTTTAAACTAATTACTGGTATTATCATTTTACTATCCACAATTTAAAACCGAAACATATGACTGATACTACAAGTTCCACTGATAACACTTAAAAACCCATAAAACCAGATGACAAAATAAACTCCCATGTTCTCATGTTCTCCCATGTGCTGTTTGGGACCTGGGATTGAGGATGTCAATTCGTCCGGCAGCTCACTTTCACTGGACATTACGGTCGTGACTGGGGCTACGGGATTATATGTGTCAGCTGATTACTATGTTATTATTACTACCTTCCCTTATAAGTGTTTCTTTCCTAATCAAGAATGAGGCCGACGGACATCAGCAGATTCCCAACGTAAATTAACAATGTAATGATAATAATCTCACAGTTTTGTTCTGTTTTTGATGCCCCTGGTTGAGTCAGTGGTGTTTTCCCTGCCACCCGCCTCCGCACAGGAAGTGACGCCAGATGATGTGGGCAGGCGGGTTACCATGACAACGGCCCTGCCGATGATGACATGTTTGCACTTCTCTGCCAGTGTATAAATCTCTACTTTCTGTCTCTCTCTCCTCCGAGCAGCGTCACCACGGCAACCAGACAACTCACACGCACATTCAAAACATTCAGATGCTCCCATGGTAACATCCAGAAATACAATGGATGCTATCAGGAGACAGGTGTGTGTGTGTGTGTGTGTGTGTGTGTGTGTGTGTGTGTGTGTGTGTGTGTGTGTGTGTGTGCGTGTATGTATGTGTGTGCGTGCGTGCGTGTGTGTGTTTGAGAGTGATTGATTAACGAGCGGCTGGTTACTCACTGGTCTAAATGTGTGGTTGAGATAATGACTGCTGATGTTAGTGCTCTAACTGAGACTTTCATCTGTGAACAGCAGCTGCTGATTTGAATTCAAATGCAAGAAAAACAGTTCAAAAGGGCTTTTTAAATTCTGCTGGACAAGTACACAGAGACACAGAGGGGGGGGGGGGGGGTCGTATTTCAACCAATTGAATTGTATTTCAAATGTATTAAAGATTCCAAGGAGCATTTGAGATATATGTGCATCACAGCCATGCTCTGTATTAGCAAACTAGTACCGTAATGCTTCAGTTATGTCATTTTTCCTGTCCGACCAATGCAGCAATCCATTGAACCTGACCCTGTAATTAAGTTTTTTCTTTCTTTCTTTTTTATTTGTGTATTCTTTAATATATCTGAGTTTTTTTGCACCAGTAATTCATGTAAGTAAGAATTTGGTAGTAGTAGATACACGCAGAGAGGAACAGGTGTGCAGATCAAGAGTCTGCTTTGTGAAAGGTGAAGTAGTGTGTGGAAAGAACCGGGTGGTGTTATGGTATCTCCTGTTGTCCAGCCTACAATTTTGAGCTGCGGGAGGCTGTCAACTGCGAGTGGGAGTAGATAATGGAGTGTATCAGAGATTTATTACAGAGAAATCACAATTATTGATTATTATGAGATCTGGTTTATACTTCGGAGTATCTGAATAAATCAGCATGGAATAATAACAATACTCACACTGTCACGTTGAATCCACCTCAGTAGTCTTTCCTCCTCCTTGGATCAGCTCTCTTCTTCAAGGAGATGCAAAGCTCTAATCGATGCTTGTCATTGATCCATGGGGAATACAGCTCGGCATGCTGGGAAACTCCCCAAGGCCCTTTGCTCAGTCTTTTGTAATCCTTTTTCTGTGACGAGCTGTGAGAGTTCAGAGGGGGCGAGGCGCTCACCAGATGTTGAGGTGTTTGCGATCGCTGAAGATTTAAATGTCACAGAGATGCAGCTGCAAGACAAAACAAGTTTGTGTAGCAGCATTTATTCATCACTCTATGTCTGTTACATCCAAATGACGCAAGTTCATATACAGTAGGGCCGTCTACTACATGTTTCACACATTTCAGTTTTCTCGCTTGCTACTTCAGCTTAATACAGAATAGGTTTATGAGCAGGTCACTACAGTGTAAAAAGTGATTTAACTGCTCAATTGAGCCAACCTGAAAAAAGCCAGCTTAATTGAACCGTTAATAAACATGTATAAATATATAAACGTGTATAAATATATAAAATAAAAAGACCTCAGCCACATTCTTGAGTTTTAGCAGCAGAAATCCAAACACACAGCTCTGCTTCGGCTAAGTGTGGTTTTGTACGATCGGCAGGCTTAGCTAGCAGCCATAATCAATAAATGTAACAGTTCAATACGTTTAACCAGTTAGCTTGATAACCTGGAACAATTGCTAAAACCATCTACCAAAGCTACCACAAGCTAGTTTGTATTTAGTTATACCTTCACCAAACTGTTTTTTGGGGCTAAATTGAACTGAGTTAGCTCGTTTAGCTGCAAAAAAAATGCCAGTCTACTAACCATAATCATACATTTTTTAACCAAACAACTGGCTGACAGGGTATGTAATGAGTAGCTGACTTATCCATCTAAGCTCCTAAATCACATGGAGATCATCTGCACTTGAAGCAGGTTGGCCGTCCAGCTGAAGGAGTCTCCCAGTATAAAACCACCGGAGTGGTTTTCATTTACCAGTTAGCGCTGATGGCACTCAGACTAATTACATTCACATCGTTAGTCTGTTCCTGCCTCGCTCTGTATAAGTATAAGTGGAGTTTATGCTCATTTCCCGCTTTCCCTTTTACCTCTGCTTATCACCAGATTTTCTATTTTCTATTTTCTGTTACTGTCCATTCCCACAAATGGCGAGTTCATCTCGGAAAAATCCACAGACATTTCTGAAAAGAATCTAAATCAACCTAAAATTCAGGACATAACACGTATTATTTATACATTGAACTAAAACATCAAATTATGTGTGTTTTAATTAACCCTTCCAGGTTCCTCCTTAATTTCTGCAACGATTGAACTGTGTCTTTCCATCTCCTTCTCAGCATACAGGTCAGCTATCTAGAGCAGCAGGCAGACTCACAGTCCCAGAATGCCTGAGCAGAGCAACGACTACCGGGTGGTGGTGTTTGGGGCCGGCGGGGTGGGGAAGAGTTCCCTGGTCCTCCGGTTTGTCAAAGGCACCTTCAGAGACACCTACATCCCCACTGTGGAGGACACATACAGACAGGTAAGACGTGAAAACCTGTTTGTGTCATTTAACTCTGGTGATAGAGACTTGTTGGGTTTTGAACAGCACCTCTTCTCTCTGCAGGTGATCAGCTGTGACAAGAGCGTTTGCACGCTGCAAATCACCGACACAACTGGAAGTCACCAGTTTCCAGCCATGCAGCGCCTTTCCATCTCCAAGGGCCATGCCTTCATTCTGGTCTTCTCCATCACCAGCCGCCAATCACTAGAAGAGCTGAAACCCATTTACCAGCAGGTCAGGGTCCAATAACAGTTACAATTACTGTGGGGTCTTTTTCACCATCAGGTTTATTTAATGAAAGTATAACTATGTTGTAACTGCTGGTTTTAGCAAGAGTTGGAGTGTAACCAAGGTAATTTGTGGTGCATCCTTATCAGAAACGGCAATTTAAATCAGAAGTCCAAAAACAGCTTCCATAAATGCTTTAAAAGCGTAGGCTTAGTCCCTTCTCTTCAACCTCTGGACCCAATTATTACAATGGCTCTACGATCTAAGGATGAAGAGGTTAATCCTCATAATGTTGAGATTTTATCAGCTGACGTCAACTAATGTTAATTCAATGAGAAGGATGTCTGCCAAAGTCCCTCTATGTTGTTTTGATAAGGGCAATGGTGGGCTTGATTCTGTTTGCGGTTTAAACTGTTTGCGGTTTGTTTTTTGAGAGCTACAAAAAAATAATTGATACATTATTATTATTATTATTATTATTATATATCCTGTAAAAGTACAGTTTTCAATTGTCTGATATCTCTTCCAGAAAAATTCACTCAAATCAAAAAGTAATTTAATTAACTTAGTTATTTCGATTTATATAATCTATAAATAGGCTACAAATCCGTTGCACTAATGTTTTCATCATTTTTGTCATGACAACCATGACTGGGAAAATAATTACTTTACTACTGGATGTGACTACAGATGAAATTTAAAAAGCTTTAGAGCTGCATCTTGAATGTTCTCTAAATAGGTTGTGCTGACTCGGTCCCATATCCCCTTCAGGTCCTGGCCATCAAAGGTACAGTGGACTCAATTCCCATAATGCTTGTGGGTAATAAAAGTGACGAGACGGCTCAGCGTGAGGTGGAGAGGAAGGACGCCGAGGCTCAGGCCGCCACCTGGAAGTGTGCCTTCATGGAGACATCGGCCAAGACGAACTCCAACGTTAAGGAACTGTTTCAGGAGCTGCTGTCCCTGGAGAAGAAGAGGGACATGAGCCTAAGCATTGACGGCAAGCGCTCGGGAAAACAGAAACGAGCCGAAAAGTTGAAAGGGAAGTGCAGCATCATGTAGAACGGGCGGCTGCAGATTTGCTGTGGATACGTGGATCCAGCAGAGGAGGCAGGAGAGGGAGTCTGCTGACGAGCTCCCATAGAGACTCCCTCTCCCATCTTTGCGGACAGCTCCTTCACCATCCATCTGAAGGCTAAAGCCCTGAGGAACAAAATGACTACACTGATAATGAAAACAAGTGTTTATACCAGAGCCCTGGATCTCCTACAGGCCCTGAACTGGATTGTGTTCATGTCCCCAAAATACTTATAAATACAAATAAATATATACAAACATATATACATATAGACACATCTAATGGCTACCACCTCCAACGATTTCCATACTATTATAATTGGGGAATACTCCACCGATTTTATTGTGAATCTTGGGCCAAGCCCTGAATGTAACTTGTATTTATAGAGGAAAATGATTCATTAGATGCAACTTCATTTTTGTATAGCAGTTGCAAAACAAAATGAAGTGTTTCAAAAAGTGTAGACAGTACATTTTTATGATCATAGTCAAGCTCTGATGTGCTTCAGCAGCTCAGATACAATATCAAGGATTAATAGGGAATGCTGAGATGTAGTTAAAGTTCTGCATTGGGCTAAAGCTGACACTCAAACCCAGCCAGTGCCTGAGTCTTTAAATGCCAACTGGTACTACAATAGTGTGTACCTAGAAACCAAGTCTAACCCATTGTGTACACTATTTCCAGTGGGCATTGATGAAACAAGTGCAAAAACTCCCAAAAGCGAACTCAGACTTGACACTGGGAGTTGTCCGCTTGAGAAGAGCTCTACATTAGGTGCAAAAATGCTACCCAGATTTCAAACAGAGGATTACAAGAGCAGCCATTGTTAGCAGGTTGCCGGATTATAGATCATTTTAAGAGTAATACACAGTTGCTATTGTTGGCCGAATGTCTCCAGGACAAGCCACAAAACTGCATGTTCCGGCCCTGAATGAGTTGTTTTTTTATTTGAAACCGCAAGATGGCGAAAGATTATGGCAACTCTTATACTTAGAAGCTAATCAGCTGGACATGCTGACGTCAACAGCTTGAATTAGAGCAGATAATAAACTTCTTGAACTTTTACGCTTGTTATTTTGAGTTTAGAAAGCTTCAGAAAAACTTAAAACTTTGCTTTGTTACAGCTGTTTACTATGATTGGAGGGTATTGCCTTTCATAAATGGTCAATTGCAATGCTTTGGCCAAACACAGACCAAAAGAAAGCGAGGCCACCAACAGGTGGAAGAAACCCGTTGTGAGTGACTCAATGCTATTATGTCTCCTTGGCAAGCCCAGTTAGCGGGCTAATATATTTGCCACGTAGTCTTCACATGGTGTTTGTTTGGTGCCCCGTAGTGGAGGAGGGGAGCACTGGTATCATTTTTTTTCCTTCTCAGTTAGACTCACTAGATATAACATCCGTTAGCATCAACAAGTAGCTGCTGATGAAACAACAGTGGAAACACAACCGTGCAAAACGTAAATATTATAAAAAGATAACAGAGCAACTTTTGGGGAATTGTTGTCAGAGTCAAATGTTTCAGCTTGACATCTGTTCTAATCTCCGTGTCAAGGACAGAGTTGTGTTCAGCGTAGCTTAGTATAAAGACTAGAAGCAAGTGGAAATGAAAATCCTTCATGACATGTTGGCTATATTAGCAGCTAGCTAGCACAACACAGTGCAATCTCAAACATAACTCTAAGAAAGTTGAGTAGCATTGTAGGTCATCTTTATGGATCGTTGTCTCTCCGCGTTGATGTCCCCCTTCTGCAAAACAAGACAAGAGGACTTTTAAATGTTGAGCTGTTCCTTTAACTAGCAGGAAAGAGGACTGAACATGAGCACAGCCGCTGTATATTAGAAATGCCTTTCCTACCACTTTCCTTGAAAGTTTAGTACATTTATATACCTTTCAAAGCACAAACGCAACCAACTAAAGTTAGACAGCAACAAGCCGATAAGCACATGCTCATCCTGCACCTGTTATATTATTTACAGTGTGTCACTGCTAATCCCATTTTATGGTTCCTTCTTCTACAGTTAGTTATGCATTATTTTGAAAATTGTATCTTCTAATAGGCTGTATGCTTGCTGCTAACTCTGCTTTCCTTGCATTCAAATATTAGCGATAGGAAAGAGAACTCCAACGCACGCAGAGCAGGAATTATGGTCAGAAACAGTCAAAAATCCATCAGAATCAGTGGCCACCCAGTTCCCAATCAAATTAATTTGATATAATGGGACAGCTGCTGTGACTGGGTGGAGCCAACATAGTCGCAGCTGGCTGGCTTATAATATTATACAAATCAACTTTGTGGATTAAAATAAGTATTTAGCAATCACTCAAGTAACTCACGAGTTTGGATGAAATCGGAGAACTACAGCAACTGGGATCTTATATTTATTCTGTGGTGCTAAATGAGTAAAATCTGTATTCTAGCGAGTTAATGGGAACAGATGTGCAGGCAGAGCAAGGTCAGGTGACCAAAGAGGGCAAATCATTTCAACGAAAATTGTTTTGTTTATTTATTTATTGATGCAATTTGTTAACGTTTCTGCTTACAAACTTATCACATTTAATGATATTTTATCTACATAAAAACATCAGCGACATGTATAAAATGTGTGATTGGATGGTCATTAAATGTGCTGAGTTCTACATTGAGAGCATTTTTAAACGAGCAAACTATTTGCTTTGTGAAGGTATAGTGAAATAATATCTACCTGAGCAAGAGAATGAAGTCACTCTCCCTCCGCGTGTTGTAATCCATGCTTCTCTGTGCTTTGTTTACATAGTCGGAGCGCCCAGGCCTGCTTTTAATGCATGTATGTGCATGTGAATGGTGGCTGGCTAATGGCCGGGGTTGTGGACTGCAGGAGCATCACGCCCTGCGGACTGTTTGACCTATCAGCACCGCTACTGTACTTTGCAGTGTTAGCACCGCTAGCTGTCGCCATGATGAGAGCCGTTAAGAGGTAGAAATCCTCCCAATCTTATACTGCGCCTTTATAAACAGTAGAGAGATTGCTGAAGGTTGTTTGTATCTTTTTTACCACCTCAAATATATTATACGAACTGAAAGGACGTTGGTTGAGTCTGCAGTCCCACTGATGCTCTGTGTTCTGTGACTTCACATTTGCTTTGAGGCTAAAAGGAAACTTCTCTCACGTGAAGAAAGTGAATGAATAAAAACAGCGTTATTGTACAGAAAAATGTTGTTTCTTTAAAACATTGATGCGTATACTAACATTATCTTATACACACATATTTCACATACAACTAAATATAAGTTCAGTAAATCGTAAAATCTCCGAAACCAGTTAAGTCTCTGCAAACCTTGGTGATTACAAGAATAACACGAATGCATTATGAATTTTGTTGACATCCTAAAGGTTTTATGGAACAAAAATGTCATTGGCATAGATTATTTTACTCGATGTAATTAAAATCATCCCTCCTGGGAAAAAGCCAACAAGAAGTCAACATATTGTGCTGTATAAACCTTCATTTCCCAACGTGGGTCCTGATGTTACAGTATAACAATCACAAAAACTGTCAAATAAACGGATCACTAACTCATCTGTATGACCTCGTGTTTACTTCTTAAAAAGCAAATATGAACTGCAATCATTTCTCTGGTCCAGACCAAACAGGCTGACCTGCTAATCACATCCTTCATACATTTTGAGAAAAAGAAAGAATCAAACAGAAATTCGTTTCCCTCCTGCAATGCTTCTTCTACCGAGTCAATGTTAAACCAATCAAATCGCCACTCTCCTAAAATAACCTCGTAATCCTGTTCCCATCATTGGAAGTTATGCAGTTTATTCCACCCCATACCTGGGAAAAGACTTCTTCTGCCACCTGGTGGCAGCAGTGTGCTGTTACTGCTCATAGTGTCACATCACTGGTGGGTGTAAGGAGCCTGAAACACAAGAAGAGGCCCTGAAAAACAGAATTCTCTCATCATCCATTAACTACCATTTCAATGTTAATACGATCCCGAATATAACTTAGTTCCTTTCACATGAAGCTGTTTCTGTTTTGGGGAGCTCTGATACACATCTTTATATCATCCTGTGCTGAAAAGGACATTTCATTTCAATTATACATTCATTGACCAGGTGTTGTCGATGATTGGAAAATATTTAATGTGTTTTCCAGGATGCTTAGAAACCCTGTTGTGTGGTGCTCCTGTACACATACATCATGAATAAGAATAAACCCGCTTGTATTACTTGATCTGTATTACTTTCCTGATTCCTGATCTGTATTAAAGAAAATACAAAACAAAATAAAATAAAATCCAAGGGGGCAAATTCCCTACCCATCATACAATGAATACAAAATAATAAGAGCGGCTCCAAATTTACCAGCTGTGATGTTAACACAGTAGTGCATCAATAATATAATAAATGTATAAAAATGTGACTTGCTTGAGGAGTAATTTGAATATTTTAGCAAAAATGAGGATGCACTTTGTGAAAAACAAAAAACTAAATGTCAACACGTATATAAAAATAGTTTAATGTATCACTAATGCTTTCTGCATTCCTACTTTAATTCAATTCATAGGAGTTGTTTTTCAGTAGCTGCTTCCACACCAGCGACAAAGTTCCCAATCGTTTGACAAGAGAGTTGAAAACTGATTAGTTGTTTGTTTTAGCAGCTTTTTTTCTGATATTTTGGTTTGGTGTGTTTGATGTTTATCTTGGAAAATATATAATATTCTAATACTCTCTCAATCTACTTCTCGTTCTCCTTTACAGTCATGTAGTTGATTATGCAGTTCACATTTGTATTCATGAACTGGTGTGTGATCATTTACTTTTTCTCTAGATAAGCAGCACCTCTTTTTTAAGTTTTTAAATACAATATTAATATTATTTATAGACGGTTTACAGTTGACCCTGACCCCAAAAGGGGGTGTCTATTGACATCCCTACTTATATATACTTGTTTAATTTGATGGGCAACATCACTATATTGGGTCTGTGGTGCAAAGGATCCAGTGATCTGTGAATGTATGAAGAAGAACATAATTGGGATAAATTGCTGGACCTGTTTGACCACAGGCCACCACAGGATTTTCTCCCTTCGAATTGCTTTTCCGCAGGAAACCATGGGGGTGCTCAACTTGATTAATAAAAATAAACAAAAATGTGGCCATTCATTTTGCGTTCGTCTCATAAGCATAGACGCGATGAGACTAGATTGACGCAAATTTGTAACTGTCACAGATTGAGTTTTTCCTGACCCAAGTTTGTACCCAATGTAAGGTTTCCTAATACATATGTGACGGTTTGTGGTTTGTTTCCTGTTTTATTTTGTAGTTTCCTGCCTCTCGTGTCCCTGGGTAACTTCACTTCCTGCCTCGTCCTGTCATCCTGTGATTGTCTGCCGTGTCCATGATTCTTTCCACCTGTGTGCAATCACTTGCACCTTCCCAGTATATTCAAGCCCTGTGTGTCTGTTGGCTTTTGTCGTGTCCTTGAATGTTCTACCTTGAATATTGTAAGCCCGTCTTGTAATTTCTGGATCCCTGTCATTAAAGTCAACTCTTGTTTGCATGTGTAGGGGTGCACCCAGAGTGTGGACATATGTATTTATAGGCAGCCCCTGCGATTACTTTGGGACATCAATCTCAAGTTCCACACCCACTAGCGCCACAGAACTCGGCCACAGGTCCTGCCAATCAGATGACTGGAAAGTTGTTGCGCTGGCGAATGGGGAGAGCGGAGGGAGCGGAGGAGGCGGGACAAGGAGGAGACGAGGAACGACGGAGGAGAGGATGGCGGCGCCCGGTGAGCGCACCTGTGATTAAGAACGTGTGACGGTAGAATAAGTCGGTCAATTACAAGTTTAGCTTTAAGTTTGTTAGGTTTAGTGTTCATGCTACAGAAGAATGACGGTCGGAGCGGCCGTGTGGAGGAACAAAGAGTGTGCACATCCAGCTCTGAAGATCATCCGGTGTAGTTGTAAAAAATGCATATATGTTGCTAGTGTCATTAACACACAACAGACTAAGTGTGTGTCGGCACGGGGCATAATACATGTAGGCCTACATAATTACCACAAATATATAATGTAGACTTACACACATTAAAACATGAAATAACTAAATGAAGGTGCATCAGATTAAAATAATTGGATCTATGAATGTTGTCTCACATCCGGATGATCCTCCTCACGTCTCTTCTCCTTGTCTCCGCACACCACCAGGACGCAAACAGGACGCCATCAGGACGCGCTGAGAGTCGACCCCTCAGGAGCAGCTCCAGATCTACACATGATTCAGATATACGCACAACACACACACACACACACACACACACACACACACACACACAGATGTACTCAGAGACAAACTAACACGTAGTTGAACACACTAATATTTAGATGTACACACAGACACACTAACATGTAGATGTACACACAGACACACTAACATTTAGATCTACACACAGACACACTAATATTTAGATGTACACAAAGACATATATATATATACATATATATATATATATATATATATATATATATATATATATATACATATGTATAATATATATATATATATATATATATAAACACTATTTACCTTTAATCTTGTTGTGTTTAACTATGTTTACATATGACATAAACATATTTTGAAAAAAGCAGAAAAATATCTTATGTACATAAAAAGGAAAAAGAATATATGTATTATGCAGCCGTTGAAGAAAGAAATCAGACCTGCTCACTGTTTAGTAAACGGGCCCTCTAGAGGAGGCATGGCGCCTCAATCGGAAAACATCAGACAGACAGACAGACAGACTGCAGAGTGCACGTTCCCTGGGTAACCAACACACTTTGAAAACAGCCTGCGACACAGGTCAGATAAAGGAAAACAGTACTTCGTTAATCATTCAGCTGTGTGTATGTGTGTGCGTGTGCGTGCGTGTGTGGGATTGGCTGATTCTTCTCTATAACTTCCTACTTCAGAGGAGCTCTCGAGCTCAGACTGCGCTTAGCTGTCAAGGAAGGAAGGAGGATCCATCTCAGAGCTTTCTTCCTTTTCTCCCTCCAAGAGACTTTAACAGCCAAAAGGGGCAAAGGGGTGTAAGACTGTAGAGTGACATTTCTACTGAAACATATGTTTCAGGAAGATGTTATACAAATACTTTAAGGTAAGAGTTGTTATTATCGCTGTTTAAATAATTCCCACGGGGACTTAAAATTATGTAAATCCGTTTTGAATATAAATCAAACCGTGGGAGAGCTCTCTGAAAATGTGTCACTTTTAGGCCGAATTTAGTTATCATTTCCATTTTCCAGATGATATGAGCTGACTTTAACCTGCGGGTTAGTTTAAAGGCTTATTTACAGAATAGTGTGCAATTGTTAGTTGGTCATTTTCCTTCTGCCTTGTTCAAAAGTTGGAGTATGTGGAAGGAAACTTGCCGATGCATCAGCTGAATGTCACAGTGACGGTGTTACAGGTCAGGATTAGTAATCCGCAGCGGATGGTTATGAAGAAGTCATTTTGTTTTACTGATGTCGACATTTTTTCTGATTGGCCTTAACATCATCTCAATGGTTTACGGGTATATGAGCGGTTACTTCCCAGAGGCGTGTGGAAGTATGTTACCTCTGCACGGTGCCGCTCCTCAGACCTCGAAGCCTCCCTATGAGGTTTCTTACCAACAAGGACACGTTAGAGACCCGATCACAGGTATGGAGACCATTGGATCCGTCTTCCTGGAGAGTTGTTCATCACCATCAATATTTGTGGTGGTCATTCCCTAAGTACCTCACTTCTAACGCTGTCTTCCTTTTCTTTCCCTGCACCTCCTCCCCAATGAATCTTCACACCGTTCTGCAGTCTGTCTCAGCAGCCAGCCAGGCAAAGATTTCATTGGATTTATGTTGAAGGCTCTGTACACGAGCAAAGAAGGAGGCCCACCTCTTGGAAAATTCACCTTGCTTGATTCTGGATTAGATCAACTCTTGACATGTAGTGGTTCAGGAGTAAGTAATCGTTCCATTTTGGCATCATCACAGTTTGATTGGCATCATCACAGTTCACAAATATTACATTGGTTTAATATTTCCCATCAACTTATTTAACTGATTGAATTGGAGGGTACATTTAAAGTCAAAGCCTTAATAAGCTTGCTTTACTTTTTTTTTTTCTCCTCAGGGGGACTCGGCTGTCAGTCACAAGAATAAAAGAGGAAAGACTCAGATTTGTGTCAACTGGACGGCACCGCAGGACGAAGGCGTCCGTACAACTTTCAGGTATTTGGATCTTTTTACTGCCCTCCAAAGGTCAGTGTGTTTAATGCAAAGCAACATCGTTTGTCAACATCATGTTTCTGTTTAATATTTTTCAGAGCCACATTTGTTGAGAATTTTATGACATTCTGGACAAAAGTGGATACAATTCTTATTCCACCCACTACCCCAATACCAAGTACCCTACCAAGTACTCAACCAAGTACTGCTACAAGTGCTCCACCAAGTACTGCTACAAGTGCTCCTTCAAGTACTCAACCAGGTACTAGTACAAGTACTGCTACAAGTACTACTACAAGTCTTCATCCAGGTACCAGTACAAGTACTAAACCAATTACTACAAGCACGGCCACTCAGCAGGCGGAAAATATTTCCAGCCTATTGGAGGTAAGCACCACAACGTTGTGCAGATACCCGCATTCAAAGAACAGTATGTGGCATTTTGTGGAATCTGGCGGTGTGGTGGAAGGCTGAAAAGTACCCCGCTGCTCAATTATGACTTTCCGAGACAGTGGTAACGTTCGCCGCCAAAGTGCAAAACCGCGGCCATGCCATTCGCCTCAAAGGCCTCACCAGGACCAAATTCAGACAGTGGGCGGCGGTACAACTTTTTGAAGTTTTAAAATCCTGTCACATCGTAGTTTCAGTTGGTCATGCAATACTGAATATATAAATATTATATTACCCTTCCTGCTAAGATTCCCTTTCAAAATGCGACACACTGGCATTTTTATACATCAACCTTTTACTTACAAGGCTGTTTCTCTTGATTTGTCTCCAGAAAGCAGGCACTGTGAAGATGAATGTTGTCCTTTTCTTGGGGGTACTTAAAATGGTATGCTATTCATGAAGTCATGTCAGTCAGTGAACAGCCCTACAATTACAAGATAAAGGTTTGAGCATAATGAAAAGTATAATTCTCTTTATCTCCCATCAGGAACTGTCAAATATATTTCTTACTGCCCTCTCCGACGGCCCCTTTTCTCGTCATCTAAATAAGGTACGGCACTGGGGGGGTCGTGTTGTTTTCAGTACCTGTCATCTCACACAGAGAGAGGTCATTACAAAGACAGGGCGTCAAATTACTCTTTCAGAATGCCAACCCAAATGACACTTTAATGGTTCCTTCCATCTACTTAGTTTCAGTCATTTGCAAATACTCCTCGTTGTTTTTACATTTTGTATTTGTATTTATAATAGCATTGCAAATTAGCACGCCCTCTGAATGTTACACATGTTTCTTGTGCAGGTGTCTCAGACATTCTTCGTGGTGCTGTGTGGGGTTGTTGAAACATCCGCTCTGGCCTTGTTTTGTCTGGCCAATCCTATCAAAGTAAGATATGATAAGAGGTGTAAAATATCGCTCTACATCCTAAGTTGTGTGAGGTTGTATTTACTGTGTGTTTGCGTCTGTTTGGGCGCGTTTAGGTCTCTCTCGTGGCTCTTGTGTCTGTGACGATAGTGATTAATTTCATAGAGCTGGTGATCGTCTGTCTGCCAATTGGACCCCGCCATGAACTGTGAGAATAACTTCCTCTTCTTACTTCTTATGCCTGAATGTTTGACCTAAAATTCAACTGCAACAACGGTTATTGTTCCTCTTTTGCTCTGCTCAAGAAAGGAGATCAGTAACCTCATTGTCAAAGTGTCTTCATTCATCCACCAGACCTTCACAAGTGAGGAGATTCACCTGCTTTTCTTATATAACTCGTGGACTCCACTGAATTAATGTCTGGGGGAAGACTTGTTTATTGTGAAGTTTGACATTTTAGGAAATCTGCTCATTTGCCTTCTCATTAATCATGGCTGCATCATCTCTGAGCTGCCGCCGCCTTGTTATCGCGCTGATTGTTTCCCAAATATGTTTTACACACAGCTGCTGTCATCTTTGTTGGAATTTTGGAGGTTGACAAACACAAAGGGACCTGGACGGACTCTCGGATTCTGAAAGTGATGGTAGCTTTCACAGTGTTACTACTGCTGTTTGAAATGTGGGTTTTCCTAAGCAGCACTCAAAAGAAAGCGATGCTGAGTAGAAGGAAAACAGGTGAATCACACATACCAACTTACGTACTGTGGGAACCTTAGCAGAGATACACATTGAATACAACATGCAGTCTTATGAAAACATCTTTCACTATGTCTCTGTTACAGGGTGTCCACCAAACCGTGAGAGGGGCAGGCAAATAGGAAAACAAGTGAGCGCCTGTCACATGACAATATATCAAGCTGCATTGACTGTTTACAATAGCAAGTCATGCATCCCAGTCAACATGCGGGTTCTTTTCTTTTTTTCCCAGAAGAAGCTCGTTGAAGGGATTGTCATCGCTGTCTCAGTCATCTTCATCGTCGGATTCTTGTGTTTTGGTGTCACTGTCGCTGTTATGATACTCGGATGTCATCAAGAGTCGGGATGTGCGTGAAGGTCTGCTAGTACTTTGATGCACGTATTTCAAAGTGGTTTTATTCATGAATGTGGATTGGATTAAAATCCCAGACTTAGGTTAGTAATTGTGTATGATACATTGTTTGCACTATTCTCTGTAACTTGTTTGTAATCTGCTGCTGTGACCGGCACATTAAAAAATACATATATTTTTCCAAACAATGCTTTTTGTTGATATTGTGTAATTGGGTTTTCCCAGTTGATGCCCCATGATTTATTGACTTGATTAACAATAAAACACAAATTTAATTCAATTCAATTTCAATGCGTTTTATTTTGTATAGCCCAAAATCGCAAATTACAAATTTGCCTCAGGGCTTTACAGTCTGTACACATACAACATCCTCTGTCCCGAAACCCTCCATCGGCACAGGAAAAACTCCCCAAATAATAGAGAACCCTTCCAAGAGGGGAAAAAAGGGAAGAAACCTTAGGGCAGGGGTGCTCAATACGTCGATCGCGATCTACCAGTCGATCTCCAAGGTACTATTGGTAGATCGCATGACAAGGTGAGGTGACATTGTCATGAACTGACGCTATACAAATAAAGTTGAGTTGTTTTGAATAAAAAAAATAGACGTCAGTCTATCAGCCATCCCGTCACTTGATTGATACACAGGACAACCAGTCAGATGACATCTGATTTTTTTCCCCGTACAATTAGGTCACTGTGCGTGTTCAAACAACGCCCCTGAGCTCTGCAAAGCTAACAAGCTAGTCGTTAGTTACATCCTAATTTTTCGCTCGTTTTTTTCCTCTTAAACGTAAGATAGGGTATAAAAATGAGTGGGGGAGCTGGACCAAGTAAAAAGAAAAAAACACTTTCATACGGAATGGGAGGAGGACTTTTGTATGGACTATGTAGAGGTGGACTATCTATCCCTGGCTGATTCAATTCAGTGCAAGTCATCAGAGTGAGCTCAGGTGATGGCAAAAAATGTACATAATTATGTTGTTCAGTCTGTTCAGTTCTGAATTATGTTGTGTTGTGCAACATATGTGGTTATACATCAACATAAGTTGTAAGAATCCTCAATATATTTCTCAATAAATATAATGGGTAGATCATTTTGACTTGGTCATTTCAAAAGTAGCTCCCATGCTGAAAAAGTGTGAGCACCCCTGCCTTAGGGAGAACGTCACAGGAGCGATCCCACTCCCGGGATGGACAGACTACAATGGATGCCATGTGTACAGAATGAACAATGTATAATACATGCAATTCCTATGACAGAAATTATTCAAGTAATTGTGAGTATTAAGCCAGGCGCACAGCAGGACCACTGCAGGGGCAACCACCATCAGATAGAACCACCATCACATAGAACCACCATCAGATAGAACCACCATCCACAGAAGCCTGTGGGGAGGGAGAACACAGAGACTTTAGGAAGGTAATGTTGGTTTATGAGTGCAGTAATATGATTAATATCTAAAATAATAATGATGATGATGGCAGCAGCAGGCGTCAGCAGGGCCACGGCAGGTGTCAGGACCAGGGTCCAGAAGGAACTACAATCTATGCAGACCTGATAGGGGAGAAAGCACAAAAAACTCCTGGAAAGAAGCTGAATTAGTCATGTGCATTAATAAAACGTGAATAATTGTAGAACAAGAGCGTGAGAGGAGCTCGGTGAGCCTATAGCAGCTTAATTAAGGGCTGGTCCGGGCAAACCTGAGCCAGCCCTAACTATAAGCAAAATCAAAGAGGAAAGTTTTAAGCTTTACTTTAAAAGAGGTGACCGAATCTGCCCCCCCGGACTGAAAGTGGAACCTGGTTCCACAAAAGAGGAGCTTGATAACTGAAGGCTCTGGCCCCCAGCCTACTTTTTAAAACCATAGGAACAACAAGTAACCCAGCATCTATGAAGCGCAGCTGCCTTGTAGGGCAATAAGGTGTTACAAGCTCTTTAAGAAACAACGGTACCAATACAGAGAAGTTAATACAGGAGTGATATGATCCCTTTTCTTAGTTCTTGTTAATACACGTGCTGCAGCATTCTGAATCAACTTGAGAGGCTTAAGAGATTTACAAGAGCAGCCTAATAACAAGGAATTACAGTAGTCCAGTCTGGAAGTAAAAAATGCATGAACTCATTTTTCTGCATCACTTTGAGACCGGAAGTTCCTGATTTTTGATATGTTACGTAGATGAAAATAGTCAGTCCTTGAAGTCTTCTTTATATGCGAGTTGAAAGTCATTTCCTGGTCGAAGAGAACTCCCAGATTCCTGACGGTGCTGCTGGGTACCAGAGCAATTCCATCCATAAAAACTATCACGTGACAGCTGGCTTCGAAGGCGCTCTGGGCCTATCAGGAGTTTAGCATCAGGAAGTTGCCGGTCATCCAAGTTTTGATGTCTCCAAGACATTCTTGAAGTCTAACTAGCTGGTCCGTCTCTTCTGGCTTGATCGACAGATACAGTTGAGTATCGTCTGAATAACAATGGAAGTTTACGGTGTTTCCTGATAAGATCGCCCAAAGGAAGCATATAGAGGGTAAATAAAAAATCGGTCCAAGTACAGAACCTTGTGGGACTCCGTGACCAACATTGGTGGTCTTTGAGGATTCACCGTTTACAAGCACAAACTGGGAATCGATCCGATAACTAGGATTTAAACCAGCTGAGTGCAGTTCCCTTGATACCAATTAAATGTTCTAGTCTCTGCAGGATACAATGGTCTATGGCAGTGGTCCCCAACCCTTTTTACCTCAACCTTTTTTACCTCACGGACCGTTTTCATGTCAGACCATATTTCGCGGACCGGTCGAGAAGGTCCAACGGCGGGGTAATAGTCGTTGCGGGCGGAACGACCGACAAGGGGGGGGGGTGGTAGTAGTCGCGCGGTCTGTGTTCGCTGGTCGGCGAAAATCCCGTGCACGGTAAAAGGACAAGAAAAACGCCTGGTGACGTGTGGGGAATATGTCAGAGGGACGAGCGCACATAATTAGGATAAAATCGGGTCAATTTTCAAAAAAAACATTTTTCAGAAGAAAAAAAAAATATATAAGCTTTCTGTGGTACGGTCCGCGGCCCGGTGGTTGGGGACCACTGGTCTATGGTATCAAATGCGGCACTGAGGTCCAGCAAGACAAGAAAAGAGATGAGTCCTTGGTCCGATGCAAGTAGAAGATCATTCGTATTTTTCACCAATGCTGTTTCTGTACTATGATGCGCTCAAAATCCTGACTGGAAATCCTCGAACAAAGCATTGTTTTGTAGAAAGTCACATAATTGATTTGCGACGGATTTCTCAAGGATCTTAGAGAGGAAGGGAAGATTAGAGATAGGTCTGTAGTTAGCCAACACCTATGGAGCAAGAGTAGGTTTCTTAAGAAGAGGTTTACAGCTACCTTGAAGGACTGTGGTACATGTCCTGTCAACAAAGACAGATTCATAATATCGAATAAGGATGTGCTAACTAAAGGAAAAACTTCCTTAAGCAGCTTGATCGGAATCGGATCCAAGAGACAAGTAGAAGATTTAGACTTTGAAAATAAAGAAGTCAGTTGATCAAGGTTGATGGAAGAGAAGGCATCCAAACAGGCATCAGGGCCCACTGCTGCATCCAAGGCTCCTACATCGGAGGACAGGTCGGCACTGGTTGAAGGCAGGAGACCATCAATTTTCTCTTTGTTAGTCAGAATCTTATCATTGAAGAAGTTCATGAAGTCGTTACTGGTGAGGTCCAAAGGAATACACGGCTCGACAGAGCTGTAACTCTCTGTCAGTCAGTCTGGCTACAGTGCTGAAGAGAAACCTGGAGTTGTTTTTATTTTTCTCTAGTAATGATTAGTAATAAGATGCTCTTGCGTTACGGAGCCTTCTTATATGTTTTAAGGCTGCCTTGCCAAACTAGCCTAGATCCTTCTGATCTGGTGGAACGCCATAATCGTTCAAGTTTCCGCACAGTTTGCTTAAGGTTCCGTGTTTGAGGGTTTTACCACGGAGCAGACTTCCTACTTGTTGCTATTTTTCTTTCCAGAGGAGTAATAGCGTCCAGCGCCACTCTCAAAGAGCCTGTAGCAGTATCGACAAAATTATCGATCTGGGACGGACTGAGGTTCTCACAAGAGTCTTCTTGTATCTTGAGGCAGGGCACTGAACTTTGAGCAGAATAAGGTTTTCTTATTTGTGTGTAGAGTTTTGCGAAAATAGCCAATATTTACAAAAAATGTGCCTAAGCAATCAGAAAAAACTGTAAAAGGCAGGAGTCATAAATAGCTGCCACTCTCCCCCCCCTCGGCCTATGCCTCGGGGAATATGAGTATTAACATGACTCGGAGGAGTCTCTTCATTTAAACTGAAATATTCCCCATTCAACAACCATGTTTCAGTAAGACAAAATATATCAACATGGTGATCTGATATTAGTTAATTTACCAAAACAGCTTTAGATGAGATTTGATATTCAAAAGACCCCCTTTAGTTCTCCTATTTTTCTGCACTATTGCATTATTAGTTTTAACTTTAATTAAGTTATTTACTATAACTTCTCGGTTGTTTACCTTTAACTTAGATAACTGTGTCCGTGGGGCAGACAAGGTCTCTATAGGGTTCATTATGCTGAGTGACTGCTCAGATCGAAGCGCAGAGAAGTGTGTAAGACTGCGACTCTGCTCCCTGGTCTGAACTCTGGGTCATGGATTAAGTCCACTAAGAAACTGGGTCAGGTTCTTAGAAAGAAGTTCAGCTCCATCCAAAGTGGGATGGATGCCGTCCCTCCTAATCAGACCAGGCTCTCCCCAAAACGTCTTCCAGTGATCAACGAAGCCCACATTATTTACTGGGCACCACCTTGACAACCAGCGGCGGAATGACGACATGCGGCATATACATATACATGTCAGGAATCAGGAAACATTTATTACCAAAATATGCCAAACATACAAGGAATTTGTCTTGGCGGTTGGTGCGCGACAGTAGACAGTGTGACAATAGACAAGACAGCAGTGCACAACTAATAAAATGAAGTAAAATGCAATGCTAATGCAATGTCGTCACTGGTCAAGTTTGGGAGGGGGCCAGAGAAAACTTTGGTGTCCGACATTGTTTTAGCGTATGTACACACCGATTCCACATTAACTTTAGTGACCTCCGAGCAACGTAATCGGGAGTCATTACCGCCGACATGTATTACAATGTTACTGTATTTTGCGTTTATCCTTAGCCAGCAGTTTAAGATAAGACTTACTAGTACAAACCGCTTAGACTAAATACACCACACACTGTTTCAGTGTTTACATACAACATTCACAGCGGGTAAAATAAGTATTGAACATGTCACCATTTCTCAGTAAATATATTTCTAAAGGTTCTTTTGACGTGGAATCTTGACCAGATGTCTGTCACGGTGTGGTTTTATTTAGTAGTTTTCTGCTTCTTGTCTCCCTGGGTAACTTCACTTCCTGCCGTGTCCTGTCATCGTCTGTGATTGTCTGATTGCAGCTCCCTAGTGTATTTAAGCAGTGTGTCTCCTGTCACTTGTCGCGTCATTGTTTGTCGTCCTGGATGTTCCTTGTTCCTGTCTACCATCTGGATGTTCCTCGTTCCTGCCTGCCCCCCCCACCCCCAGTACTTGTGTGTTTTTGCCCGTTGGGCTGTTACTTTGTTGAGTTTTTGACTATTAAAGTCCTTTTTGTTTCCGGCAAACTCTGCGTTTGAGTCCTGCCTTCCTACTCCACCCTGACAATGTCTGTAACAACCCAAATAATTAATACATATAAGAAGAAAGCCAACAAAAAACTTCACAAGATGTTATGTGCCATCAAGTGGAGGCACCTGGCCGTGGCCGGTTTATGGAGAGATGATGTTCTTTCCACTCATAATGGACCCAACAGTGCTCACTGAACTGAACTGAATTCAGAAGTTTGTAATTGTGTAACCAATCAGCCATCAGCATGTTTTGCAACAATAAAGTTGGGAAGGTCTTGAGACAGCGCTTTGCGTCTGTGGGGATCGGTCGGGACGGCAACAGCTGATGTACATTTACTGAGAACGTGACCAATACTTATTTTACCCGCTGTGTAAACGTTTTACAAGTGAGGTAAATGAATCGCCCGACTTCTTATCAAAGTTGCACCTGTCATGAAGGTCTAAATTTCCCAGGGTTAAGTTGCTCATGGTTAAGTATATTCGTGTACGAGGCGGATACTCCTGATATGAAAAACAAACCAAGCCGTACATTTTATAGCTGATATGTTGAATATATAAACATAGATATATAATACAACATGTTGAACAAATGGAATCATCTCATAAATCTCCTCGTGCTTTTAAGAGTTGAGTCCATTAACGGAATTTTTTATGGCCTCGTGACTCAGCCTGTTGATGACGCCAGAAGAATGTGACGCTTAGTTCAGTTCATGAGAAGGAAAAGTAATTTATTTGAATGTCTTCGAAAAAGAGTAACTACACAGATCCTTTGCAAAATTAAAAACTATACACTTTTTAAAAACCACACTTTGTTACCATATGAAACACACACGTTTCACATTACTACACTATAAACCTAAAACACTTAGCACTTCTACTTCCCTATGATTAGAGTAGGCTACTATCAACAAAGTACAAATAATGTAAAATCACCAAACACTACACAAGACAAATGTTGCAGACTGAAGAAACTCATTTATTTCTCAACACGCCAAAAATATTGACCTAGAGATTCATAATACTGTAACCAAACGTCACTTTACGTATTGTAAGCTAAAAAATAAAATAAAAGACATTGTCCCTTCGCCTAGCTGGATCTGGCCAGAGAATTGTCAACATCGCAGGCAATGTTGTCATTAGCAAGACAACTTGGAAAGAAACATCTTGAATGACGAATCCATCCTTGCATTGCCGCTCCCTCCGTCTGGTCACAGGCCTCCTCCATGACTTGGATGAGTGGCACCTCAGCCTGGAGATGGAGATCATATACCTTCCACTGCCATGCCGAGAAAAACTCTTCTATAGGGTTGAGGAATGGAGAGTATGGTGGAAGATATAGGACGGTGAAATGTGGATGTTTTGAACAATGTATTGTATATGATCGATTTGCTGCTGTTATGTTGTGCAATTGGTCCAAGAATGCAAGTATGAGTGCTGTGTTGTAAGGGCCCATATGGGCATGGGGGTGGAGAACCCCCATCCTGTGTTATGGCTGCACAGAGTGTTATATTAACCCCACGTTGCCCTGGGACATTGACTATAGCCCTGTGGCCAATGAGGTTTCTTCCCCTCCTTCGTGTTGTCAGGTTGAACCCAGCCTCATCTACGTAAATGAACTCTGCTGCTCTGTTCTATGCTGGATCTCCTCTCCATCCATTCGTAAAACAGTGTCAGGCAAAATAGTGTAGTTCAGTGAAGATCTAGTATACATATTACAGTAAAAGACTGAGCCAGTATGCAAGATCACACTGCTAAAGTGAATACATACCTCTGCATAATCATGCCGCAGTCGTTTCACCCTTTCGGAATTGCGCTTGAAAGGCACTCGATAAATTTGCTTCATTTGAATGTTTATTTTTTAGGATGCGTGCCAGTGTTAATGTTGAGACCTGATGGATATCGTTGAAAATGGAGTGGTTATTGACAATGTTAGCTTGGAGCTGCTTGAGTGTTATAGCATTGTTGGCCAAAACCATGTTTACTATCTCCCTCTCTTGCTGTTCTGTGAACACAAGAGGCCTTCCCCCTTGTCGTCCCCGACCCTCAATCCGATGTAGAAAAAACAAACAGTATACAATAGTACAGTAAACGGTAACAGAAGTGCGAATAGTGCATAGAATACTGTAAGCAGTTACTGAAACCGTGCAGATGTTTTTCATATGATATTTATACAATACCTATTTTCCAGTCGAAATGTTCTCATCACACTTGCCACCGTATATCGGCTTAGATTTGGCTGTACTCGCAGTCCAGCCTCCCTCAGCGTCAGGCCGTGGTTGACGCCGTGGTCAACCAGTGTTGCGGATTTCATATGTCAGATTCGGTCCTCGTCCTCGTCCTCGTCCTCGTCCTACTCTTTCCATTGTGCTTTAAGAGCGATGAACTCACCTGCCGCTTTTTATAGTGCTTATACACCTGATTAGTGTGTCTACAATTAAGCAAACGAGTGTTTGCACACCTGATGACTGTGTTGAACCAATTGGTTGGACGGTGTGGCAATTTGACAGTCAGTGCTTTGGTATTTCAAGGACGTGACTTCATGATAGATTTTTGTGTGTAATGTATGTTAAGTGTGTTTACTGTTTTGCAAATCACAGTGTGTAGAGTTTTGCAACAAGTGTGAGGTTGACAATGTGCTTATAGTTGTGCAAATATGGGCTGATGTTTTGCTTCTTGAGTGTAAGGTTTTGCTAATAGTGTACTACTTTTAATTTTAGTGTGTAAGCAATCCCAAAAAACTGTAAATGTAGTGAAGAGAAAGGGTTGATTCTTAAGTCTCGCGCGCCTCCGTCTCCTCAACGCGATGCGGTTAAGGAAGCTGTCACTCATGATGACACGCCCCTCCCAGTTGATGCCTCGCACCCTGCGCCACATCAGGGTCAAAAGTCTGAATGCGAAAAAAAAGATCCGAAAGCAAAAAAAAATCTGAAAGTGAAAATCTATTATTAATAACAATAGTTTTTGTATCTGAAAATATAATATCTTCAAACGAAAAATATAATAGAGTAAAGATTGAAAAAATTTATTAAAAAAAATATTCATCCCGAAAATATTTTTCGTCCGCTTATTTTCATTTTGAATACATTGTTGTATTTTTCATTGTTCAACAACAAAACTTACGTTCAGGTTTACATTTGTTTTTCAAATGAACAAAACTTTTGACCTGGATTTGGCTCCATGAGGGTGTGTGTGATTTTCTTCAGGTGTGCTGGGGACGTCCCTCCTGCAGCTGATCATCATGGGGTTAAATGGCCGTGCCAAGCCAGTGTGGGGGGATCTTCAGTGGAAGCCAGAGCGGAACTCAGGTGCTGCCGTAAGGAGTTTTTGAGCCAGTGAAAAAGGAGCCATACTCGTCTTCCTTTTGGAGATTTTGTTCTACACACAGACACACTAACAACATTAACATGTTACTAACTTTTCTTCTTTTCTTTCTTCTAAGGAACTGCTTCAGATTTTTTTCCAATTATTGTGTTGTTGTTTTTGTTAAATATTTCATGTGTTTGTTATCTGAAAATAAATTTTAATAAAGATGAAACCAAATGAATCCATTTTCTTTTCTTCAGACCAAAGAGAATCACCTGTTCTTTATTAATTGTTGACTTGAATGAAGTGAAACAACAATGATGTTGAGTTAATGAGCGTTTGTGTATCTAATGACACACAAAGGTTTCGGTCGACACTTTAAGCCTGATTTCAGTTGTTGACTCACTTTCTCCTGTAATGAGACATCTCGTCTTAGAATAACGGCAGAAGAAGAAGAGAAAATTTAAAGTAGATGAACATGTTTCCTACATGGAACATTTTGATTAAAACATGAATGTTTCTAAGAAATGAAGTCAGGCAACTAAAAGCACAAACAAATTTAATTCTCTCCAAATAAAACAAATTCAAACCCCGAGTTCAACAAGATGTTTGAGCGATCAGAAAAATATGTGTTAACTGCTCCTAAAATGACAAATCCTAAATATTCTAATAGGCTAATTTACTCGCTCCAACGTTAATGGTAACTTGATCTCAACCGTCTCTAGTGATTGAAATCAGCCAGCGAATCAAAGGGTTTTTTCTCGGCGTCGATGTTCAAGACAATTATTGTACCCTGTAACACATCTAGTTGTCTTTTATTTATTATGGTATAATACTAAATACAAAATTCATGTATTAAATCATAGTTAGACACAAATCTATCGATACGAATCTTGTTGAAGTGAGCTACTAGATAACAAAAAGGTCCTCAGGCGGCTGTGATTGGGACCTCCGGTGTGCAAGTAAAACAACTTTCTGACCCCCTTCAGTCCTTAGAAGGGTTCCCAGGTTACAAATGAGTACGGCACATTGAGTTTAATGGTGAAAGAAATATTTATGGGTTTTTATTTTGCGACCAGTGCAATCTCCCCCACTCCCTTTTCATGTGGAATGTCCTGACGGAGAGCCAACCCCAGTCCTCCAGATGTCAGGAGAGTCCACCAAGCAGGCAAGAGGATGACAAGGGCCGAGGAGCGGTGAGGAGGACCACGTGGACACGGCCCCTTCCACTTTAGGCCTTGGCCCCTCCTCCAGATGACCAGGGAAGAGGACCTCGGGGAGGCAGCGCCCTCCACCTCAGGCCTCGGCCTTCTCAATGAAGAGCCGAGCTGATGAGTACCTGTTGTTTTCTCCCTCCAATTCAGGCCTCGGCCCCCCCACACACAGAAGATACTGTCAGTGGGCTGAGAGCAGCGATTTGGCTCGAGAGCGACTTTCTGCTCGCCGCAGGATGTGAAACCTTTGTGTCTGGTCAGGACTGATGAAGCCCCAGACAGACAGCAGGTTGCATCTTGCAGCAGAGTTTTTACATATCTCTTCTTTATGGATTTTAAGTTTGATTAATAGTTGATGCTATATGCAGAGACCCGAGGTAAGTTTACAGCGTATGGTTGTTATTCTGTGTTGTATTTTCCTTCATGTAGTTTAGATGTCTTCACCAGACAAAGGTAAGTATAATAACATGCATACCAAACCTGAAGTCTCCAGAAAGTCTCTATAGTCCTTATAGTTAAGAACCCTAAGGTGAAGGGGACTGAACCAGACAACGCTTATTCAGGATCTCCTTAACGATGGAAAAGATAAGCCTATTACAGGACCAGAGGAGAAGAATGGAGGACTATAGGATCAAAGGAGAAGAATGGAGGACTACAGGACCAGAGGAGAAGAATGGAGGACTACAGGACCAGAGGAGAAGAATGGAGGACTACAGGACCAGAGGAGAAGAATGGAGGACTATAGGATCAGAGGAGAAGAATGGAGGACTACAGGACCAGAGGAGAAGAATGGAGGACTACAGGACCAGATGAGAAGAATGGAGGACTACAGGACCAGAGGAGAAGAATGGAGGACTACAGGATCAGAGGAGAAGAATGGAGGACTACAGGACCAGAGGAGAAGAATGGAGGACTACAGGACCAGAGGAGAAGAATGGAGGACTACAGAACCAGAGGAGAAGAATGGAGGACTACAGGACCAGATGAGAAGAATGGAGGACTACAGGACCAGATGAGAAGAATGGAGGACTATAGGACCAGAGGGCAGCTGAGAGAGGAAGTCAACCAACCCGTCATGCCAGGTGGACCCACCACAGACCCCTGAATCCTGTCTGAAGGAACGGTTCCAAATTTAGGGAGTCGAGTGAGTATGAGAACAGGAGAAGGGAAACTGACATCCGTGGTTGTGGTCCTGAAGCCAGAATGAGGTCAGCCGAGCTTAACGCTCTTTAAAAGAAAAAGTTATGGTTTTACAATCAGTTTTTTTTGTACAGAAGAAGCAAATAAGATGGCATAATTAAAAGTGAGCCTTACAGTATGTGGCAGGTGAAACGGCCCTGCTGTGGCCCCCTGCTTCCTGTCGTTATGCTAAGCTCAGCTAACAATGTCCTAACTCCAGCAACTCCAAAGCAAACTACTAGCAAACTTATAAAGCTTTAAGAGTTAATTAATTACTCCGATGAGTATTCATTTCTAACACTACCCACTGGTGTTGAGAAACTAACGCTTGAGTATTGTTAAATTTCAACTATATAAGAGTTCAAATTAACTCTATAACAGTGTTAAAATGGCAACACTTTAAAAAGTGTTACATTGACACTGTGGAGTGTGGACCCCATGGGACACTTTAAAAGTGTTCAAATTAACTCCAATAGTGTTAATTTGAGTCTGTCCATTTTGCTGAACGTGAATGGAGCCAGAGATGCCAGGAAGAGAGCATCTATTTATGAATTTTAAAAAATGAAACATATTGATGTTCTCTTCTTGCAAGAAACGCATCATCAAGGGAAGGTTGTTTCAGTCAAGGCACCAACGAGGCCGACTGGAGGAGGGAAGTCCTGCTGAGCCACAACACCAACCTCAGTGGAGGAGTGGGCTTCCTCTTCTCCAGGTCTTTTAAGCCAATCTCCCTGGAGGTCAAACACATCATCGAGGGGAGGTTGTTTTTAGTCAAGGCACGGTTCGACCTTTTTACTGTTTTTATCAACGCGTATGCTCCAACAATCCATACATAGAGGAAGCTGTTTTTACAAAAAATTGATCTTTTAGATGGCTGTGCCTCGGAGGATTTTTTATTCTTGGGGGGGATTTTAACAGTACACAAGACGCGACTACAGACGCAACCACGCAGAGCCACATCCAGCTTCCCAGCTGGTCCGGTCTCATGACCCGGTGGACGTGTGGAGAAGGATGCATGCAGACTGCCGGCAGCACACGTGGTCCCACCTCAGAGAAGGTAGAATCTCCTCAGCCAGGTTTGATTGGTTTTATGTTTTTAAGCACCATTTTAATATTTTTAAAATGTGTACCATTGTACCGGCTGTTTTCACAGATCATTCCCTGCTGGTGTGTAATGTTTTTATTAGGAACATTTAGCCAAAAACCTACTGGCAGTTTTAACCTTTGACCTCTCTATGAATTTTAGAGAGGTCCTTATATATTTCTGGAGTTTCTGTTTTCAGGCTGAGGAAGAGTGATTTTAGAAGTCTTAAGCAGTGGTGGGACCACAGTAAGATTGAGATTCTTCTTTGTCAGCAGCACACTTTCAACGTCACCAGGGACATCACCAGATCTATGAAGGACCCGGAGACCCGGAGGCTTCTACAAATAAGTTGTTTAATTTAATTTAATTATAGAAATGAAAGGTAGGTCTTAAGTTGAGCACAACATTGCTTCATCTCATATTGCCAAAAAAAGAGACTCCAAAAAAAAGGACAGGGAAAATATCCTACTGTGTTTTTTATTTATTTATTTTATTACTAGTATTTTTAATTTCATGAATCATTATGGCGATGGGTGCATTTGTTTTGGTTTGAGCTCCTGCCCCCCACAATGTCTGCAAGTGCCTGGTCTGACGCATGTGACAGCCTCTGTCCCGAAACCCTCACATCACAGGAAAAACTCCCAAAAAATGCAAAAGCATTCGATGCGGAGAATAAAGGGAAGAAACCTCTAGAGAGACAGAGGAGCATCCGTCCCCCTGGGATGGAGACACTGTGAACGTTCTTCTGACTTTATTTTTTTGCGTCCTCAGCGCAAGATTATTGTCTGCAGAGAGAAAAGGCGTTGAAGTGTTCATGAATAAGTACAGCAGTTTGACCACTAGGTGGCAGCGGCCCGCTAGAAACGGTGGTGGCCACATCAAAGTCTTCCTCCTGCTGAGAACTGGATCTCTGTGCTGATGTGAGGGTTTCGGGACAGAAGATGTCGCATGTGTACAGACTGTAAAGCCCTCTGAGGAAAATGTGTAGTTTGCAATTATGGGCTATACAAAAAAAAAAGAATAGAATATGCCAATATAAATCATTTAATGATAACTTTTAGACAAATAGACAAAGTATTACATTGTTACGGTATGTGCTGTCGGTCCCAAATGCAGAGACCAGGAGGTACAGGGGGACCTGGTCTATTGCCAAGGACACAGCTATGGAGACAGTGGGGAATGGCAGGGAAATCCAGGCAGGGAGCGACAGACAGACTGAGGAACCAGGAGGATGGAGAACTGAAAGGACACAAATACACCCAGTGGAAAAGTGGGCCGACAAACCACAAACTTCTGTTGCTGAAAACACTCTTCAGAAGAGCTGCCAAGCGCAATCACTACCAGGGAGGTTGGACAACGATCTGGAGACGAGTGGATGAAGAACCGGGGTAGACGTACTGCGGGGGATTTCTGGATTAAAGGGAGCTCGGTTACCTGAGCAGGTGAGGTGACTTCTAATCTTTCTGGCCTTTAGTGTCACATCTTAAGCTCCAAAAATGCACAACCTACATTTGACATATTGTGGATCCATTTTAGATCCACAAAAGCTGCGTCTTTCCAACTATGTGCGCCCAGTTCGTAAAACAAACTCCGTCAACGGGAGTCATAAATCACACACATCTTTCTCCAATAACAGAGTTATCCTTTAAGAAAATGTTCTTCGGGATTCCATATTGCTTGACTAATGCTAGTCAGAAGATCATTCAATTAATGTTTCATTTTGCAAAGTAAATCGTTATATTGTATTTTTAGTGTCCTGCCAAATGAACTAAATGTCTCAGCATGTTAATGAAATATCAGACTGTCCTGATTTACAGAGGATTCCGAACAACAAGATACAAAAGGAAATATGATTGATGTTTTCCCTCAGTAACCAGAATAGATTTCTTTGTGCTGCACTTGAAGTTGTTTTTTGCAAACAGGCTGTATGAGAAAGGTGCATTAGCAGACCCATTAAATCTGAAGACCAGGGAACCACTAGTGGTGCTTGAGATCCTTTTGGTCTCGTATATGTTTATTTTTTCAACCCAAAAAGTTCTTTCCTGCTTCAGTGGAAATGTTGTTCATACTTTTCAATCCGATGAATTTTTTCCAAGCTGACCTTGTAAAAAGAAGGCAACCAGGGTCAGTGTATTGTTGCTGTGAGGCCACACTGTAGGAGGCCACTGAGATCCCTTTTCTCTCTGCTATGGAAACCTGAACCTTGGGGATTTTGGTGATGTTTTTGTGTTTAAATCACAGAGATTACTCATTTAAATAAACAATTGTATTTACTTATTTCCGTTAAAACACGGCGATGCTCCCCTTGCAGGCTTTCCATCGGCTGCATCTGTATTTTGCTGTTGAAATAACCCTGGCCTCCACACACGTACGAATGTGCTGAAATCGTTGGTTAAACTAATGATGGCCGGTGGAAAAATCTGAATTTACAGCCTCACATTCTACTGATAATCAAAAGCACTTTTTAGGGAGTCACTGTCTTGAGGAGTGCAAGGTCAAAGGGCAAAAGCAGAAAGTGCCAAGCAGGCAGGTCTGATAAGGATGAGAGTTAGAGACACATCAAGCACCATCCAACACTCACGCTTTGCTCGTTATGTTTACATTAATGTCAGGAGACACACATTGTATGTGATTGGATCTTGTATTGCGGCGGGAGGACCTGCTCCTCCTCGACGCCAGTTTAGGGCCAGTAGGAATCTTTTCTTTCATATCTAACAAGAAATATGAAACATAATGTTCTTCCTGATGTTAATCAGTTGTTCTTCCGGCCTGCGGGCCGACAACTGATCCTGCTTTTGCAAACGCAGCACAAATAAATTTACCAGAATAAGAGAAGTTGTTTGGCTGAAATCTTCCAGATGTCCCCATCTTTAGCAACGTTTTAATCCAAATCCATGGTCCAATTTGGTCCGATTGTTGTTTTTCTATTCCATAGACCTTGACTATGTCAAAGGTCACTTGAAAGACCAAGCTGTGGAGAATCAAGGCGAGATCTCCCATTCTTCAGAGGAGGAGGACTTCAGTAGAGATACTTACAGTAATCATTTCCTGGTAGTTTTGCAGGCCAGAGTATGTCTTGAATATTACTACCTCAGTTTGGAGGTCTATTCAAATTCCAATAAAGTTTGAGAAAAAATATTCAAGTTTATGGTATCAGACAGCATTATTTTATTTTTGGATGACATTTTTTACCATATCTAGGGCTCCATGTAGCACTAATCAGGTTTCAATTAAGCTTCTACAATTATATGAAGTTCAACTAGTTTTATTAAGGTTACTTTTTACTTTAAGTAGATTTTAGAGCTTTTACTAAGTTTACTAAGTACTAAGAGTGTTTTTAAACTCCAGTATCTACACTTGAGTGATGAATGTTTTTACTTTTGACACCACTGAACATTGACCTCTTGACCTGAGACGTGGTGTTTCTGTGACAAACAGATGTTCAGGATGATTTGTGAAGCAGGATCTGGATATTTTCGAAAGGAACTCGTGTTGTGAAGTTTTATTGCTTAGAAGTAAACAGAAGCTTCTCTTCCAGCTCCTCCGATCATGAATGACAATGCTCTCTCCTCTGTCATGTGGAGGTGACCGGTGGGAGCTGATCCACTGAGGAGGGGGCGCAGATGTTTGTCACCTGAGACTATATGACTCCAAGCAGTAGAAGGAAAGACTGAGGAGACTTGATGCATGACTTGTAAGTGATTCAACTCTGCTCCATTTAATAATCATTTAATAACGCTTAAAGCTGCACACTGCTTAGAAAATAGAATGAATGGGAAACATTGGATAACTTATCTAATTATTTACTCACATGTGTCCAACTTGAAATGTCTTCATTCCTTTTTGAATTTATACAATGAGATTGAGGTGCAGAAAAATAAGAGACGTTAAGAGACAACACACAACCAAGTGAGGAACACAACTTTAATAATAATTTTGGAAAATATAGATTTACCACTTGAGCCCTCCAACACCATTCTATAAATACAATGACAGTAAACGTATGTGGCTGTGCTACTGAGGTCTTCAATTACTTCGAGAATCTGTCAGTAAACAGAGCTGGACATATTACACAATATTATACTCTTAAAATGAGCAAAACCATCATGGCACGACATGTGAATCAGCATCTACAACATAAAAGCTTGTTTGTCCTTCAGCAACATCAAATTGAAACACATTTCCAGAATGTGTTGCAGCAGCATCCGGTCTAGTGTTGCTAATGCACAACACAACCTTTTCATCCAAGGCCCTGGTGAAACCCTATTTCTTTTAGAGCATTGGATTGACTTTGGATATCAAAGACATGTGGACAGCATGTGGACACAATTTATAAAATGTAGATTGTGTCTTTGTTCACATTTTTGTTTTTTAAGACTAAAATGTTAATCATCTTTCAAAGAGGGTTTTAAGGTAATTTCTTGGGGAATTTTGCGCGTAGTTTTCTGTATTTAAGAAAAATAAAATTCCCGACCAACATGTGCTAACGACTGGATATCTTTCGTCAAGCACAGGTTGAGTATTTTATAACAAGAAAGTCACTTGTGACCTCAGGCAGCAAAACGTGGTCCCTTGTCCTGAATGCATAGTCAGTGGCCTCCACTATCCAGTGGGAGCGCAGCCCTTCTTAGACCCACCGCAGCTGACAAAGAGCTGTTCCGACAGTCGAATGGCGGCAGTGGCTTCCACATAAACCTTTAGGGTCCGTACGGGGCACAGGAGTCTTGACTTTCCTTCCCCGGATGGAGGCCCCTTGGGGTGAAAAGCTGTGTCTAGGCCACAAGTCAACAGCCGAGCCGTCCAAGTTCCACCTCAAGCGTGTTTTGCTCACCGGCCGACGGCCCAATCCCGCTGCTGAACTGCAGGTTCAGGGGACTTTGTGTCTCTCTGTCCGTTCACAAGTGACTGTTGTCATAAAATACTTAAAGAAGGAAGGTATCCAGTGTGAAACACTGCAGATAGGTCTCGATAACATATATATAATTCCTGTCACATTCGCGTGATGCCACTGGTTGCCATGCAACAGGTAACTCTCTACATTCCTAACCTTACAGGGGCTTGTTCACGGTGGCCATGTTTGATGCAGTGTTTGAATAGTGTATTAATTATAATGTGTGTGAATGTGTGAAAGAGGAGGACTAAATATGACGCATGGATTTCATGTCACATCCTGAAGGCCACACAAGACGTTTCAGAGGAGCCGCCATTTAGCTTCCTTTGAGCAACTACACAAGCCAAAAGTAAAATAGTCTGCCAGTCTAAGCAGGACCCTCGACTTTGATAGATGTCACAGTGGCCACGAAACAAGGTTGGAGGAGGCGCTCAGGGTCCGGGGGCTGGTTGTCACAATCCACTTTCTTCAAGTCTTGAGGACCAGCGGGCGCACTCAAAGGGCTTGGTCCTGGTCTTTGTGGACTCAATGTAGAGCCTAGAAGACAACAGAATCAGTTTTGGACCACACAGACCGGCTGTGATGAAGGATGACATCTTTAGACATCTTTAGGCTGTCCGAGATGCAGCTCACCACTAATGGACCTGTTAGTATTATCTCAGGATCCGTTTTACATTCGCTGTGTTAATGTTAAATGCTCAAACCAACCAACATCTGAAATATGGCAGAAAAAACTAATTAGGTGCCAACACTCAAGTTTCCAACACCTGGTTAGGAGTTAATAAACTCGGCCACAGTATGGATTGGTTAGAGGTCCGTGTCGTGGGCAACGCATGTCTGTAATCCACCAGAAAACATATGAGCAAAACATGCAGCTCGTGCTGACATTGACTTTGGATGCTTGAAGACAAGTTTTCCCAAGTTGAGGGTCTCTGTGAGGAGACGCGAACATTGGAAACAGCAGATCAGTCGTGCTAGAAAACCAGGGAAAAAAGCTCAAGGATGTTTTACGCAGTATGTTTTGTAGTGAAACAATTGAATGTGTTGGACCAGCAAGATCTGCTCAACAACCTGCCTTTGCATGGGCGTAAAATAAATATCTATATTCATTTATTACTGTCACAGATGTGTTGGGATATGAGCGTAAGGTACATTCATTCTAAATAAACAACATTCCCAGAGTAGATTACTCTGCAAGGAACATTTTATGTAATTCTGCACATGCTTTCCTTTTGCATGATCTCCACTATAATCCTACAAGTGTGTCACCATTGTTTTACCCGTGTTTTGTTGTTCAATTATATTTAGGTGTTGTAAATAAAAGGGGGGGGGGGGGGTAATGCTATGTAAAGATATTGTTTTACTTTGACAACTCAAGGAATAATTTCCATCAGTCATCATACATCTTGTACTGATGAGGTTCTCCAGCCTCAACAGCTGGTACATGAGCGTGAGAGATTTGAGTGAAGCTGGACAGTGTCTCCACTTCTGAGGAGAAACAAATACATGTGAGGGTGTGTTGCTCTTTTAAATGTGATTGTGTAATTTCCAGCAGTTAAACCAGTCTTTGAAACAACCTCACAGATTACACTCTTGTTACGGGCCATCAAATCATACTAGCAACACGTCTCCTGTGGCTCCGCAGCAAATTTCCAGCTGCGTCGATACGGAGACGCAGTTGTTACCTGTTGCTTGGAGCTCCAGCCCATTGTCCAAACCTCTGGGTGCAGTGGTGTTGATCAAATAGCAGAGGACACACAGAGAGACGAGGAGGGCAAAAGCAAGCATGACTGCTATGTAGAGAGCAATAGCCCCGAAACTGTGAAACAGAGGAAAAGAGAGACGGATTATTACAGATTCCTGCCTCTCAGCATGTTGCACAACAGAAGGGAAATATGATACAGTTCATGCATGAATGGTTCCAGCTGTGTGGATTGAACAGATATTGATTAGATGTGTTTTCACACCCACGTTGTCAACGTGTACTTTAGTCCATAAGGGCTTTTGATACTTTGCAGTTGTATGCCTCAGCCAGTTATGTTGCTGTTCACCATCATGTCTGTCCAAAATGCCATCACTCTTTTTGTGATTCTGATCTGGATTACCATATTTAGTTTTCAGGTGTGGTCACAATGAACTTTGACCTTCAAATTCTAATCAGTTCATCTTTGAGTCCAAGCAGACTTTTTCCACCATTAAAAACATCCCTCCAGGTATTACTGAGGAATTGGATTTGCGAGAATTGTACTGAGGGACGAACAATATAAATATATTACAGGTTCACAAATATTCAGTACGGCCCATAAAACCAGTTTTTCTTTGGAAAAGCTCCTCTGATGCACTGTTTTGTTCCAGCGGCTTTTAGACATGAAACCATGTCAATTTCAAACTTAACATTAGACAGCCAATCAAATTAATTACGTTTATATTATGTGCTATATGATACCTGTCCCAGTTCACTATGAGTGTAAAAATAGAAAATAAAGAAAAAAGAAATCTATATACAAAAGTATGTTTTGTAGTGAAATAATTGAATGTGTTGGAGCACCAAGGTCTGCTCATCAACCCACCTTTGTATGGGCATAAAATAAATAAATATATTCATTTATTACTGTTACAGATGTGTTGGGATACAAGCGTAAGGTACATTCATTCTAAATACTTTCCCAGAGTAGATTACTCTGCAACATTTTATGTACTTCTTTAAAATTCAATTCTGCACATGCTTTCCTTTTGCATGATCCCCGCTAATCTGCAACTGCTCTGGTGACACAAAATATACTGAAACAACAAGAAGAGTCGGGGTGAAATTTTCCTAAAACCTGATGCTGCTTGATTAAACACGTCTGCCTATTATGAGAAAATATTTGGTAAATGGGTCGTACTTTATAGCACTTTTCTATTCTTCTAATCACAGAAGACGCATGAACACCACATGTCATCATTCACCATTCTCACAGACATCCACTAAATCATGACAGGGGTCCCTGCATTTTGGTTTGAACAAATGAATTCACGTACTTAAACATTATAACGGCACAAAAAACGAAAGTCGTAAACAGATTACAGTGGATTCCAAGGTGCTGATGGTGAGCGTAGCCACAGATGTGTTTTACTCCCTGTTTTCTTTCCCTGTGTGTTTGAATATCGGTATATTATTAGTACTGTTCCCTTACCTTGCATTATTATTAGTCTTTTGTTCCCAGCACAATACCCATTTCTTTCATTTCTTGCGGCTACAACTTTTATGAACCAGCCAATTATACGATCCTCCCCAATCAACAACACAGACATTATCACAGTAATTCTATTTAAAGAGCTTGTTATTGATTTGATGACTGCAGACATACATGTTTCATCCGTGTCACAAACTAGATGTCAGCAATGTTTGCTATCAGGCACTTGCAGACATTGTGGGGGCAGGTGGTCAAACCAAAACAAATGCACCCATCGCCAAAATGATTCATGAAATTAAAAATACTAATGAATGAATAAATAAATAAAAACACAGCAGGATATTTTTCCTGTCCTTCTGCTTTTGGAGTCTCTATTTTCTTGGCATTATGCTGCAAATTTAGTAAATGAGATAAATCAATGTTATGCATAATAAGAGTAATTTACATAATAAAGCTGACAACACACACACACACATATTTTTGTACTGTTTTGTGACAGAGTTGAAGCATAAGCAGCGTTACACTAATATACCACAATATACCTCACCAGACTGTCTATGGGGCGCCGTTTGTAAAATGTCGCACGTTCTAGAATCCTGCTCAGTTTTGGTACATTTAACATTATCACATAATGCTTGTGAGCGCATGGAGCATGTCGGGGGTCAGATATCAAAACACATCTGGGGGGAATGGATGACGGAGAGAGTCATTTTTATTCTTGAGTATTGTTGAATGAAGAATAAATTGGGCTCCAGCAGAAGGGGCACTTTTCTCCTCCAGGGCAAAAGGGCAGGTTGAGCACCACCATCTGTGCACATGTGTGTTAGCTGAATTCTGGACGCCAATTATGTGCTTTGAAAGAGAAACTCATTAAAAGCACCAAAGTTTTCCCTAATTACACATAATGATAAATAACAATATAGAGCTGGGTAATGACCTCGCCCACGATGAGTGGGTTTGCCATAGATTATGTCTTCACACCTCACTAATAACATTTTTCAGGGGACTGACAAGAAAATATTGTCCATTTAAAAACTTCTCACAGTTCAGTGGATTACAGAGAAGATGTATTTTGATCAGAATGCCTGGTTCACATCATACACATCTGGAGAGCATATAAGAAGTTCACACATTCTAACCACAACACGTATACATACTTGTTTGGGAAGAAGCTGTTGGGATCATCACAACAATACTTCAAGTTGTTGAACCCGCAGCAGAAAAGTGCCGCAGCGTCACTGTCCGCTTTGGGACACGTGAAGCCCGCCACGAACACGCCGTCCTCACCGTAGTAACTTCCACACACGGAGCTCATATCAGCAGACAGATCAGATCACCAACGACAGAGGGACTGATCCTGGAGGCGCTGCGGACCTGCTGTATATCTCTCTCTCTCTCTCTCTCTCGCTCTCTCTCTCTCTCTCTCTCTCTCTCTCTCTCTCTCTCTCTCTCTCTCTCTCTCTCTCTCTCGGTGCATGCTGGGAGTGAGTGTGTGTGAGCGTGTGTGAGCGTCTTTGAGCGGTTTTCTCTATTTGTTTTTTTTCCCTTAGTTATATATATTAATTTAATGTGGTTTAGTGGTTGTTTTTCACTTTAGTTGTGGGGTTAGTCGTGGTTTTATTTTTCTTTGGGTTTCTTTTCTCCTGCCGGTGTCTCGCCGGTCGGCGTCTCTAGACGGTAAATGGAGACACGTTCTCCCAGCTCACGAGGAAGCACGGCATCAAGATCGCCGCGGGCTTCCCGTGCAGCGTGGAGGACATCGGGTTGGCTGTGGGGGAAGTGGTCGGGCACGGCAGCGTTAAGTCGGCCGCTCGGATGAACGGGGCCGTGGTCATTTTCCTGGACCAGGTGGAGAAGGTGAACCGAGTCGTCGAGGCGGCCTCACGGTGAATGAAATGTTTGTGCAGGTGTTGCCACTGACGCAACCGGCCACGAAGGTGGTTCTATCGAACGTCCCTCCGTTCATCACCGACGAATTTCTCAGCAGAGAACTCTCCAGACACGGAAAGGTGGTTTCACCGATCAAAAAGATCTTGTCTGGATGCAGGTCTCAGTTACTGAAGCACGTAGTGTCTCACCGCAGACACCTCTATATGATACTTAACAACCGGAATGTGGAGCTCAACCTCCGCTTCCATGTTAAGATAGATGATTACGAGTACGTGATTTTTGCATCATCGTCGGCGATGAAATGTTTCGGTTGCGGCGAGGAGGGGCACACCGTGGGTGCCTGCCCGAGGCGCGGGGACCCGACTCCGCCTGGCGGGGCTGCGGCGGGGGATCCTCCGGCCGCGGTTCTTGCGGGGGGGTCTCCGGCCGCGGCTGCGGCGGGGGGGTCTCCGGCCGCGGCGCTTGCGGGGGAGTCTCCAGCCGCGGAGGTGGCTGCGGCGTCCGTGAGGCCGTTTCCGGTTCCGCGGGCCGCGGGCCGTTGCGCTGCTGTGCCTGACCCACACGGGGTGAGTATGGAAGATGTGCACAGTGTAAATGAGGGTGTTTTGGTGGGTGAGAGAGGAGCTTTGGGTGAGGTGGCACAGGGTGAGGATGGAGGGGAAGGAAAGGAAAAGGGTGAGGGGGGGGTTAGTGTGGAACAGGAGTCAGGTGCCAGAGACGCACAGTTGGGGGGAGGACTGAATGGGGGGGTGGAACAGGCAGAGGAGGTTAAGATGGTGGAGGAGGAAGCAGGAGAGCAAAAAGCTGCAACAAAAAGAAAAAAAAAGAGGCAAGATACAGGCAGCGAGGCAAAAGCCAGCAAGGTGGGGGAGGAAGAGGAGGCCATGGGGGGTCAGGGGCCATCTGACGGCAGTGAGAGTGAGGGCTGTGTGTCGGACAGCAGCGTCATCCACAGCGCCTGTCTGACACACAGCCAGCGGGAAAAGCTCTACTCCGCAGAGCAAATCAAAATGTTTTAACAAAAAGTCAAAAATAGGAGAAATCTAAAAATCGAGGAGTTTTTCCCAGACCTGGTGTGTTTTTATAACTCAGCCAGACTCCGCATGAGCCAGCGAGAGGAGTCTGGCTTCACAGATCAAGAGGGTTTTAGACTAAAAAAAATTGTGCTAAAAGCAAAACGAGCAATCGATGATCACGAGAAAAGCCCCAATGTGTGTTTTAATTCATTTATTGGTTTTATTTTTATTTATTTTTATCATGGATACTTTAAAAGTGGGAAGCCTGAATGTGAACGGAGCCAGAGATGCCAAGAAGAGGGCATCTATTTATGAATTTAAAAAAATAAAACGTCTTGATGTTCTCTTCGTGCAAGAGACGCACAGCGACAGCACCAACGAGGCCGACTGGAGGAGGGAGTGGGAAGGGGAAGTCCTGCTGAGCCACAACACCAACCTCAGTGGAGGAGTGGGCTTCCTCTTCTCCAGGTCTTTTAAGCCAGTCTCCCTGGAGGTCAAACACATCATCGAGGGGAGGTTGTTTTTAGTCAAGGCACGGTTCGACCTTTTTACTGTTGTTTTCATCAATGTGTATGCTCCAACAATCGGTACAGAGAGGAAGCTTTTTTTAACAAAAGTTAATGATCTTTTAGATGGCTGTGCCCCGGAGGATTTTTTATTCTTGGGGGGGGATTTTAACTGCACAGAAGATGCGGCCATAGACCGCAACCACGCAGAGCCACATCCAGCTTCCCAGCACGCTCTGAGGCAGCTGGTCCGGTCTCATGGCCTGGTGGATGTGTGGAGAAGGATGCATGCAGACTGCCGACAGTACACGTGGTCCCACCTCAGAGAAGGTAGAATCTCCTCAGCCAGGCTTGATCGGTTTTATGTTTTTAAGCACCATTTTAATATTTTCAAAATGTGTACCATTGTACCGGCTGTTTTTTCAGATCATTCCCTGCTAGTGTGTAATGTTTTTATTAGGAACATTTTGCCAAAAAGCGCGTACTGGCATTTTAACTCCGGTTTAACATTTGATAGGAATTTTAGAGCGGCCCTTTCATATTTTTGGAGTGTTTTTAGGCTGAGGAAGAGTGATTTTAGTAGTCTTAGGCAGTGGTGGGACCGCGGTAAGATCGAGATTAGGCTTCTTTGTCAGCAGCACACTCTCAACGTGACCAGAGACATCACCAGATCTATGAAGGACCTGGAGACTGATATAGTGGAACTAGAGCGTTTAAACGAGTCCATAGGAGAGCGAGGACATTTTGAAATCCTCAAGATCAAAAAAATGGCTCTGGCCGACCTGTTAGACGTTAAAGCTCAGGGTGCACTGGTCAGGTCCCGATTCCAGACCATCACGGAGATGGACACTCCCTCTAGTTTTTTCTTCGGCCTGGAGAGGAAGAGTGGGCAGGGGAGGGTGATCCACGCGCTGTTGGCAGACACAGGGTTGCCGGTGGTGGAACCATGCCAGATTAGGAGGCGAGCGGTCAGCTTTTACTCCTCCCTCTACACCAGTGAGTACAGGGAGGAGGAAGCACTGACGGAGGAGTTCGTGAGCGGGCTACCTCAAGTCTCTGAGGAGACCAACAAAGCGCTCAACAGGCCCATAACGGTGCAGGAGCTGAAGGCGGCCTTGCAGGGCATGCAGGGACGGCGTGCTCCTGGCATCGACGGCCTCCCCGCAGAATTTTTTAAGGCATTCTGGGACATATTTGCACCTGATGTCCTGGAGGTTTTTAACGAGAGTCTGGCCTCTGGTTCCATGCCGATGTCCTGCCGCAGAGCGGTCATAACGCTACTGCCGAAGAAGGGGAACCTGCAGGACATCGGCAACTGGCGCCCTGTGTCTCTACTGTGCGTGGATTACAAGCTTCTGTCCAGGGTCTTTGCCTCCAGGCTGAGGGAAGCTATGGAGCAGGTCATCCATCGGGACCAGACCTACTGTGTGCCCGGCAGGTCCATGGTAGACAATGTCTACCTCATTCGTGATGTTTTGGAGGTCGCCAGCTCGTTAGGCATTAATACTGGTCTGATTTCCCTAGACCAGGAAAAGGCTTTTGACCGCGTTGAGCACAGCTTCCTCTGGAAGGTCATGGGGAGGTTTGGGTTCAGCGCTGGTTTCATAGCTAAGATCAAAGTGTTGTACAGCGAGGTTGAGAGTGTGCTGAAGATAAACGGCAGTCTGTGTGCTCCTTTTAGAGTGTATAGAGGGGTCCGGCAGGGTTGTGCTCTGTCCGGGATGCTCTATGCACTCTCCCTGGAACCCCTTCTCGGCAAAATACGCTCTAGCCTGGAGGGCCTGGTTTTACCTGGTTTTAGTAGAAGAATGATTTTATCGGCGTATGCCGACAATGTTGTTGTTTTTATTAAAGACCAGAGGGATGCAGACCTTTTAAATAACATCGTGGAAAGTTTTAGTAAGGCATCGGCAGCGAGGGTGAACTGGAAAAAAAGTGAAGCCCTCGCTGTCGGTGAATGGCGTGGCGGCCTCCCGGTTCTTCCCCAAAGCCTAGTGTGGAGGAAAGATGGTTTTAAATATCTGGGGATTTATCTAGGACAAGAGAGCATCGTCCAGAAGAACTGGGAGGGCGTCACAGAGAAGATAGAGGGGAAACTTTCCAAATGGAAATGGCTGCTCCCTCAAATGTCTTTTAAAGGTAGAGTTTTGGTTTTAAACAACCTGATTGCATCCCAGCTGTGGCACCGTCTTACCTGCCTAGACCCTCCCTCAGGCTTCCTTGCCAACTTACAGAAGAAAATGGTGGATTTCTTTTGGGGGGGGTCTACACTGGGTGCCACAAGGGGTGCTGTTTTTACCCAGAGAGGAGGGGGGACAGGGCCTCGTCCACCTGGCCAGCCGGACGACCACTTTTAGACTCCAGTTTTTACAGAAATATCTCACAGGTCCGGAGTTTTTAGTATGGAGGGACGTGGCCAGCTGCATTTTTAGACGTGCAAACAACCTGGGGCTGGATACTGCTCTGTTTTTAATTGATTCTAAATTTTTAAAGTTAAATGGGCTACCTCCGTTTTATCAGGGTGTTTTTAAGTCTTGGGCCCTTTTTAATCATAAAAGGTGCCCACAGTCTTTCTCTCTGTACTGGTTGTTGAGAGAACCTTTGATCTACAGAGCAAGGCTGGACATCAGCAGCAGTGGTACCCCAGGCCTGATGGGGGCGCTGCTGAAAGCACGAGTCCTGTGCCTGCAGCAGCTGGTGGACGCAGTGGGGCCGACGCTGAGCGACGCCCCGGCCCTGGGCTCTCTGCTGGGGCTGCACTCCGTCCGGATGGCGAGGAGGCTCCTGGAGCTGTGGAACCAGAGGCTGACTGAGGAGGAAAGGAGCCACCTCACAGACTACAGCCAGAAAGATGTGGAGCCGGACCCTGCAGACCCCTTCCCCGAGATCTACCTGAGCCCAGGACTAGGGGAACTTACCGGCCCCCTGCTCGCCACAACACGCCCCGAAGCGCTGACATTGCACGAAGCAGACAAGAAGACTCTGTATTTTAACTGTGTGAAGGGCATAAACCGGTCCGGACTGTGCGACAGGCTCCCCACTGTGTGGTCCAACAGACTGGGACAAAATGGACCGGGCCCACAGTGGAGGATTTTAAACAAACCTCCCCTCAAGAAACGGACTGCCGACCTCCAGTGGAGAATTTTACACGGTGCTGTCGCCTCCAACGCTTTTATTTCTGTTATTAATCCCACTGTTCTGAGCAAATGCCCCTTCTGTGACCTCCGAGAGACTATTTATCATGTTTTTACAGAGTGCAAGAGACTTACGAGTTTCTTCTCTCTTTTAACATCGGTTTTTAGTCTTTTTAATGTGGTTTTTACTGAAAAGATTTTTATCATGGGAGCTGCCTACAAGAAAGCAGAAAAAGAAAAATGGCAGCTCCTCAACTATCTTTCAGGGGAAGCCAAAATGGCCATTTATCCTAGCAGGAAGGCCAGAGTGAAGGACGGAGAGGGGCAGGAGGCCAGAGCAGTGTGGCTGGTGAACATCAGGGCCAGACTCTGGCTAGAGTTCCGCTTTTATAAACACATTGGGGACGTAGACACTTTTAAACAACGCTGGTGTTTTAAAAATGTTGTGTGCTCAGTGGAAAATAATGAATTGGTGTTTGCTCCCGTTTTTATGGCATGAAATATAATTTTGCTTTTGTTTGTTTTGTTTTGTTGTTGCTTTGTCTTGTTTTTTTTAACAAAGGAAGGAAATCTGTGACCTTTTTTTTAACACATTGACAAAGTTGTTGAAATATGTAAAATAAATTGTTTTTCTAAAAAATCAAAAAAAAATCTCTCTCTCTCTCTCTCTCTCTCTCTCTCTCTCTCTCTCTCTGAGCGGAAGGAGTGCTGAGTGTGCGGAGCGTGAGGTGAATTGTTTGCATGTGTTTCCTATCTGTTATCTCGTGTATTTTTCGGCGTGGTTTCTGGTGTGGTTCGTGGGGTGAATGCGTGTTGGTGTGTACGTGTGACTTTTCTTTCTTTTTATGTGTTTTTGTCTGCGTTTGTAGCCGGTCGGCATGTCGGACCTCACGGGGCTGACGCGGAAGCCCGGCGTGAAGCTCGCGCCGTGCTTCGCGTGCTCCGTGGAGGACTGCGGTCTGGCCGTGGGGGGGTTGGTGGGTCACGGGAGTGTGAAGTCCGCCGCGTGGATGAACCGCGCGGTGGTCATTTTTGTAGATAGTGTGGAGAAGGCGCGCGAGGTGGTGGCGAGCGGCGTGGTGGTCCGCGGGGCGCACGCGCCCGTTCTTCCGCTCGCGGTGCCGGCCGTCAGGGTGACGGTGGCGAACGTTCCGCCGTTCGTCCCTGACGGAGTGCTGCTGGAGGAGCTGGCCAAACATGGGAAGGTGGTGTCCCCGCTTAAAAAGCTGTCCTCGGGCTGCAAGTCGCCTTTAATGAGGCACGTGGTGTCTCACAGGAGGCAACTCCACATGGTCCTCACCAAACCCCAGGCCCTCGACCTGGTGATTAAGGTGAGGATCGAGGGGTTTGACTACGCCATGTTCGCCACATCGGACGATGGGAGGTGTTTCCGTTGCGGCGGAGAGGGACACCTGGCGAGGGGTTGCCCGGAGAGGAAACCCTCGTCCGCTCCGCTGGATGTGGGGGCGAGTGTGGGAGGGGGTGAGGCCGAGCCGGTCGGTCAGGTGGATGAGGGGGTGACAGTAGGGACGGGTGAGGGGGTGAGTGTGGCGATAGGTGAAGCCCAACCGGTCGCTGAGGGGGTAAGTGTGGCAACGGGTGAGGGTCAGCCTGTCGGTCAGGTGGGTGAGGGGGTGACTGTGGGGATGGGTGAGGGGGTGAGTGTGGGATTGGGTGAGGGCCAGCCGGGCGACCAGGTGGGTGAGGGGGAGACTGTGGGATTGGGTGAGAGCCAGCCGGTCGGTCAGGTGGGTGAGGGGGTGTCTGTGGGGATGGGTGAGGGGGTGAGTGTGGGATTGGGTGAAGGCCAGCCGGGCGACCAGGTGGATGAGGGGGAGACTGTGGGATTGGGCGAGAGCCAGCCGGTCGGTCAGGTGGGTGAGGGGGTGACTGTGGGGATGGGTGAGGGGGTGAGTGTGGGATTGGGCGAGAGCCAGCCGGTCGGTCAGGTGGGTGAGGGGTCAGAGGGGATGAATGTCGGAGTGGATGGGGGGTTGAATGTAGCCCAGCGGGCAGGTTTGTGTGACCGAGTGAAAGAGGGGATGGGGGCACTTGGTAGTGGGGGAGCTGTTCGAGGTGGAACCTCGGACAGCGAGGAATATATGGAAGAGGGGGGGGTGGACTTTAAGGCCCCCCGCCTGAAGAGGAAGACGAGGGCCAACAGGGGAGGCTCTCGGGCAAAAAGAGGGGGGCGCAGAGGAAAGGTGGGAGGTGTGGAGTCAGGGTCCTCTTCAGGGTGGGCCTCTGAAGACAGCGTCTCCTCAGGGGGGACGGTCAGCAGCAGGCACGGGGTGGGGCAGATGAAAGCGTTCCTGCAGACCACCAAGAACCAGAGAGGAGTGGAGCTGGAGGACTACTTCTCCGACTTGGAGAAGTTTGCGCGCTCCGTTCGACATGGCTGCACGAAAAAGGGCGCTGCAGACTACACCCAGCAGGAGGTCTTCCGACTAAGGAAGATCAACCTCAAGATCACCAGGGATGGAGGAAATGGGACTGAGTGAGGCGTCTGACCGGCGGAGGAGGATCCTGAGCAAGAAGACGGGCAAATGAGATGAAATGATTGTAATTGTTTTTTTTTATATAAAATAAAGGTTTTTCAAAAAAAATCTCTCTCTCTCTCTCTCTCTCTCTCGCTCTCTCTCTCGCTCTCGCTCTCGCTCTCGCTCTCGCTCTCGCTCTCTCTATGGCGGTTGGGTGCGTGGTGAGCTGGTGAGTTTGGTGGAGAGTTTGGTGACTTTTCTAGGACTGTCTTTCTACTGTTCCTCTTATTTCACAGGGTGAGTGAGTAACGGTAGTCTGTAGTGGTTCTGGGGTTTTGGTGGTGATTAGGGGACGGAGGACCGTGCCTCGTGTCGGGAATGGCGTCCTCCGAGACGCCGTCTCTGAGGCATGGGGTTCGGGTCCAGCCCGACCCCGGCGTCCCGGTAGAAGCTGTCTTGCTGGCCATCGGGGAGTGCGTGGGGCACGCTAACCTGTCCCACGCCTCCCGCATGAACCGGGGGTTGCTGGTGTTCCTGAAGGAGGAGCGGCTGGTGGCGGAGCTAGTGGCAAGCAGCGTAACCGTAGACGGGGTGTACCTGCAGGTGTCACCGCTCGCGGTGCCCTCTACGCGGGTTACCTTGTCAGGTGTCCCCCCCTTCATACCCAACCAGGTGCTGGAGCGCGAGCTACTGCGCTTCGGAAAACTTGCGAGTGGTTTCCGGTCCGTGGGACTGGGCTGCAAGAGCGATAAACTTAAACATGTCCAATCCTTCAGGAGACAAGTGTCCATGTTCCTCACATGTCCTTCACAGACGCTAGAGGTGTCCTTCAGAGTGAAGCACGGCGAGGGTCACTATATGATCTACGCAAATACGGGTAGCATTAAGTGTTTTCTGTGCGGGGGAATGGGGCACAAGCGTGACGCTTGTCCTCACAAGCCCGCCGAAGAGCGCGCAGAATCGGAGCCCGCACCGGCAGAAGGGCTCGGTGACGCCGGGGCGCCGATGGATGACGAGCCAGCGGGAGGCGATGCGCCGCCGGCTGAGACAGGAGTGGAGGTGAGTCACGGCAGACAGGTGGGCTCACATGAGAGGGATCAGAGCCCAACTACCGGTATTAATACAGCGGAAAGGAGGGGGGTGGAGGAGAAGGAAGGAGCAGAGGAAACAGGAGCGGAAGACAGGACGGAAGTTAGGGAGGGAGTGAAAAACGGGGAAAGGGAGATAGAAAATACAAGAGCAGAGGAGCTGAACGTTGAAGTGGAAAGGACAGGGGAGGAGGAGAGAGGTGTGGCAGAGGGAATAAGCACAAAGTGCAGAGAGGAAGGCAGAGGAGCAGAAGAGGATGAGAATCGAGAGGCCAAAACAACGAGTGAAGATGACAGGACAGGAGTGGAGATGAGACTTGGAGCTGAGGACAAGACCAGTGAGGAGGGAAAGGAAGAGTCTCAGAAAACAAACAATAGGTGGGAGCAGAGAGAAGGAAAAAAGGATGATGGGAAAAAGGCTGAGGAAAAGAACTGTGTGGGGGAAGAGGGGGCAGAGACTGAAGGTGTTGCACACTGTAACAGAGCAGGTGAAGTAGGCAGCAGCGCTGACCCCCCAGGTGGAATGGGTGGAGGGGCACCGCCCGAGAAAGAGGAGGAGGCGATGGACTGCGACAGTGAATCAGATAACCTCTCTGACTCGGGCTCCATGTCTGCAGATGGAGACGTGTACTCTTTGGAAGAGATAAACAGCTTCCTGGATGACACGTTTGGGAAGTCCATCAAGGTTTTAGATTATTTCCCAGACGGTGCTAAATTCATCAGAACTGCTGTGCTTTTGCAGAAAGTTTATGATGATAACTCTCTGGATAAGAAAAAGCGCTTCAGACTGAAGAAGCATGTAACTATTCTCAGGAAGATAATGGAGAGAGACGGAGTGAAGGGTTCCAAGAGGCTGAGGACCAGTGATTGATTTTGGGATGAATGTGCTGCACTCCTTTTTTGTGTTACAGTTTCCTGTTTTTGTCTGCGTCACTGCTTCTTTTCTCTTTCTAATGCACAAGGTGATTTTTGGCTCTTTAAACATAAATGGTGGGAGGGACCGCCAGAAGAGAGCGGTCACTGCAGAAATAATCAAACAAAAGAGGTTAGACATTGTCTTTCTGCAGGAGACCCACAGCGACCCTCACAACGAGGTGGACTGGGGTCTGTGGTGGGGGGGGCAGTATGTCCTGTCTCATGGGACCAACCTGTCTGCAGGTGTGGCCGTCCTCTTCTCACCTGGGCTGGACGTTAGCATCCTCTCCTCTACAGAAGTGGAGGCGGGCAGGGCACTAGTGGTCAAAGCATCCATAGCTGGCATCATTTTTGTGTTCATTAACATATATGCCCCGAATCAAGGCCCTCTTAGAACAGACCTCTTCCTCAAATTAAGGGATGCCCTGCTGCACTACGACCAAGACGAGTGTATAATGATGGGGGGAGACTGGAACTGTACTGTTAACTTTTTTTTAGACAGGACAGGGTAGGAGCCTCACCATCAGTCATCTGCCACTCTGTCCCGGGTGATTGCTGAGGCAGGTGTGGAGGATGCATGGAGGGTCAAACATCCTCGGGCGAGGCAGTACACGTGGGTGAAAATGTTGGAGGGGAACATCAGAGCAGCCAGGCTGGACAGGGTTTACGTGTCCTCCAGTTATGGTAATCGCCTATTAAACTGCCACATTCTCCCAGTGGGTTTCACAGACCATCACCTGGTCACCCTAGACTTCCATATCTCACCAACCAAAAAATCCAACTCCTACTGGCACTTTAATGTGAAGCTGTTGCAGGACAGGGACTTCTGTGAGAAATTTAAGATTTTCTGGGGGATCTGGGGGAAGAGGAAGAGCGAATTTCAGTCACTTAGTCTGTGGTGGGATGTGGGAAAGGCCCACATTCGAGTCTTTGTGCAGCAGTACACTAGCGGCTCCACCTACAAAGTCAAGAAAGTCACTGAGTGTTTAGAGAAGGAGATCAGGGACATGGAGCACAGCTTTTTCCCCCACACTAGCACAGATGCCCACAAGCTTCAGCAGAAAAAAGACAGACTGGGGTCCTTCCTAAAGGAACAGGCTAAAGGTGCTCTAGTCAGATCAAGGTTTATAAGTGTGAGGGACATGGATGCTCCTACATCCTTTTTCTTTAACCTGGAGCGGTCTGTCTCTCGGGCCAAACAAATGGTGTGTCTCCGCCTCCCTGACGGCAAGATGACAGCTGATCCGACTGAGATGAGGCAGCACGCCGTCGCCTTCTACAGCGCCCTCTACAGGAAAGAGGCCGACCACTGCGAGAGTGCTGCAGAACTGCTTCAAGGTCTCCCACAGTTGGGCCCAGAAGACAAGGCCTTCCTAGATGCTGACATCTCCCTGGCGGAGCTGACTGTTGCGGCGGGTCAGATGGCTGCTGGTAAGGCCCCTGGACTCGACGGACTGCCTGCAGACTTTTATAAACACTTCTGGGACTGTTTGGGAGCCGACCTGTGGCAGGTGCTGCAGGAGAGCTCGCAGACAGGCCTGCTACCAACATCGTGCCGAAACGCAGTACTCTCCCTGCTACCTAAGAAGGGAGATCTGTCCTTGTTGAAGAACTGGAGACCGGTGGCGTTGTTGTGCACAGACTACAAACTTTTCTCTAAGGTGCTCGCCAACCGGCTTAAAAAATGTCTCGCCTGTATTATTCACAGAGACCAGTCCTACTGCGTGCCAGACAGATCCATAATGGACAATATATTTCTTATGAGGGACCTGTTGGACATTGGTAAACTGTGTAATATTGATTTTGGTGTCATTGCCCTAGATCAGGAGAAGGCCTTTGACAGGGTGGACCATGATTTTCTTTTTTCCACTTTAAGAGCTTTTGGTTTTGGTGAAGGGTTTATGTCACTGTTGGGTGCGATGTACAAAAAAGCCACTTGTCTGGTGAAGGCGGGGGGCGCGCTGAGCGGTCCAGTTCAGGTCGAGAGAGGCATCAGACAGGGATGTCCCATCTCTGGGCAGCTGTACTCCATAGCCATTGAACCACTCCTCAACACTTTAAGATCCCGTCTGTCTGGAGTCGTGTTGCCTGGACTGCCTCAGCGCCCCCCCCTGATGGTGTCAGCATATGCTGATGACGTAAACGTGTTTGTGAAGGATCAGAGGGATGTCCTGCTCCTAAGCAGCTGTATTAACACTTACGAGAGGGCTTCTTCAGCCAAAGTGAACTGGGGGAAGAGTGAGGCCTTGCAGGTTGGTCAATGGGCCAATGGAGAAGCACCAAAACTACCGGGCAACCTCAGATGGGGTAGGCAGGGGTTAAAGGTTTTGGGTGTTTTTCTAGGAACTGAGGAGTTTCAGAAACAGAACTGGGAAGGGGCTTTGGACAGAGTGCGCGCTAGACTGTCGAGGTGGAGGTGGCTGCTGCCTCGGCTGTCCTACAGGGGGAGGGTCCTTGTTGTCAACAACCTGGTCGCCTCGGCCCTTTGGCACAGGCTGGCGGCTCTAACTCCACCCCGGGACCTGATTGCTGAGATCCAGAGGGCCGTTGTGGACTTCTTCTGGTCAGGCCTTCACTGGTTGAAAGCTGCTGTGCTGTATTTACCGATCCAGGAGGGGGGTCAAGGCCTGGTGGAGATCGCCTCACGGGTGACAGCTTTTAGACTACTGACCGCCCAGAGACTGCTCTACAGTTCCGGCCTGCCATGGACTGATGCTGCATGTGTACTACTAAGGAGGGCTGGACGCATGGGGTATGATAAGCATCTTTTCCTGCTTGAGCCCCAGCTAGTAGATATAACTGGTCTGACAGTGTTCTACGAGTCCGTCCTCCAGGCGTGGCAGGTTCTCACTCACAAGCGGAGTGGTGAGACAACACCAGGGATGTGGCTTTTTGAGGAGCCGCTGCTTGGGGGCAAGCTCATCACATCCCAAGCCCTGACATCCGTCAGCTTAAGAACCCGACTGAGAGAGGCCGGCTGTGTGAAACTGGGTCACTTGGTGAAGATCTCCATCCCTCACCTGGCAGAGCTGACCCACATCCGTTCCAACAGGCTCCTGCTCAGGCTGGTGGAGGAGGTCTGTGCTTCCCTGCCAGAAGGTTTCAGGTCATTTGTAAAAGACCGATCACTCTCTGACCAATGGGACGGTGGGTGTGAGTACGCCTTCCCCCCCTTGATGTCTCTGCGGCTGCAGGACAGTGGACAGCAGGTGAGGATACCCTGCTGTCCCTGAAGACACCACAACTGGGTGACTTTGAGTCTCTGGGGAGAAAGGCAGCATACCAGGTCTCTGTGAAGGTCTCCAACTTGCGCTCTCTAACGGGGGTGAAGGTGTCAAGGTGGGTCGACTTTTTTGGCAGGAAGTGCTCCCCGGGGGGCTGCTGGCGGTCTCTGTACAAGCCTCCTGTGGACAAACGGACAGGGGACCTCCAGTGGAGGGTTGTGCATGGAGCCATAGCTACCAACAAATATCTGGTACACCTGGACCCGGGAGGGGGGGACAAGTGTCCTTTCTGTCCTCTGCCAGAAACCGTCTACCACCTGTTTGCTGAGTGCTCCAGACTGAAGGGACTATTCAAACGTTTACAGGCATGGTTTCGGGGCTTAGGGGAACAATTCTCTCTACCTCTATTTATTTACGGACCAAAATATTCTGCTCGCAAGAAGAACGTTCACACTCTGCTAAACTTCCTTTCAGGAATGTCCAAACTGGCCATTTGGAAAACGAGACAGAACCGTGTGCGTGGTGGAGGGTCGGAGGACGCAAATCTGATGCTGACAGGGCTGCTGGCCGCTCGGCTCAGGGTGGAGTTTGGCTACTACAAACTGACCAACAACACCGAACTCTTTGTTACCATTTGGGGTCTGAAGAACCTCCTGTGTTCAGTCAGCGAGAACGCTCTGGTCATCCATCTGTGATTTATGTTGTTCTCTTCACATGATTTAGGCTTGTTGTAGATCCTCATTGACCGTTTATATGTAACCGTTTAATTTTAACCGAAATGATGTAATAAAAGACCCTTTGAAAATCAAAAAAAATCTCTCTCTCTCTCTCTCGCTCTCTCTCTCTCTCTCTCTCTCTCTCTCTCTCTCTCTCTCTCTCTCTCGCTCTCTCTCTCTCTCTCGCTCTCTCTCTCTCTCTCGCTCTCTCTCTCTCTCTCTCTCTCGCTCTCCGAAAAGTGGTCGGTGGCGGGTTCCTTTGTCCGGACGGCAGGTTCCCTTTTCGGAGCGGCAGGTTGCATTGGTCGGTGGTCGGTTCTTCCGGTGGAAGGATCCTTTTTCAGTGGAGACATGGACTCGCGTCTATGGAGGACTAAAAGTGCCACAATTAAATAAATAAATACAACATTAAATAATTACTTAAATGTGTCATTCATTAATTAAAATTGGAATTAAATAAATAAATGTGTCATTAAATGTGTCATTAATTAATTAAAATACCGATTCATTGTATGTAAAATGCATATATAACTATTTCACCATTTACATTTACATTTCATGATCCTGCGTTGCAGCGCTTCATGAATTACTTAAAACTGTCAAACTGACCCATCAAAGTCAGTGGGCGGGGCTAACGCGAATCTAGTCTGATCCATTGCTTTGGTCTGAAGTACCTGGATAGAAACATGGAGGATCTCCGTGAACTTTCCAGGGAGTTGGTGAGAGACATTTTAAACTTAGCAGGGGATGTAGAAGTAGGACCTGCTGAGTCCGAGCATGTAGCTAGTAAAGCAGAGGAACTTATTGAAGTTGTTGGAGTCATTTCCGCACTTTCTGACGAAGATATCGACCACAGAGTAATTACAAATCTAGAAGAAGTTGTCCACCGCTTCTCTGGTACCAGGGCGCATCAGGCCCAACACACACAGGGACCGGGGCGTTTGCCGTTTGACATACCGAGTGCAGTTCTGGAGCATCAAGTTCTTTGTGGAGTTCCCGCAGTTCAAATCGCAGCGATGTTCGGAGTGTCAAAGAGGACCATCAGGAGGCGCATGCAACAACACAGTTTAAGGTATTTACACTAAATTCATGAGGTTTCTGTTTATCAATTGCTGCTCTCATACACTCTGAAAGAATATGGCGTTTAAGGTAACATTACTTGATGTTGTGTTTTTTTTTGTTTCTACAGAAAAACAGATCTCTATTCAGCTGTGAATGATGAGGAGTTGGACCATATTGTAAGTGAAATTCACAGAAGTCATCCAAACACCGGCTACAAGCTAATGCGTGGTCACCTGAATGCAAGAGGTGTGCGTGTTCCAAGTGAGTATAATAATATGGGCATTATTTAAATGTATTTTTAATTCGGAGCTCTGCCCTTTTGAAAGGTGAAGGAAGCCCGCTTTTGGAAAGACATCGCCTCTGAGATGTAGAATGTGTATAATAGAAGAGAAACACACATTTCAGGACAGCTGACTTCTATCATCAGGATAGACATGTCCTGTGATTTTTAGCCTCCTGTTTAATAGAGGTGGAACAATATCTGACAGTAATACGCTCAGCTGTCCGGATGTTCCTCCCCTCAGTCTCAAGACTGCAAGAGTCTTTACGCAGAGTAGATGCAGAGGGAGTCTACGTCTGAGGCTGCGTGTATTAAGGCGACGGCAGTATTTTGTGCCTGGCCCAAACTCTTTGTGGCATATAGATGGCCACCATAAGCTCATCAGGTCAGTGATATTAGCAGATAAACAATTCATCGTTCTAGATGTTTCATTACAATTGTTTTACAATAAAGTTGTATCTGTGGTACTTTAAATGGAACATTTACTATATTGTCTTTAAAATCTCCCAAGCTTTTAAAGATCAACCTGTGAGCTGTAGTTTCTACAGTGCATACTACAGCTGTATTATTTCACAAAACTTTAATAACTAACAATTTCTCACTGACTTGGTGACCAAAAATAACAATCTTGTGTTAGGACATGTCAAACTATTTTTAAGTACAAGTTTGATTATGCTTGTCATCTTTTCAGATTCCTGAAGAGTATGGGATCGACTGGAACGGACCTCACAGCCTTCATGGAGGCACTGTGTCAGTCCCCGAGGTTCAGCTGGCCCGTGAGCTCTCAGATGAAGAGGTTGCAATTTTGTCAGCTCCAGGAGTTTCTGTTACTGATGCGCTTAGACTATATGTAGAGACTGTGGAAGTGTTATCAAGAATCTTAGACTGATGTCCGACACGTTTTTATTTTTTGTGTTAGAACAAGCAGTCAAAAACTGAAAGTTTGCTTTCCTTTAAAAAAAAAAAAAATATATATATATATATATATATATATATATATATATATATGCCGAATAAAAATAAAATAAAAAGTCAACTGCTGCAGTGTGTTAATCAGTTAACAAGTTCAAGACACTGAACTTGTGTCTGAAAATACTTAAACAAGCCCAAATCCAGTACTTTTTATAGCAGAGACAAGTGCTTTCTCAAAGTCCATGTAGATCTTGAAATGAGCTGGCAGCTTTAGTGTTTCAAAGCATGTGGAGGACGTAGGAAGGGTTCCCTCAGAAATCACCACTGTCAGTTCAGGAGGAAGCATCTCCCAGCCAACCCAGAATGTCAGCAGCTGGGCCAGGGTACCTGATGAAGCTAAAAGTCATACAATGGATTGAAGACATTTAGTTCAACTTTATTTGATCATATCTATCCATGAGACATAGAAGCATTTGTAAAGAGAAATGAGGTTTATACCCGTTTCAATGAACATCCTTAGAAAGCCAGTGATGCGGCAGGTGGTGTCCAAGTCAAAGTCTTCATCATCACTGTCCTCAACTGGCCATGTGATTTTTTCTAGGAGCATCTTAAAGAAAACAAATTGTAATTTTAAAAAGGGAGAACTTATTTTGGTGATGCAGATCACATTATTGGAAAATGGAAAAATAGCCAGCTCAGTCATGGAAAATAGACGTAAAATTCATTAAGTTAAGTCACAAATATAACTAAATTACTGACTTACCTGGGGTGTGAACTGCATTTCAGCTATTTTGGGGAAAAGAAGTGGGACAACATCTGGCCTAGATGTCAGCAGGGGCCATACCATCACATCTTTCAGTCCCTTTCTCAACTGTTTAATTTGGCGCATGGTCCTCCCAACGACCTAAGAGACAGACAGACCCATATTACAGCAGAAATCCTTAACCCAAATTTGACAAAAGTTGGCACAGTAGAACAAAATGTTAATAAAAGCACAATAAAGTGTCTTATAAAAACCCATTAAAACTCGAGTACTTAAACTCTTGTGTTAACATTAACAAGCCAGGGTTCAGAATACATTCTATAATTTCAACAAGTACAGCAATGAGTTCTGTCACTTAACCAGCAGGAACTCACTGCATGGAGTAGAAGTTTATTATGTAGCCATCTCCGATTTGTTTTGGTGACTGCCGGAAGATCCCAAGACATGGAAAGATCTGAAACTGTGTCTTTCTGTTCCGGTGTAAGTTCTTCATGTTCAAGCTAGAATAAGGACCATACCATTTATTATATCTGCCCAAGCAATATTTTTTTACATGGCAAATTATCTTTTAGGTTACATACCAGTTCTATGATGCTCCTGATGTGCAGATCAGGACAGTCTTCAATAACAACAGTAGCCATTTCAGGGTCCCCATTGAACAGTACATGAATTACAGCAGGACTTAATCCTGTGACATGGGGACCGTCATGCAGAAAAGTGTGGGCCAACATCCTTCCTGCAACCCGGAAGAGGTTGCTTTCAATAAGTGCCTCTGATGCTGCTGGAACAAGATGGTCAGGTTCACCCTCAAATAGCAGTGTTCGGCCCATTCCTCCTGTAAAGTACCAAGAGAGCAGGGAATAAAGTCACAACAACTAACCTCTTAAATACATAAAATTACATCATACTAGTGCAGTGCCCGTTGAAAATGTGCCTGTTTGGAACAGGCGATTACTTGGCCTGTGGTATTGCTGCTTGTAGAATTCACTTAAACAAAATTGTAGCCTACTCCAAAATGACTTACAGACCCCAAACCACTTCAAATGCAACCCCCCTGTATATCCTACTACTGACTTACTGATTTACCTGACACAAAACATTGCCCACCGGCCCTCTGCTAAACAGCACATATCTGCGTTCATCAACCACCAGAACGTGTGCGAGTACTTACCAAGATCTAGACTGAATCCAAACTGGAGTTTGGATATGATTGTTGTCATAAAGTACCGCATCACTCCCTCTCCGATAGCAAGATCACCTGAAATAAAATACTGATAATAACACAGTGGAAAAAAGTGGCAGACAAATACGGGTAACTTGATTAGCTAACATTTAACAAGCAAGGGAGAAAAATAGTCAAAATTATATTGGCTGTAATTTAGAACAGCATCCTTAATATTGATTATTCCAGATAAGAGTATATTGTGCACAATATTCACATACATAACATTTTTTATCAATTATATAATTTTGTGCATTCCATTCTCCCATTTTCCAATGGGACAATTCCATATATGCTACTTGAGTGGTATAAACTGTACTGATGTATTTATATTATAAACTTTATATTACTTACCAACCAGAGTACAATGAAGTGGACATGCCCATTCTTGCTGCTGTTTATAGAATAAGAGAAGCTCCCGTTCCCGGTCCTCTTCAGACTCCCTTACATCCATCTTTATTCTAAGTGGTTTCCCAGTTGCATGTTCCCTTAGCAGATTTTCTTTGAAAACTTTGGCAGCTTGAGTGGGTTCCTCAATAATCTTCCATTCTAAACAAACAACAACAAAGTTATCTATTCCAGAGACATATTGTGAGTTGGCATGTTACCTGCATATACAGATACCCTCTCACTCTACACAACAGGAGGAAAATTATGTTATTTCACTGATAAAACGCGAGACCCAATAGCTTAAAAATCTGTCACAATGCCGAATTGACATAAAAACGGCATTCAACAAAAACTAAATATTAGAAAAATAAAAAAAACAGGTGCATGTTATTAATTGCCTGTAACTATTATCTTATCCAATTCTATATTAAAAGTGTTCGCTTTCTATTGACTTTTCAGTTACACACAATCTTATAGCAACACTATTGTGATGACACATACCACTGTCTGTTTCTTTGCGATCCAACTTCTCGTTGACAATCACTGCTGGAACTACTGCACTCTCAGCTGATGTTTCAGACCTCACTGGAACACTGTCACTGACTAGGGCTGTCTCACTATCATTTTCTTCCCTTTGGTCTCCCTCTTGTTCTCTTTCCTCCATGGGTGTCCTTGAAGTGAACAGAATCGAAATGGTCATACTGGCTTATTTGTGTGCACAACACTCCAAGAGGACATATTCCCAAAGAAAATGAATATGCTACCCTCGCATTGCTTTAGGAAGTACATACCCATTGCAGCTCAATCTGTGCAGCTTCATCTCTGAAAAGGGAACTTCCATCTGACAAGTGATGCAGGGGATGACTGGACCAGAGGCAGGACGTGAGCTCTCCTAACAACAAATGGCTTTTAATTAATGATTAAAAGTCACCAGTAATCTTTGTTTTCATTATGTATTAAACTAGGTCTCTGTAAATTTATGTACACAATCTAAGGGTAGATCCTGTTGAAGTGGACGTATGTAGATTGTAGCCTGTCCAATCATCGTCGATGGATCTTTCAGATAGGCAAGGGTGTATCCAGTGCTGGGACACTGAAGCAATGCAAGATTTCGACTGCGAGTAGATCCTACAAGTTTTAGAAGTTCAAAGCCTCCCCCTTGTTGGAGCTTCGGAAACACTTCCATCAGTTTATTTGTTATAACCATGGGATCGTGGTCATTCCCTGGAGAAAAATAAAACAAAATCATAACTCACCTCACCTTAAATTAAGCAAATAAGCCTGTGATAACTATTATTCACAGTATTAAAATGAATTACGTTTGAGTCACTATACAATTAAATGCAAATAATTTCAATGAACACAATTTGTTTTGTTTAATGCCTAGTTTCGCACTGACCTGCAAATGTTACTTTTTGCTCTCCAAGTCCTGAAGTAAGAAGTTCAGCTTTAACCAGTACGCTTGGAATTTTATCCGCATTGTGGTCAGCCAAACAACAGACAGTATGTGTGTAGCTTCTTCGGCTAACTTGGACTTGTGCTGGTCGTCTCGTCATATTCCTTCTGGCTCCAATGTTGTATGGCGCAAAGAGCCTTGCTACCTCCGCTGCAACACAGAAAAACGTCACCGCTCAACGGTCACCAGTCAGCTAAAACAGTCTCTACTTCTATCTTGGGATGCTCAAACCAGCTAACACCATTAGCTAACTAGCGGGTTTTATGCTCCACCAATTAACAACGAACGTGTCGCGCACGAAACATAATACCACATACAAATACATTTTCGAGGCGATCTAATTTAACCCACACGTGTGTCCCGAATCATTAGTGAGTAGCACACCTGGCTAACATGAAATTACTTAGCTTACCTTGGACAGGTGTACGTGATTGAGCGGCCGGTATCTGCTGTGACTGAGCCGCCGGAGCCGTTGGACTTCTGCTCAGAGCTTCCTCAATCAAATTCGCTGCTTCTCTCAGCAGCTCCGGGCAACTTTTTGACATTTTGTCCTGCACCTCGCACGGCGTCTGCGTCCTTGGTCATTGGGGCTACCAGGACCGCGTCATCTCCTTGATTTTTAGCCGTTGCAATGAAAGTTCTGTTTAACAGCGTATCCAAACCAACGTAGAGGTGAATAGCGCCACCCAGTGTATTGGAATGTGTTCAGTAGCTCTGCAGCGATCCATTATCTGGAATTGATTTGTCTTGACTTGATGCACAGGGTAACCAATCAGGCGTTATGTTCCGCCTACCAACTTTTGATGGGTCAGTTTGACAGTTTTAAGTAATTCATGAAGCGCTGCAACGCAGGATCATGAAATGTAAATGTAAATGGTGAAATAGTTATATATGCATTTTACATACAATGAATCGGTATTTTAATTAATTAATGACACATTTAATGACACATTTATTTATTTAATTCCAATTTTAATTAATGAATGACACATTTAAGTAATTATTTAATGGTGTATTTATTTATTTAATTGTGGCACTTTTAGTCCTCCATACGCGTCCTCCTCCTCATGCAAATGACATGTTAACGAGTATCTTCACCACCACGCGTTCGGCGTAAATCATTGTTTCTATTTATTGAGAATCAGGCACAACACAGCGACCTGCAAGTAGCGCAGCGCCTTAAATAAAGTGACGTGTGTCTTAATGCGATGCTTTAGAAATGAACACTAATGGATTCTGTATTTGTTCATAAAGTCTGAAAAGGGCTCCGCACCCCGGCCACTAGAAATGGGTTATTTAGCACATGTCCCTTTATTGTTTTAGCGTCGACATGCCTCTTTGTTCGCGTCCTACGCTGTGAACGGCCGGTTTAATTAGAACACCTGCACATACATGAAAAGACCAAAATGATAGTGTCCAACAAATATTGATTGAATTATTTTAACAAATATGTCTTAGAAATGATTCGATAACATGAGATAATCACTTTGAGGTCTCACGAAACAATTTACAGCAGCACAAGTTAGAATGCAGGATACATAGCAGAAATTGAAACAAAGTCAAGAACTAAAATTAAAATGAGCTGTAATAGGATATAACCAAAAATAATACACAATAACTGTAAATTATTAATATGGCCTATAAACAGACATAGATTGTTTAAACTGTTATTGCGTGTATTTATATTGAACAGATTTACAAGTTCTACAATATGCACGTTTTCAACATTATACTTAAATGTATTATTAATGCTGCTAAAGCTTTAATTAAAAAGATAAAAAATATTGAATGCATTTTGAATGAATGGCAGGGTTTACCATGTCTGAACCCCTGTGTTGGCAGCAGCCAATGGAGCAGACCGTGAAAACAACACAGATGGAAGCGGTAAATTGTTTTTCAATGTTAATATATTTACAATAATTGCCATTTATATTGACATCCACAGACATCATGTGGCTACCAGATGACTATATTATAGAAGTAAAGAAATAAAATAAGAAAGTTATTATGGAATGATTTTGAACCAATACTGTTTTTTTCAAAATATTTTTCAAAATGTTACTATACAGCTCAGTGTGGAACTGCCATTTTTTTCGAGGCAGTTCTGCTTGATGGGGACAAAATGATTGGGTCATTGGCACTAGTGTGCAAAAGATGGACGGCTATTGTCTGTACTGAAGAGTTTCGGAGGAAAGCCCGCTATCGATGGCTGAAAAGTAAGTAACCATGTAGAGTATCTTGGCCTATCTACTTGTGTTAATTTTTACTTTTATGTGATTGTGTGTGTTGGGGGGGGGAAATCTCTCAAAGCATTGTCATTCTTTCACACGTGTTGTGGATCCAGACAATTTTTCCAACAGCTACAAAAAAGAACTAACGGAAATGTACACAAATCAGACATGTGCAGGCTGTTGGAAAAAATTCAAATAATTTTCTGGAGGTATTAATGAAAATGTTGTGCTGCATAACCATGTGTTTACAGTAATGGACTTTTGATACATGTCAGTTTGCAGGCACAGACTGTTATTTCATGTTGGACGGAGACTTGTGTTACCTACAATATCTATGTGCTTTTTAAAGGATGCATTGGATGTGGAAAGAGAGGAGAACTGCGGGGAATATACAGTGACCCACCTCACCCCGGTTTCTGCAGCCAAATTTGCGCATGGAATGCAGAATAATCGTTTTTGGAAGAAAAAAAGAACATTAAAAATATTTGATACAGTTGAGACAAGAGTCGTTTCCTTGTTTTACACACAGACCTATTAGTTAATGTTATAATATTGACAGCCAAATATTAGACAATTATGAATTGAAATGTATACACTGACCCCTCCTGGCAGGAAAGGGGCACTGCGACTGAAGACCCCATCAATGAGGTAAAATGTGGTGGTACTAGTCTGGTTCAGAACCTGCATTTTCATGAGGTCAAAAGGGAGAATACACTGATATGGATCATATTTAATTGGTGGGAAATTGTAAAGGATTGAATCAGACTGACCTTAACTGACCTTAACCCTAACATGAGTGGTAGATCACAGAGATTGACAGGCCGTGCGTATGACCAGAACAGACTGACAGGTCGTTCATTACATTAGCTGACACTTTTATCCAAAGCGACTCAGGTTACAATAAGTGCATTTCAACCGTAAGGATACAAACTCAACATGAACATAAAAGGGCAATTTCATCATGGGACGGTGGCGATAATCAAAGAGGCGACGCTAAAACAATAAAGGGACATGTGTATCGACCGCGCGCGCTAAATAACCCATTTCTAGTGGCCGGGGTGCGGAGGGGGCTGCGGGGCGGGGGGCTGCTGTCAGTCCGCTGGCGCTCTCTCTCCGCTCGCTGCGGTCGGCCATCAGACTGTTATTTCATGTTGGACGGAGACTTGTGTTACCTACAATATCTATGTGCTTTTTAAAGGATGCATTGGATGTGGAAAGAGAGGAGACGTTGCCCAAATGACCCTTTTCAGACTTTATGAACAAATACAGTTCCCTGTACAGTTCCTTCCCTGCTCAGTTCCTCTGGACTGGGACAAGCACAACAGCAAGACAGATGACACCCAGGCCCCGAATCCACCTCCTCAGAGTGATCCACTCGCTACCCAGTCGGAGGTTCCTCTGTCATCCTCACTGGCACCATCAAGGTTGTTCCAGTTTTCTCCATGCCCCCCTGCCGATTCTGCTGTGAAACCAGATGTGAGTCCCAGAGCAGCCCCAGGGCCTCGGGGAGAGCCAGGTAAACATCTCACACATGGACATAGGGATGGATAACATCCGCGCTAGTAAATAGTAACTTTATTTTTATGGATAGCGTAATACATTTGTGTCACTTTTCCATTTTTTTTACAAGATGTGAAAATTTATATTAGGGTGTTATTGAATAAACATTTACATACAAATACCAGTCTTTCATGAGCTTTTAATGAAGGTTTAGATTTATGATACAAGTATTTAATTCTATAGGTCTGAATGACTTATTGTTCTCCGTCTTTTGTTCCTGTAGAAACCCCACGTCCGCCGTCGCTGCCCCTGCTGCCCTCACCAACTGGTGCTCGCACTGGACCCGTGAAGACAGGAGGGAGAGTCTTTGTTTTGGACCACAAACGATGGCCGTCTCCATGAAGGCAGTTATCGACCAGCTGCTCAACACACATCGTAAGCAGAAAGACATGCTGAAGCTTGTGGACCAGGACTACGCTGCTCTAGTTCACAACTCCTGCACAGACCCCAACAGCTTGCTCCACCCAACAACAAAACTACATATTGTACAATATGTAAAGCACCTCAGCAAATTGTTGAACACCAGTTCCTCTTTAAACACCAGTCCAGAAAATCTGCAAGAGAGGCAGACGCTCTAGCACTCTCTGACAGAGGCAAGTGAGACCACTAGTGTGCCAGCTTTCACAATGCCTGTTGCAATTGTTCACCCACCTCCACCTGTTCAGATGCTGACTCAAGCCTCTATTGAGAAGATTGTACTCAACATCATGGAAAAGCAGCAGTGAAGCAGGGCCCAAACATCCACACTGGGTTCCCTAGAGTAACAGGGAAGTACATTTTCTGCACAAGTCTTTTCATTGTACAAAGACCAGGGCACGGACATGGAAATGACGTGGAAAGAGTTCCAGGGCTCTGCTTTCTTTGAGAAAGAAAAACAGAGATGGGAGGCTGGAAGGAGGAAAGAGGAGAAATATCAGGGGGGTTCCATTTAGAATTTTAAGTCAAACTATTTGTATATTCATGTTGTAATTAGTTTATATATTGTTTTGTGCATTTGGGACTGTACATCAAAATTGTATATTTTTATTTATTCTTTATATTTGGTTTTATGGTTGATATTCATTAGTTTAATTATTTAGATGTCTTTATTTCTGAAACATTTTTGTTTGTATAGGACTATACAAATGTATTGATATATCTGTGTTCAACATTTACTGTTAATAAATATATTTCAATTACTAATGTCTACATGTGTCATCAATAAGTGAATTACTGTAGTGAACAGTACAATAGATAGATAGATACTTTATTGCTCCCTAGTCCCTAATAAGTTGGTCTGTAAGTACAATCTAGTGATAACCAGTAGACAAGTAAACATTTCCTTTATTTATTAATAGCTGAAAACAGCATAATGACGTTGGCTTTTCAGCACCTTGGCCAGTGGCAACAGTGCTGCAATTTGATTGGCTGTCAGTGAGTGCCAGCTATCCACGACTTGCCTCCGCGTGCCACCCGTGAAAATATATTATTAATGAAAATAGTTTTGAATCTGAAAATATAAAATCTGCAACCGAAAAGTATAATAGAGTGAATATAAAAAAATATTTTATTAAAAAAAAATATAGAGCTCAGTCTATATACTATTTATATACTATATTCATCGAAAATATTTTTCGGCCGCTTATTTTCATTTTGAATACATTGTTGTATTTTTCATTGTTCAACAACAAAACTTGCAGGTTCACATTTGTTTTTCAAATGAACAAAACGTTTGACCTGGATTTGGCTCCATAAGGGTGTGTGTGATTTTCTTCAGGTGTGCTGGGGACGTCCCTCCTGCAGCTGATCATCATGGGGTTAAATGGCCGTGCCAAGCTTGCAGCAAGGTTTCGGTCGACACTTTAAGCCTGATTTCAGTTGTTGACTCACTTTCTCCTGTAATGAGACATCTCGTCTTAGAATAACGGCAAAAGAAGAAGAGAATATTTAAAGTAGATGAACATGTTTCCTACATGGAACATTTTGATTAAAACATGAATGTTTCTAAGAAATGAAGTCAGGCAACTGAAAGCACAAACAAATTCAATTCTCTCTAAATAAAACAAATTCAAACCCCGGGTTCAACAAGATGCCTTCAGGCCTTGGCCCCTCCTCCAGATGACCAGGGAAGAGGACCTCGGGGAGGCAGCGCCCTCCACCTCAGGCCTCGGCCTTCTCAATGAAGAGCCGAGCTGATGAGTACCTGTTGTTTTCTCCCTCCAATTCAGGCCTCGGCCCCCCACACACAGAAGATACTGTCAGTGGGCTGAGAGCAGCGATTTGGCTCGAGAGCGACTTTCTGCTCGCCGCAGGATGTGAAACCTTTGTGTCTGGTCAGGACTGATGAAGCCCCAGACAGACAGCAGGTTGCATCTTGCAGCAGAGTTTTTACATATCTCTTCTTTATGGATTTTAAGTTTGATTAATAGTTGATGCTATATGCAGAGACCCGAGGTAAGTTTACAGCGTATGGTTGTTATTCTGTGTTGTATTTTCCTTCATGTAGTTTAGATGTCTTCACCAGACAAAGGTAAGTATAATAACATGCATACCAAACCTGAAGTCTCCAGAAAGTCTCTATAGTCCTTATAGTTAAGAACCCTAAGGTGAAGGGGACTGAACCAGACAACGCTTATTCAGGATCTCCTTAACGATGGAAAAGATAAGCCTATTACAGGACCAGAGGAGAAGAATGGAGGACTATAGGATCAGAGGAGAAGAATGGAGGACTATAGGACCAGAGGAGAAGAATGGAGGACTACAGGACCAGAGGAGAAGAATGGAGGACTACAGGACCAGAGGAGAAGAATGGAGGACTACAGGACCAGAGGAGAAGAATGGAGGACTATAGGATCAGATGAGAAGAATGGAGGACTATAGGACCAGAGGAGAAGAATGGAGGACTACAGGACCAGATGAGAAGAATGGAGGACTACAGGACCAGAGGAGAAGAATGGAGGACTATAGGATCAGATGAGAAGAATGGAGGACTACAGGACCAGAGGAGAAGAATGGAGGACTACAGGACCAGAGGAGAAGAATGGAGGACTACAGAACCAGAGGAGAAGAATGGAGGACTACAGGATCAGAGGAGAAGAATGGAGGACTACAGGACCAGAGGAGAAGAATGGAGGACTACAGGACCAGAGGAGAAGAATGGAGGACTATAGGATCAGATGAGAAGAATGGAGGACTACAGGACCAGAGGAGAAGAATGGAGGACTACAGGACCAGATGAGAAGAATGGAGGACTACAGGACCAGAGGAGAAGAATGGAGGACTATAGGATCAGATGAGAAGAATGGAGGACTACAGGACCAGAGGAGAAGAATGGAGGACTACAGGACCAGAGGAGAAGAATGGAGGACTACAGGACCAGAGGAGAAGAATGGAGGACTACAGGACCAGAGGAGAAGAATGGAGGACTATAGGATCAGATGAGAAGAATGGAGGACTACAGGACCAGAGGAGAAGAATGGAGGACTATAGGATCAGATGAGAAGAATGGAGGACTATAGGACCAGAGGAGAAGAATGGAGGACTACAGGACCAGATGAGAAGAATGGAGGACTACAGGACCAGAGGAGAAGAATGGAGGACTATAGGATCAGATGAGAAGAATGGAGGACTACAGGACCAGAGGAGAAGAATGGAGGACTACAGGACCAGAGGAGAAGAATGGAGGACTACAGAACCAGAGGAGAAGAATGGAGGACTACAGGATCAGAGGAGAAGAATGGAGGACTACAGGACCAGAGGGCAGCTGAGAGAGGAAGTCAACCAACCCGTCATGCCAGGTGGACCCACCACAGACACCTGAATCCTGTCTGAAGGAACGGTTCCAAATTTAGGGAGTCGAGTGAGTAAGATGAGAACAGGAGAAGGGAAACTGACATCCGTGGTTGTGGTCCTGAAGCCAGAATGAGGTCAGCCGAGCTTAACGCTCTTTAAAAGAAAAAGTTATGGTTTTACAATCAGTTTTTTTTTTGTACAGAAGAAGCAAATAAGATGGCATAATTAAAAGTGAGCCTTACAGTATGTGGCAGGTGAAACGGCCCTGCTGTGGCCCCCTGCTTCCTGACGTTATGCTAAGTTCAGCTAACAATGTCCTAACTCCAGCAACTCCAAAGCAAACTACTAGCAAACTTTAAGGCTTTGATGTGGCAGAAGGAGTAATAATGTATCTGGTTCCAACCATAGCTCCAAGGAAGTAATATGTCTGATCACCTTAAAAGCGCCTGTGGAGAGAATGAAACTCTGAACAATTCGCTGCACACTTTTTTGAAAAATAAACAAGGTCCTTATGTGAGAAACGTGCTGCAAATTATGTGTGGCTTTGCTGCTAAGTAGTGGTGATTGGCATCCAAGTTAAGGCCAGTCAATTAAAAAAAATTAAAATAAAAAATAAATATATTCTATTGCAGTTCAAAGAGGCTTTTATTTCTGCACTATGAACATCACAAGCTCAAGACAAAGTCCAAGCGAAAGTCCAAGGGGGTGAAAGAAAGGATTGTGAAACAGCCCATCTGGGCTCTGATGCATCTCAACCAACAGCCACAGAGCAGTGATGTGTATCTCAGCCAGTAGGTGGCGCCACAGGTCAAAGGATGAGGATCCACATGGTCAAATCTAAAGCTTCACCAATAAAGAGAGATTACCAGGCAATCAAACTGGAACTAAAATATTAAAGTGAGGTTGCAGTGGCGCGCCATGGGATTGACCTTCCTCCCCCGCCCCCACAAATACTGCGAGTACACTGTATTCTATCAATATGCAGTATTACGGTACACAACGCAAATACATTTGGTACCGGTTCTCCATCCTGAAGGTTCTGATGGTGGCGCTTGTGCTCATAGCATGGTCGAGCTCGTGTTCTACTATAGGGGCAAGAGCGTCATTGACCATTCTCCTCCTTCTCCTTCTCCTCCTCCTCCTCCTCTCAACAGACTGAATGTTTAGAGATTTGGATATTTGTGTGTTGCTGGTTGATGCTTTGAGATCGAAGTGTGTGCAACAACTGGAGATGTGTGACGACAAGGTGATGCGTAATTAACATCAGAGTGCAGATAAGGGAGTGAAGCACGGACGAATCGGGTTGAGCGACTGCTTCATGAAGTGAAGGTTGTGCAAATTCAAAAACTGTAAACAGTAAGTATGATAATAATCCATTTAATTTAAACTAACACAAAGAAAACAATGTGATGTCACAAACCATCATAAATACAAAACTGTTCGGAATCATAATAAGATCACAATCAACGATGAAAAAGTCATACAAATAATGATTACACGTAAATAGATAAAGGTTGAGTATCTTTGAAAGGCTGAAATCATAGAGACAAAGGTTTGATAAATAACTGAAGTCACACTGAGACCATTTCAACTTCTCTGTGTAAACTCATTTACACAACAACTGTAGCGAAGCAACTGATACTATTTCAGCATTTAGAGGGGAATATTAATCCTCTAAAGTCCACAACATTTATAGAACAGCTGCAGATTACTAATATGATCAACTAATAAATGAGGGTGTATTATTATGATTCACCAACTCAGCAGTACAGTAAGTTAAACAAATTAGATTCAGTTTCACCCGCTGCAACATTTAAGTGAGGGGCTCAGAGGGAAACACCAAGAGAAGCTGCACTCCAGGTTCCATGACTACACGTAGCAGTGATGTCACAGAGTCGAGGAGCCACAGCTGGGTGAGAAGGTAAACCTCTGGAGGGTGTTTCTGCAGGGGGGGGGTTACATTACTCTTTAGGTTTACATTTGCTTTTGGGTTCAACAGACACAGCTGAGGAGAATAAACAGTTCGATTAGAGCTGGTCCACATGTTTGTTTCTCTTACAGCTGGACTATGCTGCCTCTGTGAAGTTATGACTTCCCCTTTGGTATTGCTGCGCGTGTCAGAGCACGTGTGCGTCACCACTTGATGAAGACGAGAACGGCGAGCACCGCGTAGCCGAGGATGAGGAAGAGGACTTTCAGCAGTCGGTCCCGTTTGTCGTCCAGTTCTCGGGACAGAATCTCAAAGAAGGTGACGAACAGGAAGGTGCCGGCGGCGAGTCCCTGCAGCACCACCGACACCACGCTGCCCGCCAGCGTCTGAGTGGACTCGATGCCCATCCCCACCACTATGCCCAGTGGGATCATCAGGCTGACCGTCACACCCAGCTTGGCGGCGTCCTTCATGCCGAGCGACGCTTTGGCCACGCTCACTCCGAGCGCCACGGCGGCCAGCGTCTCGTGCACGGCCACGCCCAGGAAGAGGCTGCCCAGCTTGGCCCCGTCTTCCTGTAGGCCGAGCGCCAGGCCCTCAAACACGGAGTGAGCGGACAGAGCCAGGACCAGGCTGGCCAGGCGCAGAGGTCCCGCCCCCGCCAGCTCGGCGGGGCTAAAGTGCCCGTGATTGTGTCCCCCGGAGCGGTGGCCGCCATCGTCTCTCGGCGAGCCCCGCGCAGAGGGGATGAAGGGAGTGTCGTACTCAGAGTCGCTTCCAGCCTCAGAGCCGCCTGCGTTAAACGTCTCCAGGTCGATGAACGACGGTTTCTCCGTCCGGAAGGTGAGAATGGTCTGCTCCACGAAGACGGTGAGGAAGAAGCCGAGCATCATCATCGTCTCTGCCAGAGGGTAGTCGCTGCTGATCTTCAGCTGCTGGAACACTTGGGCCACCTGAGGAGTGTCAACACACCCTGAAGATCAACGCAGGTCAAAACTCATCCAGCAAACCCACGAGACGGCCTTTCATTGGTTCTCACGTTTCAAGTCAAAACTCTGTTAAAGTATTTGTGTCGTTTTGTTCCTCTATTTGTAAAACTATTTACGGTATTGAATCAGATCATACATGCGTTTAGATCACATGTGCGCCCATAATAAACTAAATGTGGCAGGAGTGAACCGCTGAGAATACTTGATGATGAAGTATTTGGCGCTTCAGTAGATCGGCCACCAAGTCACCGACTCAGAGACCGCTGAGCCAAACGGAAACACAGATGTTGAGCATCTGCGAAGATGTCATTGTTTACGTATCTCTGCCCGTCAAGTACAGATCATACATGACCCGAATTTCTCCAGCTGGTGCAGAAATCTTCCAGAACATGTGGACCTATACATATGCACGCATGCGTGTCCTGCACCCAGAACTAACAATGCTTAAGTGTGTGTGTGTGTGTGTGTCACCTTGTCTCTGACGGCCGGCAGCAGAGCGTTGAAGCACGTTGCCAGGAAAACGCCTCCTCCGAACGAGTTACACAGAGACAGAGATCTCCTGTATCTGTGCGCCTTGTCGTGGTCGGCTAGCAGGAGACGCACCGGGACCAGGACCCCCGCCAGCATGAGGCCAAACAATCCCAGCAGGCCGAGCAGCTTGGCCACCAGGACCTCCATCCTTAAGCTCCAACACTACAGCCTCATGACACACACCATGTCAACACCTCCACTCGGCTGCTTCACTCCACGGCTGCAGCTTCCAACGGGACAGACAGAGACATTTTGAGCCGAGTGGGAGATGTTATGCGATCAGAAAGTGCAGAATAAACTCAACAAAAGCCAACATTTGGCGGTGGGCAACACAGAATTTCAGGCGGAGGAATCTCCTGACGTGGTTTAAAGCAATGACTTACGTACGGAGCAGTACTAAAGAATAATTTGAGGTGATTGTACTTTGATTTATTGCTGTTGTGTTGCTCTCATCTGCCCCATAATATCATCAAAAATGTATTAGTTTTTAGCTTGTAGTGGTGGAATGTAACTAAGTATATTAACTCAAGTATGGAACTTAAGACCAAATGTGTACTTGATTTTGTGACACTTTCTGTTTATTTGTTTTAGTATTGTATTTTTCTGAGAGCGTTGCCTACTAGTTTAAAATGATGGTTTCTGCACACAAAACACGTGAAAATGTCCATGTAAAACCTTTAAAAAAAAGCAACTGATGATCTGATTAGTCAATAGAAATTGTAATATTGATGGTTTAAGCCATTTTTCAAGCAGGTTTCCAGCTTCACATAGGTGGATATCTACTGTCGTGCTGGACAAAACAGAGCCAGAGCGAAAGTGTGGCTTTTGACAACATATGTCACTGCTTATTAAACCAAACGATCGATTAATAGAGAAAATAATCGGCAGAATAATCTATAAAAAGGTAAATAATATTTAATGGTAGTTTATAGTTCAATATGAGCTGCGCTTCAACCAACTGCAAAAATGCATTATAAAAAATAATCGGATATTGTGCCTCATCATACATTTTGAGTTACATAATATTTATCATCTTTGGTGACAGTAACATTTTAAAATCAGGCCTATCGACTCGCTTGTAGTAACTTTACAGTATTGTGTGAGTGAGGATCAGAGGGACGTTAGCTACGCACTCTTAAACACTGTTGATTGTATAATAAAGTAAATTAAGGTTAAATGAAATCCCTGCCGACGTCAAGTGGTTGTTTGTGTTTGTGGGTTTGACTGTTCACCATTTATTATAAGTTCTGTTTACGTCGTAGCTGCAGGTGACCGTCGACGTGAAGCAACAAGACATCAAACGTTACTCAGCTTCCTGTGCGGACCTTCATAGTACAACCTCAACGCGCATAAGTCATAACAATGCTAATTTATTATATGTATCTTAAAGTTGCAGGTACGCTGCTGAATCATACATATTGAGAAGTTATTATATCATTTGACTTTTTGAGTAATTTAAATACGTTTTACTCGTTTACCCTAGAAAGATACTTGAGCGTTTCCGCTAGTGTTCGGGCTACCGGCGGCTAACTTTAAAGTAACATTTGAAGTTAGCCGCTAACATTAAGCTAGCGACCATTAGCCTCCCTGCCGCTTGAAAACTACGACTGTATCAGAAAGATGCGTTTTACATCGATGTTTTTTTGTCGAAACAGTGACTCCATCTTAACATACCCATTCTAAACTACAAAATGAGTCAGCGTCACCGTGTTTACCTGTCCAAACGTCTTCCCCTTCTCATCTTTTAGCAGGTGTATTGGAGTACTTCCGCTTTTAGCCACGTCACCTGTCCTCTGGGCGCTGAGTGGTGGAAATGTGAATGACGTAATTCAGGAAGTCCTTACGTGTTGGTGTATGCCGGTCCTTTACTAAATTGTACCAATACCACAAGTTAGAAATAATGTCCCGCAGTGATTCTACGGCCCATTCTTCTTGAATAAAATTATTAACTTATCAGGTGTCACATCAAAAAGTGACACCGAAAAACCAAAAATAATAGATTTGATCAGATTAGATATTATGTAGCTTGTGATAATATGGCCATTAAACACAAAATTAGTTTCAATATTTTGTGTTTTTCCTATTTTTACATTAATGTATTTAACATCTCATTCATCCATCATACATATTTAATGCATTTTATATTAAATTAATAAAAGAAAGACACATGATGGTGTTGCCATCAAAACCCCATTCATTATTAAGACTGTCTCAGCATGTCAAACCTAAATTAATATTATAGTGAAATAGTATTTGTGTCATTATGAATACATTAATATATACATTTACAAGTTCATTTCATTTTACAGGTGTTGCTCTGGCAAATAATAAACCAGGTGCATATAAAGACTAAAGGGTTAAACTGACCTCCATCACTTTAATCATATAAACATCACATACTTCACCATTCAGGTGATCTCTACAGCCACGATGTTTACCTGTGACACCTCAAACCCAAACATGCATCTATATTTGAGCTTCTCATCACTGTGCACATGCTCCGAGTAGCACACCCGTACCAGCTTAAAAAGAAAAGCCCTCTAAAACGTCACCGCTCACAGTATGGAGACGTGAAATATGACGAGACAGATATTGCCTCGTGTATTAAGGAGTCGGAAGGAAAGCGGGTTGTGGTCCACTTGAATGGGAGTGATGGACACTATTTGGCTATTGGCCAAAGCACTTCAGTGTGGGTTCACGCCGCTGAGTCAGGGAAACAGTGTGAGGCTGCTGACAAGGAAAGCAAGGCAGAACACCGTCAATCATCAGACAGGAGCAAAGTAGAAAAAGTTTAGGCTCTTTTTAATTGCCAAGACGGTGAAAGCGTTCTGCCTCATCACAACTCAACGTGACACAAACACACACGCAGGCAAAATTAACCTACACTCATACGCTCACTTCTCCCCCCCCACCACACACACTAAGAGCAGAAAAGGGTAATGGACAAAACATTTGAAATTCAGCTGTGTGGTTTTAAGAAGACATGTCAAGCCTCTGTTTTTAAACTCTGTTGTTTTAATAGCCATGTTCCTATTAGAGCATCAATGTATTCAGATGCAGTAGAATGAATCTGTGTTTGGTAGCACAGTGGTAAATGTCAAAATCAGCTTTATGAAAACCACACAGAGAAGCGGGAAGTGGTTCTCTTTTGGTGGCGTAGCTCCTGAAGGAAGCTGATGGAGCTCCTTGTTCTCTCGTGCAGCAGCTGTTAAGTGATGTAGGGGGAAAACAAAAAAAAAACTTCCTTTTAGTCCTTCGAGATATAAATGATCCATAACAGCTCGTCTCATCCACAAGCAAACCTGTCCGACCTGAAACAGAGACAGGAAGACACACGTTAACAGCTGCCAACATGCAAGTTAAAAACCAGAGCCAACAGCAGGAGGCGTGAGCGCGCTGGGACATCCGCTCTATTCACCAATGAAGCTGCAACTGAGCGAAATGTCTGACCTCTACTTCGATTTCTTCATCATGATACGTTTTTAGCAGAGACATTCAGAGCCCAACAGTTCACTCATTTCATCAGGCTTCGTGCCTACATTCAGTACAAGTACTGTACATAATACACATTTTTAAGCTACTTGTCATACTAAGAAAATGTCCCAACAAGCAAAGTGAGGTCATCACTGACATCATGCTCCTGTTACTGTGCATAATGTCTGTGTTGTTATATCCTTTGCTTTCAAAGCAGAAGCGATGAAGTTGAAACATTACCGTGTCTGAGTGTCACGGCTGCTCCTCGTTTCCCGCGCTGGGCGTTCGGTTGCGGATCTGACTCCTCAGCTGTTCTATGAGTTCGGGGTTCTGCTGCTGCATTTGCTGAGCAAACTGCTGACCTCTGCAAAAACAAAAAAAATCAGCAAATGGGACACTGTGAACCTCCTGACACTTTACAAACCCTCCAAGAGACCGCAGGGTACTTACGCCTGGATCAGTCCTGACAAATCTCCGCCCGTAGCACCGGCTCCGGAGGGCGCCGCACTTCCTGCTACTCCCGCGCCTATTCCGCCTCCCTGTCCTCCTCCGAGTCCTCCTCCTACTCCCCCTGCTTGCCCTCCTGCTGCTGCTATTTGCCCTCCCCCTAGTCCGCCCAATCCGCCTAATCCGCCTAATCCTCCCCCTAGTCCGCCTAAATTTCCCAGCCCTCCTAGTCCTCCACCTAGTCCTCCACCTCCCTCACTGGCTCCTCCTGGCATCCCACCATACGCTCCTGACATCATCCCCGACATCCTGAAAGAGAGAATACCCTTAAACAAACGCCAAAGAGCAAATATTTGCAGAGAAAAAGCTAAATCAACTTACAGCTGCTGAACCTGAGGATTGGTCATCAGAGAGGACGCCTGCAGGGAGACAGATGTTTAGATCTTCCATAAAACGTTTCAGTGGCTCACTAAGCAGAGGTCCAAAAGGATGTGCAGAGAAGACACTCGGAGAAGCTTGTCCCACCTCTAACCCCACACTGCGGAGTGTGGCTGTAGTACACTATATAATAATAATGATGAGGGGTTTCTAATAATTCAGACAGAAGAACCAGAATGAGCTCTCACCATGTTCATGAAGCCGGGGTTACTGAGCAGACCGGCCAGATCTACTCCGCCCATCCCTGCTGTCTGACAAAGAGAGACACACGTGTATAAGGAGGGACTCGTCACAGCATCCCTGGTTCAGAATAAGCAGTTTACTTCTGTCCTGTTCTTACTGGGCTGGACGTTTCCATCTTCTCCTCTGCGATCTTCAGGTTGGCTTTGTACGTGTCGTTGTCAGGGTCGAGCTCCAGAGCTTTCTTATAGTAAGTTGCTGCTTCTGTGTGTTTGTTGAGGCTGGCCAGAGCCAAACTGAAACCGGGTGATGACAGAACACATGAGTACTTTGATCAGGACACTCAAGCCTTTAGAGTGAGAATACATGAATCCCGTGTGACATCAGCACTTATTGGGACCAAAGCGTAGCGGCGCAGCCAGCCTTTGGTTGTGGACCTTATCCCTCCTCTGACTCTTCTGCATTTCAGGAGATGAGGTTGTTACTGAAGGTCGATGATGAGAAGAGCTGCTTTCCTTACCCCATCCTCCCGTAGGCTTTGCTGTAGTTTGGGTCGATGCTGATGGCCTGTTCACAGTCCTGCACCGCTCCCGCGTAGTTCCCTAGTTTACTGTACGCTGCAGCCCTGCACAAGCACAAAAAGGATATACTTTGAGTGCCGGTTGCAATGACTGAATTCAGAGAAAGACAGGAACCACTTTTATACAAAGACAAAGCAACATGTCATGTGTAATACACTTAATTCACGTGTAATTGTACACTGAAATCACTTGGATGGATTGTGAAGAATTCATTATTCTCTTCAAAACATGCACATACACACACCTTCACTGTAACCTAGCTCATCTTATCCAGAATGCATTCACAAATTGTTCTGCATCATGAAGCAGCTGCGCTCTACTTGTTAAAACTCAAATGGACTTTGATATCTGCCGCCTTGGATTACAGTACAAACAAAGCCGCCATGAAGAGAAGCTGCAGTGGGCCGAGTCTCTGGATGACTACAGAGGTAACTTGGTAACCCAGAGTTAACCACTTCTACAAATCACTTGAAAACTAGGACTGACCTGGATAACTTGAGTAAGGCTGGATGTTTTGAAAGAAAAACAGGCACATGACCAACTTTCGTCCAAGACTCAAGCAGTGTCTGGACTTTTATTGGTTTTAAATAAAATGACGTGGCTGCCTTTGTTGTTGCCACAGCAACAAAAGAAAAAAAGACAGCGTATAGAAGCGCTGGACTGACCTGTTGCAGTAATAGACGGCATTCTCAGGGTTGATGGCGATGGCCTTTGAGTAAAACTCAACAGCAGCTGCAAAATTCTCCACTTTCATTTGGTCATTACCTACGGAGGACAACGTAAACCCTCATTCGTGACAAACTAAATCGGTGACAAAACCCAAAGCAACAGGAACCAGTCTAAAAAGACCAATCCTCTTTGTGGCAGACGTCTGAGGAGGAGTCTCACCGTCGGTTTTAAGCGCCTCTGCCTCTTCTCTCTGTTCCTCGGTGAGGGAGTTTGGCGGTTGTGGAGGAGCAGAGTTGTTGTTGACATGCGACTCAACTGGAAGCTGAAAGACGCGCACACAAAGAGTAATTCAGACATCCCCGGGTAGAATTACTTTATTGCGTGCACAGAAACAGGTCCAAAGAGGCCAACAAATGTCCCGGTTTTAATCCGTTATATTTTACTCGTCACGGTCACACAGGCTCGCTTACCTTGTCTGTGGCTGAGGCGAAGATCTCTGGTAACGTCATGGGGACGGCGAGGGTCTTGTCGTCGGTCGTGATTTCAAATGCCGTCTCCAAGCACTGAACAGCAACTGCAGGACGTGCCAAGTCCAACCAAGTTGAAAGCCAGAATGATTCACCGAGTCAAAATACCATGACACTCAACAGATGCATCTCCATTAGTTTGTCTCAATTATACATCAGTGTTTTGGCAGGAAAATAACAGTTTAATCTGGGCGCAAATGGGAAACAATTTATAAAATCAATCAAAGCAACGATGACAGGTATGGATGAACTGATCAAAGACTTTTATTATCTGCAGATACCAGGTCAGACATTTTTCATAATGCATATGATACGTGTTGATTCAATGTCCGAAGGATTGGATTTACAGCTGTAGATACTGTACTTGTTTCCACAAGCTATTGATCAAAAAAATACCTCAGGTCCTAATTTAAAAGTATCAAGATGATCAGTAAAACTCATTGATCAATGAATGAAAAATATAGTTTGGATAATGGTCAAAAAGATGATCAGCGGAGAAGATTCCAACAGCTCATCACACTTCTACCACTCTGAATCAAACTCTCATCAGCTCATGATGGAAATAGCGATTTATGACACGTTTGTTCAGTGAACAGAGTTCATACCCTGACATACTAAAATGGTAAACGCACAATATGACACAGTCTGCTGATTTAGTTGTGTATTCTTTTTGCACTTGGAACTCACCTTCCAGACTCTCCTGGGCGCCTGAGGTCAGACTCCCTGACTGGAGCTGGTCATGGAGGAACTGGAGGATGGAGAAAGCGAGGCGCTTGTTGTCCGTCATGGCGGCGGAGGCTCAGGCTGTGGTCACCGTGGGAGAGAGACCCTGCAAAAGTCAAAACAGCAACAAGATGAAGGAAAAGCAGCCAGAAAAGAAGATGACGATGCACGACGAGATATGTCAAGAATCGTCATGCACACAAAACACGTTGTAAATACCTTATCAATTCTAAACTTTTACATTGGATTTACATCATTCCAGTCGTGGAGTCTTACTCGGTACAATTGAATATAATATTTCAGTCATCACAACATTTTCCAAACAGCTTTAATTACTTTTGAAATTACTGTTCTTCATCCACTTCCTTTAAATCAACTTTTCTTCCACTGCACCGCTCTAACGGCATCGGTGTAGCTAGCCTCCTTTAGCATTAGCATGTCGAATATTCTAGCAACTCCGACTAAGTCTAACGTGGAATGCTTAGCAACGCTTACAGCTAACAGCGGATACTGGCCATGTTCGTGTATTCATACATGTGTGATAAAACAAGCGGACAAGTGATGGTAAAGTTAAGTGACTTAAACGTGTAACGCTAGCAAACCGTGGGAAGTTCTGGCAGTTTAACTTTGGATATCAGCAGCAGAAACCAGTGTTAGGTATGAGATTACGTACGCTTCTCTTTAAATCACATTTTTTAAGTAAACAGTTTTATCGGAGAGCAAAAGAACAGATTGACACTTGGCGTTACACATCGCATTGCCCTTGCGATAACAATGGGCGAACGTGCTGTTAGAAGACTTAACAGTAATTATTTGAGCACACATTTGTGTATTTGGTGTACGCCGAATAGGAAATTGTTTTAAAGTGCATTACGTAATTAGTTCAAAGTATACTCCAGAAGGCGCGTAGGTTAGTTTGTAACCCCCCCCAAAAAAAGCCAGGTCATGTTGTAATGCCGTTTTAAAAGGGGCTTGGCGTGACGTGACATCAACTCCCGTTACAACGGCACCACGCTAACAGCTAGCCGACCCCTTTACGTTCACTGCAGCGGCGCTGACGTACGAGAAACGTGCCGCGCTGCCTCGTCGGACCCGGTGGCAGAGCGATGCATTTGACCTACCAGCTGTCTCTGTGTCTCAGTATCGATGAGCCTGGTAATGGATAAGGTGATGTTAGCTCCGCTCCTTCGAGTAATCGTAGCCGTCATTCAGCTAGCTAGTTAGCATGACGCGGAGTTACGTCGTCACACTAGGCGCCGGTGAGGTAGCGCGTGGGGCTGGTTTCCGGTGTAAAGTTACCAGTTAACCAGCCGGAAAAACAGCTGGTAAATATATATGTAAAGCCCAAAGTGTGGCAAGAAAATATCCCCCCCACCATTATACCACCAGCCTGAAGTGTTGTACAAAGCCATGCTTTCATGTTGTTTACTCCAACCATCTGAATGGTTCAGAGATGGTGTTCTTCATTCCTTGGTTGTAACAAGTGGATCGTTGAGTTCCTGCTGCCTTTCTATCATCTCCAACCAGTCTGCCCATTCTCCTCTGACCTCTCACACCAACAAGGCATTTTGGGTACGTTGGGTTCCAGCAGAAGGGGCTCTTTTGTCATGCAGGGCAAAAGGGCAGGTGCTAGTGGTCTATCTGTGCTATTCTACAACTTCACATGGCACTAAATACGTTTAAAAATACATCTGTCCCAGTGTGATTGAGCAGATAGGAATGTGGGGCTTTATTTTGAAATGTTGGACCATGCATTTCATTCTTCTTCCGGTGCAGCCTCCTCGTCCTGCACTTTGCCGCCTGTCCGTTCACCACACAACCTACCGAAGCTTCACTTAATACCTGAACCATGGGGCCGACAGGTGAGTCATGTCCTGGTGCTTTTAACGTGACTGGACCATGGCCGCTTGTTTGGTCTCTGACTGTCTTTGTGATCGTTACATTTCATTTGCTCTGAGTGTGTCTGTGCTAGTTTAACGTCACTGTTAGCTTCCGTTAGCTGAGCAGCTGTGCTGTGACGTTTAGGCTGTTACCTGTCCGTTGATTAGAATTTACCTGAAGCATTATTTTAGCTCTCGGTGGAGTATATCCTCATAAAAACATGAACGAAGCAATAACCCCGTTGAGTTATATTGGTGGCTCGTTTCTTTGCAGCCTGCATTAATTGTAATTGATCCACGTTAGCATGTTAGCTCACAGTGCTCATTCATTGAGCCATGGAACCGTTAGAGTAGCGTAGAATGTGGTATTTGTTTTATCAAATTATATCTTTGATTTTGGTGGAAAAGCAGACTGGCGTTATCAAGCTTTGCAAAAATTAAATAATACAAATATTGAATAAATACCATTATAATATGTACAATAAATATGTGATATATAATAACATAGTTGGCTATTGTAATAACCTTTTAGTCAAACAGAATGAAAATGACAACAGGGTTCCTGTTTTGATGAGTTGATGGATTTGTTTGATATAATGTGTGATGACTCCAGTATATTAATGAAATGAGGACAGAGCCAAGTGATATTCAGCTCTTGTGTGAGTATGTAGGAATGTGTTTACCTGATCAGGAATAGGTTGAGATAGTGTGTCGAGCAACGCTCACATGTGCTAATTTGTGATTTAGTCATCTTTGTATTTAGGTAATCCATTCATGCTAATGTTTACTGTTTAATAATTTAGTGAATAAAAATGATTAATGGAATTTTTTAATTTCCAAATCGTTGTAGATTAAAGTTCCTGTAACGGTGTTCATTCGGTGATGTTCTTTATTAAGGCCCAATTGAGCTATAGTGTTCTAATCGTGACTTTAATGATTCCAAAAGGGAGTGTCAATCCAAAATACTTCAATACATGCCACATATCGTCAGTTCCTGCACAACGAGCACAGATCAAAAACCAAATGATCAACATTTTGCGGAACTGTATACAGTGGAGAACAAGTATTGGATACACTGCTGATTTTGCAGGTTTACCAACTGTGACATAAACATGCTGCTTATGTGTTAATGTGAGCTACTAATCCAATGATATACATCACAAGTAAACACAGAAACATTCTGTCCTAATTTGAGCGAGCACACCAGAAGCACTGACCTGTCCCCTTATGTCCGGTCCCAGGTGAGGTGGTGTCTGGCACCGCGGTGCCGGTCTGCGCAGAGAACCGGCTCCGTTGGGACCTGAACCCTGAGCAGATCCAGCAGCTCTCCGAGGAGCTCATCGTCAACACCAAGGCCGTGTATGACGCCATCGGAGCGCTGGCCCTCGACAGCGTCACCTTCGAGAACACGCTGAAGGCCCTCGCTGACGTGGAGGTGGAGTACACGGGTCAGTGTCCACCAATCAGCCTTTGCCTAGTGACGCTGTAGCACAGTTCACATGATGATCCTGTTTTTTTCATAGCCAGGAAATTGGAAAGTTGTAACGATCTAATGTGACATTGTACATTAACAACCTCTGCACACATATTATTATTATTATTATAATAATAATATAATTTAATTATATGAATTATATAAAAAAGTCGGGAGCCGTCATATAAATGAAATAAATAATTCTCTCTAATATTAACAGGTGACAGAATCAACATTCATTGAAAACAAAAACGGCTAACATGAACTAAAACTTATGCACACAAAAGCAATGCACATCTGATCCATCATAAATGTTTCAGAGGAGTCTTGTATCTGATGTCGGAGTGTGCTTAAACGCTACAAGTCATTTATAATGATGGCTGAGTTCCATAAAAAGATCAAAATGTGTCACTGAAAACAGCTAAATCCTTTCTTTTTTCGCTTCATATCGTCTTAATCTTTTTTCCTTCAACATGAGACGGTTGTTTTCAGGTTGATCCACTCAGACACGCCAGCCATAAGATAACAATGAAGAACTATTGAGTTTTGGTGGGAGTCTCTAGTAGCTGATCGCTGTAGTTTTTATCAAACAAGATGAAATAGTGCTTTTTTTGTGGACTCATTTCTGTGGTGGATTAATCCACATTTAGAGCTTTAGTTCAGGACTTTAATAGAGGTTAAAGGCAGGCGTCTACTTCATGTCAATACAGTTAATACATTCTTTGTTTGGTTGAGTCTGACAATGAGGATGAATATAAAACATCAGAGTTAAAGTAAAAGCTTATCGCCCCTGGCTAGCAGAGCTTTCAAAATGTTACCTTTTTATATTTAGCCTTGCCAGATATTTCTGCTCCATTGACACGTGATGAACCTGAAAGTGAATCGATCTCGAACGCAGCGCGAGCCTGAACACAGTCGGGCCGGCGGCCCTTTGTGAGCTCTGCGCTTAAGCTCTGCGTCGGCAGAATCCGTACGCGATGCCAGCGGCTCGTCAGCGCTTTGCAGAGAAAGCAGCTGAACCAGCTGCTGCGACAATGGAGAGCAGTTTAGTGTGGAGCCAGCTGAAAGCGCCTCCAGCGCGCTGCTGCCGCCTCAGGGGAAGGTTGCACCAAAATGAAACAAAGAAGATCTAGCTGTAAGAAATAATACGTCTGAACCAGGAGATTCAGCTCAAAAGCTCAATTCAATTAAGACACTTCATCCTAATTATGAAAGATAAACAAACCTCCACCATGTACCTTTGTGCCTCACATTCACGGACCACTTCATCACCTTTATTACAATCCCTGTAAAGAAGTCAAGTGTTATACAAATATGAAAGGAAGTTGCTAAAATATTTGCTTCAACGTTGCTCTTTTAAGACGTCCTGTTTCTAAAGCATCTAAGAACAGAACAGGCTGCCTTTGTGAAATCCTTAGATACGTCCATCCAGCTTCCATCAGTGAACGATCTGTGTGTGTAAAGCAAACCCAAATCACTGCAATCCTGCCCCCCCCCCTCGTCCCATCTCAGTCCAAAGGAACATGTTGGACTTCCCGCAGCACGTCTCCTCCAGCAAGGAGGTCCGAGCGGCGAGCACCGACGCCGATAAGCGCCTGTCTGAGTTCGACGTGGAGATGAGCATGAGGGAGGACGTCTACCTGAGGATCGTCGCTCTGGAGGTGAGCTGATGGAGAGATGAGACGGGGGGAGCGGCACTCGGTCACTGGGGCAACAACCAAGAAAGGAGAAAAACGGTAACAAGTCCCGTCTTCCTGAGCTCCAGCAGAACATTGGGGACGGTGAAGTTTATTTACGCTTTGAGGTGAAGCCCACAAGCAGCTGGATTCAGGATGCGCAAAATACCAACCAATCAGATCGAAGCGGGAGGAAAACAAATATCCACTAATGATCTTAAGCAAATAATAACTACCTCCTCTAATTAAAAGGTACATACACACTGTATATATGCAGCGATATCCGACCACCGCCGTTATACACACGCGACAGCAGACTTAATGACGTGTAACATGATACCGAAGCTTAGGAGCACGGTTGATCCAAAGCTGCTGTGGTTGGTGTGACAATGCAGAGATCAGCGACCGCTTGCTGACAGTCAAAGTAGATAAAACAAGCCTCTTTCCTATCAAACCTGTTTCCTTCTTCTCATCCGGGCTCTTTTCTTTGTCCCTACAGAAGAAGGTGGATGGCGGCAGCCTCACTGCAGAGTCCAAGCGTTACATGGAGCGACTGATCAAGCTGGGGAGGAGGAACGGCCTCCACCTGTCCAGAGAGACACAAGAGGTGGACACTGCTTCCTTCCTGTTAGCAACACTTTTTGGGGGAGGGCTCTATTTTTTTATTTTTTTATTTTTTTTTACACAAACCGAATCGCTTCTATCAAATAGTTTTATTAAAAAAGGATGCTGATCTCTCTGTGATAAAGTTATCTGAATGGATGGTTAAGATGAGTCACCAACTCCTGTGTGGCGTTTTTCAGAAAGGAGTGTGCTTCTTTAATGAAATCACTGTTTGTGTAATATGTTTTTTTTAATGCTGTGAAGGTGCGTTTTGAAACTCTTTTTTTGAAAATATTTGACTATGCTGTTGCAGGAGATCAAGACCATCAAGAAGAAGCTTAGCAACCTGTGCATCGACTTTAACAAGAACCTGAACGAGAACACGACCAGTCTGTCCTTCACCAGGGACGAGCTGGGTGAGTCCTCAGACCGCCCACCTACACCCGTCGCTGCAAACCTGCCACTTATTGGCCACATTTGGCGTTTTGAAATCAAATGGGTCATCCACGTGAATTGCGTAGAAGAGTTTTTATTTGGGGGAAGGGTTCTGATCTTTGCAGTTAAACCCAATCAGCGTTGAGATCTCCACCTATTGACACGTGCGCTGCTGTCGCCTCCAGGCGGCCTCCCAGAGGACTTCCTGGGCTCTCTGGAGAAGGAGGGAGAGGCGCTGAAGGTCACCCTGAAGTATCCTCATTACTTCCCCACCATGAAGAAATGCTTCGTCCCAGAAACCCGTCGGAAGCTGGAGGAGGCCTTCAACTCCCGCTGCAAAGAGGTGAGGCAGGAAGTGAGCACGCCTCATCCTCTTTCACCTCCTGACTCAGTGGAACAGGAGGGGAAGGAATGAATGCTGGTTACTGATGGGCAGGTGGAAATGTGAGGCAAGAAGCGGAGGGTCAAAGAGCGACTCTAGAAAAGAGATCCAAAGAAGCTGTGTTTTAGTTCCAGCCAGGTATTAACAAAGGTTTAAAAACGAATACCAGTTTACGACAGAACAGTTGAATCAGCCGAGCATGGAGCTGTGATCATCCAGTAAAAAGGGCTTCCCCTCTCCGTGTGTGTGTGTGTGTGTGTGTGTGTGTTTGTTTGTGTGTTTGTTTGTTTGTTTGTTTGTTTGTTTGTTTGTTTTCAGGAGAACTCGGCCATCCTGAAGGAGCTGGTGGAGCTCCGGGCTCAGAAAAGCGCCATGCTGGGCTTCACCACACACGCCGACTTTGTCCTGGAGATGAACATGGCCAAGTCTGGGAAGAAGGTGGCCGGCTTCCTGGGTGAGTGTCTCTGATGTTCCGCCTGCAGCATGCATGACAGCCTGCAGAGGGAGGTAACCCAAAGAAGCATGAATCATAAGCGCTCAACTGAGCCCGTTTTTAGAGGAGCTGGCTCGTAAACTGAAGCCTCTGGGCGACGAGGAGCGTGCTGTCATGGTCAGGCTGAAGGAGAAGGAGTGCCAGAAGAGGAACCTCCCCTCCAACGGAGAGCTGCACGCCTGGGACACCCGCTACTTCATGACCCAGGTGGGAGATCAGTCCTCCACTAAGGCCCCCAAGTGATTTCAGATTCATTATCCACAAAACCCATTCAATGTCAAAATTTAGCCCAAAATGTAAAAATGTAGGTCAAATTATTTTCTTTTTTCTTTTTTTCAAAGATTCAACTGAATACGTTTAAAAGGACATTTTTAAGGTTTTCTTTAAATCATCAATTAATTTCTTTCCCATCTTCTCCCTCTTCCTTGTGCTCAACTTTTGTATTTTTCCTTTTCTCCTGTTGTTATTTCCCCCCCGTCCTTTTCCTCTTTCCCTCCTCCTCCCCCCTGCCAGGTGGAGGAGACTCAGTACGCAGTGGATCAGAACCTGTTGAAGGAGTACTTCCCCATGGAGGTGGTGACTCAGGGCCTGTTGGACATCTACCAGGAGCTGCTTGGTCTGTCCTTTGAGCTGGTGGACGCTCCGTCCGTGTGGCACCCGGACGTCACTCTGTACTGTGTGAAGGACCGCAGCAGTGGTCAGGTGGTCGGCCAGTTCTACCTGGACCTCTTCCCCAGGTGAGGACAGGGCGGCAGAAGGCTTCCTCCTCTTACCACTCTCTCCTCTCCTTTGTGCTTCCCCTCCCACAGCTCTGCCTCTGTAATCTTTCCACCCCCTGTCTCTTATCCTCCTCCCCTCCATCTCTTCCCAGGAGAGAAACACACTCCTGTGTTTCTCTTCCCCCATCGTCTTCTTACTTCCTCCACCATCTCCACCTCACTGCTCTACATCCTTCTTACTCCCTCCCACGTCCACCTCTTTGGCTCCATTGTCTTTGTCTCCTCCTCTTAAATATGTAGATGGGAGTGTCCGGGTGTCCTCAGTGTCTCCCCTCACACCTTTCCCCCCACAGGGAGGGGAAGTACGGCCACGCCGCCTGCTTCGGCCTGCAGCCCGGCTGTCTGCTGCCCGACGGCACGCGTCAGATGTCGGTGGCGGCCATGGTGGCCAACTTCAGCAAGCCGACGGCCGGCGCCCCGTCGCTCCTGCAGCACGACGAGGTGGAGACGTACTTCCACGAGTTTGGACACGTCATGCACCAGCTGTGTGCCAAGGTACCACCGTGTCCACCCACTCGATGCAGTCGGTGTACTTCCTGTAAGCCGGTTTCTGACTGTGTGTGTGTGTGTGTGTCTGTGTGGCCCTGCAGGCAGACTACGCCATGTTCAGCGGGACTCACGTGGAGCGAGACTTTGTGGAAGCGCCGTCTCAGATGTTGGAGAACTGGGTCTGGGAGAGGGAGCCCCTGCAGAGGATGTCCAAGCACTACAAGACCGGCAACGCCATCCCGGAGGAGCTGCTCGACAAACTCATCAAGTCCCGCCTCGCCAACACCGGTGGGTGCCGCCACCCGGCCTCGATGGCTGCGTTTGAGGTTGAGACCATGTGCGTTAACCCCGGCCGTGACTCTCCCGCAGGTCTGTTTAACCTGAGGCAGATCGTTCTTGCTAAGGTGGACCAGGCTCTGCACACCAGGAACGGACTGGACGCCGCGGAGGAGTACGGGCGCCTCTGTCAGGAGGTCCTGGGAATCCCTGCATCCACAGGTGGCCTTTCAAACGCTTTACTTTCTGCACTTGAAGAAAACAAAAAAAAGTCTAAATTCTTCTCTGGTGACCATGACGATGCTCCACAACTATCAGTGTCTTTCCTGTAATACGCTGCCGACCTTCACTATGAAGCAAAGGAATTGTAAATATCTGTAAACTCAGGTCACATGGACATCTTCAAGTCAAGAGTTAATGCATTAAAAACAAGGCAGAATGTCCTGCAAAATATTTCCACAGATAACTTATGTCACCGTTCCTGAGATTGGAGTGAGACAAGGAATAAAGGTGATGATGATCTTCCTGATGAAACCTCTTTGATGTGACGTCATGAGCATTGAGAAGTCTACAGTTACCACGCATCACACGGCGTGGATGTGGTGTGGCGGCCGAATGCTTGTTTAAGAAATTTTACTGCTTACTTACACGCAGCCCAATTTGTATGATTATTCTACATTGGCTCACTTTTTGATTACTCTTAACGGTCTCAAATTTCCAGGGGGGAATGTCTCGTCGCACCCCCCCCCACACCCCCCCCCCCACACCCCTTGTCACCTGTTCACCCCTTATAAACTGTGTTTATAAAAAGTGTTTTATAATTTGGACAGTTGAAGTAGTAAAAACCTCCAGGCATCCATGCTTCACCCTTACTGCTTTACCTCTGATCCCCCCTGACCTTTGACCTCTCCGTACCTGTGCTGTAGGAACCAACATGCCGGCGACCTTTGGGCACCTGGCCGGCGGTTACGACGCTCAGTACTACGGTTACCTGTGGAGCGAGGTGTTCTCCATGGATATGTTCTTCGCTCGCTTCAAACTGGAGGGAATCATGAACCCGAAGGTCAGTGAGGAGACAAATTAAAAATGTTCATGAGGAGCCAACAGTCAGCAGGTGAAATGTATGAAGAGTAGGCATATGGCCGCTGATTTCTCATCAACTATAACAAGTACATTTTACCCAAGTGTTGTACCTGAGCATAACTACTAGCATTCTACCACGTCTCAGGTGGAAATATATTTTACCATCCTATATTTATCCAACACATATATATTAAACCTTTTTAAAAGCTGAAACATTAAATTGATAAACAATTACTGGGAAATTGTGTCACTCTGCATGATGAGTAATGTTGCTTAATATAATTTTTACTGTAACAACCAAGTACGTTTTGAAAGCAGGGCTTTTACTTGTCGCAGAGTATTTCTATACAGTACTTCTTCCCCCACAAGACAGCGGACATGACGTTATTGATCACATGTCGGATAAGAATAGCACAAACCGTTAACCTATACGTAGTATAACAACATTGACTTGGTAATGTGACGAGTGATCATCCAGTCTTTGTCCATCTACTCTCATCCTTTGTCTTCAGCACCAAAGCCAAAACGGCATTGAACATTTAAAACAGTCGGAAACAGAAAACCTAGTATTTCTTTAATGTAATGACACAACTCAAAATCATTCAGTGTTTACTTCTTTTAGACTGTCAAGACTTATCGTAAGTCGCTTTGGATAAAAGCTTCAGCTAAATTTATGTAAATGTAAAGATTATAGTAACTCCGTGCAGTCCACGCGTGTCTACATTTTTAAATGCATACATGTATAATGTCTTTTTTTAGTGTTCATCAAAAAGCATTTACGATTGTGCGGCCTTTGCAGTGTATAGAAACTCCCTGAGGAGTTTGACTGTTAATCGCTGTCTCCTGATTGGTCCTCCAGGTGGGCCTGGACTACAGGAAGTTCATCCTGGGACCCGGCGGCTCCGAGGATGCCTCCGAGATGCTGAGGAAGTTCCTCGGGCGGGAACCGAAACAAGAAGCGTTCCTGCTGAGTAAAGGACTGACGGTGAAGCAGGACACCAGCACGCCTTGTCCCTGCTGACCAATCACAGCGGCCCGGCTTCACCACCCCGCCCCTTCACAGCAGTGACAAAGGACTGTTTTCTAGAAGAAGAAAAAAGAATAATCACGTTACCCAATGAGGAAAAAGAATTTGCGGAAATAAACAATGGTTTGAAGTGAAGTTGTCTTCTGTGTCGGAGCATTTTGTGACAAAATCTTTGTGACCGGCCTCCCTTCAAAAAATCGAATTCACAAGCTGGAAAGAACCGGTTAAATAAAATGTCAGGAGCTGATCCTCCAGTCCGTTTTTTGTATTTCTGACATAAGCTCAGACGTGTCATAATATATGAATTATAATATTCGTATCGCCTGCCAAATGGATCACCAAACTGTAGTTGCAAGGTTGGAGGATTCTAATGTGCATATTTATAGCATTGGTTGAATACACGTCTTAAAATGAGGGGAAAAGGGCAAAGTGGTGCTGTGTTTGCATACCAAGCATTTTTCTGAGGCGACAGAAAATGCCACGACCATCTCCAGCAGACGACACTCTGAGAAATCATCCTTCTATTCACTGCACGAATGTCTCAACAAGGGGACCAAAGATGCACAAAAAAGGTTCTTACTTTTCAGTTGAATTTTCCTATTTTTTCAGGGTTGATTATGACTTGTCGAATGAGGGAAAACTTGTTATACTGTAGGTTGATTTGGACCTGTGTGCAATATACAGTCCTCCACTAAAGGCATCATGCCATTAAGGGAGAGGTCTACTGATCCCTACCTACATCCAGACATGTCACTCACGTGTGCAAGGCCAAACACTTCTGTCGGTGGACTCCAACGCCAAACCGGTTCAGGACCTGATTGTATGGACCACCAAACAGGAGAGCGGAGGTGGAAGCTAAGCTAACCCAGCTAGGCGCTAGGGGTACTCCAATACGCAGCCTACTGCTGGCTGCCCGATGTGTGTTGGCGGTCTTCACAGAGACCCGGCTCCATCCTTCATTCAGCAGTTGCAGTTGCAGGTGACAGCTGACCTGAGGGCACGACCCCCGTGGGACAAGAAGAGGTGGAGTCGGTGTTTCATCATGGCGCTTGGTGCTTGAACACCTCAGAGTTGATGGAGAATGTTTTTCCTAATGCTGATTTTTTTTTTGAAGAGACTATGTCGGCCATGCAACCCCCCCCCCCCCCCCCCCCCCCCCCAAATACTTGTTTGGGTCGCTGCTGTGTGTGTCTTTTGAAGGAGCCCTCTTTGCCCAAATAAGGATTTCCTGCTCCCACTATGTGAAGGAGAAGAGCTTCAGAGCGTCCATGGAGGGATGTGAGGCACGAGGCATCAGCAGGGGACCAGGGCTGATGTAATGTCCTCAGAGAGCTGCAGCTCGACAGCTCGCCCTAAAAAACAAAAGAAGACGGCCCGAAGGTAAAACTCCAGAACAAACCGTCAACATCTTAAAAAACAACTCAATCTGCTGCACACTGTTATGGCCTAAAGGGAACAAGAGCAAATATGCAAACAATTCTAAATCAAATAATCGTTCCGTTTTAAAAGATTGTCTATGTTATTTTTTATATAACACATATGCAATTCATATTTGCCATGCACACCTTTCTACTAACCGGCCATTCAAGACAACATTCATCAAACCGTAATCTGTCCGTGAAGCTGCTCTAATTGTGATATTTTAGCTGTGTGAATAATAAGAAACTAAACTGACATTCTCACAGTGGAAAACCCACATTGTGAATTCAATGGAATGAGTGAATATTTAAAGTGTGCATAATCATTATTGCATTAATACAAATGAGAACTTGAGAAGGTTTATGTATTTTATTTGACATTTGCCATAGTTGGGGTTTTTGAGGGGACTTTGCATGGAACCCCTGAATACAGTGAAGCAGGAATAGTTCCTTTATTTCAGTGTGTTTTTCAGTTACGTTCTAGAAATAAGGGGTTTGGTCAACAATATCAGATAAATGAGTAAATACCCCTCTTGTGAATTTTGACGGTGTCTTTAAAAGTCAGTTGCAAAGAAGTATCGCAGTGGGACTTTAAAATGTTTTGCCGGCTAGTTTGCTTTGACCGCCGTGTTGTGTTCATATTTAATATTTGCCGCGTTCGTCACTCTGCTGAGCATTCACACGCTTTGAATCATTACATGGTGTTTGTTCGCTGAAGAAAACGTGGGGGTGTAACTTGTGTATACCAGTTATTTCCTGCAATATTCCAAAATCCAATTAAAAAATAGAACTGTTTTGCAGAGGTAACCTGTTAACTACCACCAAACATGATACATCATATATTTTTAAGGAATTCTTGGACTATAACACATTACATTTAAGAAAGTGTCATTTAAAATACAAGAACTAAAGAAGGTTTTAGTATTTAGAACTGTGTCCCATGATGTCAGAGGTTTGTAAGTGTGCAGCAAACGTCCGACCGCTCTACAGTAGCTTTGTTATCTTCATTACCTTCAACCCCCCTGACGCTCTCTGCAGCGTAATTGGCAGTGAGCTGCAGGCTGTTGGCGGCGGCCCCCCTGGGGGCCGAGACTCCTACGTTCCCAGCACACGGATCGCGGTGAACCGAGCTGATACAATGTGCGTCGTTTAAAGATACTGAATCCACAGAAAACAGCGCGAGAGACGTTTATTAACCCTCTGAGGATCTTTCTTTTACAATTTCACCTGCATTGCTTTACATCTAGTTAACAGATGGGATTCATTTCTTTTAAAGTTTACAGTGTGTTTCTGTGAATCCAGTGAGGTTTAAAGAGAGACCCCTGATGTTTTTAGATTTGATTAGAATTAATCTGCAGAGAGGAAACTCGTTTGCTCCCAAAACCAGTCCACAGACACAAAGGACGTGACAACAAGAAAAGAAAAAATGCTGCATACAGTGCATCCGGAAAGTATTCACAGCGCTTCACTTTTCCCACATTTTGTTATGTTACAGCCTTATTCCAAAATGGATTAAATTCATTATTTTCCTCAACATTCTAAACACAACAACCCATAATGACAAAGTGAAAAATGTTTTTTGCAAATTTTTGCAAATCTGTTAAAAATAAAGAACAAAAACATTACATGTACATAAGTATTCACAGCCTTTGCCGTGACACTCAAAATGGAGCTCAGGTGCCTCCTGTTTCCACTGATCATCCTTCAGATGTTTCTACAACTTGATTGGAGTCCACTTGTGCTAAATTCAGTTGATTGGACATGATTGAGAAAAGCACACACCTGTCTGTATAAGGTATCTCAGTTGACAGTGGAAATCAGAGCATAAACCAAGCCATGAAGTCCAAGGAATTATCTGTAGACCTCCGAGACAGCATTGTATCGAGGCAGAATTGTATCTGGCGAAGGGTACAGAAAGATTTCTGCAGCATTGAAAGTCCCAATGAGCACAGTGGCCTCCATCATCCGGGAATGGAAGAAGTTTGGAACCACCAGGACTCTTCTTAGAGTTGGCCGTCCAGCCAGACTGCACGATCGGGGGAGAAGGGCCTTCGTCAGGGAGGTGACCAGGAACCCGATGGTCACTCTGACAGCGCTCCAGCGTTGTTCTATGAAGAGAGGAGAACCTTCCAGAAGGACAACCATCTCTGCAGCACTCCACAAATCAGGCCTGTTTGGTAGAGTGGCCAGACGGAAGCCACTCCTCAGTAAAAAGCACATGACAGCCCGCCTGAAGGACTCTCAGACCATGAGAAACTAAATTCTCTGGTCTGATGAAACAAAGATTGAGCTCTTTGGCCTGAATGCCAAGTTACATGTCTGGAGGAAACCAGGCACTGGTCATCACCTGGCCAATACCATCCCTACAGTGAAGCATGGTGGAGGCAGCATCATGCTGTGGGGATGTTTTTCAGCGGGAGGAACTGGGAGACGAGTCAGGATTGAAGGAAAGATGAATGCAGCAATGTACAGCGACATCCTCGATGAAAACATGCTCCAAAGCGCTCTGGACCTCAGACTGGGGCGACGTTCATCTTCCAACAGGACAACGACCCGAAGCACACAGCCAAGATAACAAAGGAGTGGCTTCGGCACAACTCTGAATGTCCTTGAGTGGCCCAGCCAGAGCCCTGACTTGAACCCGATTGAACATCCCTGGAGAGATCTGAAAATGGCTGTGCACCGACTCTCCCCATCCAACCTGATGGAACTTGAGAGGTTCTGCAAAGAAGAATTGGAGAAACTGCCCAGAAATAGGTGTGCCACGCTTGTGGAATCATACCCAAGAAGACTTGAGGCTGTAATTGCTGCCAAAGGTGCTTCAACAAAGTATTGAGCAAAGGTTGTGAATACTTATGTACATGTGAGGTTTTCGTTCCATTTTTTTTTTTTGTTGAGGAAAATAATGAATTTAATCCATTTTGGAATAAGGCTGTAACATAACAAAATGTGGAAAAAGTGAAGCGCTGTGAATACTTTCCGGATGTACTGTATGTACATGATTAACAGAAAGACATTCAAATCTGAAAACTATATTTAAAAGGTGTTCACTAAAAATTCTGACTGCTGGGATAAAGGACCTAGCCTAGCTTAGCATTGAGAGAAGCAAGTGTAAGCAAGACGCCAAGACCCATAAGCTTACACAAACTAGCAAACTGACAACGTCTCTGCAAACCCAACATCATTATTAGTTACAGCTCAATGAAAACGCAGTATGAACTGTAATACAGTTGATTAGATGATTTGAAATAGTCTGGTTAAAGATAAAGCTAATTCAGGTCATTTACAGTGGTAGGACAGATCATCAGTGTAAAAACCAATATAGTTCTTTTATAGCCAAGCCTCAGGATTTTTACTTCTAGTTATTATATCAATTCTTAAAAGAATAATCAAAATGGTGTTCATCACCAAGACATTTTTGAAAAATCCCATTGGTCATTCCTGCACCCTTCTTTACCAACCTATTAACCAACCAAGATATAACAAGAAAAGTTTAATTCAAAATTTAAATTGAAGATCATTTTGTACACATGTGCTTAATAAATTGATTTAATGATAACTGTACATGAGAACATTTTCAATTCAGGACTTGTTATAGAACATTTCTACATCGTCGTATTACTTTGGTCTGCATGCTATGAATACCAGCAGCGATGATAAAACAATGTTCCAGTCTTATCTCTTCATTAGAAACCTGCGAGTAGAACTGACTACAGTCGCACCCGCTGCAGGTGAAACTACCGCTCAGGTGGGAGAACCGGTTGTCGTGGAGAAAATTCTCTGAGGGAAACAAAACGGGCTGAAGAGCGGCTGAGCAGAGGAGGGGGAGACCAGACGTCTTGATAAGTCAGGAGGAGAAGAAGGAAAAGACTAAAACCATGGCAGAGCATCCAGCAGCAGCAGGAGGTGGAGGAGGAGGAGGAGACGTCAGCCTGCAGGACGTCCTGACAGGACGAATAGATGGAGCTCAGAGGACGGAGAACGGCTCCAACATGATCCGAGTGTTCGTCAGCTCCACCTTCACCGGTCAGGTCACTGTTTATGTTCACTAATACCACCCATGGCTGTGTCCTTCACAGGTGAGCCCGTTCCAGGGCTTTCTGCTATTGTGCACCACATGTTGTTATTATTATTATTATTATTATAGTTATGGACACCTATGCTTTTCACCGTAGCTTTTCCTGCTTTGATAAAGGTAAAACATCTGCGCTGATGTTGTGGCACCATGCCTCTTAAAACTGTGTGAAAATAAAGGTTTGTACTCGTAAATGTATCAATCTGCGGAGCGGACGAGAACTAACATTTGTACACTTTTGTAGTAGTAGACTGTTGAATGAGACAGAATGAGACATGTACTCATTCTAAAGCTAAAGAGATACAAAAAGGTGATACACTTGGCACAATGTATTTAACTAAAAGACATTTCATGTTTCAAGTAATTATGAGCTACTAGCTTGACATTTTAAGAAAGTATCTTATCAGAAAAGAGCTCATTATTACCATGAGATCTTTTGTAATCAAGACAAGTAAAAGAAATATTTGACATATTTTTGCAAATTTTTATTATGAAGAACAGTATCAAAATCTCTACCTAACGATTTAGCTTGAAGCTTGTTATCTCCTCCGGTCAGATATGAGCAGCGAGAGGAAAGCCCTGCTGGAGAAAGCTTACCCAGAGGTCCTTGCTTTCTGTCGCAGTCTGGGGATGGTGTTTGAGGTCAGTTATGGAATGTAAATATTCAAGCCCGAAGAAGAAATGAACCCAGCAACTGATAATATGATGTATAAAGTGCATGTACTGTGCGTGCGGTACCTGCTCGTTGATCAGCGAGGTCACTTCCTGTTCAGGTGGTGGATCTGTGTTGGGGGATTCGAAGTGACTCTTTCGGAGACCATGAGGTCTGCGAGATCTTCCTGCAGGAGATCAAGAGCTGTCAAAGGATTTCAGCCGGTCCAGCTTTCATTGTGAGTCTCCCTTTTTACACATTTACTGTTACCGTAACATTTTCTGTGGAAAGAAACAAGCTGGATTAGTTTGTTTGAACACTGTGGTTTGATCCAATTCTTTGAAATAAATGGTACCCATTTATTTCCTCTTTTATCATGTGGCTGTAGCTGCTACATCAACACATCCAGTAAATATGTGGAAAATAACCTCACAAGACCTGGAAAAACAAAAAACGCGTAATTGAATTGAAGCCAACATTCTGTCCAATTTAACGGATTTATTCTATGGCTCTTTTTTAAAGAGATGTTTCTATTAGGGTGAAAGTGAAATAGATGCATGTGATACAGGACTATATATTAGCTCATTTTTGCTCTTCTCTTTACTCCGTCTGGCCTCCAAAGGCTTTGCTGGGGAACCGGTACGGCCACCGGACTCTTCCTCGCGTCATACCGGAGAAACAGTTTGAAGTCCTTTTGTCCAAACTCTCCAAAAGTCCCGACGGCGTCAAGCAGCTGAACAAGTGGTTCTTAAAAGACAACAATGCGGTCCCGCCCACTTACATTCTTCAGCCAATCACAACTCACTTCCCCCACTACAGCGACCTCCGACCTGAGAGCGGCTCGCAGCGTGACGAAAACCTCCTCTCTTGGCGCCTCACAGAGACTCAAGTGCTGCAGCTTCTTCGCTCTGCCGCCACAGATGCTGAGGCAGCCGGTGACATCACAGAAGAGCAGAAACAACTCTACTTCACATCAGGTCAGATATGTCGTCCGCGGCGTGTCTTTGTCTCAAAGGTTTTTGTGAAATTTGACGGTGGCTACCTTCTTTTCCGCAGTCACGGCACAAGAGTTTGAGCAGGGTTTGTGGAAGGACAGCAGCGAACAGTCGGCTCTGCTCTTCGTGCGAGAGATTCCCAGCCAGAGAGGGAAGGACGGTCCCAAACGTTTTGCCAAGTACTTGGACCTGAGAGGGGACGGGCTTCTGGACAAAGAGGTTCAGGGACTCCTTGCCTCTCTCAAGTCCCGCCTCTACGCAACGCGGAAGGAGATCCTCAACTTGCACTGCGTGGAGCTCAACAAGGGAAGCATCGACCCCATGCGCAAAGAGCACGCCCAGTACCTGGACGCCATCTGCGAGCAGTTTGTCTCGCAGATGAAGGTCCGCATCGAAGCAGTGGTCAATTCACCGGTGGTGGGCAGGCGGAGAAGGCTCTGGGGGAACATTGAGGAAGAAAGGGAGGAAATCTCCGATTGGGTGGTTGAGGAAGTTCTACGGCACGCCACCATGAGCACCAAGCTGTGCAGAAGTCTTCACGGCAGGGAGGGTCTCCTGGGTAAGCTCTGCTGCGCCATGTGGGAGTCGACCAACGTCCACCACAGCCCGCTGGTGGTGCACGGGGACGCTGGGATGGGGAAGACGGCTCTGCTGTGTAAAGTGGCGCAGGAGATGCGTAGCGTTTTTGAAGCCGGGGTGGTGGTGGTGATCAGGCTGCTGTCCGATCGCCATCCTCAGAGACCCGACATCGATCACGTCCTCCGCGGCGTCTGCTTTCAGATATGTCTGGCTTGTGGTTTGGCTCCACCCTCACACCCGACAGCCAACACGCACCTGGAGTTGCTCCCGTTCTTCTGGGACGTCCTCACCAAGGTTTCCGACCAGGGGGACACTCTGCTCATCATCTTAGATGCTGTGGACCAGCTCTCGGACCAACATCATGCTCATAAACTCCACTGGATGCCCGCCGACCTCCCACCCAACGTCCACCTTATAGTTTCCATGGAAACCAACAGTGAGGTATTTGCTAACATGCGGTTGAAATTGAAGAGTTTGGCTAGTTTCTTTGAAGTGGATCGTTTGTCTCGAGACGAAGGAAAACAGATGATGGAGTCGTACCTGCTAGCTTCTCAGCGAACTTTGACCCCCGCGCAAAGCGACGGCGTGCTGCAGGTCTTCGAGCAGACCGGCAGTCCTCTGCACCTCACACTGATTCTGTCTGCAGCCAAACGCTGGACGTCCTTCACCCTTCTCACGGCAACGCACCTGGGGCCCAACACACAGGAAATGATGTCACGGCTCTTCTTGATGCTGGAGGAGAAACATGGGAAGGAGCTGGTGGGCGGGGCTTTAGGGTACATCACTCTGGCAAGGTGAGGAGGTCCCTTGTGTAACCAGGCAGCCACCTCCGGCTTCGAAATGGCAAATCCATGCAGAAGTACCTTAAACCTGCATTTTTATCAATGTCCACGAGGGTCATAAAAATAAGTCAGATCTGATAGAAGTCTATGACAGGATGCTTCCACGTCTCAATGAACCTTGTAAACATAAATTGATGGTGTCAATTGCTAGTTTCAAGTATTCTTCATCACAGCGTGATGTTCATTTAGTAAATTATGTTCCAGTAGGATGGACCTCAAGTCGCTACCATGGTGCTGTCCTTCTTTTTGTCTTTCAAAGTTAACCCTTTCGCAGTGTTTTCGCTTCATCCAAAACATTTTTTAAACATTTTATTTGAATTATTAAAGTCATTCGTTATTATAATATTACGTTTTTTACTGAATGTCACATTCAGTGTTGTATTTAACTGAATTTAAAAACAAAGATTGGCAAACGGGAGGCTTTAGGACAGCAGTCCACTGGGTTACTTCCACTTAAATACAGTCTATAGACAGTAAGTGGTGGTAATGTATGCTAGTGCTAGTTAGCAACCTTTCCACAACGCTACACTTCTTTATTTGTGTAGGGCTTGTTAAAAAGTACAGGTTTATTTGTAGAGCAAAGTATTCAGCAGGAATGTAGTTCTTTTGATAGAACGGTGATGCTACTTCTTCGTGGTGAGAACTAATAACTTTCTGCAAACAAAGAGTGCTCAATCCTCAAGCTAAAGTGAGTCCACTTTGTCCAGAATAATAATATTTCGATTATTATATTATCAGAGTAACATCCTTGAAAAGAAGTAATCTACATTATGTATCTGAATAAAACCTGAAAATATCTAAAATAATTAGCAACAAGGGGTTGTTGGAACACTATAATTTATACATTTAAAATGGTGCTTGTTTCTCTATGTAACTTTTGTAAAAAAGACAAAATGATTCAAGTTGAAAAAGCCTTAATATTAGTTATTGTTTGACTGAATCGTGAAGCCACAAGTGTTCGTACTAAAAGATAACAAAAGCGATGATGTAACTATTTAACATGAAATTATCCACAAGGTGGAACATTTCAAGGCTCAACAACAAAAACAACCCCATCTTCTGACTCCTCAGGGGAGGTTTGCTGGAGGCTGAACTGCGTGACCTCATGTCCCTGGATGATGACATCGTGTGTGAGGTGTACAGGTACTCCCTTCCTCCGTCCCCCTCGTTGATCCGGCTGCCTCCTCTCCTCTGGGCTCGTCTCAGACGGGACCTCCAGGATCAGCTGGAAGAGCGCTGGACAAGCGGAGTCGCCACCATTGCCTTCAACAACCGGTAAAGAAAAAGCACAAATTATATATTTATATTAGTTAACGCGTTACTATTACATTTTAATAGTTTCCCACCACTAATTTGGGTGATATTAAAAACTAAATGGAGTATATTTATGTATCTGTATACCAAAATAAATGATCACACAGGTCAAAAATAAGATGTGGGAGAAATGTGTGTGTGTTTGTGTGTGTAGACATCTGTGCGAGGCAGTTTCAGCTCGGTATCTGACGTCACAGCGTCGCGGGCAGAAACTCAAGATCCTGGCGGAGTACTTCCTGGGTCGGTGGTCGGGTAAACTTAAGCCGGTTGCTCTGCCGGGCCTCTCGCTGCTGCTATCTGACAGAAAGGTACAGAGTACACAGCACCGAGCAAGTAGCCACCGGTTCTGGAGAGTGAAGCCGCTGCAAAAGTGTCTTGAATGTGCTTGTTTGTAATCGCCATCAGAGACCCATAAACAAGACAGATGGTCTTTGAGAAAATGATTTATTCCCTCAGTGAACCTTGTAAACAGATTTATGGTCTCAATCTCTAGTTTAAAGTATTCTTCAACACTGCATCATTTTTATTTGATAAATGATATTCCCTTTAGAGTCAAATACACCTTGAAGCAATGTGTCCATAGTAGAGGCTTCCAAACGTGATAGTATTCACAGGACCTGACACACCTGTCCTTCAGCTGCATTACTGGACACCTGTCTGTTGGTGCTGTATTCTGATTAGCTGTATGGTGTGAATTACTACAAAGGTCCCGCCTCAACCCTTGTGGTTTGCTCCAGGATTGGCCAACATCAGGAAACTTGAGGAGCTGCCCCATCACCTGCTGCATGCTGGTCTGTGGGAGGAGCTGCGACAGGAAGTCATTGGTAAGATTTAGGAAGATGTGCAGTTTCTGAAATGCTCGAAGCAGAACCTCTGGTACCGACAAACACGTGCAAAGGCACTTAACTCCCCTTTCTTTCCTGTTTTGATACTTGGGTTGAACTTCAGCAGATCCCCACCGGCTTCTGTGGATGGTGGTTCTATCTGATGGTGGTTGTGCAGGACGCCTGGCTTACTACTCACAATATTTCATTTCTGTCATAGGAGTTGAATGTATTACACATCTTTTACATTGCTCATTCTGTACACATTGTAGTCTGTCCATCCCGGGAGTGGGATCCCTCCTCTGACGTTCTCCCTAAGGTTTCTTCCCTTTTTTCCCCATGGAAGGGTTTTCCATTTTTTGGACTGTGTGAGGCTTTTCGGAACAGAAGATGTCACATGTGTACCGACTGTAAAGCCCCCTGAGGCAAATTAGTCATTTGTGATTTTGGGCTATACAAAATAAAATGAATTGAATTGAGATGTATTGTCTCGCACATGTCTACATTTCCAAAAGCTACCACGTGATTGGTTGATTTAATGTCAGTGTTAGTTATATTTAAAGAATCCCTTTTCAGTCACTGCTATGATAAAATGTTTTGATTTTTGATATTTTATTTATCATTTATTTTACAGAATTGGTTTGTTTTCTTCTTAATTTAAATTTTATGTATTCATTTATTTTCATTTAAGTCCTAAAATAGAATAGATTTGAAAGTGTTTTGAATAATGTAGAAATGAATATTAAAAAAATGTTTTGTCTTTTATTATTTCAAGTTTGAGTATTGTTTCTAAAATGTGTTGTTTAGTTAAGTTTATACAAACCAGTTCAGTCAATCGATCAATTATAATGAAACAGCGCTACTGTTTTCCAGGCAGTGCTGAGTGGCTGTACTGTAAGATGAGGGTGTGCGGGGTGTCCAGTGTGATCCGGGACCTGGACCAGTGCTCTCAGTACATGGACTGCACTGAGACCCGACTCATCCGAGACACCCTGGTCCTGATCAAATCCAGTTTGGACTTCCTGGACGGTCACATGGGTCAGTTATCCTGTCTCACTGTGTTAATATACAATGTGTCCTCTAGAATTTAGCTTTTTGGACCCAAAAGGTTTTCTAAACCAAAAAGGGTGACTTTCGGAAGGAGCAAGTTAAACAATAAGGTAATGAAGGGTTTTTATGATACAAACACAGTCATTGTTTTTTTCTCTCTGGCTCTAGAACCGTTCCTCTTTTACGCTGAGCTGCTGGCCAGACTCTTCTCCTTGGCGAGGCCTTTCTCCTCTGTGATTGGTCAGCTGTGTAGTCAATGTGAGGAGAGCCTACTGATGTGTCCCGAGCCCGTCCTCATTCCTAAGTGCAGTTTCCTGCAGCAGCCAGGGGGGGCGCTACAACACACTCTGACTGGACTGCTGGGAGGTCAGAAATATTGAGTTGTTTATCTAAGTCAACTTAGATAAAGCAGAGCTGGATTTTTGGACGTTTTCATATCAAATTAAAAATACTTTTTTTAATTTTAACGTCAAAAATTATTAGAATCAATCGTATGTAGAATTGTAGATTAAAGTTTCCAACCACTGTCTGTTTACTTCAATACAAAAACTATACTAGTTGATGAGTGATACTTTTTCAATGGATATATATTTATTCTTTTTCCTTCATATTTATATCATTATGGTTTGCATTATAATTAAATTGATAGAACATAATTAAACAACTTTGGTCAGAAGAAACATCAAAGTGAGTAAGGTGGAACATGTGTAGCATCACAGGTTCTACATGTAATGACATGTGTCATTGTGTCTTCAGGTGTGCTCTGTGTACACGTCAGTGTGGAGGCGGGGCTTCTGGTTGCAGGCTCAGAAGATGGGACGGTGGCGGTCTGGAGCCTCGCTGACCAGAGGCTCGTACACTCACTGCTGGGACACACCGGTCAGTCTGCGTTTATTAAAGAATATCATGTATCAAATAATGCTACCGGTGACGACAATAATCTGCGTAGGTGCAGTTCTGTCCGTCAAAGTGGTTGGCATCGCCGCCCACTGCTTCTCATTGGCTGCTGACGGTTCTCTGAGGAGGTGGAGCCTGATAGACGGCCAACAGCAGCTGTGCATCCAGGAGGCGGTGCCAGTTGACTCCACCCCTTCCTCAGTATTCCTCCACCTGTCTGAAGAGCTGATCTGTGTTTACACCAGGACACAGGTACTACCTGTTACTACTGCAAGTACTAACGGTACAACATATACACTCGACTCCAGGCTAGTACTGATATTCAAGTAGCTGTGGGGAACTTTTAACTGGGTCTGAAATGCATCTATATAATCAAGTTAAGGAAACACGACTACCGTTGAGATGTAGACTGAGATGTGGACTGTAGAGTCTACGGAGACATTCTTAAAGCTTGCTGAGTGACTGACTCTCAAGACATCTGATTGGTACACTGAAACACGGCAATATCAACACTAAATGACATCTAGCTGTATGGCTGCTTTATTATCCACTGCAGTTACTGTCACTACTATTACAGCTACAGCTACTAGGTCTACTTCTTTTACCACAGCTGACATTGATCTGCCAGTGGGCAGCTTTGGGTCTAGAGGGTCTCGTTGTTGTTGCTGCTGCAGGTGAAGATGTGGAAGCCGACCGGAGCTGAGCTCCTCCTCCTCAGCAGCAGTGACGATGAGGATGACGGCTCGATGGTTCTGGGAGTTTTGGGCGCAGCGGTGGTTCGTCTTGGTGACTCTGGTCTGGTCAGAATCTCCCACCCTGTTAATGAGAGTCAAACTGTTGAGACTCAGCCGGACTCAAGCCCACAGAGAAGTTTAACTCCTGTGAAATCTGTTACATTACCCAAACGTGGGAAGGTGTTTGTGGTTTCTAAAGAAGGATTTCTTCATCAGGTATATATTTCATTAATTGCTTTATTTTTATGTAAAAATATCGTTTTACAATAGTTTGGTCCTTAACATCCATAAAAATGCATATCTTGTATTGAATTCCCTAATTGAAAAACATGTTTTTACGATGGCATATTTTAGAATATTATAAAACGGTTTAGAGTATTTTTTTTTTTTGTGCTCCAGCTTCACAAATGGAATTTAATGGAAAAACGAATACTTCATAATTTAAATAAGCCAGTTGCACAAGATGAGCTCTACCAGTACTACAACAGTAAAATAAAGTATTTTCAATAATGCATAAGTAATAATACGTTTATAATGTTATAACAGTCACAGGGTTTATTTTAATACTTTAAATTGATTATTTACAACCTTAAATAAGGTATGTTTACTTGTAAGAGTCATTTTACATTGTGGGAATAGTACTTTGGCTGAAGTAAACAATCAGAACACTTTCTCAACTGCTGTTTGTAGGTCACATCCAAAACTACCCTGTAAGGGAAAGCCAATCCAAACAGATTAACTTTATATTCAATAGAGAAAAAAAAAACACCAGTCATTTTTAATCTGCTGTACACAATAAAAACTGATTATGACGATGTCTGCCGTCCTGCTCGCAGATTTCCACAACGGAGAAGCAGACAGCCGTCCCGTTTCCTCTGGTTCCCTCTTTGCTTTCTGTCACTGAAGATGAAAAAATACTAATAGCAGGTCTGACTGTATTATTGAAAGCGGGTCAATGTTTCTTAAACTATTAAAAAAATTGTTTGTGTAGTTGATTAATCCATGTTCATAATAAATAATACAGGATTTATTCATAAAATGATTTCATAAAAACCTTACTCCGCATGTTACTTTGCGTTGAAAGTGAAATGTGCATGTGATCACAGTGAGAAAGAAAAGGTTCTTGTGGTCCAGCCGATCACTGTTTGTGTCTTCTGCAGGAAGTGAGCGGACTCTGAGTCTCTTTAACATCAACCGAGACTCTGTGGACAGGTTCCTCGACCTCCAACACGACGACAACGTTTTGTCCGGCTGTGTGTCTTCGGACTGCCGACTGCTCGTCTCGGGAGCTGCTGACCAACTCATACGAGTAACGGACTAAGATAAAATGCATGTAAATGGTAGAGTAGAGATGTGATGTGCTAGCAACTGCTTCAAAATAAAAGCTCTCCTGTAGCTTCACAGCAAAAGATTGTGCTCATAGTAGAATCCTTCTTGTAGTCTTGCAGTAGGATATTGTCCAAATGCTTGGCAGTAAACACTTACAGTTGGAATACATCATAATATATTTTACTACTGTAATATTACAGTAATATTCTGCATAAACCTTTTCTGTCAGATCTGGTCGGTGACCACTGGTGCGTTGTTGGACACTCTGTGTGGTTCAGACGCCCCCGTCACTTCTGTTGTGCTTTATTACGGCTTCGTGGTGTCAGCCTCGACGGCAGCTGCCGGCGTCCATCTGTGGAATCTGAAGTACGACACCGACCACAAGCCCGTCGCCCACATCCCTGCTGGCTGCGCCCACGTCGTTGTCGCCAAAGATTCAGACCGAGTTTTTTACGTCCGGCAGCAGAACCAAACGGAGGTCATCAGCTGGAACAACAACACAGGTCACTTCTGATACAAAGTTAGAGCGCAGACAAAGAGACGGGCATTGTGGGAATCCAGTTGGAGTTCTGAAAGCACCTTGGAGGCTCGTAACCCTCCTCTCGGGTCTCCCTACAGGGTGTCTATCGGAGCGATTGGCGGTCTCTGCCGAGGTCTGCTGTCTGGAGTTGGCTCAAAACAAACGGCTGCTGTTCTGCGGCCTGAACACCGGCACCGTCCTCATCTACCCCTTGGCCCTGCCCCAGGAGACGCTGTGCCTCCCCCCTCCGGAGAGCCTCTCCAGGGTGCTCTGCCTGGCCGTCAGCTCCCAGGAGAAGCACATGGCCGTGGCCTACGAGGACTCCATTTGCTTGTTCGAGATCACCACCAGGGACAGCTTCCCCGCGGTGGAGGGACCCTTGCAGCGGCTCCCCCTGTCGCTCCTCCACGCCCCACTGTCCTCCATGGCCCTGCTGTCCGACCGCAGGCTGCTGTACGGGACGAGCTGCGGGGAAGTCCGGTTCCACGACTTCTGCAACGGCAGCAGCTCGGATCTGGAGGCTCATCGCGGCCGAGTCACTTGCGTGACGGTCAGTAACTGGGGGACCCGAGCACTGGTGGGCTCCGAGGACGCCGTCCTGAGGCTGTGGAGCCTGAGCCCACTGGTCCTGGACCACACCATGGAGTACAAGGTGGATGTTTTCCCCACTCGATACTTTACATTTCTTTACATACATATACATACCGGTATATAAAAATGTGTATACATGTGTCCAAACGTTTGACTGTAACGGTGTATATATACTTAATGGTTGGTAATATTCCACAGTAGATTAATTTATATTTCATCATTAAGTTTCAGCAAGCAGGCCTGCTTCACAGATGAGGTTATAGTAGTATTTTGTACATTAATAGTTAACTATTATTTATCTTTAAATGAGATGACGTTATTATTCCACAAAATGACAATGTACCAACGTTGCTGATCAGGGTTTCTTCTTCGAGGGCGTCCTCTCCGCTGCTTTCTCTGAGAGCGATCAGTTCGTCTTCACTGGATCTCAGGACCGAACGGTCAAAGTCTGGGATGTCGCTACGGGTACGTTCTGGTCTACCGAGGCAGCGTTCCCAACTTTTCAACTATTTCTATTTCAACAGAAAGGTTTTCCACTACTGAGCCCAGAGGCTTTTCTCAAGAAAAAAATACACTTTATGCGATAAGACATTCAAATCGTTATCTTGAGAAAACAAAAGGCAGTTTATTACCTGTTATCACCAGAGATCATAAGCAAAAGTGATGTTGGTCCAATTAGCTGATACCAAAATAAGGTAATAAATATGATTAAGAATATTAATTAATGAAGTATGAGTATGGCACTTTTCCTTTGGATTATTTCCATATTGATGCATTCAAAATACTTCCCATCAGGAGACCTGCTGTACGTCCAATACGTCTACTCCCCCGTCGTCAGGATGGTGACGGTCAGGAGCGGCTTCGTGGCGTTGTCTCAGCAAGGCTGCGTCATCAGGGAGGAGTTTCGCTGCCCGGAGCACGTCAGTCCGGATTACAACCCTCTGAGGAACGTCAAGGCCCGGTACCGGATCACCTCCCGGGAGAAGACCGGCCAGCCGGTCCAGCAGAGGCCCGGATCCGACCTGGAGCACTACAACCCGGCCCTGTTCAACCTGGACCTCGTGGGCCGGCTGAGAGAGAAACCCTCGTCGGCCTGCCTCATCCTGTAGAACGCCGGGGCCAAACTCCAGGGGCCTGCAGGCTCTCGGGAGTTTTCAAAAGACAACGAGTGAAAATGTTTATAGTGAAGTTGTAACCAGTTAGTGAACATGAATAATATACATAAATGAATCATGAATGTTTAGATATAGAACATGTATTTTATAACAATGTGTTAAAATGCATTCATTAGTTTTTCTGGTCATGTACACGCTTACACAATTTAGCACTATTTTGTTAAAAATATAAGTATAGCTGTAGTGAGTGCAGAACAGAGATGGACACAGGAGCTGCTGCAGTGGAACCGACAGTGACCCCACCTGCTGTCCTCCATGAAGACAACAGGCGGTGAGTGTTGTTGTGTTGATCATTAGTGATGATCACCGCTGATGTTGGTTTGTGACACTACGGCCGCACATCCCGCTGCAACACATGGAGAAACTACGGAGGAGCCCTATGAACTATGATGTGAATGTATCTGTTACGAGGAATGTTCATGTTAGCATGTCCAGCTAGCAAATTAGTTTCTAAGATACCTAACTAGCTAATAATGGAAAATCCAAAACAAGGCTTCAGTCAAACTCCATGAAGAAGCAAATAATTATCCAAAGGATAAAAGCCCCCAGTCTTATTTTGGGTATAATTCAGATGGATGATTTAATTCAAAAAATCTCTGACCGATTGGTAATAATAAAGCAGAAAAAGCTCTTTGTAGTAAATGTCGGGAAGGTAATTGTTCGGTTACACTTTGGCTTTTGGTATCAGAAAATGATCATAGACAGTTTAATAAATTTATATCTAATCATTTGCTAGTATTTAGACAATATTATTTTTGTGCAGTCCACTCTGCAGGTTTTAACCCTTCATCAAACCACAAGAACAGCAGCAGTGTGACAGACAGCTGGTCCACCTGAGAGCAAACACAAACACGACTGGGCCATAAACACGGAGGCAAAGTCTGTAGTTTGAGTTAACCATTTACAGGACGAATGAAGCAGCGACCCACTCTGCTGTTGGTTTCACAAGTTTTAACTCAACGTCTGAGGCGTCTGCTTATTCCCTCCTGTGGTACTTTACCTTTTTGTTTCCATCAGAGCGAGAGGCAGCGATGGGAAAACTCTACGCTGCGGTTTCCTGTTTGTTGCTGAGCGCGGCAGCGGTGGCGGCCCAGGGAGGTACGAGCTGTTTCAACTGTGCTGACAACAAATAATAGTTATACTTCTCACAGTAGGTCATTGATTCTATGAAACATGTTTATTAACTCTTGTCTCTGTAAAATGTCACAGATCAGTATTCAAAAATTGTCCAAAACCCAAATAAATATATATATATATATTTTTTTTTTATATATCAATTTACTATCAGCTATGAAGTACTCAGAACTCGCAGGAGACTCAATGCTACAGTGTCTAAATAATCCTTTACAATCAAAAGTCTGGAATCCAAAATAATATTAGAAAAAGAACAAAGGTTTTACCACCAAATTATACTTAAAGTACCAAAAGTCAAAATACTTGTAATGCACAATGGTATATCAAACTATATTTCTGATTGTATTTATTGATGCATTAGTGTGTTCATCACTTCAATGTTGCAGCTGCAACAGTAAAGTAAAAGTACCTTAAAATAGTACTTCAGTAAATATACTTTTACTTTTTCAATGATAGTGTGTCTAAGCTTTTGACTCAAACGTATAACTAATAAACATTTAATTGTTTTTTTTCATGTTGCAAGAACTAAATCAAAGAACCGATGATGGAGATGTGAGTTGTTTGACGTTGATAAAGTTACCCATTTAAGTCCATTTACCAAATCATTGTTTTAGTTCAAGAATAATACAATTACTTTAAGTTTTCAACTTTTCTCTGCTTTGTTTCAGTGGAAAGTGAATCTCGTTCAATTTAAATGTTTTTGGGGGATTTATTGAAAAATCAATTGGTGATAAGAATATGTGTTCAAGGAAGCACCTTTATAATCCTGTTAATACCATTAACCATTGCGGTTATGAAAAAGAGACACACCTTGTGAAATACATTCCAGCTCTCTAATTGAATCCCATGTTTAAGGGAGTATTTCTATTTCCCTGCATGTCACAGGGTATCAGACTTTTTTCTAATTTTTAGTGTTGGGGTCACAGGGACGTGCACCTTGAAGCAGGCATTTGAATAAAACCACATTTAGGAGTTTGAACGACCTCTGACCTGTGTGTCTGTGTCGCAGCTCAGGCTAAGATGCAGGAGCGCGCGCTGCCTCAGTGGCTCACCGGGATCATCGCCGTCTCCGGCTTCCTCTTCCTCGCCTTTGTCGGCTTCCTGGTGAAGAAGGCCTGGTGTGAGGAGCCACGGAGGTCATGCAACGTTATGTTTTGTGCATTCATCATTTGTACAATAGAGTGAATTAGACACATTGCTGAGTACATATAACTTGTTTTAATTAAATATAAAATCCACAATTACAATAAATACATTTACTATTTTAAATAAGCCATACCTGTGTTTTGATGGTTTGGTAAGCTGGGTTTAAAAAGGAGTAATTGGTACTTACAATCATCTTTATATTACTAAACTACTAAACCTCCAAAATTTGGAGTTTGCAAGTTTCCATTTACATACAAAACTTTCGAAAGTCAATTAACCAAATATTTATTTAAAAATATGCTTTCATTGGTACACAGTAAATTAAACCACAGCCATTTGTTGAGCTAAAGCCCAAATCCTCCGTTTTCAATCCCATTAAACTGGCAAAATAATGTAGTACATAGTATGAAGACTATTGAGAATTCTAGGTTTGTTCTCAAAATCTTGACTTTCTGATACTTAGGTAAACATATTTTGAATAAAAAAAAGTCTTAATTAAGTTTGTTTGCCAGCAGGGAGGAGGTCACCGTGGAGTTGGTGGGAGAAGATGAATTTGTAAACAAAAATATCTATGAGAGCAGTCCTGGCACGGTCAGGTAAGAAAACTAAACTTAATATAACAAAATACTTTATAGTCTCTCTCTCAAATGGGATGATCTGATAGAATATGATTCATTTCTGTTGAATAAACTAGATAACAGGATATTTAGAACTTCAAATCCAACATGCAGAAATATTAATCAAAACAATTCATATATGTAAGTATACATTTTAGTTTATACTCTTTTTGGTGTCAGGTGGAAATGTTTCAGTTTTTGTTGAAGGGCACTCTTGAACATTCTGGCTTTGAGATGAAAATCTTCATTTTCGGATTGTTCACTGACTAAAAGAAAGATATGTAAGTAACGTGCATGTGTCATTAGGGTGAAGACCGTGGTGGGAGAGACAGAAAACACCTATGAGAGCACTCTGGACATGGTCCGGTAGGAAAACGCACAAACGTTTCTGCTGCAGTAACTCAGTACTTCTTCCAACACTGATAAATACGTTTTGTTTGTTCATCAGGAGCAAAGACGACATGAATGCTTACGACAACCTGGTGATGGACGGCACTGAAGACAAAGTTACCTCCATGTGACCGTCCCGCAGTGATCCTGTTGTCTGAACATCGTCCCCACAGACTCAGGACAAAATTCTTTTCTATGGAACAAAAATCCCATTTAATGATGTTTTTCTTGATGAATGTCGTCTTAGTTTTGTCGTATCTGTTCTCTCTGGTGGGTGAAGCTGGGAATCAGAATTTATTATTTTTTTTATTCAACTTATATCAGTAAGCATAAAATGCGTCATTATAAAACTGTCTATCCTGTGATCTGATGAATAAGTTATCGTTCCTTACAAACTGCTGTGTGGGTTCTTGTTACTGATCAATGAAAGAATGACTTGTGATTAATAATTACACTCTGCCGGAACTCGCCCATTTTTACAAAAAATGTTAGTTCAGGTGTCTGTAATAGCAGTCGTAGCGCCTCCTTGACGGTTCATTGAGTTGACCCCTGATCACCAGATTATAATTAATATATAAAAGACTCCAGCAAAGTGTATTGTACTCTCTTTACATTTGAATAAAACAGAAGGTTTTTGCCAAATCAAACATAGTGGACATCAGAGCAGATAGAAGAATAATCGTCAACATTTCTCCCACCGGCCGTCATCACATCACAGTTAACATCGGTTAGATGTTTGGGGGCATCGGGTGACAGACTGATGGGTCTGGAGATTCTTTTTGAACACTTTAATCATTTGTTGTTTATTTTGTGCAAGGTCTGCAGTTTCTGCTCTTTCTTCAAAATGTAATCTCTGAACACGTCAGAGCCCGACTGCACAGTAATCTAGATCAGATGTGTCTGTAAATGACATCTGATCTGCGAGAGTAAATGTCAGCAGACGGTTTGACTTGTCGGCCATTGTCGGAGTTTTTTCAGCATAAGGCGCTGACAGATGTTCTGTAAAACATCCCAAATACCAAGAGGACCCCAGGAAACATTTTTTTTCAAAACTTATCAGAAATGTCAGATTTTCTTTATGCAATAACCATTCGCCTCATGTATTGCTATTGGAGTTGCACTCGAGATCCTGCTTCGGTGGGGTACTTTGTGTCAACAATCCAAACCACAGGACATTCAAATTATTTTAAATACAAAAACTGCAGCGGAACATCTAAAGTCAGAATTTCAAGTTTTATTTATCCATTTTTGCAGCATGAAATTTTTAAAATAAGCTTTATAAATAAAAAAATATCAGTATTGTGAGAACCTGCTGAATGCTCGCAAAGGAATGAGAGACTGTTGAACGCTTTAAAGGGAAGTTAGCATCTGCACTGGAACAACGTGAGGAAAAGCGTGTTTATTTTCATAAAATAGCTTCCACTGTCCTGCATCGCCTTTACCAAGAACTATAACATGGTTCATCATCACTGAGTAACTCAAAACGCCTCAACAAGACAACAGATCAACATTACAGGAGGAGGCCAGGTATGCAAGCTGCACGGCAATGTAACTCATCTTTGAAGGACATTGTAACCATGGTGACGACAGGATAAGACGTTGAGCGGGACACGGACAACAGAAAGACAAAAGCCTCAGGAGGGGGGCAGGTGCTGAAGGGGAGGCGAGATACAGAAAGAGAATCCACTTCCCTCCAATGTTCATTCAAAATAAACATCCATTAATCCTCTGAAATCCACGCAGAACTTGCCTGAGAATAATCATGTTTTTAAGTTTTCTACAGTATCACAGTGTTACACTGCTAACCGGAGCAGCTAATCCAGCTCATCCAGAATAATAGTGCCAATAAGAGTAAATGTCAACAAATTCAGCCAAAAACAAAATGTTTCATTCTTACTTCCCACTTGTCAACTCAATGTCCTCATAATTGTAGAAGTTGTATTTTAAAGGAATAACACCTTTAAAAAGCAGCTCACACTAATAATTTTCAATCCATTATGCTCGGACTGGAATATCCCTCTATTTACTCGCAATAGTCAATAGTACTGAATTATATATTTCTTTCCAGGAAACCGTATCAAGTAAATATGTGAAATAAAGTGCAACTTCAGCTGTTTTTTGGCAGCGACTCTGAACGAGTCCTGTGTGAAGGCAAAGCAAAGCTTCAGACACTGGCACAAACATATTGCATTGATTAAAAACAAATAACATTGCTATTTATAGTGAGATCACAAAAATAAATTACAGTTCATCTACTCTGATATCTTCAGATAAAAAATTAAGAGTGATTATGACAAAAACATGCTTAACAAAGTATTTTGCAGTGGATCGATATGTTTCAGGTACAGGATCCTGCTCAGCACAAAGTCTCAATTACATATTTAAATATCTGAAAAGAGTTAAACTGTGGAATCCTAATAAACTTCAGCAAAGCTCTGCAGACACAAAACTAATCGAAAGCAACAGCCTGACATGTTGGTAAATCCTCTGGTCCCCCTCCAAACGAAGGCCGCTCTTTTCAGGTTTGCTATCGAGCTCTTAACGTTACAAAAGTTGTAAATTCACGCTAAGTTTTTGACTTGTTTGTGAGTGTCGAGGGTTTTCACTGGCGATGTTTACGGAAGTTAAACCAGCTCACAAACTAGTTGGTACTAACGGTGTACAGCCACAAACAGAGGTGTAAATGTTGTTAAGCTAGCTGACATAGCCGATGTTAGCATGCCAACGTCTTACACCTTCTCCCACCGTCCTGTGTTCAACGTCGTCTTATGAATCGTTAAAGGGTCATATTAAGCCTCCACAATCAGTCAAATGTTTAATGTGTTTAAGTGTTTCCTTTGGTCGGTGATGTCAAAATCCCCACTTTTGAAAAAAAAAATATATTTTTACCAATCTCTCACAATGTAACGAGCAGGGACGACCCTGTTTTTACAAGGATGACCAAAGCGTTCATTTAACCTAATGGGTCAAATTTGTGTTGCAAATCCTGCATGGAATTAGTTTTTTCAAAGAGGTACACAAAACACTTAAAAGTTCTTAACATCCGTTATTTTTTAGTTTCAAAAATACCATTTTTAATTTAAGATAAAAATATGTAAAGACGTGTCTTTGAAGATATTTTCAACTCTTTGATCCATGCAGAAAAACCCAGTATGAACTATTAGTTGCTGCAGGTCTGCGGTCAACCTGGTCAATTTCAACTGCTAAAAGGCGTAATAAGCTGAACATTTAAATCGGATTGGAGGTGTTTAGGGTGTATTTCCCTCCTGCATACAGCCTTTGTGCTAAGCTATGCTAACCTTCTCCTGAAGAGACTGAACTGGTCTGTTTGAGGACAATAGTTTTACAAAATGTCAGTCTGTCCCTCTTATTCACACCTGCTTCTATAAAGCCTTTTATAATTCAAATCTCCACGTAGACACAATTTTAAGATTTTCTCTCCATGATTCAAATCATGTGGAAGACACTATCTGTTGCCGGTGGCGACACGGGGTCTCCAAGCCCACCAGGCCCTGAGATTCATCTCCATGGAGACACATGTGTGATTAACATGGTCAATATGGAGAGAAATGTGTGCGTACAGGTTATTCAAACTTTGAAAATGTTTGTGTTGAATGATGAAACTATATAAAAAACTAAATAGGAAACTTTAACAGACTTTCCTACTTTAAATAATAATAATGTGTGTACATTGTGTAAAATGTTTCAACAAACGACTGAGTCTCTGTTATGAAGGAACTTTTTAATATAGTCTATTATGGATTCATAATTTGTTTTACGGTTAATTCCTTCCAATTATTATAGGTTTTGATTTACGTTTTTTTTTAATAATGTGGGAACCGGTCTACACCTCCTAGTACAGCCTTCACTTAAAGCCCAACATGTTTTCAGTCGGATGTGTTGTTTTTGATGGTTTAATCCAATTTCTGCAAATTGAAGTTAAAAAATAATAATAAATGGCACTAAATATTGAAAACAAGGAACCATAGGAAAAAACCATCCCATGAATGTGTGTAATTTGTTATACAAAAATGAGCATATTTCCACAAATGTGCCATGTACTTACATGGGAGTCTTAAACAGACAATGTTTAGGGTTGATTGTTTAACTGAATTAATATTACATTTCCCATTTGTTTTAGAAAATCCAACTGTTACCTGTTAGGTGTTTGAAACTGCACAGTCCTGCCAATTTGTTGAACCCGAACAGAAGTGTTACAGTTCACCCACCGTCCTCTCCTGTGCTTTCCACATTCATAATGAACTGCTGCTCTTTTACCAGAGAGAAGTTGCTAAGCAGCAGTGTTGGAGAACAAACACGTGCTTCTTGTTCCTCTGGATTAAGATCAAGAAAACAAACCCGTCTGCTCTGTGTGTGTGTGTGTGTGTCTGAACGCATTAACTAGTGCAGGCCGGCGACAAAGCCACTCCACCATGACTCCATATTGACAGTTATTTGATTTGAGACAATTTTCTCATTTAATAGAGTTTCTAGTCACAGAGTTTCTCAACCTTAATGCCATGATCCCAGCCCAACAAATCCATTCATCAGATGTTTGTCATGACCACATCTATGTATCACGTGACCCCACCTGTGGCCCTACACCAAGGTGGAAAAACTCTAATTCTCTTTCTATTTTATTTTTCAGCAGGTACCGGTTTCACCCCACAGGAGGTTTGTGTGTGTGTGTGCAAATGCATGTTGCATTTGATATCTGAAGCTCTGTCTTTTTTAATGTTGGAATGTTCAGAGTTCACGATCCACAAGAATCTAGTCACAAGTCACAAGAATCTGTTTTCATATGCCTGTGTGTCTGCATGCAAGTTTTGTGTGTTTTATGACAGGACGTCCAGCGCGACGCTTCCTCTTTGTTTCTTCAGGATGGCGACCGCCTGCTCGTGTGTCGCTCCCTGCAGACTCTCTCCGTTCACAGACAGGATCTGGTCGCCGCGCTTCAGGCGGCCATCCACCGCCGCTGCGCCCTGAAACACACACACACACACACACACACACACACACACACACACACACACACACACACACACACACACACACACACACACACACACACACACACACACACACAGCCGCCATCTATTATTTATTCATTCAACTTGGAGATTCAATTAGTGGGAGGGAAAAAGTCTGTTTTGAGTGAGTGAGCCAATTTGACTCTCCTCACCTGATCAAGAAGAAGAAGAAGAAGAAAAAGAAGAAGAAGAACGGCTAAATTGCGTGCTAAAGATTAGAGCAGCACCCATTCATTAGTTCAAACTAGCCTGCCTCATTCTAATGCTAATAAAGTATTTAGTGCAGTTTATGAGTGTATTATACCAGGGTACACCTAACAAACACACAGGACTACCTTCACCTTGTACAATTTAAGATTCACAGCAATGATAAATCCTCTGGTTCTCCGTCTAAATCACAGCCTGAGATAGTTAGCATCTACCAAAACCAATCATCCAATCTGAAGTAAAAGCAACCCTTCTGTGTAACAACACATACTAATTAGTACTCAGGGATTCAACGGAGACCCATAATAACATTATAATAATATTAGCTCAACATTAGGAACCAGGAATCAATGCAGCATCTGTCCTTAAGTCTAAACGTAGCCCTGAGCGGTAGTTTAATGAGTTGAACAGACTAGTTCTTAGGTAGATACACATTGTTGACGTTATATTTACAGCCCCTAACTGACACCGTTGTAGCTTACTGACAAACGCTAGCATGCTAGATATCTTCTATATACATCTAACATACGACTTCAGACTTGCTAAATGTTGTTGTTTTATAATGACTTCAATCTGAACATTTAACAAATACACAATCACAATAAGGTACGATATGCCAATGACATTTGACTGAATTCAATAGCCAATTGTTTGATTTGATTTGTTTGACCTTTATTTAACCAGGTAAAATCAATTGAGAACCAATTCTCATTTATGATGATGATGTCCAAGAGGCAGCAGCACAGTCCACACAAGTTAGCATGATGATTTATTTCCCTCTCATCAGTGACTGAATACTATTAACTGAAAACACAGATATGGATCTGAAGGACTCTCGTTATGCAGACTTGTTTGGCCTAGCTTAGCATAAACACTGGAAGCAGATGGAAACTGCTAGCCTGTTCTGACCTTGCTGAAGACGGTCTTGACGTAGATCGGCAGGTCTCCGTGAGGACTGCCAAATCCTCCGACGATGCTGAAGCCGAGTCCCTCGGAGCCTTTCTGCAGACTGATGCTGCAGGGCCGAGGACCCCTGAAGAAGAAGACAGAAAGGAGTCAGATCTATATAGGCGGCACCTGTCGTAGGTGTGTGTGTGTGTGTGTGTGTGTGTGTGTGTGTGTGTGTGTGTACACCCACTCTGGCTCTGCTCTGTGTGTCTCAGTGGCGGCCGACAGACTGGAGGTGCTGGACAAACATTCCACCTGAGTGGCGATGGCGCCGATGTTGGTGTCTGCTACCACCTGAGAGAGGCAGACACACGCAGGGAGAGCGGCTCAGTTGCTTCCACTGAATTCAATTGATTTCATTTTTATTGATTTCATGGCGCTCTCATGACGGGGGGGGAGACGGTCAGACACAGACATTGTCTCTGTTGCTGGTGGCAGCGGGCTGACCCGTGTGTGCACGCACGGCGTCTGTCCATCGGGATGCGACACGTAAAAAAACACCAACACAACGGTCGGGGAAACACTAATTCTAAGAATGCCGAGCAGATGTTCCTCCCAATAGTTCCAAGTAGTCAATGAAACAAGGAACAAGGAAGGAACAAGGAAAACAAGAATGTCAAAAAAACTAAATGAGATTACAGTAAATTCTACATCGTAAACAATTAACCCTTGAAGCCACTCAGGCTCTTATAAATCTGCCTCTCGCAACAACTGCTTTATGGAAGTTAAATACTAAATGATTAATACTTTTCCGACTAACTCACGGAAGTCATCAAACTAAAACAGAGCCAGTTAGAACACCTGATTATATAACAGACAGTGGACCAGCTGCCTCACAGCCTTTGGGCAAACGGCCAAATATAAAGTCTCTTATCGGTCTCTCCGCTGCAGACGGATGAAGCTTCATTAATCCTGCTTACTGCTGCTGATATCGCACTCCCAGCATGCAACAGTCAGCCTGCTGGACTACACTGATAAAATACAAATACACACACACACACCAGCAGTTACTTACTGTCTTACACCATGAGGAGTTTTGATCATTAAATTGATTCTGTTGATGTAACAACCAGGGGAGGAGATATTCAGATCCTTTACTCAACCAGTACCAATAACCCAACAGAAGTCAAAAACCTGTAGTTAAGTCAAGAATAAAAGTACTGGTTAAATGTCTTCTTTGACAGATTGTTGTTGTTGTTTTTAGGATACATGATTAGACATGAATGCCCTATGTGCTGCCAGGGGTTGATTACCTCCAAAGAGCTACCAGACGAAGCTGGGGGGGGTCCTGAGAGTGGGGGGGGAATTGGAAACAATGTTAGGACCCATCAACTTTGCAGTCATAAAACATAAGTTAAGAATGTAACCATGGTCCTAAATTTGCCAGAGGCAGTGTTCCACACTCCATATTGTCCATCTTGCACAAGCGCAGGTTTGAGTCCCTTTGGATGACCTCAACGATCTAAGTGTCATTCTTGGGAGTTGATGGGATTCCTAGTGACCCAGAACTCTGGCGGTCATCCAGGATTAATAGAACCGTAGTTACACAAGGACCTTTCCGTTGTACTTTGCCCGCATTGATCTCCGTAATTGTTTCACACTGGATGTCTTAGACCAAGAGCCACGAGGGACCCTTAGTACCTTCCTCCTACAGCTCACGAAGAGGAGCCTCAGCCCATACGTCTTCTCAGGGTCCATCTCTCAGGGCTGCCCATGACTTGAGACACTCCTCGTGTCGCAGCAGAGTCGACCTGTATGCGTAGGCGATGGCCTCAGCTAACCAGTTAGATAGGCGCTGCTTCTTCGGCCCACCGCAGCTGACAAAGAGCTGTTGTGACCGTCATGTGGCCGCGGGGGCCTCCACAGAAGCTGTGAGAGCCCTCAGTAGGCACAGCAGCCTAGATTTCCCATCTCCTACGGGAGGACCAAACTGTGAAAGCTTGATAGGTTGGTTGGTCTGTGAGCGCATAAGTACATTTCGCGAAAGCTGTGTGAGGCCACGAGGTGACAGCCGAGCATGATTCGCAGGCTCCGGAGGTCGATATACACGCAGCTGAGCGGTGGTCTCAAGGCTACAGGCAACAAGCGCCACTACTCACTCTAATCTACGATTCAAGGGTACGTTACCACGATGGCAAGCCTGCAACGTGAGAAGATGAAAAAGACCTGATCTCAGAATGATACGGGAACTTAGGGACCGTGAAGGTCATAAGTGACTTTGTCGACCTGCGCTTGCGTGAGACGGAAGATATTCAGTGTAAAACACTGCCATGAAGGATTCATGAAAGATGAAATAGAACTACACGTCTAACTTTTGCAAAAGCCCAATTAGATCCATAATCAAGTTATTGTATTTAAAAATCTTCTCATGTGTGTTTTACTGTTCAAGCTCAAACCGTAGATGTTCAGTTACTGAGTACACGTTTTTACTTTCTTTACACCACTAAAAGTGTCCAGGTGACATCATACTGCTCACAGACCAACACAATTAATTACTACAGTGCATCAGGATTAATAAATTCACCCCATGGCCAACATCAGCAAACTGGGAGGTTGTATGCCTCCTCCAACCATTCAGTTCACATCCACGTCTGTCCAAGATGTCAACACCATCATTTTATCCTGACAGACATTTGTGTGAAATTGAAATCTCTGCATTTAAATGAGTGGCCATGAATGTGTTTTGTGAGGTAACAGTGATTTTCGCCAAACTAAATTTAAAGAAATCATCTCAAGGCGTTTCCGAGATGTCACTTCCCCGTACGGAAGTACAGTCAGATAATATAACCATTATACAAAACGACACACAACTTCTAACTCAAGCATATAAACTTACACTTCCCAGTTTCCCCAAAGTAACTTTGACATAACTGAGAATGCAAAGTTCAATATTGAATGTCGGATTGTTCAACGCTTAGCGGCACCGGGGCCTGAAGGGGGCTGACAGGGTTTCACCCGATTGGTCGCGTTAGAAATGGTGCACCACTGGCACAGTTACCTGCAGGCTGATGTTTCCGTAGCTGCCCTTCAGCATGGCGACGACGTCGCCGTGCGACAGACCGTCCACGGACTGACTGTTAATACTGACGATCCTGTCGCCCACCTGAACACACAGACACGTCTGCTTTATTCACTCACGGTGGTGACTCGCTGTGACGCGGGAACCGCGGGGGCCGCACCATTCGTGACGGTATGAAAGCACACAACAACGCGTGGCGGACTACCTTGAGCCGGCGCGTCTTCGCCGCAACCCCGTTGGCCTGAATCATAGCAATGAAGATGGGGATGTCCCCCAGCGGGCTGCCCTTCCCCCCTGCTATACTCACGCCGAGGGAGTCGCTGACTCTCTGAGGGGGGGAGAGAGGGGACACTTGCTTGAGGTGAAGCCTGAGAGGAGAGAATCATTTTGGCATGCGTCCGTCTGCAGAGCGCAAACACCGCATCTAACAACATTTGCGCCATTGGCGCCAACTGCACAACGTCTTCCGTGATGTGTTGGTACCAATCGCTAACTACCAGAGAAGAAGACTTTACGGAACCCTGTCAGAAAAGATCATGAGTCCGTCTCTCAGGCTTCTGCAATCGCTACAGGTCATGAAAATCGTTCAAACACACAAAGCTCCTTCTAGGCCCCAATGCCAACGCCTTCCTCTGACTGTGCGCTTTTATTACATTATTCTGTTGTGTGTGAGCGCCATGTGTACTACTTGTGTACTACCTTCTAACTTACCCTTGTGATCTCCACAGTGCGGAGGCCAGCCTCTGGCCCTACGCAAAGAAAGGAGAAAAACAGTGAGCAACATTTAACAGGTCCAAAATGGAACAAAAGCTTTATTCAATGTAACATAATACATCACGTCATTATAGTGTGCCACAAGATTTTCATTGCCACTTTCAAGGAATTGGTAACACCATTCTTAATCATTTCAAAGCAACTATATTTTTTTCTATTGTGGGTTTAAATAAATGGCGCTTTGGTGAAGTTATATCTCCCCCCTGGACAATGCAGAACCCCCTTTAAAGTAATTTAAAATTAAATCCATTAATTAATCAAATAATGATACTTACGCCACAAACTAAAGACACACCTCTTCAGACTCTACCTCGACTAAAAGACTCACAAATGGAAGCACTTAAATTGTACTTAAAATGGCTCTTATCTATAGCAAGTTGTATTTTGGCTTATTTTATGAAATTGCACTCTTGTTTCTTGTTCTTAATCTTTGTATCATCATGATTGAAATGCACTTATTGTAATTTAATGTAAACTCTTCAGATCTTGGTTTCAATACATACTATTTTAAGAAAAACCTCCCCACAGAAAATCCAGCCTATTTCCTCAATCACAGTTATTTATGATCTCTAACCAGCAGGAAGTTATTTCATGCTACCTGTGCTGTTAGAGCAGGAAGTGGTGTCACGGGTGGACTTTGTGCTGTTGTTGGGGGACGGTGGCCCGGTGAAGGTTGACTGCGTGGGTTCAGGAGTCACGAGGTCACATGATGTTGAGGTGTTGGTTGGGGGCGGGACCGCTACGCCTGAGCTGCTCCCACTCATCTGGAACAAAAGGTGAGTTTCTACGCAAACATGGTGGCTCGTTTCCCTTTTATTGGCTGTTAACAAATCAGCAGCCCGTTTTTAATGCCTTGTTTTTGGATTTTCATACACTGTGTCACATAATAACAAGGTAAATTTGAACTTTGAGGGGGAATATTTGAAATATGCTGAAACCTCAAACTAAAACGGGTTCTCACAAAGATGGAACAACACTACGCACCTGGCTTCCTTGGGAGTTGCGTCTGGAGGAGATCCAGGATGCAGCTTTGAGGCGCCCGAGTTCCAACAGGACCGGACCTCGAGCACACTGAGGGACAAACACGTAAAAACATCATATGATATTCATGCAAAAACACACAGCAGGTCAAAGCCAGGGTTCTAATTACATCAAGCCCCCCTAAAATCAGATAATGGCCAAAACACCAAAAGGAAATATTAACAAGAAAACTAAAAAAGTGAATGTTAACCTTCAGAATGGCGGCGACAGTTTCCTGGGAGGCGTGTTTCATGTCGTCTCCGTTGATTGACAGGATCTGATCGCCCTGCATCAGACGACCGTCCAGCTCAGCGGCGCCCCCTCTGACCACCTCGGAGATAAACACACCGCTACCACTCCTGACACACACACACACACACACACACACACACACACACACACACACACACAAAGACAAACACAGTGGTGGCAGAAATACACAGATTATTTAGTAGTATAACAGCAATTCTACTGCTGTCACACAATCGGTTACAAATAAAAGTACTGCATTCATCATTTTTACTTAAAGCGATTGGCCACAATTATCAGAAATTTGATACAATATTGAGAACTATGTTTTGATTAGTTTATAATCACGTCTATGAATAGTTATGTTTCGTCTTTCCGATAGTGAGTGATCAGCGGAAGGGGAATTCCTTGGCTTAGATCCGGGTTGTTCAATGGTCCAATTAACACCAATACATCATTATCCATTAGTTGATTATATTTTAGACAAGTAAAGTGAAAAGTAACAAGGTTTCTCTCTGAGATGGTATCTCAGAGGAATAGAAGTATACCGGTGTTTTTTGCATGTTTTGAAACAGCAGCAGCAACAAACACAAAGTGTTGTGTATCGGTGTGTGTGTGTGTGTGTGTGTGTGTGTGTGTACCTCTTCCCGACGATGCTGAGTCCCAGCCCTCTGCCGCTGCGCTTCTGCAGCTCCACCTTAACGAGGTCCAGGTTCTCCTCGTCTCTGTACTGAGCCTCGTCCCTCAGCACCGTCAGACGAACCTTCCCCGGCGTGTGGCGCAGGGCGGCGATGGCCTCCTCGTGGGACGCCCCGCGCAGGTCCACCCCGTTCACCTGGACACACGCGAAGAATAAAAATCTCATATCACGTGCTTCTTACACCCGGTGAGTATTGCCAGGGTTTCAGAAAGGGGGGATCCTTAGAACACAGATGTTATTTCCTCACATCTGGCCTGCTGTGATCTTCTCCCAACTGTCAAACACTAACTTTTAATTCACTTTTGTAGGTCCACAACAGTGGACTTGGGAGACAGTGTTGTTTTTTTTAAACAACAATGTTGTTTAACCTTAAATAACAAAGTAGTGAATCAAGTCTTTCATTTATAATTACACAGAAAGTCAAACTCAGTTTGATATTTTCAGCCTAATAGTTTTATTATAGTTGCACCAGGAATTACTACCATGACAGATAACAGAAGTGGGCTGGGACAGACTCCAGCCCCCCTGTGTGCAGGATAAGCGGTTTGACGACGGATGGATGGATGGACACAACAGGGATTCTACAATTATTACAAAAAGTATTTACTACAGAGTGTGACAGTTAAAAGTGCATTTATTTGTCTGTAGCAGAGAATGAATGAATCCAGTAGTTTTGCTGCAGTATCCGGAATAAACGCTGAAGTTTTAGTATCAGTAACACTACTAGTTAAAGTACTAAAATGAATAAAATAGGACATGAGAACAAAACAACATTCAAACAATCAAAACACCCAATCGGGGATATTGCTTGTATGACCGGTACTGCAGTACTGACTGAGTAGTACCTCAAGTATCTGGTCTCCTGCCCACAGTCGTCCGTCTCTGGCTGCTGCTCCTTCCTCGTAGACCTCATGGATCACTATGGCGTCCTGGTGGAGAAGCAAAGAGAGACAATGACGGATTTCATATAAAAGAAATATAAATAATAAAAATAATAGAACATGACATCAGACCTTTGAGCATCTTAAACCGGACACAAACACAGCGACGATGTGTGGTCTATTCTCAGTTATTAATAATAAGAATGAAGAAGATGGGGAGAAAAATGTCTGTTACCAGCTGCGTGTCTCTTCCTCCCACTATGCTGAGTCCGAGTCCTGATCGACCTTTACAGATCTCCAGCAGCATCTCCTGACCAGGGACCACCACACAGCATGATGGGTCTGAGGAGGATGAAAGGACAATTGGTTTATTCCCTCTCTCCTAAAAAATGTACAATATTTCCACCATATTCCTCTGCCACTCTTTGCAGAGGGACCAGTGCGTGTTGTATACTTCCGCGTACATAAAGATAGATATCAGATGTCAAAAGCGACAAAGACGCCTGCGATTGCAAAGGTTGCATACGACACATTAGATGAGCTTAATTAAATACAAGCAATTATCTTAAACGTACAATTTTAAAAGAGGAGAAGATGTGTTGTTGAATGTCAATTGAACAGACTTTGAAGTGTGTGTGTACCTCTATTGTCAGCTTGGAGATCTGGGCTTATCAGTGGAGGAGACGCTGCAGTCTTTTTACTGGAACTGATAGAAGCCCTGCACGACTACACACACGCGAGAACACACACCCACACAAAATGTATAAACCAGACCAGTGAATCTCATTCATTCAGTGTTCTCCCTAGTTCACAACTTTGCAGGGGCGAACGGACCAGCGCACATGTCTTGCTCAATGGTAGGGAAAGCACTGTGTCTATGTATATGTTATAGAGCTGTCAATAGATTCAAAAAATTTAACTAATTAATCGCACATTTTGAAACTCTTTAATCTTGATTAATGGCGATTAATGAATATTGTTGTAGTTACAATGTTGTTTATAATGAATGGAGACTAAATCTTAAAAATAGTGAGTAATCACTTCAGCTCGCTTAGCATAGCGGTGCTTTAAGTGGTCCGTTTGCCACTCGCCCCCCTTCTGTTGGACACGTGGAGTAATTCCTCTGCTCAGTTCTCCGCTGTATGTCGCACCACTGTTTGTTTTACTTCCAATGCAAAAAGCTCTCTCAGCAAACGGCCGTTTTGTTTACGCGGCCAACTTACTCACTAACAATAAGTAAACAAACATATTTTGAAAATCTAGGCCACATTAATCGCATAGATTAATGCGTATATATATATATATATATATATATATATATATATATATATATATATACATATACACATACACACACTAGGGCTGTCAATATATATATACTTTTATCTGAATACACAGTACACATCTGTATTTAAATGTGCAGTCAGACTAACTCATACTGTATATGTGGTCTTCTAACGTATATTGAGGTCATGGTGTGGATACCTGCTGCTCCAGAAATGCCTTTGGAGCCTGAAACTCATTTTCTGGAGTCTCTTTCAGCCTCTGCAACACACACACAGAAACACACACACACGCACACACAGAAACACACACACACACACGCACGCACGCGCGCACGCACACACAGACACACAGACAGACAGACAGTAATTAGGTGTGATTGAGCAGAATTTGGAGTTACTTGTTCTTGAGTATTTCCATTTTCTGCTACTTTAGACGTCGTCTCCACTACACAGAACTACACAGGTTACGTTTCATTACTGCACAAAATGTATTTCAAAATATTCTGTTACTTTGCAAATGGCATATATATATATACATATATTGTTTTACATATATGTATGTACATATATATATTTTTTTATGCATTCAATAAAATAAATAACAATTGTCTAATATATATAATATACACTTTTGCTGCATAGTACGAGTATGCAAGTAGGTTTTCCTGATATTATTTGTTTACTTTTTTTTTAAATTGATTTTTAAATTGTGGTATTTCTATTTTTGCCGGCGTAAAATCTCTCGTCCGTCCTCCCTGGAGGGGGACAGTGAATGAGGTTACCTTCGTGCAGCTGTTCTCGGTCAGACTCTTGGGGACGCTGTTGTTGCTGCTGCTTCTGTTCCTGTTCTTGTTATTCTGTTGGGCTTCCTGGCTCTTATCGTCCTGTTAAAAAGACCACGGGTCAGTTTGCACATACCCCCATAAAATGTGGGCAGAAACTTGTGGTTTGTTCCAGCCAGCAACAGATCTTATTGTTATTGTTAACCAACAGTACACTAGAAATTCATTCAGTAGTTCATGCACAAGCAACAGTGATGGAAGCTTTTTTTTAAAAGAAGTCTTAGTGTTCAAACAAAATCTAGCAATATTTTTGGACCAACTTTGGCCATTTTTATCCTTATCATAGTTTGAGTTGAAAACAAGACAAAGTCTGCTCTTGTTTTGTCTTTTCATCAAATCTCCTTGTCAGATTATATTGAATATCACTGACTTTAGTTCTAGTGCGGGTGAGAAAGATCTATAGAATCAAGGATCCATCCAAATATTCACGCGGGATATCCTCACAAGGAGAGGTTGATAACACATCAACTGAGTTCAGGAAGTGATTTCGACTGACCAGTGGGTCAGATGACGGGTGGAGGGTCAGGCTGTCGGGGGGGCGGGGCCCGTCTGTGGGGACGGAGGCGCATGGAGGAGCCTCGCAGACGACCTGACGTAGAAGAAGAAGAGGATTTCATGAAAGTCAGTGTGCAGTTGCCTCTCTGATCTCTACACCCCTGTTAATGTGTCTGCCTCTAATCCCTGACTCTCAGAGATTAGTGTGTTAGAGTGAAAAGGACACTGACATTAAATGTCACGTTTGATATCTTAACCTCTCCTGAGAGTTTGGTGTAAGGCCACTAAATAACTTTCACACCAACAGTATCAAGCTGCATTAAAAGAAGAAACAAAAGAGTGACTGGAAACCAGAAAATGTGTTTCATACGTTCCCGTTTGTGTCGGGATGAAACAATGGAGATGCCATATGTTAACACATGAACTTTACAGCCAGGCTAGCTGTTTCCCTCTGCTTCAAGTCTTTATGCTAAGCTAGGCTAACGGCCGTCACACTCCAGCTCTGTACCTGTGCCACCTACAGACAACATATGTTAAAAATATTAACTCATAATATTGAGAAATGATAAATGTCAAAATATAGTAAGTGAGTAAGTGAGGCCAAAAGTAATGGTATTATATGTCTAAACATGTCAAAGTAGAGTAGGTCTGTTATTGTACGTCAAATAATAAAATAAAAAATCATACAATGTTATGCTGTGAGAATTAAGCATGTTATTCCTCTATCTTTCACACCTGGAGCTCAGATCAGTGTTGTCTTTAGGTTCTGATCTCCCTGGCGTGCAGACTGACAAGCGTCTCACTGATTGGACCGTTTTGGTGATGTCATGTATCATCAGCACCCACATGGTCAGTCTGGTCGGTCTGTCTGCAATTGGGCGTCCGTCACATGTTTACGTAGGTTGTCAGCAGCGTGTGTGCGTTGAGCTTTGAAGAGTGCGACGTTACCTCGGGGCTAACGGGGCCGAGGACGGGGGGAGGAGGGGGAGATGCAAAGGGGGGGACGGCCATCTGGTTGATGGCATCCTCATTTCTACAGAGAGAAAGAGAGAGACATCAGTGCGGTTTGGGCAAGACAAGACGCCAAAAGAGAAGCAAGAAATACCATCCTTATCATCAGCGAGGAAGTGATGGGAGTTAATTATTAACACGGAGCTCCCCCCCCCCCCGAGACTCTCCCTCTCCCCCCTCCACCTCTCAAGCATAAGCACATGTCTGCGCGGTGCTTCATTATCTCCTGTGAGAGCGGGTCGGTTCCCAGCGCTGCGGCGGCACCGCGGTGCGGACGCACGCTCAGATACAACCCGCTGGTGCAGAACCACGAAACGCCACGCGGAGACCCGCTTGCGACCCTGTCACTTTGACGCCCGGGGGCTAGTGTGATTGACAGGTTGCTGCCGCTAACAGAGCCGTATTCGGCGTCTCTGCGTCACTCACACGCATTCCAAATATGGCAAAAAACAACAACAACGTAGGCAGGCCGAAATCCAAGATGGCCGTCACAATGAATGGGTCCACTTCTTGGTGGAATCCTTAGTTCGATGATGGAGGGGTCTCCGACCTTCTTGTCTGCATCCTGCTGAGCAACTTCAGAGTACAAGAAGCCTGATGACGGACGCTGACTCACACGGCTGACGACGCTCGTGATGGGAACGTCGCTGTAAACGGTCACACTACCGAGGGAAAAGGGGTGTTTGATCAAATCAGGCATCTCATCACCAGGAACAAGAAGCATTGCAGGGTAATGCAGCGGAAAACCAACAACCCCTCGCTGGAGCGTGCAGACAAACACGAAGCAGGAGGTGATGAGTGTGGGGGGGAGGGGACACCCGGCGTCTGTCTCTGAGGACATCTGCTACATGATGACATATGGCGCTGTCCCACCACACGGGACACTTCAAACCCTCCGAGTGGAGCCTTTTCATGCCAGGATTATTTGATTCAAAGCTCCGGCGCTAAGCGAAGCCATCTGGGGAGCTCCAGGAGGAACATCAGAGACCTGGATGAAGTCTCATTCACTGGATAGTAAAGGAAACGTCACAAACAGTTCAGCTCTGACTCCTCCAGTCTTTTAGTCCAATCATGCCGACTACACACACACTTTACTTCCTTTTACTCATCTTCAAACCAGCACTGACAATTTTGAATGGAGACAAAATCAGACAAAATCATTTTCAACTGTTCACCATCCAAAGGCCCCGTGATTATTATCATCATCTACTGTGCAGCCACAAGATGCTCAATGATGAGATGGAGATTTCCTCGTCTCCTACTTACGTTACAACTGTTTCTGAACAGACGTTAGAGGAATGAATTGATGAGGAAGAAACATAATGAGAGTTCAGTGTCAGAAGCAGGCGAAAGGAGCCGTAGCTTGTTCACTGACTGAATGTCCTGCCCTGCAGACAAGCTGGGACTTCTATGTTTTATAAGACTTTATGAAGAAAAAAGAAGAATTAACTCTAAGTCCCTGCACCAATCTCTTGGAATGTAGCTGCTCTACAAAGGGATCACCAAGACAAAAAACAGCATCAGCATCAGCCTTCACTTAAATATCTTAAAAACAATATATTTACAGTTGACGCCAACATAAAGGCTGACATCCTTTGCGGAAAGATGGTCCAAACTCTTTAGTTTTTTAATAATGGACATAAGCCTAACCTTAGTTGTGGCAAATCAGAAAATGCTATAAAATCCTTCGGAAGCCCAAATGATACTGCATTTTCATGTTGTGAAGGTTTGGTGATTCTCAGAAGACGTTCATTTGATTTTACATCACGTACAGAGACGTGTGTTTGCACGCTTAACTCGCTTGCGCATTGACGCTTTTTAAAAAATCGCTTTTTAAAATGATTTTTCACCATTTTTTCCCCCAGATTTATTTCTTCAGTCTTTTATATTTTTTATCCTAAAAATATGTCAGATGTAATTTGTAGCCGATCAGCCACATGAACTACCTTAAATCTTTGGGGAAACTGCATTAGACAAGTACTGTGTGTTTTTTGTCCCATCCTTTAATATGTAGGGGGCGGGGCTTATAGCCTATACTGCAGCAAGCCACCAAGCAATTGAGATAATATACGCTCACAAACTAAAATCAGCCAATGACCCTTGAATTTAATTTACTGGATAGCCGGTAAATTAAGACAAATCTATTCCTGGTCTCCGGTCTTTGTCTTCTCTCTCTGTCCCATCTGTCCTGTTTCCTCAGTGGCTCCAGCCTTCCTCCCCGTTTACTGTCCTCGCCCAGTAATTCCTTCGCCGTAAACCATCAACGAGTCCTCGTTGAAAGGAAAGCAGTCATGCGCTGGAATGTACGAGTCAGTCCGTTACTTCCTGCTTCAGCCATGCGAGACGGACACCGTCAGCCAATAATCCACCTGAACGGGTTCATTAGTTTCAACATTCACCCTTCAAATGTTCTGCTGAGAGGCCTGGATGCTGCAACACCCAGACGATTGACCTGTCCTACAGTACCCCCCCCCCCCCCCCCCCCCCCCAAGAGCGGCTCTATGGGACACAACATGGGCTCACCTGACCACCTGAGAAGAAAGCACCCAATTGTGTTCTTGTCTTCATTCAATCAAACACAACAGCAGACACAGCTGTCTATTGTCTTTCTTTGACACACAATAGGAACCAGAAACAGACCCTGTCACAGCAGCCCGTGAGCATGTGCTGTCACACCGCCCGCCTATGATGTTATCCCTTTTAAAAACACAAACTCACTCACTTTAGTTTTCTCCACTGAAGGGATCGTTTGGCTGCTTTTGAAACCAGACTACTTCATCGCTGTTGTGACACAGTAAGTCAAACGTGGGCCGCGCCGGCAGGGTGACCGCTTCTGTTTCCATGGCGATGCACTCCTGCCCACGTCGACACCCCGGTGCTCATTGCAGTGGCGACCTTTACCCAAAGACAAATGCTTCAGCGGCGGCCCGTGGACACGTCATTTAAACGAGATTTTGTCACCTGGCTGAACGCGTTAGAGCGCCGGCGTCCTCCTGCTCCCCGCACGCCGACCGCATTCAATCAGAGCGAGAAATAACACATCATGGTCAAAGCGGTGTGGTAAATTCTGGGAGCCAACACAAAAAGCTGTCTGCTGAAGAAGACACCTATAAATATGTACAATGCAGGTGTCAGAGCGGACGCGTTCCGCCCGTTGAAGCGTTAACGGCGGCATTTAGAAAGAAGCGTGTACGAGTGGTGTTTTCTGATCGAATGTGTTCAGTAAGGTGTGGACACCGTGGGCTTGTGTCCCGGGGGACGTTTTCCCATCAAGTGACACGCGCCACCGAAGCCCCTCGCACATCTGCCAAACGAAACACGAGCCGACTCCGACATCACATGACCACGACTAAATAACACTGGAGCTGCTGAGCCTCAAAATCCATTTGGAGGTTCAACGTCAACATGTGAAAATGAGCGCAGATTCGACATCCAGCGAGCCGCTCGGTATCAGACGCGGCGGTGACTTTTCGAGGCAGGGATTTATGTCTTGTGTTGACATGCCGGCGTCTCATGAGCCTGAGCGCAGCAAACAGACGCATCAGCCAGAGTGACGGGGCCCTGACTTGACACTCATCCATCTCCATGTGTCAGTCTGAGGATGCGGGATTTAAATATTCAGTTCACGGAGGCTGCGGTTCATTACAGGCAGATAATATCCTGGAGATTTATCCTTTCTTAAGTGAAAAAATGTGAGTTTGTCCTAAAGGTGGCACGAGAGGAAATATATACTTTGCACAGTACATCATGTTCTCACAATTCTTATCACATGTCCATTAACAGGCGACTGAATAATACATTTATTCACATTTTGCGCAGGCAGAGTGGAGTCCGAACAGCAAATGACCAGAGTGTCCGAGGGGCGACGGCCCACGTTTCCCCACTGAATCATTGTGCTAAAGGAGTTTGTTACGTTCAATAGTTTTACCTTTGGTATCGTTGCATATTGCTATATTGTCTGATGAATTCCTACAGCAGCCCACCCATCTCATTAGAGCAATTAGCAGCTGCTGTGTGCAGACAGCTTTCACTTATACTACTAAAGAAAACTTGCTCCTTTCATTTTCAGCAGTATCTTTTTTTATCGTTATTTATGGTTATTTATTTTGGATATTCACTGGAGATAAAAAGTCACATTGATTTCTATGAGTTTCTGAGCAGCCAAATGATCCTCGACTGAAATTCTCCACCAACAGCATCTTTTCCACAGAAAGAAGCAGCGATGGAGAGCGATGAACTTGAGTGTGATTATCCTCCCGGCTGCAGAGTCCAGGCCGACCTGCACTTTAAATCCTGTCTGACATGAAGGCTAAAAGGAGTCCTCATGAGACCTCTGTGAAATACTCCACGCCTGGTCGCTTCAAACACCGCGAATCAATCCCGGCAGCGGCAATGAGCGGTTCTGCCGAGGAGGAGGAGGAGGAAGGGCTTAATCCCCATCCTCAGCTCCTCTCTGCCGTCTCAGACATGAAGGACTGTCCCCTGCCGTTTCAAATGGGACTTTGAAGCTCCCGGGGGGCCGTGGTCTGTTCTCTTATGAGTCAGACCAGACTGCAGCTAACGGGAAATCTTCCCAGCCACTGATCAGCCCTTCGGGAACATCTTCTCCTTTACAACCGTAGATTATAGCTTGTGTCTACCAGGTGAGAGAAAACTACACGGACACTGAAGAATTATTGTTTCACCGCTGCTTGCTGACACGTCCAGCTGTTACACGATCGCATTGTGTCCAAAGTTAATTCTCATTAGGCTCCACATTGGTCAGTACAATTGTATTTCTACTCATTCATCTGCTGCTGCTGCTGCTGCTCTGTTTCAACCACTCTGCACCAGGTGTGACAATCTCCTGATATGCTTAATATACATAATAATTCGGTTGAGACGTATCGGGATTTCATTCAAACATTCAACACAGTCTCGTGCCACTTTGTGAAATAGTCACAAAGTGAAATCGATTGGCTTCGTGGACGTGGATATGGAACATTCCGCATCTTTTTGTTGTGCTTTTGTTGTTCCCTTTGTCGAAAAGGAATTTGCATCCCTGTGCAGGCAAGCCAGAGGTTCTGTGAATACTCCGGGACCCCGTCATGAAACTGGGCTGAGATGTCTCAGTCAGATCACCAGATTCTTCATATGCATATGCAAGAGAAGAAGCTCCTTTCCTCCAGGAGGCGTACAGCTGCTGCTGCATCAGGATACTTGGCAAGCTTCTTCAGGGAGCAGTGATTTTACCTGTTTCCGGCACTCTGATTTGTTCTATTCTGGTCTTACACTCTCGTCTCTGCTGCTGCCGTGACCCACTTTAAGCACGGGGATCAATACAGTTTCCTTTGATCAAATCCAGAGAATCACACAGATAAATGGCAGCGAAGTCACAGAGGGAATGAAGATTCTCCTGCAGCTCTCTGCACGAATCAGTGAACCATATAAACGTCCAAGGAAAGGAAATGCCCGACCACGTAATATGAAGAATTTGCCCGGTTGGCTCGGCCTGCGCGTGGATTCATTGTGATGGCGGCGGATCCGCCGGCATTTTCAAGACAAGAGAGTTGAAAAACACTTCACGTCCGTCTCGTCTCCCTGAACACATCACTCCCTCCACACCGCTCCGAAAACACTCAGTGACTCTGAACTCCCTGGGTTCCTAAAGAAGCAACATCCCTCAACCGCACCTTTACCCGTCTGATTAGTGTCTGTATATCTACAGCTGCTTTATTACGTCTGATGGTCTCCGAGGCAAAGTGGTTCCGAGTGCCACATGAGCCTTGGTGGCTGCTTTGTCCCTCAGATTCTGATGCACGTTTGGTTGGCTTATAGCTGCCGCTACGGCAGCGGCTCGGCCCACAGACAGGCTTTAATAATGATCAAAGTTAGCAAGTAGCTTACAGATACCTAGAACAGTGAAGACTTCACGTTCGTGGGCAAAACAACAACAGCTGCCTTATAGGGAGACATTATCACGCTAAATTTAACTCCCATTTCAAAACATAATAAACTTTATTAACAGCTTAAACAGTTTATTTAAGAGACTTTTTCTTTTTACATTGTTCTATATGACAGTTCAAAATGTGTTACTATGTATTATGGATTGACCAGGTAGCAGTTTGTATGTATGGAAACAATTATTAGTTTTGTTAAAAACAATGTTTATGAAGAAATAAAAGGCCTACCTGAGCAGGATGAGTTTCACCTTGGGGACGGCGCTCTTAATGATGGCCGAGGCGTTCTGGTGACTCCGCCCATAAAGAATCTGGTTGTTAATCTGGCATGAAAACAGAGATATCTTACATTATTTCTGTGAAAATAAAGATAAATTCTGGTTCATCACATCACAAGCAATCAAAAACAGGAAGAAATGTGATCCCATTATGATCTCTGAGGGTGAAGAGGGTTATGTATGTTTATTCAACGGGGTTTGGAAAAGTCAACACACACATTCAAAAAATATTACTGTACGGTTTTTATAAGTGATAACAATACAAATACGTGAAATATGTTACTAATATGTATCAATTATTATAATAAGAAATAATTATATTATTAATTATAACATTAATTATTACATTATCTGTAATAATTAATGTTATAATTAATGTTATAATTATTTCTTATTATAATAATAATAATATAATAATGTAATAATTATAATAATATAATAATAATAATATTAATTATTACATTATCTGACCCCTCTCTGGGAACCGTCACCTTATCGTGGTGGAGAGGTTTGTGTGTCCCTATGAACCTGAGGGCTGTGTTGTCGGGAGCCTTGTGCTCCTGGTAGGGTTACCCTTGGCAAAGTGGTCTCAGGCGAGGGGCCAGACTAAGAATGGTTCAAGACCCCCATGAAAAAAATGGAAGAGGGAAGGAGTTACCCGGCCCGGAGGAAGCCCGGGGCCCCCATTTGGAGCCAGGCCCAGATGGAGGGCCCGACAGCGAGCGTCTGGTGGCCGGGTTTACCGCGGAGCCCGGCCGGGCACAGCCCGAAGGAGTGACGCGGCAGCCCAACACTCTACTCCCCATGGGCTCACCACCTGTGGAGGAAACCGATGGGGTCGGGTGCGCTGCTACAAGGGTGGCAGTGACAGTGGGGGGTCTAGACGGAACAGACCTGGGCGGCAGATGCTGGCTCTGGGGACGTGGAACGTAACCTCTCTGGGGGGGAAGGAGCCGGAGCTTGTGCGGGAGGTGGAGCGTTATCAGTTGGAACTGGTGGGGCTTACCTCTACGCACAGCCTCGGCTCTGGAACCAAACTCCTGGATAGGGGGTGGACTCTATTCTACTCCGGAGTGGCCCATGGTGTGAGGCGCCAGGCGGGTGTGGGGATACTCATAAGTCCCCGGCTGAGTGCTGCTACATTGGAGTTTACCCCAGTGGACAAAAGGGTCGCCTCCCTACGCCTTCGGGTGGTGGGGAGGAAAACTCTGACTGTTGTCTGTGCATATGCACCAAACAGCAGCTCAGAGTATTCAGCCTTTTTGGAGACCCTGAATGGAGTTCTGCATGGGGCTCCTGTAGGGGACTCCATAGTCCTACTGGGAGACTTCAATGCGCACGTGGGCGACGATGGAGATAACTGGAGAGGCATGATTGGGAGGAATGGCCTCCCTGATCTGAACCCGAGCGGGTGTTTGTTACTGGACTTCTGTGCTAGTCACGGATTGTCCATAACAAACACCATGTTCGAACATAAGGATGTTCATAAGTGTACGTGGTACCAGAGCACCCTAGGCCAAAGATCAATGATCGATTTTGTAATCGTATCGTCTGATCTGAGGCCGCATGTTCTGGACACTCGGGTAAAGAGAGGGGCAGAGCTGTCAACTGATCACCATCTGGTTGTGAGCTGGGTCAGAGGATGGGGGAAGACTCGGGAAAAACCCGGTAAACCCAAGCGTGTAGTGAGGGTGAACTGGGAACGTCTGGAGGAGGCCCCGGTCCAAAAGATTTTCAACTCACACCTTCGGCGGAGCTTCTCTCACATTCCTGTGGAGGTAGGGGACATTGAACCAGAGTGGTCTATGTTCAAAAGCATTGCTGAAGCCGCGGCGGTGAGTTGTGGCCTCAAGGTCTTAGGTGCATCAAGGGGCGGTAACCCTCGAACTCCGTGGTGGACACCGGTGGTCAGGGAAGCCGCCCCGGGGATTGATGAGATCCGTCCAGAGATGCTAAAAGCAATGGGTGTTGGGGGGTTGTCTTGGATGACACGCCTCTTCAACATTGCGTGGAAGTCTGGGACAGTGCCAAAAGAGTGGCAGATCAGGGTGGTGGTACCCCTCTTCAAAAAGGGGGACCAGAGAGTGTGTGCCAATTACAGGGGTTTCACACTACTCAGCCTCCCGGGTAAAGTCTACTCTAAGGTGCTGGAAAGGAGGGTTCGGCCGATAGTCGAACCAAGGATTGAAGAGGAACAATGCGGTTTTCGTCCTGGTCGTGGAACAACGGACCAGCTCTTCACTCTTTCCAGGATCATAGAGGGGGCTTGGGAGTATGCTCAACCAGTCTACATGTGTTTTGTGGACTTGGAGAAGGCGTATGACCGGGTCCCCCGAGAGATACTGTGGGAGGTGCTGCGGGAGTACGGGGTGAGGGGGTCCTTGCTTGGGGCCATCCAATCCTTGTACGCCCAAAGCGAGAGCTGTGTTCGGGTGCTCGGCAGTAAGTCGAAGGCGTTTCCGGTGGGGGTTGGCCTTCGCCAGGGCTGCGCCTTGTCACCAATCTTGTTTGTGGTCTTCATGGACAGGATATCGAGGCGTAGTCGGGGGGAGGAGGGTCTACAGTTCGGGGGGCTGCGGATCTCATCGCTGCTTTTTGCAGATGATGTGGTCCTGATGGCATCTTCCGTCTGTGACCTCCAACTCTCACTGGAGCGTTTTGCAGTCGAGTGTGAAGCGGTCGGGATGAGGATTAGCACCTCTAAATCTGAGGCCATGGTTCTCAGCAGGAAACCGATGGATTGCCTACTCCAGGTAGGGAATGTGTCCTTACCCCAAGTGAAGGAGTTCAAGTACCTCGGGGTCTTGTTCACGAGTGAGGGGAAGATGGAGTGTGAGTTTGGCCGGAGAATCGGAGCAGCGGGGGCGGTATTGCACTCGCTTTACCGCACCGTTGTGACGAAAAGAGAGCTGAGCCGGAAGGCAAAGCTCTCGATCTACCGGTCAATCTTCGTTCCTACCCTCACCTATGGTCATGAAGGATGGGTCATGACCGAAAGAACTAGGTCACGGGTATAAGCGGCCGAAATGGGTTTCCTCAGGAGAGTGGCTGGCGTCTCCCTTAGGGATAGGGTGAGAAGCTCAGCCATTCGCGAGGAGCTCGGAGTAGAGCCGCTGCTCCTTTGCGTCGAAAGGAGCCAGTTGAGGTGGTTTGGGCATCTGGTGAGGATGCCCCCTGGGCGCCTCCCTAGGGAGGTGTTTCAGGCACGGCCAGCTGGGAAGAGGCCCCGGGGAAGACCCAGCACTAGGTGGAGAGATTATATCTCTGCACTGGCCTGGGAACGCTTTGGGATCCCCCAGTCAGAGCTGGTAGATGTGGCCCGGGAAAGGGAAGTTTGGGGTCCCCTGCTGGAGCTGTTGCCCCCGCGACCCGACCCCGGATAAGCGGTTGAAGATGGATGGATGGATGGATGGATGGATTATCTGACCACGCAGACAGTCGTTCTCCATTTAAACACATCCAAGGTCAATGCACACAAACACACACACACACACACACACACACACACACAAATGATTGAGATGAATGGAGAGGTTACAGAGGCCGTACACCTACAGCGAGTTAGGATCTACTGCACATGTTCATCAATATCTCATCTATTCAGCACACGCACACCTTTGGATTACGGTAAATTAATGTTTGCACGGACGCCTTTCAGCTATGCAACCATCTGTGTAGTGTGTGTTTTATTGTGTAATTGTCCGGGCTTCCCTCGGCTGAGCAGCAATTTTTCATGGCACCTGTGACAGCTCTCTTTGAGGAGGAGGCCGAGTAAGTGAGCGATAGCGGATCTCTGTTCAATATTTATAGAAATAAATTGGAACCCCCCCCCACACACGTACGTGATGCAATAACATGAGAATGATTCGAGAGCAAGATGGTGTCGCTGTGACTTTGCGATACGGCCAGAATTCATGTTCATCATTATCATCATGACCAACGCGTGACTGTTTCATGTTCAAGACGAGTCTTAAGAACAAAACAGGGACCTGCATCGTGGGTGAGGCTGTCCTTTCTATGTATGATGCTACACGATGCTAACATACTCACCACGGCGTGTTAGCATGGTAGCATTGCAGCCATGAACCAAAGTGTTGGACACATTCAAATGTTGACTGGATAATGGTGCTCAATGGATTCGTCCCGAGGGGAACATGAATGTTCATCCCAATCCTTCCAATAGTTGTTGGCATATTCCTCTTATGAAAGAATGAACTGTGTGAGCGCATTTATTCTGTGGGGAACAGGACGTCCTGTGTCCGCTTTCAGGGGATCTGCTGAACTGATGGTTCTCACCTCCAGCAGCTCGTCTCCGACTTGGATCCGTCCATCTCGAGCCGCCGGCCCTCCAGGATTGAGTCCCACCACGAAGATGCTGAGGCGGGAGCGATCGCGGTTTCCCGCCAGGCTGACTCCCAAACCCTGCCGCTCCTTCTCCAGCTCCACGCACAGCAGCTCTCCCTGGAGGTCGCCATAACGCTCACACCATCGCTCTGCAGGAGGACGAGGGGAAGGAGTCAGATGAACACAAAGCAGGAGAAAAGCCAGAACTTCCTGCTGATTCTGAGGTAAGAAGATGACGGCGTAGACATCGCTGGGATCGTCCTCACATGTGTAAAGCAACTGCAGGCAGATATAAATACATACATGTACTGAATCAATTATTCAAATAATGTATGTCCAATGACTTTAAAACTAAAATAATAATGTGGCATAAGTGCACACCCTCTTATAAATGACGATGTGGAGTCATTTCTAATGAAGATCAGATGTTCTAGTAGGATCTTTCTGACATTTTCTTTGTTGCATCTTACAGCAAAAGCCATCAGAGAGATCTCATCGTTGAAAAGCATCAGTCAAAAGAAGGTTACAAAAGAATGTCTGAGACATTAGATATTCCAAGGACCACAGTGAAGACAGTCATCATCAAGTGGAGAAGATATGGCAGGACAGCGACATTAGCAGTGAAGCATGGGGGGGTCGGGCGACATCATACCGACAGTGAAGCATGGGGGGGTCGGGCGACATCATACAGACAGTGAAGCATGGGGGGGTCGGGCGACATCATACCGACAGTGAAGCATGGGGGGGTCGGGCGACATCATACCGACAGTGAAGCATGGGGGGGTCGGGCGACATCATACCGACAGTGAAGCATGGGGGGGTCGGGCGACATCATACCGACAGTGAAGCATGGGGGGGTCGGGCGACATCATACAGACAGTGAAGCATGGGGGGGTCGGGCGACATCATACCGACAGTGAAGCATGGGGGGGTCGGGCGACATCATACCGACAGTGAAGCATGGGGGGGTCGGGCGACATCATACCGACAGTGAAGCATGGGGGGGTCGGGCGACATCATACCGACAGTGAAGCATGGGGGGGTCGGGCGACGTCATACCGACAGTGAAGCATGGGGGGGTCGGGCGACGTCATACCGACAGTGAAGCATGGGGGGGTCGGGCGACGTCATACCGACAGTGAAGCATGGGGGGGTCGGGCGACGTCATACCGACAGTGAAGCATGGGGGGGTCGGGCGACGTCATACCGACAGTGAAGCATGGGGGGGTCGGGCGACGTCATACCGACAGTGAAGCATGGGGGGGTCGGGCGACGTCATACGGTGAGGGGATTATGAACAGCTCCAAATACCAGTCAGACTTCGGTTAGAAAGCCAAAGATAAAAACTTTCACCTTTTAGCACGACAGCAAGCCAAAGCACACATCCAAGTCAACAAAAGCACGGCTTCAGCAGAAGAAGTGTAAAGTTGTGGAGCCCAGACCCGAACCCAACAGAACACCTGAGGGGTGATCTGAAGATGACCCTCGCAATCTGACACATTTGGAGCACTTTGGCAACGAGGAGTGAGCCCAGATGTGCCATGCTTATGGACTCCAACCCAAAAACACTGAGTGCTGTCATCAAATCAAAAGGTGCTTCAGTATTGGTTTAAGGTGTGCATATTCATGCAACCAGATCATTGTAAGTTTTTTTTATTTCCTCCTAAAAGTTTTTTTTTTTTTCCAAGTGAATAGTTTACGTTATAGGAAAAAATTGGATGTGATTAGTCTTTGGTTCATTTTTTTACATCACACAAGCCTGGTGTTTATATCCACGTTAAATACATATGAATAATTCATAATGAATTGTTATTAATCTTTTCAAATAACCTATCCAAAGAGCAACTTATGTACAGCATGACTACAATTCAAGTGTAAACCTTTGGAGAAACTGTTCAAACTTAAACAGGTCTGGAAATGTCATATAACTGATGTCCTATAAGGTAAATGGATCTTTTCTAGTCTTCTGACCATTCAAAGCGCTTTAACACTTCACGCCATCATTCACAGTGATGACAGCAGCTACCACACAGTGACTAACATTCACACAACGTAGGCGCAGCAACCTGAGCCATTTGGGATTAAGTATCTTGCACAAGGACAGATCAACAATTCCTACATCCATCTAATATAAATATTAACACCTAATATCAACCATTGTTCAATGAATCAGAAACTGGCGCGGAAGCGGAAGCACATTTAATCCTCACAAAATCAAAACTGTAATTCTACAAACATCTTGCTCTTGCATTGGCTGAAAAGAGATGGGGGGGGGGGGGAGGGGTGGGGGGGAGTGTTAAAAGGCAGGAGTAATGACATAAGACAGAGAAGGGGGAGGCAGCAAATGGAAGAGATGAATAAGAGCCTCAGCGGGAGACGAGGAGACAAGTGTCCCATTTGATTTGGTGGCAAACTAAATGCTGCTTAACAGCCCGTGAAATAAACCACACACACCTGAGTGAAATATATAAACTGAGATTTAAAACATCATTGATGTCCGATGGATAACAAAATACATACACTAAAACACGGCAAAGATGAATACTGAAGTCAAACTTTGTTGAGCGATCACATGGATTTGACCTTTTCCTGAAAATAAAAAAGCTGCAGCTGAGGTGACTTTGTTCCCGGACAGCTGCTGCTCTGAGGATAAGGACATTGTGTGTTTTGTCACTTCACATCTGGGATTTAAAGGTCAAAGCGGTTTAGTGGCTGAATAAAGAAAATCATCTTGGCAGGAGTGCTTCTTCTTTGTAAAGCAAAACTCCTCAGCAGCCTCATTCACAGCTTTTACTTTGAAAATGTAGATTTCTATTGTCTGTCTTCACATCTAAATGGCTCCATCTTTGTTGGGACAGTAAACGTTAGAGGACAGATGAACGCTGGGGACAGGATGTGGTTTAGTGTTCAGCAGTTTTCATATTAACGCATCCTGTTCATGTTCAGGTTCATTGTTGTATTTTAGGTTTTTAACTTGAACATCTTTATGCGCTGTCCAAAAAAACCTGCATCCAAAAGCTCCATTAAAATGAATAATAGCTCTGCCAGGATTAAAGAAGGAATATGGAGCCTCTTTTGAAAAGGTATTTCTCGAGTGGGACTCGGGGACTCAGATGGAGGGACGGTGTGTATTCTGAGTTCATGGAGTTCTGATTGGCTTGTTGAATCCCACGTGTTCTAGTCTTATTCCTGAGTTCATGGGCAAGATGTTTCACGACATGTTGCCCCTTAGTTACGGTACTAATACCACACTGAAAAAGTACTCAGGCTGTGCAAAAACATTGAGTAAGCTGACCATTAGCATGTTCGTCTAAGCGATAGTGGTTTGATACATCCTGGTTTACACAGATTTAAAACATCCTTTATAGTTCCTGCCACATTACAGTTAGGAGCCATCAGTGACGGTCCAGCTCGGCCCACCGGAGGAATTACAGATAGACGAATAGCGTTTCAATAAAAGCAGCTGCTATTCCTAATCAGTCCACAAATGACCTGTAATGTAATATGCTGTATATTGTGTTGTGACGTGTGTATCGTAATAGCCCAAAAAATGACAAGTATTACAAGAAAAAGCACTGCAGTGTAAATGTAATAAATACATATGAAGGAGGTGCACTTCAAGTATTAACAGTGAACAGAGTTGATCAGTTTCAGCCGCACTGGTGTTGATGGAATTAACGACAGACGCACTAGAGGGGCAACAATGAGACAAACGCCAAAGCACGACTGGTTTTGCATGTGGAGGCCAATGATCTCACTGGGTTTCCACTAGTGTCGGCTAGTCATCATCACAGGGAGCATGAGGCCATTTCTCAAGGCAAAATGGACTAGCCTGCAACATTTCTTTTTGTCCATCAAATGAAACCCTCTGTAGGCTCAAACAAAAGATGTGGCATTCTTTTTGTGACATTAAACGGTCCATATCAGTATAGATAAACATCAATTTTTTCACATTAAGAGGAGATGGACTTTCAAAGTTTTCCTTTATTTTATATATATGTATATTCATTATAATAATAATAATAATAAACATATTTATTCATTTTAATGAGCTTCTAATCCACGTACCACAAAATAAATGTAAATCATGATCATATCCACACGGTAATTTCTTTTCTGAGAGAGAAAAAGAGGCAGGGAGGAGGAGGAGGAGATGAGAGGTAGAGAGAGAGATAATGATGACAAATGTAGAGTGAGCGACGGGGCGAGACACAGCGGAGAACCAGCGAGTGAGATTAATGGAGACACAGGCTCACGCACGCACGCACGCACGCACGCTGCCATTCAGAGAAAAAGTCGAGCTTCAAAACAAATCCTGCATGACAATATGTTGCTATGGTGATGTTAAATGCAAGTATTTTGAGGCTGCTCTGTCATCTAATTGTTCTACAATATATCGGTAGCCGAGTGTTCTTGTCTTATGAAAGTAGCAAGAAGCACCGGTTTACATACGTTTCTAAAACTCGCCTGGATGTCTCCAAGTTCACACAGTGACGGCCTTTCAAACAACCCTCTAACGCATTAGCATAATTAATGTAAACCGATATGGAGTTTGACTTATTTAAATGCGGATGCCTTCTAACATTACTGTTCCCAGTATTCTTAAACGGCCTCACATCATTTCACCATCTTGCTTTTGTATATTTACAATATACTGGGTTCGCCCACAAGTGAATTCTGTGTATAAGACATTACTGGCATTTACGACTCGACATGAAGAACGCACCCGAATGTGTAGACAGGGTTACAGTCGCTCCACTCAGATCTGATGTTGTAAGCACCTTGATGCCACGTGCACATCATCCACTGTTGAACTTTCATTCATAGATCGTTCATCTTAGAAATGTCTGACTTGTGTAAAAACAACGTTAACGTGAACTGCAACAAGCCTCAATCAAGCACCTCATCTGTCACTTTATCCTGCAGGGAGAGAAATAACATTCTAAGAAACGAGAGAAAACACAATGCAGCGTTTCATCGATGTCCTAAAACATACAAAAGAACAGGCCTCCGGTTTTCTGCTGTAAACAAGTTGAGGTGTATCAACCTTCACACACACACACACACACACACACACACACACACACACACAGTGTGCTTCATTTAATGAAAGAGTAATCGTTTCAGCGGCACAGTAAGCCAACGTGTGGATGCATTTACAGCGTAATGAGCTGTTAATGGTTTTACTGATACGGATAAAAGTGTGTGTGTGTATATACGTGTGGCTCTGAAGGGAGAACAGTTGAAGGGAGGTGGATGAATTTTTACCCGATAGGGTTTGATGTTTGCACTTCATTCTGGACGAGGCAAAGATTGCTGACATTATTTTTCATTTTCTCAATCCAAACAAACCCACTAAAGAGACTAAAACCAATGAGGAATGTGTCAGCGCCTGTGTAGCTGAAGGCTGATGGAGTTCATCTTCCTCGGAGGAGCAGAATCCAAAATCTTGGGAGTGCCATTTTCAGAGCAGAGGCTAAAAACCGACTGAGGGTTAAAAGCCACTCCGCCGCCTCGATTCCCAGTGTAAACTAAAACGGTGAGCTGCCATCCGTCCCAAATTATTTCCCACCAGTGGCGCCTAAGAGATTTTTTGAAAGGCAACACTGTGATCGTGCTGCTTTAAGCTTGAGAGATATTTTGACAAGCGAGCTAAAAACCTTGTCCTGCAGTACTAACTTGAGTTGTACTTCACAACGTTTATCTGATATCTTTAATTACTGTATCAAACAAGATTTTTACAGGCAAAAATGCAGAATGTATAATACAAAACAAGTGGTTGACTGATATAAACGTCGTGTCTGTTGGTTAAGCTTGCTGCACTCCCCAAGTCGCTCGCCCAACACTGACTGTTGAGTCGTAGTCATTTGAACAGCCATGATGATTATTCATGTCATTATCTAATTATCCTGTTCACAGTTCATTCGTAACAGTTGCTTCCATAAATATAGATTTTGTTTAGAATCTCACCTCATAGGAAATGTGTTTATGTCTCCAGCTGAGGCACATTTACTTGTGGCAATGTCCTAAAAAATACCTTTAATACGGCAGAAGTTGATAATAAATTGTATTGAATTGAATACTCAGGAGATTTAAGTTTAAAATTAAATTGCCAGTTTGTGAACATTGTTTGTCATGTGGTCAAACTACCCTCTGCATCATGCAGTTTAAATTCAGTTTCAAGTCATTTTAAAGGCTTTGTCCTAAACATTTGCGAGCAACCAGTTTTGTATGTTGTAATGTAGTTATTTATGCATCTGCGTGCCCTGGATTATTGTGACTGTATTTTTCACTATATATAAATATATATTAAATAATATGAAGAATTAAATCGATCGATCGATTAACAGAGAATATATCTTGCAGATTGATCCATGATGAGGAAAAGAGCTCCATCCCAACCAGATACCACAGTAAGACCCTGCTTTTACATTAATGCACAAGTAATGATAATCTAAATATATAATATATTGTAAAATAGCAAAAGACAGGTGTCATTTCTCTACTTGTAATACTACTAACAATAACTAACAATATATGCAAGAACATTTCTTTAAGTTAAAATCCAATCATCTTCCTCTTCCTGTCAAAATTTGAAGTGTGTGTGTTGCTCTGTGTGCTCCATTGAAGTTTCGTAGCGACGAAAGTTAACTGAAGTGGACAGACGGCAAAATGCTTCAGTCCCCAGCAAGAGGAGTTAGTCTGAACAATTACATTACATTACAGGTCATTTAGCAGACGCTTTTATCCAAAGCGACTTACATTACACTTTAAACCCATGGCTTTTTCACATTTTTGCCCGGGGAGCAATTAGGGGTTAGGTGTCTTGCTCAGGGACACTTTGACATGGAACATGGGGCAGCCTGGAATCGGACCACCAACCTTGTGCTTCCCAGCACACCTTCTCTAACCCCTGCGCCACGACGACCCCTCACAATAACAATAACAGAGGAAAACCGATCCTCACGCAATGAACCCGCCCACCAAGCCGGGACTCCCCACTACCAATACACACAGACTCACATGTCATCAAATATAAAAACTGGGGAAATGTGAAATGTCGCACGTGTTCTGCAGTCTTCACTGGCCCTGAATCGGCGGGAAAACTGATCCTGGAAGCTGAGAGGCCTTTTTCACACACTTGCCTTGCATTCATTTCCTGTCTTACCTTTTACCAAAACTTCAACCACTACCACCATAAACCTTACCTTGCCCTAACCCTAATCTTAGCTTAAACTCAACCTGAACTAAATCTCAGTCTTAACTCCACAATTATTTGTTTTATTGGGACGTGCATTTTGTTCCTATTTTGCCACAAAACAGGAAGTAAAGTCCCTACATTGTGCATTGTGTTCGGCAGCAGTGCACAACACTGTCATTCTGAACCATCCTGCAGGGGGAACCGTCACACACAAACACACACACCATGTCTCAATGGTAATCTCAGTTATCCAAATTGTTTAAGCCACAGACTTTTAGCTAAATGTAATATATGAATCGTAAAAGAGGAAATCAATCAATACAGTCAATAAAAACCAAATTATTAATTTATATGCACTTTTTAATGTTTTTGTATATATACGAGGTAACGTAACTGCGTCGTAAGGACGAAGCCTAGAGACACACACATGCAGCGCATGCTCTCAGCCCTTCCCTCATTTCAATCCATGTGTGTGTGTGCGCGTATTCGCATGCTCATAGCAAGGTGACCTGTCACAGAAACCAGCCAGCACACACACACACACACACACACACACACACACACACACACACACACACACACACACACACACACACACACACAGTGTAGCTGCAGCTGGAGAGGAGATATGCTGTATTCACAATGAGAGGATGCTTCAGCCAGATTCAGAGGTGTGTGTGCGTGTGCGTGTGAGTGTGTGTGTGTGCGTGTGCGTCTTCCAGGCTGTTCCCTCCTAAAGCTGCCCGGTCGAGGCATCTGTTAGGATGCAATGATTCTTTCTAAGGAGCCGCGTGGAGCTCGCCGCCTCTAAAGAGGTTTATGATGCTCTTCTGTTGTACAATGTAAATGTGTTTTCTGAAATAGATAAAGGGCGAACAGAGAAGCATTGTATTTGATCATTATGAAGTACACTGGGTTTCGTATTGAATAAATGTGTTGTTTAACAGGAATGTTATGGTGAAAATTCAGAGGCGTGGTGTGAGGTTGATGTTGTCTCTAGACTCAGTTCAGCAAAGATAACGTCTAAGATTTACAGCAACCGTCTTTGAGGGTCCTCACGAATAGAGTGAAGCAAACGTGTGTGTGTGTTTGTGTGTGTGCATCAAATGGTGTCTCTGTAAAGAGGGACAAGGTTAGGACAAGGTGAGAGCGGTGGCGCTTATTAGCTGCACAAATCACACACACACACACACACACACACACACACACACACTGTCTGAAGAACACACCAACATGATGCTGTGTTGGCACGGGTACGTACACAAAGACACAAAAAGAAGCCTCTCCATTCCCCCACAGGTCGGAGCAGTTTAGACCTTCTGCTCTTTCTATTTTTGCCCTTCTACGTTTCGCTGTTATTGCACGGATGTTCCCCTTGAGAAGCATCGCCATAACTTAATCGATCCTCTGACCTTTCTCCTCGTGCCGGGTCAACATTTTAATGTGTGCGCTAAGGCCAAATCTGCAGATGTAATTCCCATCAGCTGTATGTTGTGCTTACAGCTTCTTTTGCATCCAGCTGTGAGGATGTGTATGCAAACAATGTTATTGCCCCGAGAGCACAGCACACACTCCAATAGCAGAGAGAGGGGGAAAAGAACGGGAGCAGAAAGGTCCTGACCGTCGAGGTGCAAAAGCATCCCTGTAAATGGGACGGAAAGAGGAACATTGTGATGGGATTAAATGGGAAGTCTGGGAGTAACACCTCACACAGATCAGTTATCAGCAACCCTGTGAAACACTAGTTCTCTCCCTGTAACTGCGTGCGATGATCAGCAATAATCTTTGTGAATCTGACTGTTTTTTGCAATGAGGCTAATTTGCACAAAGATAGGCCACCATTTGCTGAGCAGCTGAGAGGAGTTTTCATCCTTTGAAATGTTCGTTATTTACGCACGTTTAACTGCCACAAGGCTTTTTCTTTTGCATTATCAGCCTGTTTTAACAAAATTCTATTGATCCTCAAGAAGAAGAAAGAAGCCTTTTCGCTCGTCGATTTCTAAATGACTACAGCCAGTGGGGAGCATTAAAATGTTCCCCATCCGTGCAGTCCAAAATAAAATGCATGTTGTATTTCACTGCTGTAGCGATAAAAGGGAATGCAGATTTGAACCCCCTCATTCACTGTTGGGTTGTTCAACAGCAACTAATCCTATTCTGTAATCTCTTCATTTGTTTGTCGTACTCAAGTAACATTTCTATACAACTATGCAGAAGCTCAGTGAGCCCCAAGAAGGTACGAGCTGCCAGAATCAGAGATGCATGGGAACCAGATCTATCCGCCGACTCACTCCAACGACACCGGGGACGGACGGAGAGATCTAATATTCAGTGATGGGACACATCTGGCACACGCATGCTCAGAGTGTGTTTGTAATAATGTGACCTGCAGGATGAAATAGGACAGAAGCAGAATGCATGAGTTACCTGTGCGTGTGTGTGCGTGAGAAAGAATTGAACCATAATTTGAATGGAAGAGATGCCACAGATAAAACTCCACTCTCCAATGTGCACACTGTTCCTTCTTTAGAAAATCCCTCAATCGTTTTTTCCACTTGTCCAATGTCTGGTTCGTGTTGCTACAGTGTGAGATATGCGTAGACACAATAACAAAGGACACAATTTGGGTCACTCTGTGCTCGTACTGCACCGGCCTCAGTAAAGGCTCTAGGTAAAGCTCGTCCCCTCGCTCTAAAGGTGAAGCCCACGGGACACCTATCCAAGGGATTTCACCATACAAGGAAGGAGTGAAGGAAGGAAGAGGTAAGGAAGGAAACGAGTAAACAGAGAAAGAAAAGGCTGGATGCAGAAGGTAGACTATTATCCAGCCGTGCTTCAGTAACTCATGGAGGTCACTGCAATGCAACGGTAGCTTAGCCTGCTGCTGCGCACACACACACACACACACGCGGCTCCCGAGGAGGTGGCATTAATCCCCACCATGCACTGCCTTGCCTGCATGTTGGTAGTGCAGGTTGTCAGCACCCAACTGACTGAAGGCAGCAGTGATGCTTTATCAGTGTCTGTCTCCAACTAGGGTGACCTGCAAAAAGCTAGCGGTCGCCAAAGTTAGCATTCCTCCTCCCGCCGTAGTGATCACGGAGCGAGCGACTCGAGCACCAGACGCTGTGGTATGTGGACGACCTGTTTGGTGAGTACAGCAGGAAGAGCACAGGCACGGACAGGCTGCACAGCACCAGGACGCTGGACCGAGCTCCCATAAGCCCGCAGAGTACGTGCTGCGAAATGATTGCTTGATCGGTAAAGCAGACTCGCTGGGATTGCGGTTTCCTGTTGTGTCCCCCCAGATGAAAACATGCATGAATCTTACACTGGTTCAGGTTGAGGTGCTGCGACCGCTCAGCTAGCAAAGAACATGACGTCTTGGGGTCCAAACCCCCGGGTCAGCTCCTTCGGCGCTGGGCGGACACAGTGGAACGCAGCGGCTGGTTATTTTGGGGAAGTCTAGGAATTTACTTTCTTTTCCAAAATAATCTGTTTCAATTAAAGTGAGTGAAGGAAAAAGGCTTTGGAGGTGTGAAGTAAATGCTTGTTCAAACATTTGCCTTCATCAAGTGTTTGATTGTAAAAAGAGATCCTATTTGTTTAGCATGCTACAGACAGCTCTGCAATCATTCTATCTTTTATATACATTAAAATATTTTACCTATTTAATTATAATTATTATAATATATAATAATTTTACCTATATCTATTCCTTCTCTCTCTACTTCACAATTAATTGTTCTTTTCATTAATGCAAATTAAGAATATTTTACTTGATAGAAAAAAGACTAACAGAGAGAAATTTACAACATGTATGTGTGCAAATGAGGAATGCAGCATCACCTGTGGGGGGCGGCAAGTCTCTCTGCACCAGTCCTCTCACACTCACACTCACACACACACACACACACACACACACACACACACACACACACACACACACACACACACACACACACACACAAATGCAGCATGAGAAGTGTGTAGCCACCTGTTTGTGTGTGTTGCAGTGAGACATGCAGGTTAACGGTGACCTCTACCTACTGTACACTCACTATACAAACAGGAACATGGTGTACACACACACACACACACACACACACACACACACACACACACACACACACACAAATGCAGCATGAGAAGTGTGTAGCCACCTGTTTGTGTGTGTTGCAGTGAGACATGCAGGTTAACGGTGACCTCTACCTACTGTACACTCACTATACAAACAGGAACATGGTGTACACACACACACACACACACACACACACACACACCAACTGCCTACTCAGAACTCTGGTCTTCAAAGCCGTGACCAACACAACACACACACACACACACACACACACAGACGGAGAGAGACAGCGTACTAACCCGTCGGCAACATCGTCCATACTTCAGTCTTCTCACACACGGCGATAAATCCACATCTGTGTGTGTGTGTGTGTGTGTGTGTGTGTGTGTGTGTGTCTCTTCTTCAGGTTTTGCGGTTTCAAATATCCACAAATAGAGACGTGTGTGACGAGTGTGTGTCTGCGAGTCGGCTGCTGTGATAGAAAGACAACGAGAGACGAACAGCTCTGTTACACACTCCAACCTTGATTACTCTCTCTATCACCCGGCTCTCTGTCTCCCCCTCTCCTCCCCTAGTACTCTGTCTCCCCCTCTCCTCCCCTAGTACTCTGTCTCCCCCTCTCCTCCCCTAGTACTCTGTCTCCCCCTCTCCTCCCCTAGTACTCTGTCTCCCCCTCTCCTCCCCTAGTTCTGTCTCTCCCTCTCCTCCCCTGGTTCTGCCTCTCTCTCTCCTCCCCTAGTACTCGGTCTCTCCCTCCCCTTCCTAGTTCTCGGTCTCTCTCTCTCCTCCCCTAGTACTCTGTCTCCCCCTCTCCTCCCCTAGTTCTGTCTCCCCCTCTCCTCCCCTAGTTTTGTCTCTCTCTCTCCTCCCCTAGTACTCGGTCTCCCTCTCCTCCCCTAGTACTCGGTCTCTCTCTCCTCCCCTAGTACTCGGTCTCTCTCTCCTCCCCTAGTACTCGGTCTCCCTCTCCTCCCCTAGTACTCTGTCTCCCCCTCTCCTTCCCTAGTTCTGTCTCTCCCTCCCCTTCCTAGTTCTCGGTCTCTCTCTCTCTCCTCCCCTAGTACTCTGTCTCTCTCTCTCCTCCCCTAGTACTCTGTCTCCCCCTCTCCTCCCCTAGTTCTGTCTCCCCCTCTCCTCCCCTAGTTCTGTCTCTCCCTCTCCTCCCCTGGTACTCGGTCTCCCTCTCCTCCCCTGGTACTCGGTCTCCCTCTCCTCCCCTAGTACTCTGTCTCCCTCTCCTCCCCTAATACTCGGTCTCCCCCTCTCCTCCCCTAGTACTCTGTCTCCCTCTCCTCCCCTAGTACTCTGTCTCCCCCTGTCCTCCCCTAGTACTCTGTCTCCCTCTCCTCCCCTAGTTCTGTCTCTCTCTCTCCTCCCCTAGTACTCGGTCTCCCTCTCCTCCCCTAGTACTCTGTCTCCCCCTGTCCTCCCCTAGTACTCTGTCTCCCTCTCCTCCCCTAGTTCTGTCTCTCTCTCTCCTCCCCTAGTACTCTGTCTCCCCCTCTCCTTCCCTAGTTCTGTCTCTCCCTCCCCTTCCTAGTTCTCGGTCTCTCTCTCTCCTCCCCTAGTACTCTGTCTCCCCCTCTCCTCCCCTAGTACTCGGTCTCTCTCTCTCCTCCCCTAGTACTCGGTCTCCCCCTCTCCTCCCCTAGTTCTGTCTCCCCCTCTCCTCCCCTAGTTCTGTCTCTCTCTCTCCTCCCCTAGTACTCTGTCTCCCCCTCTCCTTCCCTAGTTCTGTCTCTCCCTCCCCTTCCTAGTTCTCGGTCTCTCTCTCTCCTCCCCTAGTACTCTGTCTCTCTCTCTCCTCCCCTAGTACTCGGTCTCCCCCTCTCCTCCCCTAGTTCTGTCTCCCCCTCTCCTCCCCTAGTTCTGTCTCTCCCTCTCCTCCCCTGGTTCTGCCTCTCTCTCTCCTCCCCTAGTACTCGGTCTCTCCCTCCCCTTCCTAGTTCTCGGTCTCTCTCTCTCCTCCCCTAGTACTCTGTCTCCCCCTCTCCTCCCCTAGTTCTGTCTCCCCCTCTCCTCCCCTAGTTTTGTCTCTCTCTCTCCTCCCCTAGTACTCGGTCTCCCTCTCCTCCCCTAGTACTCGGTCTCTCTCTCCTCCCCTAGTACTCGGTCTCTCTCTCCTCCCCTAGTACTCGGTCTCCCTCTCCTCCCCTAGTACTCTGTCTCCCCCTCTCCTCCCCTAGTACTCTGTCTCCCCCTCTCCTCCCCTAGTACTCTGTCTCCCCCTCTCCTCCCCTAGTACTCTGTCTCCCCCTCTCCTCCCCTAGTTCTGTCTCTCCCTCTCCTCCCCTGGTTCTGCCTCTCTCTCTCCTCCCCTAGTACTCGGTCTCTCCCTCCCCTTCCTAGTTCTCGGTCTCTCTCTCTCCTCCCCTAGTACTCTGTCTCCCCCTCTCCTCCCCTAGTTCTGTCTCCCCCTCTCCTCCCCTAGTTTTGTCTCTCTCTCTCCTCCCCTAGTACTCGGTCTCCCTCTCCTCCCCTAGTACTCGGTCTCTCTCTCCTCCCCTAGTACTCGGTCTCTCTCTCCTCCCCTAGTACTCGGTCTCCCTCTCCTCCCCTAGTACTCTGTCTCCCCCTCTCCTTCCCTAGTTCTGTCTCTCCCTCCCCTTCCTAGTTCTCGGTCTCTCTCTCTCCTCCCCTAGTACTCTGTCTCTCTCTCTCCTCCCCTAGTACTCTGTCTCCCCCTCTCCTCCCCTAGTTCTGTCTCCCCCTCTCCTCCCCTAGTTCTGTCTCTCCCTCTCCTCCCCTGGTACTCGGTCTCCCTCTCCTCCCCTGGTACTCGGTCTCCCTCTCCTCCCCTAGTACTCTGTCTCCCTCTCCTCCCCTAGTACTCGGTCTCCCCCTCTCCTCCCCTAGTACTCTGTCTCCCTCTCCTCCCCTAGTACTCTGTCTCCCCCTGTCCTCCCCTAGTACTCTGTCTCCCTCTCCTCCCCTAGTTCTGTCTCTCTCTCTCCTCCCCTAGTACTCGGTCTCCCTCTCCTCCCCTAGTACTCGGTCTCCCTCTCCTCCCCTAGTACTCGGTCTCTCTCTCTCCTCCCCTAGTACTCTGTCTCCCCCTCTCCTTCCCTAGTTCTGTCTCTCCCTCCCCTTCCTAGTTCTCGGTCTCTCTCTCTCCTCCCCTAGTACTCTGTCTCCCCCTCTCCTCCCCTAGTACTCGGTCTCTCTCTCTCCTCCCCTAGTACTCGGTCTCCCCCTCTCCTCCCCTAGTTCTGTCTCCCCCTCTCCTCCCCTAGTTCTGTCTCTCTCTCTCCTCCCCTAGTACTCTGTCTCCCCCTCTCCTTCCCTAGTTCTGTCTCTCCCTCCCCTTCCTAGTTCTCGGTCTCTCTCTCTCCTCCCCTAGTACTCTGTCTCTCTCTCTCCTCCCCTAGTACTCGGTCTCCCCCTCTCCTCCCCTAGTTCTGTCTCCCCCTCTCCTCCCCTAGTTCTGTCTCCCCCTCTCCTCCCCTAGTTCTGTCTCCCCCTCTCCTCCCCTAGTTCTGTCTCCCCCTCTCCTCCCCTAGTTCTGTCTCCCCCTCTCCTCCCCTAGTTCGGTCTCCCTCTCCTCCCCTAGTACTCGGTCTCTCTCTCCTCCCCTAGTACTCTGTCTCTCCCTCTCCTCCCCTAGTACTCGGTCTCCCTCTCCTCCCCTAGTACTCGGTCTCCCTCTCCTCCCCTAGTGCTCGGTCTCCCTCTCCTCCCCTAGTGCTCGGTCTCCCTCTCCTCCCCTAGTACTCGGTCTCCCTCTCCTCCCCTAGTACTCTGTCTCCCCCTCTCCTCCCCTAGTACTCGGTCTCCCTCTCCTCCCCTAGTGCTCGGTCTCCCTCTCCTCCCCTAGTGCTCGGTCTCCCTCTCCTCCCCTAGTACTCGGTCTCCCTCTCCTCCCCTAGTACTCTGTCTCCCCCTCTCCTCCCCTAGTACTCGGTCTCCCTCTCCTCCCCTAGTGCTCGGTCTCCCTCTCCTCCCCTAGTGCTCGGTCTCCCTCTCCTCCCCTAGTACTCGGTCTCTCCCTCTCCTCCCCTAGTACTCGGTCTCGGTCTCCCTCTCCTCCCCTAGTACTCGGTCTCCCTCTCCTCCCCTAGTACTCGGTCTCCCTCTCCTCCCCTAGTACTCGGTCTCCCTCTCCTCCCCTAGTACTCGGTCTCCCTCTCCTCCCCTAGTACTCGGTCTCCCTCTCCTCCCCTAGTGCTCGGTCTCCCTCTCCTCCCCTAGTGCTCGGTCTCCCTCTCCTCCCCTAGTACTGACTGCCTCTCTCTTGAATCATCTGTCTCTCCTCCCTTACCCTCATGCTGCAGTTAACCCCCTCCCCCCTTCCTTTCTCTCTGTTTCCCTTTCTTTCTCCCTCTCTCCATCTCTCATGTATCTAAATTGGTTTTCTCCTCACGCTAATCGAAAGCCCCCTCTGGAATGGAAACGTACAGATTCATTACTGCCTCGTGAAGATGGAAACATCTACAAATGCAATTTGTTTTCATCAATCAACTGAACTACTTTACCTTAACTGATGATTCCTGGTCATTATCACTCTGGTCTTTTGGGGTTTTAGTAACGCAATAAGGTACGAGAGGCTGTACTTTATCGTCCAGTAGTGGAACAGTTCGGGGGCGTTGTTCAGATAAAAAGCCAGTTGAGAATCACCGGTCTACATCATCCTCACATCCCTCTACAAGGGGCTTTTTCGTCACGCAAGCTAGTTTTCAATCAACCAATTTAAGGCCCTCTACCAATGAGTAGCAGCGCTAACCCAACAGAACAACAACGCTCCACAACGTCAGCACAATACCCAGTTTCCCGTGAGCTCCTGCGGTCCACCGCTCATGCGGGGAGACCCAACGGGATTTTCTTTCCTATGGCAGGCAACACCGACCGGTCAAAAGCGGGGCGCCCCGCGCTGAAACCGATTGGATTGTTTAAGTAACGTCCTTGGACCAGCCAAGAGATGACGATCAAACGACTAGAGGAAGTAAAAGTGGGAACACGGAGGAGTGGTCCTCGGTGGGGTCTTCTGCTGCTGTAGCCTCTTCTTCAAGGTTCCTCGTGTTGTGCGTTCAGAGATGGTGTTCTTCACCCCTTGGTTGTAACGAGTGGTTCTTTGAGTTCCTGCTGCTTTTCTATCATCTCCAACCAGTCTGTCCATTCTCCTCTGACAGAAACAAGGCATTTTCGTCCACACAATTGCCGATCACTAGATATTTTCTATTTTTTCGTGGTAAACCCTAAAAATGTTGTGCTTCAAAATCCCAGTAGATACTCAGACCAGCTGTCTGGCACCAAACATCATATAAATCCCCTTTCTTCCCCATTCTGATGCTCGGTTTGAAATTTTGAATTATGAAAAGATGTCTTAGCCTCGTCGTTGAGGCCATGTGATGGGCTGAACAGGTCAAAGGCCGTGCTTTAAAAAAACAGTGCTATGAAGACTTGCATATTCCACGGCACAAACGCTATAAACAATCCACAGACGGAGTGCGAGTTCATGGACGTTGGAGCAATCGCATAGGAGGATGGAGGATAGATAATGACAGGACAAGGAGATGGAGGCTGATCTGCATCAACTCTATACACACACACACACACACACACACAAACACACACAGCCATGCATTCATTCTGAACAGTGTGTTGTGCTCCGACAGTCTGATGGAGGCAGCCAACTGTTCGGTTATGATAGCTTATTGATCCAACACGCACCACACAAACACACAACAAATGCCTGTGTGAATCTGCAAGGACACATACCACATATCCACACACACACAGAGCCACAGGCAAAGACTGGAATTAGTACACTCAATCTAGAGCGCACACAAGGCAATTCAGCTTGTACCCTCATCAAGATTCAGAGCAGCACATCTCCCCTCAGCCTTGACATAACTCACAAATCAAATCAAACACTCACAGAATCTGAGGCGACCAGGATGCCTTAATTAAAACCATTCACACACACACACACACACATACACACACACACACACACACACACACACACACACGGGTGCAGTAATCTCCTGCTATTGCTTGGGCTGCTCAGAGGAAGTTGGCCTGTGTCAATGTGGTTTCTAGTAGTAATGGGCATTAAGATAAAACAGGGCTTCTCTCCACTACCTTCATTTAGATTATGAAAGGTTGTCTCGTGTACGGTAAAAGATTTTGTGCAGACTTTTCTGAAGTAGGGGTATTGTGTGGTTCTTTGCATCTGTGGGCGCACAGCTGCTAAATCTGCTGCTCCACCTTCCTCCAGTGACCTGACCATGACGTGGTTGGAGGCAAGGGAGAGCCACAGAGAGTCAAACAATCAAACGGAACCAAGAATTTCTTACGCAGTGTGTCTTTCAAAAACGAGTGACACAACTAGACTTGAGATAAAAAGGAAGGCAGAAAGAGCCACAGACACGCAGCCACTGAGGGAGGCTTCAGTAAAGGCCTGGCAAAGCTGTGATGGATGTTATGGGTGCAAAACTTCAGGTAACCATTGACTGCAAGGGATTTTCCTCAAATTCACAACTTATTGAAAAGATGAATGTCTACACTACAACCAAATAGTGAGTGATGTAGTTCAAACCCTTTGGAAGCCACATTCGGAAAGATTGTGTCACAGTCCAAATACCGTGTGCATGTGTGTGTTTTCTGATCCAAGAGCTGCATGGTTAATGTTTTAAGCAAGCCATGTAAAGATAAGAATAACTGATATCTTCTTCAATGATTCCAGCACCCTTTACCTTCAAGCCTCTCACGGACATTTAGGACATTATCAACCCTGGCAACAGACAAATAAGCGCCTTAGAATAGCCCCCGGACTCCTGGAGGAGGATGTCCTTTAAGTGCTTCCAGAGACCCTCTTCATTAGCGACGTCCTCCTTCAAGCTAGTTAACTGTGGAGCACAAGCACCCATCAAGGATCCTCCAAGCCCCTTCATCACACCAACACTCTGCTGGCCCGTCCATCCACCTTAATCCATTTCTTACAGGGTTTGGTGCCATCAGCCTACCTGCTTTGCATTTGACAAAGAACATTATCCATATTCCCCAACACCACTAAGGGGTCACCAATAGGGAAAACCTCAGAGAAAATCCCAGCAGTTGAGTCTAGAGAGACCGGGTTTATAAAGATAAAACTACCGACTGAACCTCACACACTGCCAATGCAATTTCAGATTTACATCTTTTTCAGGCGGGTTTAGGGGATTTAGTGGTTTTTTATGGTGAAAACACAAGTTTTCACTGCTGCATCAGTCTGACATTCTGGATATGTTTGACCTCTGCTCTGCTTCTCTCTTCAATCCCTTTTCCCCACATTTTGATTTATTGAGGTTATGATGGGTCCTGTCAAACCCTCTGTGTGCCCCGGGCGCCTCACGGCAGCCCACTGCCCCCCATTGTGTGGGATGGGTAAAGGTGCAGAGAATAAACTTCCCCATTGTGGGACTAACAACGGATTGATTATTATTAGTACTGCAGTTAGTGTTGGGTTATTGTGGGAGGGGCTTAGCAAATGATCAATCGTGAAAAGGGAACGCTGTAGGCAGGTATTCAACTAATGTGAGACTTTATCTTTACAGTGAACGATCTGCAATCAGATGAACACAGCGTTGGATTGTACACATGATGTGCTGGTGTGGGCATTATTTCCCCCGTAAGTGGATGAAACGTGCTCCCACCGTTGTCGTATGTACGACTGTCGGGTCAAGGCCTTCATCAAGCCAATATACAACCGCCTCGAAGCCCGAGGACGGAAACGAGTTCAGGAGAACAGAGAGAGAGAGAGAGAGAGAGAGAAAAAGGGATTCATCCTCCTCACAAGGAACGCTGTATCACCTGAGGGAGGACACGTCTGCCATCCTCATACACTTCAAAAGGGAGTCTGCGCGTGTGTGTGTGTGTGTGTGTGTGTGAGAGAGAGTCTCTGAATAACAAGCAGGTTTTAGTCTGAGTTCACTGCTACCAGGGAGCAGCCGGGGATTCGCACCGACAACCTGGAAAAGCAGGAAACCTGAGCGGGAGGCTGTGTGGATGCCGAACTCTCATCTCCATCACAAGCGTGAGTGAGTGTTGTGTAAAGAAGCCATGCAATCGGGTCAGGGTCTCACACACACACACACACACCAGATTATCACAGTAGATGTGGGTGTGTGTGTTGATCAGCGCACTGATACTGTTGTTGCAGCTTATTGACAGTGGTTGAATCATTACATGAATCAAGACCTACAGTAGCTTTCACAGGATGGAGCACCTTAAATGTGTGTGTATATATATATACATATATTTATACACACACACACACACACACAAAGCCAGACTGTGAAATAATGTACACACATACATCAACTCTATAACTGGAAATAGGGAATTTAAAAGAAGGCACATGGTTCCTCCTCTGGGGAGCAGCAGATTAATAAAATGGAAAAATAAATATTTTCAAAAAAAGCCAACTAAATAAACAAGAGTGTACAAACAAATCAATACATCTCCAATAGTCTTCCATATGTGAGGAATATATTATTCATGTTCCCACGTTGAACTAGTAAATCTGCCGAGACGAGTCTCTAGTTTTAATGTCTCTGCTCATCACGTGTGACGTGAGAACATCAGATTTCCAAAGACACGGAGACAAATGCCTCTCTGCGTCCGCCACGCTGGGGTAGCGTTTAACTCGTCTCTGTTCGGCACGTTCACGTCCTCCGTGTGCAATGACGCAGTGGAAAGAAAAGGAGCAGTAAGAAAATATCAGCTGATCTCTCCTCTTCCAACGAGTCCGCTCATCGCGACGGCATCATTCCATCGCAACGTTTTTCCGCAGTATTGATCAAATTAAGCTGAAGATGCCTTTGATGAACCGCAGAGAGACAGTGGAGCGGCGGAGGGACGACCGACGCCACCGGGAGAGAGAGAGAGAGACTCACATGTCTGTCTGACTCTTCGTCTCTTCTACGTTTTGTTCAGTGAGCTGTCAATCATTCGGCAAAAATCTGTCTAGTGAACACACAATGCTGATTCTTTAAAGAATCAAATGAGGAATACACACACTCGCACGGTAACACGCCGCCGTCGTCTGTCTCCATCGCACAGGTGAATACCGTGGACACGTCTGTTCTCATTCATCATTCAGTCCCTTAAAGCGCTGCTGCTGCTCTGGAACACAGCCGGCATGCCGACAAACCACGGACACATCTTTGACTATATGTGCATTTGGGCAACCGGTTTAGTCAGTAATATCAATTTAAATATATATATTTAATATAGACTGTATTTTGATCAATTAAACAAATCCTGTCATCAGTAATTTTAATGATTCATTATAAGCTGGTTAAAGCTATTATAAATGGTTAATAATTTATGTTGAATATGTATTTATGTCGCTGAGAAAACTTCTCTCTCAAACCGAATTTATTCATGTTTTTTCCCCAAACACCGTGCGGATCAGCAACCGCTCGTTACACAACTAGTTCACAGAGATGAAGTCTGATTATATTTATCTGAGATGAAGTCAAATGGTCTCTATGACAACCGGACAGGGCACCTGGCGTCATCACCGCAGGGACAAACCTTTGAAATTCTTTGATCCCAGTGTTGTTAAAGGGCCACAATTTTCATGAGTCATAATCTCGTTTGAATTATTAATTTGAATTATAATTAGATGTTCTCACCTTTCATCCTTTGTGGCCTTTCACCACCAACCTTGAGTCAAAGGCATTTATCAGATATTGTCAGACGAACCTCAAACATAACGCTTAGTAAAAGAAATAAAGTCATTTATAAAAGCCTCCTGAGGGCGATCGATGTCTGCAGCCTGACTGCAGATACAACCTTTGTAATGGCACATTTCTGCTTTAAGATGTCTGAGTGACGAGCGGCTTAAGGCGCCGAGGGAAACCTCTACGGGGCAGAAACGGAGACGGCAGCCACGTTACATCTCTGCTCATGTTTCTACTCTTAGAAAAACAAGCTGAAACCGCATTTCAAATTGAATTAAATCATTTATTGTTGCTACAGGAGCCAATATCATTTTCCACCAGGAACATAAATAAGTGAAGAAGAAGAACAGGCAGCAGCAGCATGACAGAGGAAATGCATGAAATATGAGAAGTGACTCCTCGTGTATCATCCAGAAAACAATTGGATGTATTTGTGTCCAACTCTCATGAGATTCCATTAATAAAAACAACCTCAGACCAGAAACACTGTATTGCCTTTTCAGTTTCAAACATTGCAGAATCTGATGGCGACTAAAAGGTCAAGGTCATGAAATCAGACCGCTGGCAGAAAACACAACGAGCCATAAAAATGGGCTTTTTTGGCGCAAACCTCCAGACATGATGCCAAACATGATGCGTGTGCCACGAGTTTTATGAGCTATGATTCAGTCGACAACACACTCACAAAGCTGGTTGTTTGTTTAGACCTCTAATTTTCAGGCTTTTAACGAGGACGATGCACCATAACGGATCACGTCTCCCTATTTGTTTTAGAATCAGGCATACATTTATATTTGTCCATTTACTGTCTACTTAGGGACAGAGGCTTACGTGTCCCTAAAGATCGGCTATGGTCGAGAACGGATTTAGCGTCAGCAGTCCCAGCGTCCCAGCTAGAGACCCGCTGGAGTGTGAGCTGTCCAAAGGTTCAGATGAAAGACTGAAAGGGACGGAGCTTCAGCTGTTCCACGGTGCTGGCTAAAGACCAGGGAGGACGCCGCCTTACGGAACCAGAGTCCAGGCTTACGGCTGGAAGCGCTGACCCTTTGCTGTCAGAAAGGTACGGCAACAAAGCTTAGACGCCCCAAACACCAGGTGATGGACAACGGGGGCTGAGCCTTACCTGTCTCACAATCTAAAGACAATGGCGGCCGAGCAATTAAGACAGCATCATTGTCCAAAAAGCCAGGCTCACACTGGGGGGGGCTGGTCCTCCGCCGTCAAAGTCCATTAAATATCCCACAGTCCAGGCTTAGGATGAGGGAGGCCGAGGCTTAACCGTCAATTCATTTCTCATGCTTATGTTTAATTCATCTGATGTCTGTTATAAGAGGGCGGTTTTATTTAATAAAAACAAGTTCTGAAATGTATAGTGGCACTTTTGTCTCAAATACTAATACAAAGTCAGGTCACATTGAAATAAACAACAGATAAAAATAAATGCAGCCATGTCTGAATATCATAATATGTATTCTTAAATACATTGATTAAAATTGACCGATTCACTTGTATTCAATTTAACAATTACTAAAACAAAACAATTCAATTTAACAACTAAAAATGTTAAAAATGTAATCTAGTTTAAAGTTCACACATTAGTAATCTTAAAGTAATATTAAAACATTTGTTTCAGCCAAACCGCACTCGGCATAATTCCAGTTTTTCTACAGCATCAAATTCAGCTCAAATTCAAGTAGAATTGTTTTTTTGGGCTGTTTGAAAGACAGACGTGGAGAGTTAAGTCCTAAATCACAAGAGATCCCAAGCTTATATATTGCCAGTTTGAACTGGATGCACAAAGTGGGTGTAAGGATGCAAGTTGAGCTCATACCAAAATGACTCCCATCGATCAAATTACAACAAAAACATAGCAAAAGTAGTCTAGAAAACAAACATCATTTCCCCCTTGGCACTATCAGAATAAAAGTGTCACAGGATCATCTTTCAAACAGCTGCTCCAGGTCCCTGCGCATAAACACCAAACCACCATTTAAACCAGCAGCAAGCTCCTTTACCAAACAGCTAAAGCCTCCAACCAGCAGACAGGAAACAACGAACAAGCCTCACAGCACCAAACGCACCAGGATCAGAGCGAGGGAGAGACGGAGAGAGACAAAAACCAACCAGAGAGACATAAAAAGTAAGTCAAGACGTTGCTCCTCTGTGTGCTGTAACAAGCACTGGTGGTTCAAACAAGCCCTGCGAAGACAGAAACACACACGTTAACGCGCTGGTGGACCATCACCTTCACACAAACTCCGACACGAGGAAACGGCACATACAATGAGGTCACAGCAGATGTTGGGGAAACACTGAGACAGAGTTAAAATTTACATGAGACACTCCAGTGGCGAAGTACGTAGACATACTGTAGAGTGACATGCTGAAGTACTTCAAGACTAAGAGGCACTGAGTTAATAGAGATGAAGATAAAGACACTCTTGGACATACAGTACCAGCCAAAAGTGTCCAAACCAAGCTATGTTAAAGTGAAAATCATGGCAGTAAATTGAGAAACTCTAAGATAATATATATATATATATACATATATATATATATATATATATATATATATTATATATTGAGACTTTAAAATACACTACGTTATCCTGTTAACTCATTAAAACACAAAGAAACCCTTTAAACCTTGAAATCTCTCCCAGAATGCATTTCATTGCAGGATGCAACTGTGGGTTGAGGTACACAAGATAAATTGGCACGGCATGGCATTAATTGGGACACTCTGAAATCCACTGAACAGGTGTTTGTGTAGTGACCCAGTTAAAAGCTGTGTGAGGGGTGAGACCCCTCTGACAGCATGCAGGCCGCCTGCGCCTCAAGGAAAGGATGCAGAACAACACAGCGACAGCACTCCGACTAATCCGCACTTGCTATACGAGTACTTATGGCGACGGGGGCGTTAAATTATGTTCAGTGGGAGACGATGGGCCTTTACTTATTAGGATCTCTTTGTGTGTTATTTTTGGTTACACGCTATAATTTCTCTAGAATATTTGGTCTTCAGTAGTTCTCACTACTGCATGTTGTACATCCCTGAACAAAGCGGTGCGCAGTGAGATGACGTAGTAGTCCTTTCAAGCTCCACCCACAGGAAGTCCTTGGGGATGGATGATTAGCGATTGCAGACTGATCAGACCGATCGACACTCGATGAGGTAGATTTTAAAGGCCATCGGAATCGGCCAACAAAGCAGCAGAACCGGGACCCCGCTGACGGCTTGAAGACGGTGTAGTTCAGGGCCCATCCGAGCAAAACGGATTCATTTTTAAGAGCTCAAAGACAAAATAGTGATATTTGACAGAGTAGCTGAATCCGGTGAAAACGTAGTACAGAGACTGTGCAGGGACCCCAAACTGAAAGTCCTTGCGGCTTTAGCTAGGACAGGACAATCGAGAGTGTTCTAAACCGACGAAAGGCCCTCAGGAGACGAACCCTAAATACAGGAGCAGAGCAAAATACCAAAATGAAGGCCCAGCCGTCAAAACATCAGGAATGAGCAAACAATCAGATCACCTCTGGTTGGGTAAGCCCTTAATTATGAAATAAATCCTTTATGAGGCTCGCCTACACTTTCCAGGTGCCTGAATTTGTTAAACGTGTAATCTGCCAGCTGCAGAGTAGACCGAGAAGGCCGAGTTGGAGCCTCCAAATAATTGGCTTTTCTAGTAGGTTTGGAGGAAGAACAAAACGGATTCTCGGATTATTCAATAGAAAATACATCATTTAATATTTAATGTTAATGTGATTTATTAAATGTGACCAGTTCTACAAAATGTGCACTAGGTGAGAAAAGCACACGCACGGGAAATCCCCCTCCAGACAGGAAGGAGAGAGAAAGGAAATGCATTAAAAAAAGTGCATCATGCACATAAAGAGAAACTACAGAATATTTAGAGGACGGTAACAGGACTCTACCTTCAATCGCAGAGTACATGTTGTAAGTAAGAGAATGAGGCAAAGAATGGAATTTATACGCAACTAAAAACCCGACTAACTGCACCACTTCAAGAACCAGTGTTGACAAACCATTGCCAGTATGATTCGTATAAAGCCAGTACTAGGGACACTTCACAGACTGGGGAAATTAGCAACTGGCTTCATAGAAGGTTTTAATAACCCCAAAGTTATACATAATGCCAGTAAAAATGCCAGTGTTCATGTTTAAGCTGCTGCACAGTTATACATAATGCATAAAGGTGTTTTGCTGATTTGTGCAGAAATGCGTTGAACAAATCGCGATGGGCTGTGATTGGCTGTAAGCAGACCAATCAGAGAACACAGCACAAGGGGTGGAGGCATTGGGTTCCTTTAGTGTCCCACCAGTCAGCCATCAAGGAAGTACACTTTCAAAAACATGGACGAAGAGTTTTCCAATCGACAGTCGTTGAGTCATTACATGAATCATGTGTGGCTGCTACGCTCCGGCTCATAGATCACATACGAGTGAGCTCGGAAAGAACAAATGAGAACCCATTGCACACTTGAGCAGTGGCAGCTTAGCGGTTTTCATTGGTTTTGAATACCTAAAGCAATTTGTCATTTGTATGGACTAAAACCAAGTAGATCACTGTGATTATTGACAGCGAGCGACTTGCTCTGCCTCTGAATGTCTTTTAACAAGGCTTCTTCAGCCCAACTGTCTCTTCTAATCATTCTCTGGAACATTAGTGCTCATCTTTGCCTCCCAGGGGAGGGACGAGAGGTTCCCCGACTAGAGGTGTGAAGACAGGAGCCGCTGGTTCAGTTAAGAACACTGTGAGGCAGACTCATAATGCAGAGGTAATCGTCCATCAAATATACCGAGAATTAGTTTAATTTATTTAAATGCAGTGGAAAAACATCACTCAATTGACTTTTGGTATCTTGTTAATAAAGGAAAACATTAAACAAATTACTATCAGAACTTATAAAGAGCAGAAAATGAATCAGACTGGATTATGACAGATACATCAAACTATTATTGGTTATAGGTCATTTGATTGAGTGTGTGTGTGTGTGTGTGTGTGTGTGTGTGTGTGTGTGTGTGTGACGGCAGTAGGTTTCTAACTAATGATTTTTTTTTTTCAAAACCTAGCCGGTAACCTCCATTAACCTGACATTAACTAACAAATTCAGGGGAGAGGCTGATCATTCATCATCATAAACATCCCAGCGATGACAAGCGAGCGGACGTGCCCGTGTTCTAACAGTCTGCAGCGCTGCGTATATTGTGTACTGCATTTTGTATATATGTTGAGATTGCACTGGTTTTAGTTTGAGTCGGATTGTTGCTTATTGTTTCTCCCTCTCTTATTCCACAACACTGACCTTTGGTTGAGATATTCTGATCCGACACACTGTGCTGGATGGACGAACGGACAGAAAATATGTGATTCACAATCAATATTAGATTTGTAACCGTGCGAATATGAGCCACGGGATGAAATAAACAACTCTAGCTGACATGAACCAAAGGGTGGCTCCTGGGGGTCGTGTGTGGACTGGCGCCACTGGGTCCTTTTCCTCGGAGAGCCTTGCCCTCGTGTTCATGAGCGTGCTCTAGTTGGAACTCCTGATTCTCAGGTGGGGTTATTGCACACTAAGAGCACATATTCATCCCACAAAATGTGCGTGTGTACTGACCTCTGGCCATCTTCAGGTCCGAATTCATCCCTTGTTCTGATTGGCCGGGCGGCCTGTATGGTGGAGGTTGTCTCGGAGGGGGGGCGGCACCCTGTGTCTGCAGAGGAGGAAATAGATCATCTTGGACACTTGGTCTGAGTCCCAACTATGGGATGGCAAATATACAGCGTGGGAGCTGGGAGTGCATTGTGCCGAGGCTGTGCTGCCCCCTGCTGGGACGGACTGCACAGTCTGTTAGAGGGACCAGAGTCAGCGAAACAACGTCACACAGCTTTGTGGATGGTCCAAAGACGAGGACGGAAGAGACAGATGAGAGAAAATACTGTGACATTCACCCACAGAGCTCATGGTGTTAATTATTCAACTGCAAGTGTTGGTTAGTTTACTCTAAAAAAGAAACAAAGACACCAACTAGACTTTATTAGGTGCAACCGAGCAAAAGCAATAGTCCCTGTTCTTACCGGAGACTCTGTCCTCTGTGCTTTGTGTTTATTGTAGCTGGAGGCGGTAAGAGACACAGGCTGAAACACACACACATTGGGAAACTTGAGTGTGCACCACGGTATGTGTGTGTAAACTCACTGTGTGTGTGTGCACGTACACACACACACACACACACACACACACACACATACACACACAAAATTAAAGGAACACTTTGAAAACACATCAGAAAAACAATGATGGATGTCTACACTGATACGGACAGTTTAATGCCACATCTTTTGATGGAAAGTTTCAGCCTACAGAGGGTTTGATTTTATAGACACTGAAATGATGAGGCAGGCTAGTTTGGATTTTGCCAAAATCAAATTTCTGCAACTCAAAACGCTTCTCAATATCTTGCGTGGCTGTCATCCCGATACCTCAGTCAGACTGCCGTTCTCCAGCCTGTAGAGGTCTGTGCGTCCCTCCAAGAATACGCCCAACCATCACTGACCCACCACCAAACCGCTCATGCCGAACCACGTCCCGGGCAGCATAGCGTTCTTCTCCTCTCACGTCTGCCACAGGCGCTCATCTGTGAAACGCACAGGGCGCCAGTGGTGGACAGTTGTGGTGTGCTGTAGCGAATGCCACTGGAGCTCCACGGTGCTGCACAGGGCCCACGGCAGGACGTCGTGTCCTGAGGCCACCTTGATTACGGTTGGAACAAAGATTGACCGGTAGGTCCAGAGCGTTGCTCGCGTTTCGTCACAGCGCTGCGGTAAAGCGACTAAACAGGAATGCTGACACGTGCAGCCCCGGCAAAAACCAACCGCCACCGGAAACAAGTCGGACTTGCTGCGAGTCACTTTGGACGTCCAGGGTTTGGATGACCCCGTTAGGGACCCCCTCACCCCGTACTCCCGCTGCACCTCCCACAGTATCTCTCGGGGGACCCGGTCAAAACACATGTAGACCGGATGAGCATACTCCCAGGCCGCCTCCATGATCCCTACAAGAGTGAGGAGCTGGTCCGTCGTTCCACGACCAGGACAAAATCTGCATCCCCTTCGATCCGTGGTTCGACTATCGGCCGATCGCTCCTTTCTAGCACTGCTGAGTAGACTGAGTATCACACTACCGGCGAGGCCGAGTAGTGTGATACCCCTGTAATGGGCACACACTCTCTGGTCCCCCTTTTTGGAAGAGAGGAACCACCACCCAGATCAGCCTCTCCTTCCAAACTTGAAGAGTTTCCAAGAGAGTTCTCCAAAAGCCATTGCCTGGCCCCGGAGCTTTGGCACTGCGGAGTGGTTTGACTATCACCAGGAAAATTCAGCCTTCGGCTCCGCCTCCAACAAAGAGGCCAAAGTAGTTGAACTCAGGAGTTTGTTAAAGTGCTCCCTCTACCGCCAAGTAACCCCTCGGCTGCAGTTAGCAAGACGCTGTATAGTTGTTAAAATTTGCACCCTCACATGTTTTTACTTTGTGTTGTCCTTTTTTATATTTTCTTATTTGGTTGAAGTAACTGTGTGGAGAGTAAACAGAGTGAACAGAATGTGGAGAGTAAATTTTATGTACAGTATGCGGAGGCATATATGGCCAATAAAGCTTATTCTGATTAGTCTTTCTGTATTATACCTCTAGTTACATGTGTAACTGTGTGTGTGTGTGTGTGTGTGTGTGTGTGTGTGTGTGTGTGTGGGTGCCTTAGTACCCGTGGAGTCGCCGACAGGCTCTGGACGATGAAGACGACGGGGCTCGGGGCCAATTTGATGGCATTGACCGCGTCCTCGTGACTGGCCAGTCGCAGGTCAACGCCTGACACCTGCACACACCGGAAGGTGGCGTTAACGTGTCTGGGTTCATATCTCAACATTGTCTGATGTTTATCTGGGGGGGTTAAGCCTGGGGACCCTGGTACCGCACCCGGCCCTACCTCCAGGATCTTGTCTCCGGTCTTCAGGCACTGAGTTTTGGCAGCGGGGCTTCCCTTTAAAACCTGCTTGATGAAGATTCCCTTCAGCTCCTCTCCGTTCCTCAGACGCTTGATGACATGACGACCTCCCACGATGCTCAGACCCAAAGACTGGCCTTCCTCGGGCCACACCTCCACCCTGCAGGGGCAGAAGAAACTCGTCATTGACCCAAAATACCAAGAACTAAAAAAAAGAAAAAAACCTTAGATGACCCACACGCCCTTTGTGGCACGAGAGGGTATTAAGTGCTCATTACAAAGATAGAAACAGGCACAGAAACACGCTGAAGACGATACCAGTATGAACCAATATACAATGACACATGTAACCAGAAGAGGGCGACACAGGACTGTAAACCCACCAGGAGGAGGTGAGAGGGGGGGTAACAAGGAAGAGGAGGTGATGCGCAAAAAGTTCACAGGCCAAGACAGAGCAGATGAAGAGGAGGAGACAAAAGGAGGTGGTGGTGGTTGTTGTTAAGGGGTCTAACAGAGGGACCAAGTGTAAACAACGTGATCATGACAGACTCAAACCCGGGGGTCTCAGTGGGATTATGAGAATCTACAAATAACGACTCAAGAAAAAAACTATAGGGGTTCTTGAAGAGGGACTGAGAAACATTGGGATTTTTTGCACAATGATGAACTAAGATTATCGTGGTTTGCTGGTGCACCGTAAGGATGAACTGTAAATGATGTTTTATTGCACGTTACCTGCGGGGGGCCCCCCAGTGACTGAAGGCCGGCGTCTCCTCCCCCTCGCCCTCCTCTCTTTCAGGAAGATCTCTGAGGGCACACACACAGTTAGCTACAGGGTTTTCAGTAACTGGACTCTACAGGTGAAGCAAGGATCCTCACCCATGACCTCCTCTGATTGGTAGAGAGGCTCCTCCCTGGCTCCGCCTCTTCCGTCTCCCTGTGTTAATCGTCCTGACGGATCTCCGAGGGGGAAGAGAGAGAGCATTAAACATTTGTCCCTTGTTGACTTCTCCACGGTGTAATTTCGAAGTCTTCTAATCAGTTATTGTGCCGCTGACTTGGGAGCACATAGAGGGTGATGAACCGACAAGATGGGAAATAGAATTAGTAAAAGTAGCTTTGTCTTAATTAAAATCATGCTGTGAAGCCAATGATTAATACAGCTGGTAGAGATCGCAAAGCATCTGATCTGTCATGCTGAATTTTATGTGACGGGTCTAAAGTGATGCACATCAAATAGCGCATCTTGCAATCAGATAGATCTGAGCAGCCATAATAATATCGTAACACTAATATGAATGAACCATCAAATTTGACATTTAATGCAATATTGTATCCACTGTTGGGATAAAATTGTATCTCACAATATCATGACACACAATGACTTTACCGATAATAAACAAACTCAAAATTCTAATCAAAGATTACAGTTACACTGTAATTACACTACTTTAAATCACCACTTGGGTCAATGTGATTTACGTATGTGTACAAATGGAAATGGGTACATCGTAAATTGAAAATAGGCTTCTTCACGTCTATTGATCTGGCAGAAAACCAATCTAATGAGAAAGCATACATCGAGATACAAGGTTTTGGCCTTATCCCGTAGCTCTGCTTAAAATGAAACAATAAAGACAGGAGGAGGTGAAGGAGAGACAGCAGGGGGGACGGGACAGAGGAGGACAAAGAGGACGGGGTGCAGTAGATGCTCACTCTGTGTCGGTGTCTGTTAGCGTGAGTTCAGAATCAGCTTCACTGTCCCTGGAGCCTGAAAACACAAACACACACACACACACACACAGTGTGTTTGTTTAGAGTCAAATCAGCAGGTTGTCAGAAACAAACCTCGTTACTCTCTCCAGTCATGTTGCAGCCATATCATTAAAACCTGCAGGATGGACCATGGCTGCTCCTTTCGACACACACCTGCAGCTCTGCGGCGGGTCGCACACCCTCACCACAAATCAGACGTGTAACACAAATGCAAGTGACTCTGGACTTGTTATCTAATGATTCAGGGTGACGGCTGGCCAAAGATGACACTCCTGTCACAGCAGCTTTACTGCAGTATTAGTTGTATATTTTTATCAAATCTATGTTCTTTGGTTTGGATTTTTAAATGGTTGTCTATGCAGGTGTGCTGTTGGTATCTGATGTATCTGAATTAAAAAACAATGCAAAGAATTCATCTTCATTCAGGTGCTGTTGGCCTTCTGTAACAAACACATCTTTGTGTAGGATTTGGGTTTTTTTAAACGTAGAATTGTGCTCCTCACCAATGATCAAGTTCTCTATGGACATGATGCTTTCATGGTCTGATCTCTGCTCCTCTTCCTCTTCGCTCTTGCTGAGCTCCTCCTCCTTCTCTTTGCTCCAAGTCTGAAAACAAACAAACAATTGATTACAAAGTAGCCTCTGTTTCCACATGCTAACTAGTTCCAGTTGCTTAAAACAGCTGAGACACAGAATTCACAAGTGCACTTTATAACTATTTTGAAGTTTGTAATGTTTTTAGACCTTCGATGTAGCTTTCTGGTGGTAAATAACCCCGAACATTCCCATTTGTCTTTCTCCCATCATGCAACTTTTTTTTTTCTTTTTCTCTAAAATAAAAGATCTTGATGTCAATTGATTTAATTTGAAGCTTTTGCAGGAAATGATCCGCCTCCGTTTGGCTTCAAAGATAGGCGTGCGTCACAGTTCCCAATGTGCATTAAACATAATCACGGTGCATCATGGATCCAAACCCTCACCTCCTCTGCTCCACTGGACCGGCTGGAGGTGAGCTTCCACTCCTCCCAAGAAGGGGGTGGTCTCCTGGAGAGGGAGCCCACACTCTCCTCGACTTCTCCCTCCTCCTTCCTTTCCTTCAAATCCTCGTCCACGGCCATCTCCCTGCCCTCCTCCACAGGCAGGAGGTTGGAGGTCAAAGAGAAGGAGGCGTAGCGAGGCAGACCTCCGTCCAGGATGAGCTCTGGCTCCTCCTCTTCCCCTTCCTCCTCTTGACGGAGGTCTTCTGGCAGGATGGAGCCATCGCCGAAACCCTGTAAAAAAAAAATCCATATGGTCAAAGGTCGCAGCAGAAGGATGGTGGCTTAAAAATGTTTGAGCTTGAGGTCACCTGGAGGGCAAGATACATCTTCAAAAACCTTTACCCACAAAGCTGTTCAATGGAAGCCAATGAATCCCGACACTCCGCTCTCACCCGTTTGTTGCTGTTCTACTTTGTACTTTGAGAGGAGAAACAAACACCAGATCGTTCCTCAGCCCACTGGATCCTGTATAGTTCTAGATTTCGTATATCGAGGCCAACCAGGATGTCGGCTTAAATGAAAGGACTCCCTGAAGGAGTCCGACTGTAGGACCCAGCAGCCTGCAGCAGTCTCCTCAGTGAAGGGACTGAAGAGGGGGGGGGGGGGGGAAACGCAGCCTGACACTAAATCTAAAACTCGACTTACTTTGAACATTAGCCTTCATCTCCGAACACATAAAGGTTTTCTCCAACTCCCCAAAGAGCCGTGCTCAGCAGATACTGAGGGGATATCCTGTTCTTAACATTACGGAGCAGACATTAGCCCGCACGCCGGGAAATATTAATGACAACACTTAGGCTAATTTCCATCGACGAGGCCTCATCTTCAAGGACTCTGCTCCTCTTCTTTTAATTTGGGCCTGGGAAGCCGGCCCATCACGGCCGCATAATGGAGGTGAGGAGCAGGCGGCGGCGGAGCGCTCATAACGCTAACAGGATGTTCTGCAGACTGATGTGTATTGGCCGTGACTGCCTGGCCTCATCTTCATAAGATTAAAAGATGTTATCCTTTAATATCTCGGCCATTAGACGATGAGGACAGTGGCGATGACGAGTCTGTGGCTTCAGACTCTCTGCCGCCCTCCGTGCCGCTGCATGCTGGGATGTGGACCAGCGGTACCAGTATTACAGCAGGCACCGCCTTCTTCTCAACCTCGGGATGTTGATCAGAATTGGTAATTAGCTCTTTGGCCCGTTTGGAATTTACACCCGATCATCCCAATATCCACGTGGCTTGGATCTGGAAAAACGTCCATAAATATATCAATATAAATATCGCATCTGGAGTAAATAGAATCTGTACTAAAGCCACAACTAAACACGTATTGCGACTATTTAACGTGTCAGGGAAACACTCAGAACATACAGTGCATCCGGAAAGTGTTCAGTGCTTCACTTTTTCCACATTTCGTTAGGTCGCAGCCTTATTGCAATATTGACTTAGTTAATATTTTTCCTCAACATTTTACACACAACTTGATTGGAGTTCAAGCTGCTATAGCCCACTGATTGGACATACTTGTCTCAGGTCCCAAGGAATTGTCTGTGGAGCTCAGAGACAGAATTGTATTGAGGCACGGATCTGAAGGAGGCTAGAGGAAAACGGGTCCATCATCCAGAAATGAAAGGAGTTTAGAACCTCTGGGACTCTTCCTAGAGTTGGCCGCCCAGCATCACCAAGCGGTCGGGGGGGGAGAGGTGACCAAGCGTTGCTCTATGAGGAGAGGAGAACCTTCCAGAAGGACGACCATCTCTGCAGCCCTCCACAGATCAGGCCTGTGTGGTGGAGGGGCCAGACGGAAGCCACTTATCAGTAAAAAGCACCTGAAGGACTCTCAGACCGTTAGAAACTTCATTCTCTGGCGTGATGAAGAAAAAGATTGAAGTCTTTGGCCTGAATGCCAAGTGCCATGTCTGGAGGAAACTGCTCATCAGCGGGCCCATGCCGTGCCTACAGTGAAGCATGGTGGCACCATCGTGCTGTGGAATGTTCCTCAGCGGGAGGAACTGGGAGACTAGTCAGGATGGAGGGAAAGATGAATGCAGCCATGTAGAAACATCCTGGATGGAAAGCTGCTGCAGAGCGCTCTGGACCTCAGACTGGGTTCATCAACCTTTTTCCACATTATAGGGAAAAAAAGTGATTTAATCCATCTTGGAATAAGGCTGTAACATAACAAAATGTGGAAAAATAGAAGCGTTGTGAATACTTTCTGGATCAGTTTTGAGATTGTTTGTCCAACCAACAGTCCCTAATTCAACGGATTGACCCTCTAGAGAGAAGGTTTTATTCCAGTGTAAACCTTGAAGCGGCAAACGCTCAGCAATGGATGACATGAAATAAAATAAATAGTCAAATATCCTAAACAAATACAGGCTGAATGATGAGAGGGCTAGAATGACCGTCTACGCCAACCAGTCATGTTGCAGTTTACCTCAATATCCATTTACAAAATGTAGTTAATTTATGTTTTTATATTACATTACAGGTCGTTTATCCAAAGCGACTTACATTTTTAACCCATGGCTTTTACATTTTTGCCCGGGGAGCAATTAGGGGTTATGTGTCTTGCTCAGGGACACTTGGACATGGGACATGGAGCAGCCGGGGATCGAAACACCAAACTCGCGCTTCCCCCTGCGCCACGTGGACCTATATTATTTTTGTTAACATATTTGTTCGCGATGCTTCTCAATTAGTTTTTTTTCCTGCGTGGCATTTGACCGCCAAGTTCTAATGAGTCCATCCATTTCTTTTGGAAGTTTGTGCCCTTTTTGAAAATGTTCCCTCGAAGGCACGAGAATGCCTTGAATGACGACCTTGACCTTTGATTACCAAATGAGTTCACTCTGGAGTCACAGTGCTTGTTTACGGCCGCTCGGAAGCTCCTTCACAACAACCAGAGCGAGCGTTGATGGTTGTTCTTCCTGTTTGAGCGGTGGCTCGATGCGGCTCTCTGTCAGCACAGAGATGATCAGACTAATGGAACTACGGCAGCGGCAGTTTCTACATATGACCTCTGAAAGTTAACGAGGTGTGGACGTGTAACGGGGGTCTCTCTCTGGTCAGCGGGCTGGCGTGAAGTGACAGCGCCGACCCGGCTGCCTTTATGGAGGCACATCAGAGACCCGTGGGCTGTGAAAAAGCCTCTTCAGTCAAATGGGCTGCATATAAAGCAGGGAATAAAACACTGCACAGAGGACGGAGACAGCAGACACTGCACGAGGACAGAAACAGATAAAGTACAGCAGCAGCTGTGGGACACAACAGAGCAGCAAGTAGAACACAAGAGTACACAGCAGAGTACTGTAGATAGAGCACACAGAAGATTGAAATACAGTGAAGTGGTGTGTTACATTTTATATATATATATATATATATATATATATATATATATATATATGGGGTCGTCGTGGCGCAGGGGTTAGAGAAGGTGTGCTGGGAAGCACAAGGCTGTTGGTTCGATTCCAGGCTGCCCCATGTTCCACGTCGAAGTGTCCCTGAGCAAGACACCTAATACCTAACCCCTAATTGCTCCCCAGGCAAAAATGTGAAAAAGCCATGGGTTTAAAGTGTAATGTAACTGTAATGTAAATGTAAGTCGCTTTGGATAAAAGCGTCTGCTAAATGACCTGTAATGTAATATATATATATATATATATATATATATATATACACACACACACAAATGTAAGTGCACATACAAATTCCTAAGAAAACAAGATAATAATTGTGCATTCAAATGTATGCCACCCAAGATTTAAATCGCCTCAGGATGAAGATCTTAAGACTTACTGGTTCTGAATAATTGAACCGAATGAATAAATTCTCTCTGCAAACACTTCTTTAGATTTCATGGATAAACTAAAGCCATTGTGCCCCAATGAATCCACGTTTGTGCAGGAAGAGATGCTCATGATAGGCTATTTTTAATAGAGACATACATGCAGTGTAGAACAGTGTGGCTTTGCCCAACACCAGAGCTCCGTCCTCTACTCAACACTACTGCAGTAGTTGTGCCTGAGAGTCCTGCAGTACTTGAGGACCAAAGTGTCCTCAGAGACCCCCCCCCACACACACACACACACACACACCCACACCCACACACACACCATCACCCCACTTAAGAGAGAGACGCTGCTGGTTGAGCTGATAGAGCACTTTATACCATCCAGCCATCCTGCTGAGTCAGCAGCTTCGCGGAGACGGAGAGGAAAGATTAAGGGGAGGGGGGAGAAAGAAAGAGGGTGAGGGAAGGTGAAAGAAGGGAGGAGATGAAAGAGAGGGGGAGACTATGGAGCAAAGAAAGAGGAGGAAAGACTGCGGAGGTGAGATGCGATATGAAAGGAGACAGAAAGAGAAGGTAACTTCATAGTCCAAAGAGCCGATGGAGCATTTAGAGCTGGAGGACGTTTCCGTCCCTTCTGTCTGTATCACAACAACTGCGGACGACGACACGCCCAGTTCAGCTCGAAGGTGCAACGACCTCTTTGGCTCACAGAAGCAAACGTCTTTGAGCCTCAATTCCTCAGTCCGGAGGCAGAAATCGACAAGGGAAACACGAGTTCCCGCCTGCACGTTTCCCTCATCATCGCAAATGTAGTCACATCCCGAATAGTTCCCAACCGCTGCAAAGCTCTCCGATGTCCGAGCATGCAGCTGGGAAACTGAACAGAACAATTCAAAGGGCATCAAAGTCTTTCTGTCATCGTCTATACTTCCTGTAGGGCTCTATTGCTTTCTCGTAAGAAAACCGCTTTCTGATAACAAAACAAAACGTATTTCACATATGATCTGGGTTTTTTCACGTTAAGTTTTATATCGCTTCACACAGCAGAGGAATAAATTCAGCCTCAATCTGCTGAACGTTTCCACACTCTCTGTAACCGTTTCTCATCCTGTTTCCCGTCATGCTGCACAATTTTATTTACGTCTATTTACCTCTCAATCTTTTTTTCTTTATAGTCAAGCGCCTCGGCGGCGCAGGGTGTCCGGTGTATGGGCCAATAAAGCACACGGAGAAAAGGGGGCAAAGCAGCACTCAACACTTCAGATTTGTATTTGTAAATGATTTTGAAATCCATGTCAACTTTCCCCGACCTGCAGATGGACTATTTTGTGTTGTTCAATTACATAAAATCCGTGGTTATACCACAAAAAATTGAAGGAAGGTCCAAAGGAGGGTGAATTCCTTTGGAGAGAGATGGAGGGAAGATGCATGGAGAAGGAGGAAGAGGATAATGTAAGAGAGGAGAACATTTTAATGGTCCAATTAGTCCTGAGTGACTTGATTAACATTAAGAGGGAGAGAAGGGAGGAGAGAGACAGAACTGAGATAGACAAAGACAGAGAGGGAAATAAATTTCCTCATTCCCTTCTACCTATAAAGCTCATAATCAAAGAGCTTTACGATATGTAACCGTACGATAGCGGTTGACCCGCACTGACTGGTGCAGTGAGCTTCCCTTTGGGCTTATCGTAGATATAGGACCTTTATTTGGCCAAATCCAACTTCACAAGTCACGCGTCATTGTCGATGCGCTATTGTATGTTGGTGCAAGTCGTATGTTTAACCTGAGACAAGCCGGGCGACTGCTACCCCCAAACCATGTATCTGTTTTTATCAAGGAAATCAAGTATAAAGTTCAGTCAAACACAATCTCACACACAAAATGTCTCTAACAAACTGAAATGAGGACTCCAGACAAATGGCAATGTTTTTGTGAAGGAGGCACAGTAGTTTAATATAATAAACTTTTGCTTTGAAATACTCAAATTCAGAGCGACTTCCTCTTCGGATAGAAATAAACTAAAACTGGAGGCTCCTCTCATGGATTACTACGGACTTCTGTCTGAAATACCACAACGTGATGCAGCACCAAGACTGACAGACATTTAAACGATATAAATAAAACAGATAACGCAGGATTTTCCCCTCTACACTGAAATGTCTTGTTCGTAGTTGTGGGACTTTAAACTGGACACATATGGATTTTTCATAACAAGTTATCTTAATAGATTACCCGTGTCTTATGAACATGTGTTCACAAGACGATCAGTTAGTTGACCGTAGTGTTTGTTGTATCAGACAGACTGAACTGGTAAACCTGATTAAGAAAACACATTTTCTACTGTGGATTTCTCCATACAAATATATATCGATATGTGTGTGTGTGTGTGTGTTACCTTTGGTACGGGCAGCTGTGTGTGGTTGAGAGACACCTGGCTGATCCTCTGTGGCTCCTCCACCTGCACACACAGATCACACTCAACCACCAGAAGCAGTACCTTCCCCCACGAGGACCCAGCGGGTGGAGCAGGCGTAGACGTACCGCCGACAGAGGCTTGCGGACGCCCAGGCGGACCGTGCCGAGCGGGACGGCCTTCAGGACCTCCAGGGCCTGGTCCAGGGTGAGCGCGTCCAGCTGGGTCCGGTCGACTGACACCAGCTGGTCCCCGGGGAACAGGCCGCCGCGGCGCTCCGCTGAGCCGCCCGGGACCAGAGAGCGGATCACCATCACGCAGCGGCCCGGATCCAGCGGGTCCTGGAGGGGGTGAGAACACTCGTCAAGATCTCTGACGGACGTCTGCATTCCTGGAGGAGTCAATTCAATTCATTTCGTTATTAACAGCTCATTTTTCTAAGGATATTTTAATTTTCATTATTTACTACTATTTAATATGCTGAAAAAAAACACTAAATAAAATGTTATTGTTTCAGTTTTCGTGAGTTGTTAAAAACCCACACTGAAACAAATCCCTGGCACACGCAGACAACAATCCTCGACTGTAGGCCGCCCGACACACATGGAGCGAGACAGGAAGGCAAGGCAGCAGACACACCGGCAGGGGGAGACAGAGACCGGAGAGACGAGAGACGATGCCCCCGGACAAACCAACACAAAAACAACAACACACAAACACGTTGAGGAAGAACGGGCTAACAGAAACCATCCGTCAGGTCAAAGGTCAAACAAAGGCCAAACAGACGTGGAGCAATCAGAGGGCGGATGATGAAGGGAAAAGACAAGAGTGGGACTTACAAAGAGAACATTTTCATGCTGCATGGGTGGACAAACGAGTCACTGATGACATTTACTTCACTGCGGCTCAGGTTGGTTGCTGTTAATGTGCTGCAAACACTCTCGGGGTTCAACTGTCCGATGCTCCGTTTGCTCAGAGGGTGAGCGGCTTTTCAGCAAGATGCTACTTATTTATGCAGGTTTCAATAAACAACACCGTGCAATCCTTTGAATGGCGAATAGCCACAGAAAACAGTGAGGTGGTTTTCAAGAGTGGTCTCAGGTGATGCTGTACAGGTACTTTTCTCTTCTTTTGAAATAAAGAAAAGGTTTTGTAAGAAATAAAACTTCTGTACTAATCTAAAAGATAAAGATAAAGTCTTTCAAGGTAGTTACAATCCATTTAAAATAATGTAGGTAGTTGTTTATGAACAGTTCATTTTAAGATGTATTAATGCATTAATTCATATACAGTAATATTAAGAATATTAAGTGGTTTTATTGCCTATATTCAATTAATGTGCACTCTCTCTTTCTACCGTACCACCACATGTGGATGAATAAAGTTGTATCATCATTAGTTTCTTATTGAACAAGTGATGTTCACTGGGATTGACAGGTCGCTGATACTACCAGCGCCGCCTCCTTCCCAGAGGAATGGGTTTAGTTCTATATACAGTTTCTGGGTACAATAACCCACCACTGTATTTTTTAATAACATCTGCTTTTCATGGACAGTGTAGCGTAACTAACTCTAGTTATCCCATAACTTTGTCCAAAAGTAAAGGAACTCTCAACAAGCTCTCGTCTCTGCTCCGACTGTTTAACCTCAGTAACCGAGAGGGCAACCAGGTCCTGCCCCGAATCCAAACCCCTCTAGAGAACCCTAAACCAACTGGAGCGCTTTGTGTGGTGAGAGCGGACGTACGTCTTGTGAATTCTCCTGCACTGATCCCTGGGCATCTCGCTCTGCTGCACGAGCTGCCGTGCCAAGTTTGAGGCTGCCAGAACAAAGCCCAGCCGTATTTTTAGACCGAACAACATGGCTACAGGTGGCGAGGAGTCAGAACCCAAGTCCTCCACTCCCACAAGATCCTCCGGAAAAAGAAAAGGCCTCTGCTGTCAAAAGAAAGTGGAGTTATCAGGAATGAAGGAGAAAGCGAGAAAGGGAAAAAGAAATTAAAAATGTACTTTTACCACGTAAAAGTTTTACCATGCACTACTCGCATACAAAAAAAAATAAACTCCTCATTGTTGTAGAAGTTTTAAGACCTTTATGATGCAAGCGAGAATAAAACAGGAACCGTTGAGACTTAACTTTAGACTTTACATTTCTATACGAAACATACTGTAGACCTTTGGGGAACGCAGAGGTTTTCCTAATATGAACCACGAACTTACAATACTTTTTCCCGTCTTCTCACTTTCAATGTAAACTTTAAGGCTAAAGGTTGACGAACACTAATGTCTAAATACTCTGGCTTGGTTTTTCATTTAAGTCAGTTCCAAATCTCAATACTCCAGCATGCAATGAGCCAAGTTTCATGATTTGAAAATGGGGCGTCTTCTATGAAGAAAAATCCAGGCCGCAATCATCGATCATTTGAAATAGAACCGTTATTACAAATAGAAATGTTATAATTATGATTAAGTTCAATTGTTTTGAAAAAATATTTCTTAGTTTTTCCCATATATATATTTTGATACTTTGAAGTTCTTATATTTTTTCAGTTATTTTATAATTTCATATTTTCAAATTCAAATCGCCGTTTGTGTTTCTGGGAGTTGTCTGCATCTGTAACATTTTGGGCTCCTAAAAAGGATCCTAATGGTTGTAATCGGCGCCACTCAGTCGCCTCTGGTCGAAGAAAGCCAAAAGGATCAAAACAAGGCTGCAAACTGGCATTCCACACAGCGATGGGCGACAGTTAGCTGATCTCAAACTCTGCAAATCTATGAACTGCACATTTGTAAAACTCAAAAGTCTCTTTTTTCAGTGCGTCTGTGCTCCTGTGGACCTGCACGTGTTGCGTGGGAGAAAACGCAGTTTTAAGGTATGAAATGGTCTTGTTTAAAGGTGTTGGGCTGTAGTGCAAAACTACCCGCCCGAGTCCAGAGAAAGACAGACAGACGGACCAGCTCTTCTCTTATTGCCTGCAACCATCTTTCACTCGACTCTGACAGCCGCAGAGTCAGTAACAGGAAACACTTTGGCAGGAACACCGGCCCCGACGTGCCCTTGGGCGAGAGATATAGTGGAAAGAGAGGGAGAGAAGTTGCTTCTTTTTATTTTGAGAAAAGTGTTGCGTCGGGTTTCAATCTGAGGTGAAATGCCGGAGTCGGAAACTCAACTGTGTATAGAATTTATATTTTATTGTTCTCACCTCACCAACACACTCGGGGGGGGGAGAAAAAGTGAAGATTGGATTAAAAGAAAATTGTGAATGGAAAATGTTTATCTTATTAGTTATTTTTCTTTAGCTAGTGTTTAAATCAAAGGAATACGCATAGTATTACATATGTAAGATATTATATAACATGTGGCAGGGAATTTTCCCATTAATGCGAGGATTAGCAAAAATTGCAGAAAACAGAAGCTTGAGATGAGAAAAGTGAGTTTTAGGCCTTTTTTTGGTCAAGATTAACATTACATTACAATAACATTCCAGATAGCAAATAGAAAATGCAAAATGCCAAAGTAGGGGCTCATAAGTGTAACAGGCAAACATGTGTGCGTCTGTGTTGGTTGCAGCTGGTCTCTGAACACAGGCTGCTTTGTCCAGAACTCAAGCTGAGGCCAAGACCAGCCGGCCATGAAGCCCACACACCCACAATGACATCATTTATGAGGTGGAGAAATCTGTACGTGGTTTTTGATTGGTAGTTTAGTGCGAGGCTGCTGACCTATTGAGACTGAATGAACCGTGCTTCATGAGATTGCATACAGGATACGTACAGAATCCCACTCTACACTCAGTCACCTCAGCGTAGTTCGCTGCAGGGTTTCCTTTTAAAAAGTGCCTTTTTTTTAGACCGAATGCTTATCTACTTGTATGTTATATGTTACAAAGGACTATCACTGTCATCATAAATCCAACATTACCCACTTTGTCTTTGTGATGACTGGACCTCTAGTACAAGTACAACCGATCACATCCCTCTGTAAGCCCAGAGGACGGAGAGAGCCTCTGAAGGTTTACAACAGAAGCGAGTTCTCACAACTAAGCCTGCAATACGTTAAAGGGTAAACAGACTTGCACAGCACCTTTCTAGTACTCCGACCACTCTAAACTAATTTGAATCCTTGCCCAATATGGACTGGAAGAGCTGGGGGATCCCAGCAGAGATTTTGGGGTTGAAACTAGAAGCGCTTTTGAGTCACAGCTCCTTTATACGAGAACAAGGCTGCGTCTTTATTTCTGGGTGTTCTACACTGTGGATGCTGATAGTAACATAATCCTGTTATTTTATCCCCGTATTCATACTAGAAATATGACCTGTGTATTTAAGCCATCCTCAGCTTGAGGAGCAGTGGGCTTGACTGACACAACACAGGGAGACTATTCACTAAATCATATAAAACAGATATATATGGAAACATTTAACAAAGAGTCTGCAAATGTCTTATGGATTGTAAGCATACAATACACTAAGGGAATGGACAAATATTCACATATTTTAAATGTAATTATTATCACTGGGTGCTGGGGCATAATTTAATTATCTGATATAACGACGCCTGCCTGCTTTTGTCCAAGGCTGAGGTCAGAGTTCACATTTTAAAAACTGCTAGTTCTGCTTCCACAAGTCCACGGCCGGAACTTACAGGGGACCGTCTCCTCGAGATGAAGCTAAAGGATGTCCTGTTTGTCAAATACATCTCCTCCCCCCAAAGTGCTGCATCAGCTGGGGCCGACTCAGGGGGAGGGGGAGGTCTCGAAGGTGAAGCCGTGCCTAAAGTGCTGAAACGGTGGGGGGGGGCAAACCGACCGGCCTCACAAAGCTGCCCTGCAGACAGAGGCTGTGCTGAACATGATGCCTGTCAGTAAGCATAAAAATCAAAAAGGAACAGAAGTCGATTTAACTTGCTTCAGGTCGATCACCTGGAGGCGACATCACACGTATGTCGGACAAACTGTATCAGTGAGATCCAATACTTTGGTACAGATGGAAAATCTCTACACTACAGGTTGCTAGAGTCTTAAAATGTACCCTGATTTATGGTCTAGTTGCCCTCTGATGGCCATGAAAGAGAATGCTAGGTGAAAGGCACTTTACTTTTCACCGGTTCTCAGAAGTCACCTCCTGAAATAAGCAGACGTCTGGCCCATTTGGGATGAATCCTTGCTGTTTTAGATACATCTTGTTTTCAAATTTAGTAGGAATATAGGACCAAATCGTTAACTGCAATGTGCAGTATATTGTTTGGTTTGACAGGTCAATTCTAAATGTAAAGAAAAGGGAAAAGGAGACGGGCAGAATGAGCGGATGTTGTAGCAGCGGTTGGAGGACAGTTGTGTGCTTACCTGGTAATCAAGGATGCTGAAGCCAAGCCCTTTGTCTCTCTCCTTCTGCAGCTCAAGGATCTGAACGTCTGGAGACCACTGGGTCAGCTCTTCATCATCTTCATCTTCAGCCTGCTCCTCCTTGTTCTCGTCCTCCTCATGGTTGTACTGATCCTTCATCAGCACCATCTCTACAGGGGATGCACGCTCCTCCTGACACACAACAGTGACAACAGACAAGCAAGAATAAAAAAGTTGGTTATCTTAAGACCAAATCATCATCAGTATTATTAGAATAATGATAATATAGAAATTATCCTAGTGGAATGCTCTTCAAGCATGCATGTACGCACGCACACACAATAAGGCTATGTCCCTGTACAACAATGAGATATTGTGCAGCAATATAGCTAAATAAACTTATACTGAATACAAAACATTCCAATACACAAACAATATATTTTGTGAACTATAATTCTAAAGAAGGTCACAAAATCAAATTCTCAAATTAGAGTATTTCTTTCAGCTATGATGCTGTCACGTGCACAACATCGGGCCACAAATCAAACTCTAAATAAAAAACATTGACAAACAAAAAAAAGTTCTGGCATTTTCACTTTCAGGACTTTTCAGTATCTACTTTCAGAATGTGTCTCACGTGTGCGTCTCACTACCTGCTGCGGCTCCATCACGCTCCCTCTCGGTCTGCTGAGCATCGACGACAGCGTCAGCTCCATCTGAACAAACACCACACGCTTTATACTCATCACACCTTCTAAGGTCTTTTAAAGCATTAAAAACTAAAACAGATATTGAATGAGGGGATTTTACACACATTATGGGATAAAATAAAGTTGATATTGAGAGAGTGTTCCTCACCTCCTCCACACTGGGTTGTGACCGTCCTAATGGTTCTGGTCCAAGTCCAGTTCGTAGAACAGGTTCATGTTCAGACTCTGATTCTGGTTCCAGGTCAGCGGTCGGGTGTCGGCAGCAGACCAAAGTGAACGGAGGAGGCACTTCTTTGAGAAACGACAGCACCTCTCGACGGGACTTTCCGTACAGCTGCACATCATTCACCTACAGACACACACACGCAACATTTCCAACCAGAAAAGGTTTTCCCAATTCAACAGCTTAATGCAGTTTCATGCTTTAATGTTTTCCTGGTTCTAGTTGTGGTTCATCCTGCGGGCTAGGAACAAATACAACGGAGTTGATTAAATAAATTGCATTAATGTGCAAAAAGTGGAAAATGACATTGGGTAATAGTGGTCTAAATCAGTTCTCTTGAGTCATGAAAGTCCTGTAAACTGTAACATGAATACTTATACTTACAGTATGCATAGTTTATGTATGAACTTCTATAGTATACATGCATCCACTAGTTCAGCATCTGCAAAAAACAGTCTGATTTCCAACAGTAGCAGCATTTAGTCCAAGCAACAATCTACAGTTTAGCCGAAGGCGGTCACTGTGGAAGTGTCTTAAAACTTGCATTATCTCTACTGACCAGCAGGGTGCAACTCCTCTAGTTGCAATAAGAAGTCTGATTGTCTAGTAGTCAATGAGGAAGGAATTTACCTCTCCTTTGATTTGTTGCCTTGGTTAAGGTAAACTAGTTAGATAAAACCATACTTTAGGACGGGATTACTGTGACTGACAGGTCGCTGCGTCCCTTCGTCCTGCCTCAGCATTCTATGTACCGTACAATTTGTTCGTTGGCCGCGCAAATAACCACACCAACAGCAGCAATCCACAAACCAATTGGTGACGTCTCAATGGTTAAGTCCGCCTCTAAAGTACGCTGTATTATTTAGTCCTACAGTGTTAGTCTGTGGGTGAGTGTACGGTATTTACCTCCAGGAGCTCGTCCTCTGGTCTCAAGACTCCATGTTGGTCCACGGGGCCTCCAGGGACCACAGAGGAAATGTAGTGGTGACCATCGAACGAGTCCAGCTCGACACCAAGACGCACAGTGTGGATGGGCAGCAGCTGGAGGCAACAATACAAAAGAACTATACCGCATCACCAACTGGAGCACATAAAACATATGTAAACATATTACATTCTATTTCAAAAGGTAACACACACCGTAGACAGAGGACGCAGGGTCCAGACTACACAGTGGGTTTCTCACCTTGGAGGACTTTTGCAGCTCTGCATCGTCTTCAATGAAAGGATCCAACTTCACCACCTGACAACACACGCACACACTTTAACATCCAAGATGGACAGTGTGAGTGAAAATGTGGGACACAGTGTGATCTTACCACAACTTGGTACTTTGGTCCCAGCGCCTGCTCCCATTTAGCCCTTCGTTCTGCATCTGTAGCTACAGAAGAAGTAGCGGAAGTACTGTAGGACAAGTACACGTTTCTCACCTACATCATTATGCAACCCAGAAGTATTTGGAATTTGGAAAAGATCATCATTGTCCCCTTTCTTCTACCAAGACACAAAAACAAGTCCCACGGTTTGTTGGAGAGAAGTGATGCAACGAGTGGAGTGTGGTGGAGTCGTGCTTCAGCCAGGACAGATGGACCACAGGGGGAGTTGGAATACGTGGCATGGCGACGAAGAAGAACCGTGAGCATGTTTGGCTGTCGCAGTTCAGTCCGACAGGTTGAATGGGAAACTGGCTAATACCTGTAGTACTACTACACTGATGGCAGTACTGCAGCGGCAGAATCACAGAAGCTGCTCCCCTTGCGGCTGCAGTGCAAACCTTTAAGTGCAGGCCGACGCTCGCCTCATTGGAATTCCCCGGTTAGAAGCAGAAATCTAAATAACTCAAATGTAAACTGTTAAGTGAGAAACTTCAACTGTGGAGACTGTACGCATGCGTGTGTCTGGGGTTAATGCATTTGTACACACACACCTACACACAAATGTCACTTAAATCAGGGAAGAATAAATGTGTTTTCCAGTGTCGACATGAAACACTGCAAGTCAGAGCGACTGAGGAAAAGCCTCGGCCTGCTCTCTGACCCCCACCCCCCCCCCCCCTCAGCCGCATCTCACAAACCTGCTCATATGTTTCTGTGCTATTTTTGCAGCGGGTCCGGCGCAACAGCCTCTGATTAAATTAGCATTGCTAACCCTGGCCTTCACGGCGCGATTAATCTGCGGCGTTGGGCTGAATAAACAGGGTAATACATCGCGGCGAGGCTGTCAGACAGCTCGGACACTTTACATCTGTTGGCCCGGCAGCGGGCGCGCCGATCGCTAAGTGTTACCGTGGCGTTTTGGCCACTTAGCAAAGCTAATGAGGAAAAAAAAAAAAAGAAAAAAAGAGGAAATAAGTCAAGGAAGAGTGCTGTTGGAGTGCATTGACATGTCTGCAGACACTACACTTAGTGGCCTTCCTTTCCATTTTTAAGACGCTGATAATGATCAGAGCTCCTTTCATTAATCCACTTCCTGTTATGCATGGCTGAAAGGCCATTTTAAAAAGGTTCAGGCTTTTTAGGATTTTTTTGGTAAGGAGATGATTAGAAGCACATGTTAAGATAATAAGTAGATTAGAATGCAATCCGAGAAATATAAAGCTGTAGCTGTTTACACTTTTGGCTCAGTGTAAATGTGAATTTATAACTAAATCTATTCTACCCACAAACACGACATGTCTTTTGGCCACAGTGGTTAAAGATCTTCAAAGCCCCACGTGTTTGTGATGATTGAAGCAGACTGTTGAAGCTGTTTGTATTATTATTTATCTGATTGGATCATCTATCTTTGCTGTGACATAGAACATTGTGAAAGAGTCTCCAACACACGATCGACCTGCGGTGTTTAAAAAGACACAAAGCTGTGTTACTTTTTGGCCAAAACAAAAACAAAATTGCCCACAAAAGCAGTTGAAGAGGAAGTTGTGGATGAGCACACTACTTATGACAGAAATACTGCCTTGGTGTCATTTTGTACCGTAGAACAGAAACCTGACAGACACAGTGAACCCCGTCTGAATCAGACTCCCACTTACAGCAGAAACGATGAGTTTCTCAGCGGATTAAATCATGGAGGTCACAGCTTCCACGTCATAACATCCGGTACACTGGATGCTTTTCAACTTTTCAACGCAGCTCTCTCTCATACTCTCCAGCAACAGTGTGCGTGTTTGTGTGTGCGTCCGTGTGAGCCAACCACTTTCCAGTTGTGCCGCGTTCGGGTGTAGCGGCTCGGCGGCGGCAGTGGCCTCCGACCTCCAACGAGCTCCTCAAAGACAAACAAAACCACTCCCTCTCCACTTACACACAGAACATTCGTCATTCTACAATCCCGTTCTTCCATTTCTGTTCTTCGTGGCATGAATTCAGCAAAGACCGTCTGACAGCGTGCTCCGTTGACCCGTTTACATTTCAACAATCTTTATTGTAATCTAATAACATGACATGTTAAATCCTTGCTTAGGGCTACTTCACTAAGGGAGCAGGGCGCTCTGTCCTTTGACCTCCACACTGATCGTTAACGTCCATATAATTGGGCTTTATGTTCCTGTCAGGTCCATCGTACCTCATCATAAGTCCCTCTAGATAAGAGAGCCACAGAAATAACCACAAGTTGGAAACAGCTGGCTCTCTGTCCGCGGCGTTTTCTCAGTAGTTAACTAAAAAACACGTCTGGAGGAGATAAGAGCCCTGCACTCGTTCCTCTCTGGCCCGAAGGGTGACCAGTGCAGGCCGCCGGCCCCTGAACTGAATTCATCTCCGTGGGCGCTGGATGAGGAGGACAAATTACCGGCTTACCACGAAGAGTTAGGGGAAATTACAGAGAGGGGTAAACAAATTTGTCATCTTAATGGCGGCGAAGGCCCGAGGCTGGGAGGCATCGCACAGGTAATGAGAAAGGTTCCCAATGAATTCCACACAGAGTTCACTCCTCTCGCTGGAGCCGATTAGTGTTTTAATGCCACACAATCACCAGGTTGGCAGAACACAAACCCAAGGGAAGTCCCTTAACCGCATCAGTAACGACAGTTATTCCCATATTTTACTTTTAACACTTTGAATCCCTTTTCCTTCAAGTATTCATCTGATAATCAAGTGGAAATCAGGATCTACTTCATTAACTTTGAAGTAGATCCTTAGTTGTGCGTTGCATTATGGGATTATAGCGTCCATCAACATGACACTCAGCAAATGAAATGTGATCATTTCAGCCATCGCTGGATTAATAGCATGTGCTTACCTTCATCCAGCGACCTCTCAGGGGTTCTGGCTTTCTTCCTGACCACACTGAGAACGACGGTCCGACCCGTCTTCCTCATCACGTCCATAACCTCCTGATTGGACAGACCGTGGAGACTGACGCCGTCCAACTGGGCAAACAGGCGTTGAGGTCACGAAGAAAGAGAGACAAGGGAACTCGTTACACACTCCAAGATATGTGCAGTGCGCATCCGACACATGTAGGTGGATATTAATGATTGAATAAGGTCGTTACAGCGAGCAGCCGGTCGTGGATCCGGATGTTCCCGCTGTGATCTGCAGCGCTGCCGGGAACCACGTGTTTCACAAACACACCTACGGCATCTGAGTCACAACCGACACAGTTCCATTGGTACAAAACACAGGTAATATGCAAAACACAAATAAAATAGACCTGGTAAAACTGTCTGTGTCCCAGTGAAGACCATAGAGCTGCTTCACAATAAGAGCCCTGCAGAGGCTTCACAGTGTTAACCTTCAGTGAAGGAATACGATCGATGTACCTTGGCTGGTCAGAGGGTTGTATCCAACAATGGAGATGCCGAGGCTCTGACCCTCGTTCTTGCTTAGAGGAACCTCGTGAATCTCATATCCCTCCAGGTTGGGCTGGAAAACAAACACAGTCCATTTATTTCAGATGGGACTGCGTCTCCAAAACCAGCTGCATACAAAGAGAGAACAAAGGTATATACCGTAAATGATGAAACGGATTCTCTGCGACGGCGCTTCTGACTGCTCACTGTTTTGCTCAGCTGGCCCGGCGGTGGCAGGCCCGGGGAGCGGGGCGGTAAGGAGGAGACGGGGGCCGAGTCGGGAGGTGGTGGGGGAGGCGGGGCTGTCGACGGTTGACCCCGGGGGTCTCTGGCGATCAGCAACGTCACCTGGCTCCCGCACCCCTGCAGCACCTTGACAACCTGGTCGCTGGTGAGGCCGCTGGTGGGCGTCGCCCCGATGCGAAGGATGTGGTCACCTGTGCGCAGACGCCCGTCCTGACAGGAGGAGCAGCACGTGAGCCAAAGCATTGGAAAATATAGTGATACAGAGATACAAGTGTCTCAGGGTGTGGTCTCTATTTCAAACAGGGTTGTATTATTATCATTAGCATTTGAATATCCCCAATTATTTACAATGCTAACGGTTGAAACAACCCATCGTCTCTGTGTCCTCCACTGCATCTTTACATGGATAACAGTTGTTTTGTGCATAAACAATATTCCCAATGTGCAACGCAGCTAATTTAAATTGATTGAAATGCTTCGGCGCTTCTTTCTTTTTGTAATTCTTAACATCTCACAAAAAGCTGAGCTGCAGGCCAAACGACACCCAGCCGGCACTCGACTCGTGCTGTGGGGAAGTCAAAGAAAGGAGAGCGATGATGAAAGGAAAACGCAGAGATGGGGAGAGGAGGTTAAATGGCAAAGTGAAATAAGGCAGAAGAGATCGAAGATGATGACGATGAAAGAAGACACAGCAAATCTGCACAGACTTCAAAAAAGGTCCACCGGGTGGTTCAACATGTCTTGGAGAGAAATTAATCTTGTCCAATTAATCTAATTAATCCACTTACAAGGCAATACTTCCCCTCTCAGACCTGCTATCTGTTCTGATGCACTGCTCGTCCTGTAACTGTTGTTCATTCAGAATACGTCCGCGGTCCTTTCGATTCTGCTTAAGCAGCAGCCGTTTCTGCTGTCGGCTGCTCAGCTGATCGACTTGTTCAGTGCTCTTTGGAAGCTTAGACTGACTTTCCCCGCCCGGGTTACCAGGCTACTGGGATTGATTTTAAACGGTGCAATGTGTAATATCTGGATAAAATATCAAATGTATCAACACAAATGAACTTGTGTGTTATTGCAGAGATATCAGCTGAACCAGCTGGACTCCGTCATGTGCCAAGAGCCGCTGCAGCGTCCAGTCGGCTCCCGGTCACCGTGTGAGGGTCAAGCGGTAGAGCTGCCCCGAGGGTTTGTCACACTCCATTTAATCGGGAGGAATCCAAAGTGGCAGAAACGAGACACGTCTGTCAATCTGAATCACCACAAACGGACGACCGAAGCGAGCGCCGACCGTGAAGACCAAATGGTAGTTTAATAATGCGCCCGACGCTGAGGTTAGCGCAGGTTTCTCATTAATGTGATGATAGAACAGTCATCAGCTGAACTCACCTGGTCTGCCACGCTGTCTGGGATGAGCGTCCGGACCACCACTCCGGCTGTCCTCCCTCCCACGATGCCAAAGCCCAAACCAGAGCCATCGTTCACCAGCTCGATTTCCTCCACGTGACCCCACCGCTCCTTCAGCATGGAGACGCAGGACGAAGACGTTCATTAACGGTAAGACTGATAAGTGATCCATCATTGAAAAATACCTCAAGCATTTAATAAAGGAACGAAAAAAGACAGAAATGAACATTTGTCAGGGGATCAGGGGATCCGCAGTTCTGAGATGTCTGCGGCGTTGATGAGCAAACCATGCTGCTATTACTGTTGTTCTTGTGTTACCTGTTTATGTGACTGGGTCCCTGAAACAGAGCTTTGAAATGCAACCCGTTTCTCTTAATATGAATGAACTTGCTGTTAACATTGTAAACAACTATGAATACAACATGTAGATTTACTTAAAAGGGAAACCCAGCTGACCTTCTATTTTACTTTAGTTCTAGTCTTTCGTCGATTGTTGGATGTTCATCTGTCTTGCTGCTCAAAGTGTGTCATGTGACTTGGGCTTTGTATAAACAGTTAAATAAGGTGGACATTAAAAACTTTCACGTCCAAAAAATGTTAAAATTTCCACATTAAAAATTTAGTTTAATGTGGGAAAATCACATCCACTCCATTAAAAAATGACCTGATGAAAGCTCATGTGCAATAATGCAGCAATAAAACCATTTGGTTTCAGTGAAGGCAGAACGATGATGATGTAAATCATCATGAATGAACATAAAGGCGATTTGTGCAGAGGATGAAGGTGGCTACACAGATGTTTGGCAGTATTCTCATCTACAGTAATGCCTGTGGCCCACACAGAGCAGGCAGATGAGTGTCAGTATGGAGGCTGTGTGTAATGAGCGTGCACCTGAAGCCTGAAACCTTGGTGCTGCTGATATTTAGAATCAGCTGTATAATCGGTTTGGAGTGTGAGCCGCTTGCAGTCCGCGTTTCGTCCACACACACTTTCTGTGGTTTCTCGTGTTTGGCTGTCGGCCCCTCAGAGATAAAATGACCTCCACAACAAGGTCAACATCTTCTCTACTTTCAGCCATAAACAGACATGCATGCTGGGAGATTCTTTAACCAGCGGTTTGTTTTCATGGTTGGTTGGTTTTCACGACCTTTGATTGACAGGTCGAGGCGATGAAGTTCTGAAACTTTCGCCAGTTGTTAATTTCCTCCCAGCGGAGACCTTTTTGAAAAGGTCCTTTCAGGTTTCTTCTTTTTGTCATTTTTAGGAGAGCAATACATTTTGTGTAAAAATTAAAAATTAAAAAAAAGTCAGCTGACATGCTGTCTTAATCCGTGGTGGGAAAATATTCACTGAATAGACTAAATCTATAAGATCATATCTGACTGGTGGATTTATACCCATCTTTACAAGCGAGGAGTTTTCTGTCGGCGCCCAAAACCACCGCAGCGGGAAGGGGGTTGGACATGTCGGCGGCAATGGCGGGTCAGCGCCGCCTGAATCTGCCCGGCAGAGGAGCCTCGGCTTCGGGGGAGGCGGGTAGTTAGCCGGGCCAGGAGAGGAGCAATAAAACCAACTAGAGTTGCGTTTTTTATGCCCACGGCTCCATTAAACGCGACCTCGGTGGAGACGGGACATGAATAAAACAAAAGCGGGAGGAATCGGAGGCCTGGTATGCAGGACGTGGCTCGGGTCCAATGAGCCGACAGGAGGAGGAGGAGGAGGGGGAGCTGGAGGGGGGTAACAAACAAGGGGGGCAGTGTAATGCTGTGTGATAATGACCCGCCGATAGAGCAGGGCAGAATCATTAAGGCCGAGGCCGACCTGCTCACAGGCTGGGTTTCCTTCATAGAGGAAGGCCTTTCTTCTGGTCACCCAAATGTCAAAGCATGTCTTTATATAACATAAGATTGCCTCTGCATAGATTCCCATTAAATAAACACCTTTGCATTTTACAAACATTAAAAAACATGTTTGCAAGGTAACGGGTGCCTAAACATGACAACATCTCTCGGCCTCTAACTTTCCGTGGTGCTTCAAAGCACAGCTGCATCATCGCAATGATGACTTATTCTGATGTATAGAAGTCTATGAGAAAGGACTCCACTTCTCTCTTGATTTAATAATCCACTAAACTTTGTAAATGGTCTCAACCTCTAGTTTCAAGTCTTCAACACAGCATGTTGGTGATTTAGTGAATTATTCTCCATTTAAAGTCAATTAGACCATAGAGCTTTAGGGCGGGCTTACTTTGATTGGCAGTTTGCATCTTGCATGTCATGGCAAGAAGTGTAATATCTAATAGTATAATATAGAGGAAAGTGACACAACCCATTTTGGAGCTGAACTTTTATATTTGAAGTACAATCTTTTATCAATTATCAAATACTCGTTCAGGTATTCCTATTTGGTGTGTTAAGCAAGGATATTAAAAATGATTGATTCAGCTGTTCAAATTAAAATCTTCTTATTTGGTAGTTGATGATCCCACTGTAATAACACATGTTGTATTTGTTGAACAGGAAGAATATCTGCAGAATGCTGCTGAACATTGTTCCAGCACTGCTGGAAGTAAATCAATGCAAAACACATATTCTAGATTAAAATGATGGGGGAGATGTCCAGCTGTTTTTAACCTTGGATCAGTAGTGCTGCCATATATTCTGAGTAACTATCTTGGCTTGACAAGGACATGAAGAAGCTGTCAATGTCGTGGCTCAGTCAGCAGGGCAGAGAACTGCCATCTGCATTGAACAAAGTTCAACCATGTGGCGACGTGGGATCCACTTCCCACTGATGTTTGACCGGTCCTCTGGTGTCTGCAGTCCCAGAGACATCTTTTGTTTCGTGTATTAGTGGAGACATGGGACCGGAACCTCCAAACATCAGGTGCTTGGATTTTGGACTTTGATATTTACTAAAATAATTTTCCACAGGGTGTCGTTTTTCTAACAGCATTTCCTCAATATTTCAGAAAAGGATAGTTGAAAGAGCAAAATCTCATGCATGGTAGTCTGTTGATGTTGAACTTCTCACACTTAAGGATACCAGGTTGTATAATGTTTAATGTTTCTCTGGAGGACGACACAACCTCTCTGTTGTGTGAGGACATGAGGGATATACTCTCATTGGTGTGGATATATTTTGGCTGGATGTCTACGACAAACCTCGTTTATGAGAAGTGGACATCCGGACCTCATTCACTGATTTATGGACTGATGTTTTGAATCCTTGATTTTGGCAATTTCACCCTCGCCATCTTGGAAAACAGTCGTCAGCAAATATACGAACATTACCATATTTGGAATATGGAGGAGTGACTTAGTGACCCGTCAATCACAGTAGCTGCTTTATGGTCTATTTCACTCGAAATGGCCCGGTACCGGTCCGTGGCCGGGTGGTTGTGGACCATTGTTCTATAGGACCAGGAGTTGCCCCCGGGCGGTCAGCGGAGAGAATGCACGTTTTAAATCACTTCCGCATTGACTTCACTCTGCGGACCTGGAGGTTGCAGCCTGGTTGCTCCGCAGGAACAGAGTATTGTGTCACATTATTGGAGATGCACAATGTTTAGTTTGAGCGTGCATTGAAATAACCTGTAGGGTTTTATTGATCGAAATGTTTGACCAATGCAGCAGTATTTCTGGTGTCTCAGAAACGTGTGAGGGCACGTGTGTGTGTGTGTGTGTGTGTGTGTGTATGATACGTAAAATAAAGAAATCAATTAGAGTCCACCAAAATCCTCTCAGCTTCACGGCCCACAGTCTGGGACTGGTTTAATTAAAAGCCAAACCAGTGTGAAGCTTATCCCAGCTTAGTCGATTATGGCTCGAGTTTCCCAATTACGTCACTTCCTCATACATCAGCGTCTCTGTGCCTCCTCTGCACTCCTTCTCCCCGCAAGCCAGTCATTGACTCGTCCGTCATGTCGACGTTCATTGATCGACTCCTCTCGCAGACTTAAACATATATTGTCAGGGGCGACGCTGCAAGTGGAGCACTAACTTGATTTCCTATAGGTCATAAAAGTCATGCGAGTCAATGTCAGCAGACTTATGACTCGTCATGAGCAGGAGGCGTGGCCTAAAAGTGACCTCCACTTATGATTGATGGCCTTCCTTTAGAGTGACGGCCAAGCTACTGTGTTGTCAGTGTGTGTGTGTGTGTGTGTGTAACTGCTAAACTGTTGGTAAAATCAGCTGTTGGTAAAATCAGCTGGTAAATTCACACTGAGCCACAATACTAAACAGTGAACAAACATGCAAACTTTAGCCTTCTGTCACATTTTGTTCCGAAATGAGAAAAGCTGACACGCAGTGTGACAGCGCACCGAATAGTGAGCATTTGAATTGTCAATGTTTTCACCCTGAAATGGATGCTGAAGATTTTAGAATCTAAGTGTTTGTATTTTTCTCAACAGACATGCAGATTCCACCTGACGTTATACTGCATCTGATCTCACCGTTTTCAGAATCCGCTGAGTGAGCAACAAATCTACAGATTATTGATCAGAGGGTAAACTTACACCACTCAAACAGAGCCCAAAATAATAACTTGTTAGTAAACATATGGTAAACATATGGTCCTAGAATCATTGTAATACATCGAGGTTCACTTCCAATGTTTGGGAAATGTGCCTTTCCTGGAGAATTATCAACGGCATTACGTTCACATGCAGGATGTGCAGGATGTGGTCTAAGCAGCTGAGCAGAAAGACTGGAATCAGTGGGACTGGCTGGAGGGTTGAACAATCACCCAACAACCCCGGGGGCTGGAATGCACCCACACACACTTACTCAACTACTGCACTACACAACTATTCCAAGGTGCTTTCTTACTGAGCTGGGTTTCTCGCAGATCCCTTTCCTGTCCAGTGAAAACCGGCGTTGATAAAAGCCTCCTTCTTAATAAGGTAAACTCTTGATTCAGCTAGAAATGCATCGTCAACATATGCAAAGTTTCTGCAGAATGAGTGTTTTTTTTATTTTGCTGCCGATACAACGCATATCGTTTTGAGGGCGGGACTTCTACTGTAAGCCATTGATTTCACAATGTGACATTACTTAAGTTAAGGATCTGAATACGTGTCACTACCAACACCTCTAAAGCTCACATGATGGATGTGGTTGAAGGGAAAATAACCACCAGACCAAAAAAGAAAAGAATTGTCCCGAGAACGGCCTTTGGAAAGAATGAAATGCTCTTAGGTGTTTTATGGAGACGCGGTCAGGCTTTTCTTACCGTGCCGGCTGGCGCGTTGCCGGGGTGCCCCCGAGCCACCACCATCTCCACTGTCTCCCCCGGCTGCTGCAGGAGGGCCAGCGCCTGCTGCTGGCTGATGCCCGGCTCCAGAGGGACGCCGTTTATCACCAGGATCTGGTCCCGCTCCTGGAGGCGCCCGTCCCTGCAGCCCAGACACACAGCCAGGAACTTTCAACTACCTGATACTAATAAATGTCTTTCGCAGACATTTTGATTTAAACTAAATAACGGTAGCCAAGTTATAGCTAAACAATAACCAAAATGTGTCTCTGTAAACAGATGGAGGCCTACAAATGACATGAGGAGAAACAGGACGCAATTGACAGTTCGAGCTAAGACGAAAAAAAATATATCATTTTTATTAAAGTTGCAACCTGTAAGTATTTGTCACTGAGAGGAGAAGGAGGAGACATTGATGGTTTGTCGTTAGATTTAAATTCATGTCACTCCAGCCAGACTCACCAGGAGGCCGAGAGAGTCTGTGCTCTTCTCTAAGTCACACTGGAAGAAATAAAACTACCTTTTGGAAAACAAGCCGCCAACTTCAAATATAAGAAAACACCAGAAAGTGTCTTTAGGGGACTGTGTGTTACCTGTGTGCGATGCCTCCAGGCTGGATGTGTTTGACAAAGACGTCCTGATTGCTGCTTCCTGCGGGATTCAGGCCGACCACGCTGAAGCCCAGACCTCCGGACAGAGGCCGAGTCAGCTGACACACCTCTGTGTGACGGCCCTGCACGCACGCACGCACACAGACACACACACTTAATATATGCAGGCTGTGCCAGTGTGTTTAGGAGGTCGCTCCACCCACCTTGGCGGCGGCTAGGATCCACTTCTGCAGCGCGGGGTCAGACAAGGGCGGAGACGAGCCGTTGGACAGCAGGGAGGAGGCGGACAGGGTGGGCGGGGCCAAGCTGCTAGCTGGGTTGACGGTAGTCATGATCAGCTGACCCTTTCTGGAGAAACCGAAGTCACTGTCGGCGTCGGGCGGCATGCTGCTCAGCTACACCCGGGGGGGGGGGGGGGGGGGGGGGGTTGTCAGAGGTCATTATCCATCTTTGTTAAAGTTTAATAGATTAGGAAGCTGTCTGTCATAATCTAAAACAGATCTTCATTTATTGTAAATTATGGTCCTCTTATTAGTTTGAGTAGAAACTTTTTTTTAATTAATTTTCTCAAGACATATTTAGTGTCTATTAGCAATTATTGTACAGTTAACACATCTTCCACAAATACGTTATTATTTCAAATGGATAAGTTGTTATTTAACTATCATGGAGTCCATCCTCTGCTGCTCCATCACCGTCTGGTACGCTGCAGCCACAGCCAAGGACAAGGGCAGGCTGCAGCGCGTCATCCACTATGTTGTCTTATCCGTCTTGTTGTCCATTGTCTCACTGTCCAATGTTATGCACCAACCGCCAAGTCAAATTCCTTGTAGGTCTAACATACTTTGGTAATAAGTGCTCCTGCGTCACGTCATAGCCAGCAGGGCCTTTAAGACAGCAGAGTGTCCGTCCCCTCTTACGATGATAACTGCGCACGTCCCGTCAGCTGATAGACAATGGGGTAAAGAACATGATGGTCCGTATCCAACAGTGATTACCGGCACAACGCCCTCCCGTTTCATCACGTCATCTTTCAGCTATACACTGGTGCTCTTTGGGAAGCCTTGATAAGAACACTGCATGTTGTTAATTCTCCTACTTGCAACTATTATCAACGAATGTCCGCTTTAATGATTTTAAACTTTGCTTGCTGCAGTGAAGTTCAGCACTAATCCATTGATTCATGTTGCTAACTTTAGCTTAGCATTGGCTCTTATTCCCAAGTTTTCGACCACTTCAATAACAAAGGGCACGACGGGTGGACAAAAAAAAAAAGTGGCGAGGCCGAGGAAAAGTGGAGAAGAGAGAGGGGAAACATAAAAATCAATAGATTCCTCTACAGCCTCCCTCTCTCTGAACAGGTAATGTATTAATGACCTTTACACTTACATTGTGGAAACGTATCAGTCTGCGGCTTATTTAGGAGCGGGCTGACGGAGCAGGATCCCGAGCCACTTCATCAATACCCGCCTCGACAAGGCCGTTACTCAAACCGAGACACTAGATATTAAAGCTTGATAGATCCGCAGAGAGCTGGGAGGGAGGGGAAATAAAGAAAGAAAGAGGGAGAGAGGTGCCTCCGCTGCCTTCCACCCCGGCGCGTTCATGGACTCAGTTCTGACCTTCGCAGCACTTAGAATATGAAGCCCGCCGTCGGTTATGGCCATTATCTTAATTTGGAGCACAGATTGTTTATTGTGAAGGCTGTGCGTCAGTGCGAGCTGGAGCTGAATACAGATGGGGACGCAATGCCCTCCACCCCCCAACTGTCAGGTAACGGCATTGGACAGGAGGCGGCAGTGTACCAGTAGCTGATCACGATCATTTGAAATGGTTGTGGTGAAGTAAAAGACATTTTCTCCACCACTGTGCGGCTTCGGATGGAAAGATACCGACAACTTGATGTTAGATAAACAATAATCGAACACTTAAATAGCCTTTATTTTTATCATTAGGTCCCAAAGTTGCAACATAAAAAGCTAAAGGACACACTGGCGGGCTCCTTGTGCCACTGAGCAACCTTCAGAGGAATGCCACTTTAGAAAAGAAACTTCCATTATCATCCATTATCCTGGAGACATTTCTGCAGAGGATGCATCCAAAAATATGTAAATCACAGAAACATTCATCAGCAACCAAATATAGAAAGGTAGAATCCTCTGACCTGTAGTGAAAGGTTATAATGAAATGTCCTCTTAAAAGGTTTTTTTTATTTACTATCTGAGAGGTTTTAGAGGAGAAGAAACAGAAAACAGAGGAAAGCTGTGGGACCAGGGACACGTGAGCATGTGGTCCCTCACCTGGCTGCGCAGCTGTTGGATGGAGTGCTGCAGGGTCAGGATGTGGCTGAACAGCGGACTCTGCAGGGTCTCGCTCAGGTTTCCCAGCGTCTCGCTGTGGGTCCAATCCTCCCTCTGGACCAGCTTGGCCCGCAGACGCTCCAGAGCTCCCACGACCTGCTGGCGCTCGGCTGAGGACGCTGAGGACCAAAGCGGGGGACGGATTCATCACGCAGAAGCTAACGGAGACTGTGAGCTGGCGGGAATGTGGACCGGGAGAGAGGACTTACCTGTGGGGACATTTTCAAACATGGCCGCCCCTCGCTCTCTGGGCGTCCTTCTGGATCAATCTGAGCAGAGGAGAGACAGACAGACGCGTCCTTTATTCCATTGGCCGACATTTACTGAGGTACAATTGGTCCACTGCAGACGTAAACAAAATGACTAAATGATTAACGACTTGAACGAAAAGAACCGTTCATGTAAAACAACTGACCTAATCCTGACGAGAGAAAGCATATATCATCAAGTAAGTTAATCCGGGTTTTTTTTTTGTTTTCTAAAAAAAAAATCACAGGAGATGCACGATGATCGTGGTGACAAAGAAGTTTCCTTTAAGGCTTCTGGAAGGTTCTTCATCTGAAACATCTGCTTTGCTTTACAGCAGCGTAGCATCATAGCAGAACAACTGCATTTCATTACCACTGACCAAAAACAGTGTTGTTGTTATCGTTGTTAAACGGTCACAGAGAGGTGAGCCTGACATGACACTGTGGAAATCTATTATATTGAACATTATTTATTTATTTCTGCAGGTTCAAATCATTTTGGAGATGTACTCCTGTAGCTTCTAAATTTCACACAAGACGATAGATCAAAAGAGCAAACAACATTTCAAACAGCAGGTCAGTTTAACTTTTACTTTCGAGTTTAAAAAAAATCGGACTAAATTTGAGGCTCACTGTCACAGGAAGGAATCCACGGAAACATCTGGCCAGACGGATAATTAGGGAGCGGATTTCATTTTCATTTCATATATTCTCAGCTGAGCCGGGCAGCGTCCCGGCTCACCCCAATAACCCGCGGTCTACATTACACCAGAGACCATGTTAAATAAAGCACTTGTACTGTGCAAATGATGAACTGCTTCATTAAGACTTAAACGATACTGTAAAGAATTATTAGTTCCAGCTCCTAACGGAGCTGGTTGATGAACTAAAAGAGTTTTTGGACATATTCAGGGCTGCAAATAATTAATCCAGAAACAACAATATATTAAGTTTGAATGAATCAGAGAAAAGCAGCAAAGCCCCACCTCAGCTGAGCTGGAATTGGTTTTAAAGACATTGATGCATCAATGAATTACAGTGTGATATGGCCAGAAGCTTCCATCACAATGATAAGCGTTAACAATGTGCCACCACTAAAGCATGTACAACTACATTAATTAAGAATTTCACTATACAAAAATAGCCGCAGGTTTTGTATACTCTTGGTTAAATTAAATGCTTGACAGATGAAGAGCATGGAATCATTTTGTATTTACAGAGCAGATGGAATGATCGCCCAGCACTACTCCAAAAAATCCCCTGTTGGTCAAATCTTTCAGTTGTCATTAAGTTGAATGCTCACATGTCGTCTGCAGCTCTCCTCTTTGTCTATAAAAACACGTGTGATTGTTTATGACGAACCGGAGGATGCGTTTCTGTAATGTGCATTGAGAGAGTACTCCTTCTTACACAAATAAGTTATTTTTAAAGTCAGAACACAAAACGAACATGCAGGCGAAGCTGCCGTGGTGCGTTCAGGTGCGTGTGTTTCGCAGGTGAAAAAGCCTCGTTATCTGCGTTTACTCAACACGGCTTGTTTACACAAAGTGAGAGAGAGTCGAACCCGCTTTTTATCAGGTGGGGAAAACAAACCCCACCGACATTCCGCTAAGTGAAGTAGCAAAGACACAGAAACCCGGACCGAGACTGCGTGGCTCGTTTAAAGTTAACGTTAAGTGACTCCGTGACATCTGCCAGCACACCTGTAAGGCGCTCACCTGAGAAACCAGGAAGTGAAACTCCAGAGGGGAGGGGAAACCATTTGTGGAAACTATAATCAATATAACATCAATAAAAAATATATGTATATGTGTTTGCCTTCATAGTGTGCCTAATTTATTATATATTTTACCGTCAATCTGTTAGCGGCAGGTTCAACTCGCAACAGGTGCATCGAACTTATCAGACAACCCGAAGAGAAAGACAACTAATAATTGAACCGTTGGACGCGGTGGCTTTAGAACACGCGTTGTTAAATCAGCGACAGTAGAAAACGGGGCTCTGTCGTGTTTTTTTGAGCTTTGACCGAATCAAAAACAAGATTACAACAACTTCTCCTCCGTCTGCTTCATAACTTAACGTTAAGACAGCGATGCGGCTAACCGTCGGCTACACCTTAGCATGCTATGTTAGCTCGTTAATTAGGGTCTAATAAACCTCGTCATGTAATATTTTGTGCGGATTAACATTCGGAAGACAAAGACGCCAATAAACGGTGAATGTATAGACAAGAAACGTGTTAACAAGCGGGTTAAAAACTCGTGAAAACTCACATGAACTGTATCCAGACTGGCAACAGTGTCGCTTTAATGCCGCGTTCAAATGCTGTCGGACCTGGAAGCAGTGCTCTGGAGAACAGCTGGGGTATAATGTAACTAAGTACTCAAAGCAGATATTCTGAGATACTTTTATTCTACTCTACTACATCTAAAGGGGTTAGTAAATAGTTAATTATTTCCACTTTACTTATATAACTTGAGTACATTTTATATCTTTAACATTTTAAGATCAAAATGCAAGATATTCTCTTTTTCTATTATGCAGCGCTATACTACTAATCCTTCAAATTGTACATATTTAAAATGTTTCCACATTGCTGGACTATAAATAATGATAAACTGATCTTAAATGCTTTATTTGGTAATGAAACATAATGCTACAATAAAATGATAAAACCCTTTAAAGGAACCCTTCGCCATTTCTTTTTATGATTTTTGGACACGTGAGGAACAGTACTGTCCTCCCAAAAAATCAACAAATACCCAAAAATGATTATTATTCTTCAGGCACACAGTCAAACAATGTAATAATGTACATATGTGCTGAAATTGATTTTTCCTTGTTGCAGTAAGAAACTAAATTATATATAATATTTATGCCGGTTTACTGTAGAATTAAATTATATTAAAACATAAGTAAGTTTAAAATATATTCCTTCCTCTCTTTTTCTCCCATATAACAAATATAACTAATACTTGTAAAAAAGATGATCTTAGAATGTGACTAATTGTGAAAACATATTTCCCACATTCTCTGAGCTCCCATTTTTCTGTATTTCTTGAATGCACCAGTGTCACGTGACAAAGATAAACATGGCGTCTTCCCGGAGACCGCTAGTTTGTTTACGCTCCGGGATTTGGAGCTTGTTGTTATACAGTGTTTACACTCATTTGAAGCTCGTTCTGGCAGAGGAGGTGGACAGCTGCGAGAACTTGAGACTCGGACAATATCCTTTAACTATTGTGTGATGACTCAACTCTGATTTAACGGGAGATGAATCGGTAACAGCGGTCGCTAGCGTTAGCCGCAGCTAGCTTTGACGTGTTGACAACCCAGCTAGGTTAGCAGATGCAACGTTACTTAAATGAATATTGGTACTGCTATTTCAAATAGTACGTAACGGTAGTTGAAGACGAATGACGGCAAAAAACATACAACTTCCTTTATTTACAGTTAGTACGTTAACTAATACAACTAATTTCCCAAAGTGCTTTGCCATTGAGGATGGAAACGTAAGATTTTTAATGGAGAAATAATGGCTAAATACAATTTATAAAATCATGTAGCCCCCAAATCATTTAACATTTAGTTTGTGTAGACTAAGACATATTAACAAACCATGTTTACTCAGGTTACATCTTTGAACTTCCTGTGTTTTGAAGCATTTCACCACCAGTGTACCAGCTGTTCACACTTTCCCAGTTTCCACATCTGGCCCCCGCCGCTGATGTTTTCCCCAGTCGGTGCATGTAACCCTGTCGCTTCCCTTCTGCTGTTTGGCTCTCCTTCACTCGCCTCATGTATCTCTGCAACGACCCAAAGATCAACAAAGACACGCAGGAGCCGGAGAACTGCACGGACATGACGGCCTGGGGTGAGTGATCCACGCCGCAGGCCGGATCCCGTCTTCCATCAAAGTCTTCTTCTACTTCCTGTTTATCTCCCTCTCTCTCAAGATAACTTGATTTATATTTTCATTGTCATTGCTGTTCATTCCCTTTATCTTACATGGCGAGTTGTATTTTTTATTCAAACTACTGCTAATAATTATAAATTATAAGTTTTACTTGTTTTTTCTCTTTGTTCATATTTACTGAACATTATCGGAGTGATTCTAAACAACTTTTTTTTTAATTGTTATGTAAATGACAATGAACATCTGGAAGTTAAGAATAGAATCATGGAAAACAGATAGAGACGATGTGAAAAGACGTGAGTAGAATACCGAGTGAACAAAAACTAGGATACCGACGAATTGGGAATAAATTCATGACAAGGAACATTGATGGAAATCTGACACCTTCAATAGTTTGTTGTGTGTGTGTGTGTGTATTTTCTCACAGTGGAGTGCCTTCCAGCTCCGAACATCAGCTGTCGGCTCTCTAACGGGACAGAGTTCAGGTTCAGCGGTGAGGAGGTGGGCTTCAACAAAACCATCCCCTGCAGGAACGTGTGAGTGCTCTAACACACACACACACACACACACACACACACACACACACACACACACACACACACACACCAGCTTCCTGCTGAGAGGATGAACTATCGCTTGTCGAATCTTTTGTTTCTTTTAGCATTTTCTATGGCATGTGCAGGATGTGGAAATGATTGTTGTTATGGTCCTTTTTGTTTCAGCATTATAATTGTAATCGTCGTTATTGATCGCTGTGGAAATAATAATTTTGATCTCCCCTCCCAGGAGTGGTTATTCCTACAAAGTAGCCGTGGCTTTGTCTCTGTTCCTTGGCTGGCTGGGGGCAGACCGCTTCTACCTGGGATACCCTGCTCTAGGTACACATGTGCACCCCAACACACACACACACAAACACACAGGTAGGAGCCATCTAGTGGACGCCAGAGGACCTGCAGCTCCAACGCCTCCAGCTGCAGTCCTCTCCTCCTCCTCAGGAAGTCTCAATGTGAGGAGGAGGATGGGGTTGCAGCAGTTTCCACATTTGTGTTTTTCTCAAATTCTCAAGAGTACACGATCAGACGATCGACCATGATAACAAGGAGGAGTTATTGGTATTATTATATTATTATCAGCAGAATGAGTCCTTCTTTTAATGAGACATCTGCAGCAATATAAAGGGCTGAAAGGCTGTGTGTGTGTGTGTGTGTGAGAGAGAACACCTGGCCTGATTCGGTCATTCAAATTTAAAAAGCTCCGTCCAGCAGGACTTCTTTTTGTGCACAGGTGGAACTTTTGGCTCAAACCTGAATCTTGGCTTGAGATGTATTCATCTAGTGTGTATTAGTTATTAATTACACCTAGCTGACATGCACTAATGATTACTTTTACTACTGATGAATTGTAGAAGGTTTCCTTGGTGAATCAGTTGATTGTCCTGTTTGGTTCAAACCACCATTCCAGAACCTGGAGATGAAAAAAGTAAAGCAGAAAATGATTTTATGCACATTTGATTTTTGATTTTATGCACTCGTCTGATTATCAGAATGAAGTTTCAGTTAGATGACCAGCGACAGATTCCTCAGTTTTAACGCGGGACATCACAGATGGAAACGTGATGGAAGTCATCTATAAGTCATAAGTTTGATATCATCTCTCTCTCTCTCTCTCTCTCTCAGGACTGTTGAAGTTCTGCACCGTTGGCTTCTGTGGAATTGGTACTCTGATCGACTTCATACTGATCGCCATGCAGGTGAGTCACAAACCCAGTCGGATGCCGGTTAGTTTGGCAGTCCACTGATTCCTTATATGGTTAATAATGTATTTTTTAGGAAGAGGATTGATTTCAGCGTGACGCACGGCCGAACAGCTTCACATTATTAGCCTAGCAGCAAGGCGGGCACGGGAGGGGGCTGATGAATAAACACCGATTGTTTCTTCCCTCCATCTGCCTTGCAGCACCGCCCCCCCTCCGAGGGCCGCAGGATGAGCGATGCTTCCTGAACTTCTCTAATGGTCTCTGAGAGGACAGAGAAAGATGGATGGGGGGGAGGGGGAGACGCACAAATTACTCCTCTCTCTTCAAACGTTTGAGATAATAGAGGCCGCCGATCCATCACGAGGAGGTGCTGGGGGGGGGGGGCAACAGTGGACGGGCGGCCGGATCAAATCAGGGCAATTCATTTGGTCTTAATCCCACCTTAAAATACTCACCGTTTAGTCTTTTGGGGAACAAATCATAATATTTATGTAGCAAGAAAAAAGTCTGGCAACTTCTATTACAAACATATTACATGTGTTCTTCCCTGCTGGTGTTATTTCTCGCCTGTGTCTGACACGTCCCCCGTCTCTGGTGTCCTGTGTGTCCCCCTGCAGATCGTGGGTCCCGCTGACGGGTCAAACTACATCGTGGATTATTACGGCGCCCGGCTGACCCAACTGTCCATCACCAACCAGACGTACAGGAAGCCACACCTGTCTCTGTGAAGCCGTGAGTTCACTGCAGAGCCACCGTCCAGCAGCCTGTGATACTCTACACAATCTGTACTTTATTCCACATTCATGTCAGACAGAAAGAGGTTGACAGCAGGAAAATCGACATTTTCTTTGCACTCAGAAAACACATTTTAGAGCGCTCGCTTTATTCCTGAATCAAGGCTTCCTTTGATGAGTTTTCACAACTCGACCCCAAAATGTGTCTGCTCCCACAGCGTCGAGAGTACAGACACTTGATTCAGAAAGAATAAGTTCAAGGTCACACGCACACACACACCCCTCTCATGGGAAGCAGTGGTTAAATATCAGTGTAAAGTCAACATGAGGAAGGTTTCTCAGGGAACAAAGGAGGTCAGCTGGATGGAGAATCCCCCTCGTCTCGCTTGGAGCTGCACATACATACTAACTGGTACCTACTCATCAGTACTAAGTACTAAATAAGTATTTCCTTTAGAACTCCACCACATGTCACTGTACAATCTGGTACTCCTTTCTTTCAATCGTTTTATTTTTACTACATTCAAAAAGTAAATCAAACCAAATTATAAATAAAAAAAGATGCAGAAAAAATACATACATCATCATCCTTCACTTTGACACTTAACAAGAAAGAAACACTTAGTTAAACCACACATTGCCTTCCGCAACAATCAAACAACAACACATATTGTGAACTTTTCCCTTCGGGCCTATATATATAATATATATATATTATAATATATATATTATATATGTGTATATATATATGTTATATATATATATATATATAATATATATATATATATATATATTATATGGAGAGAGAGAGAGAGAGCGCACCTTTCTAAATACCCAAAGACGCTGTACATCAGGCAAACAGAGACAGGATGAAACAAAAAGACAAAAATGACGACCGAGAAACAAAAAAAAACAGGGTTCCAAACGGAAAATGGCATCAATGTTTCCTCTGAGAACATATAGAAACAATCTGCTGCTTGGAATAGATTCCATGTATCAGACAGTTGTATTCACAGTAAACAGATAAACACTCAAATGTTCTATTGTTGAGGATTGAACTTCAAGTTTTACTTTACAGTTTATTTACAGTTATTTATAGCATAGAATTGCTCCTTGTACCTCTTAATGAAAGATTCTTGTACACAATGTTCAATATGTGCTTTAAATAAGATGTGTTCATGTTCTTAACACATGAGGTAAACCATAGATACAATTAGTTTGGTTATATTCTGTTAAATTGTTTGCATTAATTATACTATACTAAAATAAAAATATTTGACGTTTTGGGCTGAAACCTGAAGGATCTTAAATCTAAATCATTTGCTACTGACATGAAAAGGATGAATATAACAATGTGAAGTCACTATAATAACTATTTTCTCTTCAGGTCCATCATGCAAACACAGACTGCAGGACCTGACGTTGATAAATGGACCGTTTAAGGACAAAAGTTATTGAAAGTTGCTTCAACCCGAACCTTCAGGCCCGTTCGCTCCCAAACTGTTCACCTTCACATTTTGTCATTCAAGTCCTATTTCTGTCTTTACGTCTGTTCAGTTTTCAGTTTTATTCAATGTGATTTAGTTGTAATGTATTTTGTATTATTATTGTGATGTTTTGCTGCTCTTTGGTCTTTAAGTTATGATGCTGTTCCACAATAACTGTCTTTGTTAATAAAAAGTTCATTTTTGTGTTAATCTACACTTCACGTTTTTATTCAACATCGCCGTCGTGTTGAAGTTGACACGCTGAGGATTTGCGGTTTGCCTTGATGTTTTTTAGTTACTTAATATCTTACTTTATTTATCATGTGACTGGACTCTGTTATAGTTTTTCCTTTTCTTATTGGTCTTTATCAACACTTGTATGTTGAGGATACTCACTGGCACCACGGATATAATTAAACACTGCGTACATTAAACACTGCTCTGAAGTGAAGATGGTAAATCTCATCTATTTTCCCATTAAAATCCAAATCATGACGTAAAAAACTTTTATGGAACATCGTGAACACGAGAACCGTTTCTTTGGTTTAGACTTTGTGCACAAACACACACACAAGCTGCATACTGTGTGTGTGTGCGTGTGTGTGCGTGTGTGCGCGTGTGTTGGCAGCCATGTGGCTTTCATCAAAATTCAATTATCATACTGTACAATGCTTCACAGGACACATGCACACACTCCCACACTCCCCCCCCCCCCCCACACACACACACATGTCCAGTAGAATGCAGAAACAGGGAGTGTCTTAATAGTTTCAGTATGGTTCTTCTCACTGCCAACCGGTACGTGTCTGTGTGTGTGTGTGTGTGTGTGTGTGTGTGTGTGTGTGTGTGTGTGTGTGTGTGTGTGTGTGTGTGTGTGTGTGTTTTATGATGTATATCGTCTGGGGTTAAAGGTGGAATGCAACACACCCAATAAACACACACAGTTCAGTCCCTTTTTAAAATCAGCGCTAACGTTCTCTAGCTGTTCATTGATCCCCCTCTTCAAACATCCTTAGAGGAGAACCCAACATATAAAAGTTGAGAAGAAGACCTGAGTGATGTGCAGTAGCGTGACGCGTGGTGGATTAAGCCCAATTAGGATTTACTATTACTATAAATGAACGAGCGGCCTGGAGAAACAAATGCGTTCACACAACCACTACATTTCAGCCAGCATTCCTGTGTTCGCCCCGCGTCCTTTTTTAGGAATCAACGGAGGCGGAAAAGCGTCTGGCGATCACTAAAGACGCACTGATCGATGTCTGGTATCAAGTGGTGGTAATAAAAACAAACCAATCTTTAAATCATCCACTCATTTCAAATGAAGAGTTTTCCCGCGAGCTGAAACTCTAGTTTCAAGTTTCTTCAATACGGGATTCAAACAAAAACCAACGTGGCAAAACCAACGCGGAGACGTAATCCAAGATGGCCACGGCCTCAAACGGCGTTCTGTGAACCGGTGAGCCGATGACTTTAGACATGTAGACATTAAAGGACAAACACACTCGGGCGATTGGTTCTACTCGTGTCTTTCTTCTTTCTCAAATGTCCATATTGTCTTTTCATGTCCCCGTAGGTACGAGACAAAACATTTGAATAATAATCAGCCGGGTTTGTATTTTGGGTGGTTGATAGGGGGCTAAACACACACACGGCGTCGGCACGGGGAACACAGAAGGCATGAAATTACAGTTGCGTCGGTCGGAACGGAGCGCAGCAGGAAACCTCAGCGATAAGGAGGTGTGTGTGTGTGTGTGTGTGTGTGTGTGTGTGCGCACACTGTGTTTGTGTGTGTGCTGGAGGGGGTCTACCAAATAAAGAAATCTCAGAGCGCCCGTCTTTCCCCCACTCTATAATCCTGTCTGCTCTGTGTGTGTGTGTTCATTTGAACTGTCAAGCCTGGTGTGTCACTAGATAAGTCAGTTCAATATTCACACTCGGTCTGTCACTGGGTGGCACTCACAGCTCAGCTGCACGGCGTGTGTTTGTGTGTGTGTGTGTGTGTGTGTGTGTGTGTGTGTTTTACACATTATTCAAACAAATATTTGAAAATAAAATTGTTTCTCGTCTCAAAAAGTGAAAAGATCATGTCAACATGAATCAATGTGGTGATGTGAGGTTGCATTTCTACACGTGTGGCCTCGGTTTGATTCAGCGGTTAACAATTAACAAGACAGAGAATAAAGAAAGACTCACGTGAAGGGAAACATAATAAAAACCGTCAGAAAAGCCAAGTGAGAAAGAAAGAAAGAAGAAGCACTTGCGTGAATGAAAGAATGAAACCAAAAGGTTTTATAGAGAAAGCATTTTGATAATAATGTCTGATAAAATAACATTGACATTTCACTTGTTCAACCCAAAAGTAACACGTGTCTTTAATACCTTCATGTATCAATTTGGAGACGTGAAACACAGTTTTTCTAAGAAATAAATAATAAAGAACTGCAGGATGAAACACGAGCGCAGATCTACGAACACGAAGACGGCGCGAGCAGAGCGAGACGCCTCATGGACCAAAAGGACCGCGGAGACGTGAAGAAGAACGTCTCGCACACTTACATGAAGACAGGAGGCCCGGCCTGTAAATGAAGATGAATATAGGGGGAGACGGGGGAGACGAGAGCATGTGGAGGGAGGAGAGAGTCACCATGACTTGAGATAATAAGAGAGGAGGGGATGAGAGGAGGAGGAGGGTAAGTTTCCTCCCCACGGGAGACGTCGACCTGTCAGAGTAAATGTCTCCTCTGCAGGGAGATAAAATCATATTAAAAAGATCAGGCGCTATAAATCTCGACCAGCTCCTCTGTTTGAAGAACCTTGAAGGAGACCAAGGAGGAGGATTATCAGCTCTTCGTCAGGAAACTCCTCCTAACGGATTCTGGAGTTTTCAACTCAACTCATGCTGATATCAGAGTCCTGAGAGGGACTCACTGGGCTTTGGGTTTTGGTTTCACATTGCAGTGTGCTGAAGATCTGTAGAAGACAAACCTGCATTCTGTCGCCGTTAAAGGTTTATAGTGTCGGAATGGAAATGGCTGTAAGAAAATAACTCCACTTCTCACCACTATGAATGTATAGTCTGAATGTCAAGCTTCAAGTCTTCTTAATGAAGCATGATGTTCATTGAGTAAATAAAGGTCCATTTAGTGTCAAACAGACCATAAAGCAGGCTATGCTTTAGGGCGGGGCTTTGTGATTGACAAGTCGCTGCTATTACCAGAACTGTGTCTCCGCGTCACTTATCCGCACTACAAATATGGTAACTGTTCATTGGTTGCAGACAACAACATGGCGGCACTTCACACCGATCCTTCAAGCTAACTTAAAATAGAAAACCTCCAAATAGCAGTTTTACCGTGAAGAAGAGAACACGACTGCGATGGCTGCAAATTCATGCATCGATCAACCTCCAGCAAACGCACACACTTACACACCTGCTGAAGGCCTGCTCCCATTGGCTGAGCATGGAGGTGGGTGTGGTATTGATCAGAAACACCAGCAGCAATTATATGACTTCACACTGAGCCAGGAGCTCATCACTATTCACAGTGGAGAGCAAACACACACACGCACACACACACACAGACACACACCACTCTTTGATTAATGCTAATTTGTGTGTGTGGACGTGGAGCGCCTTAATCCCCCCGTCTAATTGGTCTTTCATTGTGGCTGAGGGGCGATCAGGGGGCGTGTCCGTGGCCCTTCGTTAAGGTGGGGTCCCCGTGGTTACCGCGGCTCAACGTGAATGGATGAGACGACCGCAAGGGCGACACGCAAATTGGCAAAACTTCAATTCCTTAAAAGCTGGATGTTAAAAGTTTTTTGGGCCACATTTGAGGAGCAAAACACAACACTGACTCATCATCCCCTTGTAGTTCAACTTGATCTGTCATTAGGAGTCATGTTCGGGTCCTGTTTTCTCTCTCTTCTGGCTCTGCTTTTGGTCTCCACACTGAGCACAGCCCAGGAACCGCACAGATCTTCAAGCAATTTATTTTGCTTTATTCACTTTGGGAAGATTTCAAGCGGCTCACACCTTCCGCACAAAACACAAGTATCAACGGGGAAAGAAAAGGCCCATTTAACCGTGACAAAGGCAGCACAGGCCCCCCTCTTCTGCTCTTACCTTTCACCCTAAAACTCCAATAAGAAGCTGTTCAACGTTTTGCAATAACCTGATATGTAGGATTTCTTGTGTTTAACCCATTTAACCGGTCAGACAGTGATCCAAAAGCTGTCTTTGAAGCTCAGACGCGTTCGACTTGCATAATCCGGCCTGGCTGCGTGTGTCCGTCCTCTAAACCCCCCTCTGCCATTTCCACGGCTCACAGCACCGCCTGCAGCCATGTGTCCGTCAGGCCGGTCCTCCCTGCGGCCCCGGCTCCTCATTAACCCCGCCCACGCTGTCCGTCTGCTCATTATTCACTGGCTGCTGGGGATGCAGGTGTTCACAGTGCAGACAACACAAACTGTCGCCAGTCAGGGACCTCTTGAAACACAACAGCTTTTATTAGTGAAAAACACAAACACGGTTTTACTGTTTATTTTGTATATTACTTTTGAGAATACTATTATTTTTCCAATGCAGTGCTGACGTTTTGTAATTACCTATAGCAATATTATATTATATTTAGCTTATATGGTTCTACCAAATGCGTGACAGTTAGGACTGTTTTCACTTTCAGAAACATGTAAACTAATAAAACGGTGGAGTTCTCCCATCCTCTACCTCCTGTACCAAAGACCACACCTTGACTTTTATTAATTAGGTTGCTTTTAAGTACACTCTCATTTCATTAGTACCATAAAATACACTTTTACTGCCATGCAGAACTCCCAAAGCTTGTTCTTGTTATTAGCTATATAAGAAGTGGAAAGCTGCTGAGACATCACCACTGTTTTGATGAGGAATCATTTGATCTCTTGAGTTTGGCATTAAAGCCATCGCCATCTTGGTTTTTGGATGTCGCCATTTTTTTTCTGCAAGCAGAAGTAGAACCAACTAGACAAAATAAAGACAAACATCAGGAATTTTACAAATGACTCTCATGAACTGAAAACACACAACAAACACAAACAACTCTAAGGTCTAAGTCAAGTGTGAAGGCAGCTTTGGACTGGAAAAATGTGGGAATATTCCATAAAAGTCAGCTGGAGGGATTTGTTTGAAGCATCCAAAAAACAGAAAAACTTACTGGAACATTTTCAATGGGTGTTGTGTCCGAGGTGCTGCGTGTACAAACCATAGACTTTGTATAAGAAGTGAACGTATTGTCTCTCGTTTTAAAGCCTTGAGTTTGCTGATCTTAGCGTCGCCATGTTGTTTTTACTACCAATGGACAGAAGTTACCACATTTGGAATGTGGAGGAGCGACGCCGTATACGGCTCTGGTGATAGACACCTGTCTATCACAGTGACTTCATGGTCAATCTGACTCTAAAGAGACAATCATTCACAAAATGAACATCGTTCTGGATTTTAATTTGACTTGTTTACAATTGACAATGTTGACAATGTTTACTGAGGGAGCACATCACTCGTGACATCCAAAAATCACTATGTCCTGACCGCAACACACACTTACAACAACTCTAGTGGACCCAGAACTAGATCTAATTTCTATTTCCAAAGTCAACCCCGTGATTCCAGTTTTGGTCCCTCTTTCTCGAGCTTGATTAATACAGATGTAACTACAAAGTGTGACACCGAACCTTGACGGGAAACCTTTGCACAAACCAGACACGAGGAGCACATTCAACTAGAGATCGACTATTGAAATCTCCACCAAGAATTGATCAATGGGGCTCCAATGCTGCCGTGGATGGTGAAGGAGAAACAAAGGAGGTCCACGTGCTCTTGTCACTGCAAACCTGTTACTGCTCTCCTCCACATGTCACTCATTGTTCCATCCGCCCAACAAGGGAGTCACTTCAGGTGTGGCCAAAGGACAGGACTGAAACACATCATCCTCCCGCCTCAGGCTCAGCGTTAAATGAAATGATCCTCGATCACTGTCAAATAATTAGGCGGTTTAGATGTTGTGTGATGGTTGAAATGCCATTTATTCATAGTTGGTTTGGCTCAGTTGGTCTCGTGGCCATTGCTGTAAAAGTCCTCATCTCCATTTCCTCTCACCTGTTACATCTTTTTTCTTCCATCATTGCATTAATTTGCTCGGTCGATCGCCTTGAATCAGGAAGCAGCTGCTGAGGAAAGCCTCATTACAAACGGATCAGTCTTGGGGTTTTTGGTATGCGCACAGTTTTGTGTGATTTCCGTTCATTTGATTTGATCCTCTGGTTTGACAAAATGAAAAAAAAACGTTTTAATTTGGATCAAAAAATCATTTTGAGGGTCAAGAAAGGAAGATACACTTTTCTTTATCTTCCTTTGCTTGGCTTATTGTTTCAGTGTTAGTGCTTTGACTCTAGTTTAGCTCTAGCATTATCATACACTTCATTTCAATAGCTTCCAGCTTCAACACCAACGTGTATTTACCTTTACATTTGCCCCTTCACAGCCTTTCAGTGCACTCTGTGGGTGTGTAAACTGCAGCAGTCACTTCAACTATAGTGCTTATGTTTCAACTGACGCTTTTACTGATTCATCGCGCACTTCAACTACACTTCCACTGCCTTTCAACAATTGTTTCAGCTGAAACTTGACATAACATCTTTTCGTAATACTCAACAAATGACTCTTAACTTTCCTCGGGTGAACAGTCAGCAAGTCAGTGCTTTCACTATTTTTAATATTACTAAAACCATTAAAAGCTAAATAGTCACAGCTCATAATCTGGCCCTTCACACTATCACATCCGGGCCGCGCTGTGTGGATTCAAGGTCTTCCCTCTGTGCTTGGCTGACAGCAGATCACTATAGTTTATGTGTGATATTGTGTGTATCAAAACTCTAGTGATAAACTGACCATGAAAAAATGAGTTTTTTTGAAAATTAATTACTACAGAATCCCTTTTGATAACACAATACTTTTATTCTTGAATATATGTAGGACAGTATTGTGTAAAATTAAACGAACTTAGCCCCTAAATGTATGCCAACAGTAAAACAAATAATATAATTAATGTGTATCATGAAATGAAACGTTCTATCATCGACGGCCATGATAAAAGCCGTACTCGGAGGAATGAAGGGTTGGGCGCACACGTGTGTGTCAGAGGTCGTTCCCTGATTCAACCTCCACTCCAGTGATGCAGCATTTGTTTCCACACGGATGCATCCAAATCATTCGACATTCTTACAATGTCTGAATATTTTTTTTCAAACGAGGGGCTCAATGTGAGAACCCAGCAGTCATATCAGTAGTATCAGTCAGTATTATCACTATTATTAGCTACCGCTTAGTTACAGGGTGGGGTTTTGCCTCAAGTTCATTTTCAAAGTCTGACCTGCTGACCTTTAGCATGTTTGCTGTGGGCTGTCACGGTGTGGTGCACTTGTCTTATTTTGTAGTTTTCTGCCACTCGCGTCCCCGGGTAACTTTGTCGGATTGTTTCCACCTGTGTCCGATCACTTGCACCTCCCTGCACCTCCCGGTCTACCGTCTGGATGTTCCTCGTCCCTGCCTGCCTTTTTGTCCCCGGTTCAAGTGTGTGTTTTTCCCCGTTGGCCTTTTACTTTGTGGGAGTTTTTGACTATTAATGTATTTTTCGTTAAAAGTCTGCGTTTGAGTCCTGCCTTCCTGCCCAACCCTGACATGGGGAGCATATCAGGTAACTCGTGTGTGCGCGTGTTGTGGAAAGGCGATGCCTGGTGTTGGCGGCTGGCTGAATTATTCACGCTCCTCTGCGGTCGTCTCCCTCCCTGAAAACTGAGAGGAGGCGATGGCGAGGCGGGCCCCGGCCCTCCGTCCAGCACGCAGGGGGGAATCTGATCCCAGCCGACAAAACAGCACCACGCACACCACTGCTGGGGGAGGAAAGAGGGGACAGGGGGAGAGGAAGGACCGAGAGGTGTGGAAACTCACGGGAGAGAAGAGCAGGTGTCTTTGCTTCTTTGAATACTTTGAGGGTCACGCTCTGCCGATACAGGCGGCCTTCAGTCAGCTGTGCGCCCGTCAGGAGGAACAATGTTGACCTGTCAGTGAACCAACCCGTCAGTCTGTTCCCCCACGTAGATTATTGTCACGCCGCGCTGTCCTGTAAACTGCTGAACCGCTGTACGCCGGCCGTTAAGTGAAATTTAAGAGGCGTTGCACATTTTTCAGATATAATCGTCCTCTCAGAGACAATAACGAGCGTCACCTTCAGAACAACCAGACTGAGACGCTCGACTCGTGCCAACAGCTCTGCGAGGCTGCAATCGCTTTGAGCTAAATCCCAACATTAGCATTAGCATTAGCTAACATCCTCACAATGTCTAATTAGCAGTAAAAACAAAGTGCAGCCGAGGCCGATGTGAATCTAAACTAATTGGATACATTAAAGTCCCACCAGAGTGACTAAGTCATGAAAGAATAACTATTGGTTACTACCAATTTTTCCCAAATTGAGTTTAGATCTTTTCACTGAAACCCTGAAATGTCTCTGAAGCGAGAGGAAAGGTTGTTTGATCACTAAAGTCATTGGGCTTCATTGTCATTAACAACATTATCTGTGCCAAATTCTGTGCTAATCCAACTAATGATTTTGGAGATATTTCATTTAATCCCCTTTTCAGAGCCACTTTGCTAGCGTGGCCAAAAGCCTGCGTTTCTCTGAAGACAACATCAATATTGTTGACCTGGTTGAAGAAATTATACTTTTTCAACACGTTCAGCTTGTCTGGTTAACCGCGAATAACTGCTGCATTTACAGCAGTAACCAGCACCAGATCGTCTCCGTCCAAACAGCGGACACCGAGCTGCTGCATTTACATCAGTAAACGGCACCAGATCGTCTCCGTCCAAACAGCGGACACCGAGCTGCTGCATTTACATCAGTAAACGGCACCAGATCGTCTCCGTCCAAACAGCGGACACCGAGCTGCTGCATTTACATCAGTAAACGGCACCAGATCGTCTCCGTCCAAACAGCGGACACCGAGCTGCTGCATTTACAGCAGTAACCGGCACCAGATCGTCTCCGTCCAAACAGCGGACACGGAGGAGAAAACCAAGGCCATCTGCCAGTTTTGGCAGCTTTAAGCCAGTTCTTGCCCAGCTAGAGAATCACCCTGGCAGCTTGATCTAAAATGAGATGACTCAAATACACGTACACTATTAACTTATTAATGAATACACAGCAAATATAATCCTTTTGAGAGATTCGAATATCCTTTTTCTCATTGTTCTCTCTGGTTTGCTCTACTTCATCCACTGGAGACATCCCACAAATTCTTGGTATTCAATACCGCACGCACACACACACAGACACACATTTTCTGTCTGCATGAGGACGGCTGACCTCAGCAGATCTGGGCCGATTAGCGCTGGAGTGTTTCTGTTAGGACGCAGATGAAAGGCCGATTGAACACAGCGAGCAGCCAGGGACAGGGATCTACCTTTGGGGAACATCACACAGCAGCAGTCTTTGAGCTCCATGGAGAGCTGGGTGGGATTAAACCAGCCAACAATCCTGGGAAAACACAGCTTGAAATGTAGTGTAGTCAAACTCTATTCCCTGGGTCCATGCAGTGTAACTTCAATGCTTACCTGCAGATTTCATGCGCTTGTACTCAGTTTATTTAAATGATTGTCATGCATTTCCGAATAAACTTAAATGTGTAAATAAATGTTAATTGACAACTGTCAAGCTTGAAAGCTTTTTTTTGTAAACTATGAATAATCTCAAAGTAAAGTCAGCCACAACAGACCTCTACGCTTCATTCCTGAAATGTTCAATTCTGGACACCACGTCACTGTACGACAAATAAAAATACACACATGAATGCAAGGGAGAGACGGTCAATAGAGCATTAGCATCTTTATTTTTTTGTCGTTGTTGCATAGGAAATGCACATCTTGCTTCCAGTAAATGGAGTCTGCGTGGACATGGGATCACCAATGGGGCCAAGTGACGGGCCAACACTTCACCAGTTGAAAAAAAAAACAATAACAGTCCTAAAGGGAAGAACACAACAAACAAAAAAACAGAACAACAGAGTGACAAGAACTGACAATCAAGAGTCACAGCTTCAGAACAAAAGCAAGAACAACAATGGCACCGGACACAACGGATGGGAACTAGTTAACATTGAACAAATATGTAACACCGGATCGCGGAGCGGTGCAACGTCGGTGTCGGCGGCAGCAGAAAACACCGCCCTGTCCCATAAAAGAGTCGTAGAGGCACAAGGTTTAAGTTCGTTCTGGGTGAGGATGAGAGTGAGGTCGATGGTCAGGAGGTGACGGGTTTCCGTGGTAATTTGGGCGGTGAGAAGGGGGGATGATGGGATGTGTTGAGAATGTGTGACTCAGACTGCAGCAGGACGGGCGCCCGGGAGGAAAAGATAAAGATAAACTCTCTTCTTTTGAGATTGTCATGGGTTAGCTATAGTTAGCATAGCCTCCAGAGGGCTGGATGGAAGACAACAAGAAAATGCTAATCGAGACGATTGATTATCGGTATTGCTGACCGGCTTGAATATTCAGAACATCGACAAGAGAGAAATGCGAATGTGGGCAGTTCCAGGTCAAACGCAGTGACTAAAATGACTTCTGGATGCTAAAATGTTTAACTTTGTTCAGAAGGGCCAAAGGTTTGGCCTTTAGACAGTGAAATCATTTTCAATGACTTTTCTCAGATTAAGAATTTTTACCAGAAACATATCGTGGAATTTCTGTACTGGTATAGTTTCTTTGAGCTATTGGCTAATAGTTAAAGGTACTACATAGTGGCTGGCATGTTTTTTCAGTTGGACACTATTAAAAGTAGTAAGTATTTACTATTTGAGGGGTTTGAGGAGACCCGCTCAGTTAAAGGGCTGTGAAGAAACTGTAGATCTCCCATCAGAAGTAGTGGAGAAAACATGGGGACTATGAAAAACACTGCAGCTTGCTCTGACAACTAGTGGCAATGTTAAGCAGAACTTGCTACACACTCCTGTAGCAAAACAGTCTGGTCATCAGCAAAGTTTGTCATCGCAAAAGTTTTCTTCCCTAAAGGAGACGCACAAGTCAAAGAGACTGTTTGGTTTCAAAGACCCGCATCGACAGGTTGCGAGTCGAACAGAGAGAGGAGCCACTGGAGCCGAGCTAGACAAGCCGATCGACCCCAGCTGGCCGGGGAAAGTGGGGGGTGAGAGCCTGACACTGTGTTGTTGGGGGGGGGGGGGGCTGATGCAGGGGGTCGCGGAGTTTCCCAAGTGCCGGCTACCTCTACCTTTCGCTCTCTATAACTCTCTCATCCTGGAGGAGCGGGCGGCCCGTTTGAAGTCCAGTCGAGGGAGACGCAGTGGAGGCTCAAAGAGGAGGGAGGGGGGATTCTGTCCCGGATAGTGCTGAGCACTGCAAAAAAAAGCAGATATCGATTCGATCTCCTGCAGGAAACTGCCCGGGGAGGAGGAGAATAAGAAGGAGCACTCACCCAGAGCCCCCTGCAAAGATTTCTCAGTCTGCTGGTCAATGGACGCGAGGGGAGAGGAAGGGCGGGTCACAGGGAGCCGGACCAGCCAGGTGCTTGCCGATGTTAAAAGTTAGCTGGAGATTGTCGGATGAAAAAAGAATAACCCGAGAGGCGGCGGCTGTCCGCCGATTGCCCCGGGGCAGTCATCATGGTGGCACACCAATCAAATCGATGGCAATAAACCAACACGCGGAGGTGTTCAGTGGCGTTTTCATGTCGGGGATGAAAGAGTCCCATGTGTGAGGATGGACGGATGAAGGAGGTGAGCAGAAAAAGGTTTGAGGCATAAAAAAAATAAAGAAAAGAAAGAGGAACCAAGAATAGTAACAAAACAATCTGGTTTTTGTAACTTTTTTGTGTGTCATTGTAACAGTTTACTAGGCGATTATGGAAGAGCATGCAGTTACATCTTATGATTATTGTACATCAGCTATAATCAGAGGGGCCTGACAGACAGCAAAGGCTACTGGTGGTCAGAAATGTCAACAGTTACAAACAATTATTATATTCGGTTTTCAGAAGAGCATTATAATACAGGTTTTCACAGGCACTACATTTGATCTTTTTAAATATATCATGTAATATGCTGGTTCTCTTTTATTTTTCATTTATTTTTCTGATTTTGTCGAGGGACTCGTTCGGTCCGTGGAAGCTGGGATCTGGAAAACGCAAAGACGGATCGTAAAAGAAGGCAAAGGCCGACGTGTCTCATAAAGTTAGATACCAAAGTCCCCGTGGGCGGCGTGCACGCGTGAGCCGCGTGGATGTCTCGTTTTGAAGTCAGTGCATAGTTCTCATGCAGATTAGACCGCTATGCGCTGATACGCTATCGGGGAAGCATGATGGCGGCAAGCTTTTGCCAGCTTGCTTCCTCTTCACTGGCTTGATTCAACAATTAGCACCGTGTGATGGTTTTGCAACAGGATAAATAAATATCTTTGCACAGAACAGTAATTGATTACAGTTGACTGCTGGAGAGCAGCTTCAGTGTTACCTGCCTCCCTGTCCAATGACTTTCCTTCATCCCTATGAAGGGCTGCCATTGCGACTCATATGCACACTCCGTCGCGCTGAAGGATGTCCTTTCTACTGCCCTGCTGTTGCCGAAGACAACTACAGGGTTTGACTCGACAAAAAAAAATACCCTGGTTCAAAGCCTGAAGAATTCTGCCCCTCTTCACGTTTAAGCAGCTCAAATTCAATTACTTTAATGCCCCATTCAAAAAACGGGGGTCTCGAACAGCGGTCTGGGGTGATGGATTTGTCTCTCCGGGGGAGCTGCAAGGGGCTGATCTGAGCCCCGGGAGATTGTGGATAAACGTGAAAAACAAAAAAGGCGCTAGCGTGAAAAAGCTCAGCATTCGTTCAACTCTGTTTCCTTGTGGAGCGGCAGAATTCCTCAAAGGTGAAATCCCTCAAAACATCAAGTCTTGGCGGGGAGTGCGGTGGGGGGGAAAGGCAAGGGCTTTGACTCCAGCTCTAGCTAATAGCGCTGGTTGGGCGAGCGTTGGAGTTCTTTAGATTCAGGGTGAGCAGAGTAATGTGTTGCGGCTTTGAGTCACTACTCATTTTGCACTTTTTCACTTCTATTTGCACCTGAAAATGATATTCCAAACGAAACCCTTTTGGAAATATCCCCTTCCTTACAAAATAATGGTTAGTTCCTAACATTCAGAATCAGGTTGCATTTGATGGTGTCACCATTACATCAGATAGCAACATTTTAGAATCCTTTAGCAATATTAAATGTACATAAACCCAAAATAACATACCGTACTGCAACCAATTTTTTGTTTTTTTGAAAATAGGCCTGGCAATGCAACATGAGTTTGAAAGGATGGAGGCAGTTTGACCACACTGGACGTGTCTGAGTCCCGTTTTTCAGTCGTTCACTTTCCAAGCTAGAAGGTTTAGCTACAAAATTATTTTTATAATTAGATTATTTTAAGTGATTTAATCAAAGCAAAAACAAATCACAGGTTCCAGCTTTGCTAATGTAAAAATATTAATATATTAATAGAGTTTAAATCTTTGGATGTCTTGGTATGGCACCATCTGGAGGCCTTTTCTGCTTTAAAGACGTTCTAAATAGATAATAATTGAACAATAACGCAGAATCGATAAGGAGGATTGGCCGAGGAAAATGTCCAGTGTAACCTTGATGAGCACCTAAAGGAGCTACTGCTACTCTGCGGTTTAGAGCACCTCACCTTAGAATATTCATTGAGGTAAGCGAGGAAATGAGCAGAAACTTGGATCATACCGGAAATACGGTTCGTGCCGGTGACTTGACGTACCTCAGCCGGTTATCTGCTGGATGAATGTGATGCAATGATGGAGCAGCGGTGGATGTGCGGATGGACAGAGATCAGAGTGGACCTCCAGGCTGAGGGGGGGCCGGAGGAGGAGGACGGAGGAGAAAGAAGTGGAGGCGAGGTTGATATTGTGGGCCAGTGAATAAAGAAACGGATGGAAAAGAAAAAGAATCATGTTGCATAATCAAGCTGTTTATTTTCCTGCATGGAATGGTGAACACAAAAAAGATGCCTAAATGCATTTATAGTAGGGGCATCCTTTGGCTGGCTATGTCATTGTCTCCTGCCTAAAAACTAAATTTTTAAATGCATAAAAAAAACCTTGCTTTTCTTACCAATTTTCCTCAGAATTACCTAGATGTAGCTTCATCAACACTGATGCAAAAAATAACCTTCAAAACATACAGCATACTGTAACATCCATTTACAATGGTCTTATCACCATAGCGCCCCATACTTTTTAAGTACAGGAATATGCTATACCATCAACAAATGTCCTTAAATACATACAAAAAGGAAAGCAAAAATGAAGAAAAGAATTAAGGAAAAGTAAGGAAACAGGAAAGTTTTCAACTTAAATCCAGTTCCTGGAAAACAAACCAACCAATTCTAGTAATGTGGCCTCAATACAAACAATCAGAAAATTCACAACACTAGTTTTTCCTCATTGTATCAATGTTACAAAAGTCCTGCATTATAAAATAGGGCAGCTTTAAAATCAGTGTAATTAATAAAACTATACAACATACAAACACGTCTCCCAGTGGGGCCTAGTGGCCCTGCTGCTCTGCCCTCCCGTCCATTAAGAGCTAACTCTTCATTGCGTCTCTTCGCTGCTGTACCAGAACTAAATTACACACACAACACAAGAACAAAAAAACACACTGCCCAAACTATTGCTTTTATATTCTTTTTCATTTTTTTCTTTCTTTAAAAAGGGTGCAATTTTGTCATTATCTTACACACAACCCAGCCAAAAGTCGCTGATTAGATGCTAGGCTGTTTCACAAGGTTTTTGTGACACTTAAAAAAAAATGTCCGTGCAATTTTTTTCTGAATTCCCTTTGCTCTTTTTAAGCTGTTTTTAAATTTTTTTTTTTACGTAATACTTTTTCACTATTGTCATTTATTTCATATTTAGTGCAGATAATTAAGGAACTAATGCCCAACTCATGGCTAAAGGGTAGGCAAGAAAAGAGACGAAAACAGACATGTCACACTAGGAGGAAACACAACCCACACAAGTGCAAACTACTAAACCATCACAGCTGACGGCGTCACGGCGCTGTCCATCACATTTGAGACGAACTGAACACAGAACAGGTAAACAATTTATTCACTAAAACCTCTGCTGAGCAGGGCGGGGCGTGGTCAAAATGTTGGATGTCATCGAATTTTTTTTTTTTTAAATAAACTGTTTTCTGTGCGATGGAGAAGAAGTTGGACTTGTTTAAGGCTTGCTCGTGACCAAAGAAATAATGAAAAAAAAGTCATTTCAGAAAGAGAGACCCAAATGTAATTTTGCGGCCGTCGGGAACATTTTAAAAACAGGAAGGAAGGAAGTAGAATTCCCCAAGCGATGGCGGCTCAGCTTCGCTGCAGCGTTGGTGCGGGGCTGGCTTCACAATTTTCAGGGACCGACCACGGAGCAAGATGCCAGTTGCGTGCACGCTAACTTTGGTTGAAAGTAAAGGGAAAGAAAAAAAAATAAAACAATGGCAGTTAAAATAAAAGGTCTAGGTGAGTGCAAGCAGGTATTGCATATTTTATGTCCTCGTAGTTCTTTTCTGGGAACAAAAAGTAGAAGAACCAACAAACAAAAAAATTCAAAAAGGAAGAATTGAAAATTCATCCCATCCGACAAACGATAGGATCAATGGGATGAATGGGGGTAACTTGGTTAACTGAACAAACCAGTGATAAGTTACAAGCTCTGTCTAGTCTATCAAGGTATTGACATCACAAAATTTTGTGAAATGAGTACAATGTCTTCAAGTGCAAATAACAGGAAAAGTGAGAAAATGTGTTTTCATGTCAATCCATTTCCTGTTTCATATCACTACAGCACATATACAATTTAAATGAAAATGAAATGAGATGTTTGTTCAGACCATAAACTGTTTCTGGTTCAAAGATCTGTCAGGGACCAGGTAATAAACAAACCATTAGCAAACCCAACCCAAACTGTTTAAGCTGCTAAACTCAGTTAGCTAACCTCAATCAAACGGTATCGCCACTAAACCGTTAGCTAACATGACATGACTCATAGCATTTAGCCACTCAATGGTTGGCTAACCTAAATAAAGTATTTTACCTGCTAAAATAAACGATCTAACTGGGAGCAAACTGTTTATGCAAAATTAGACAAAAACTGATTTTCACAGCATTTTGCCAAGTCTGCAGAAAAGAAGTGTCAAGAATTATTACTCGTGTTTGTTGGTTACACTGAATGTAACGTACTGGAGGCATGCGCCCTCCTATCTCCCCTAAATGTCCCCCACTGTCCCGTGGTCACCCGTCGCTCCCCTCAAACCAACCATTAGCATAAGCTAACATTAGCAGCAAGCTGGATGGAACCTTTTACTCTGGGACATTAGCTAGCAAATTACTATGAATTGTTTTTCCGCTGCTACATCTGACCTATAACTAAGAGCTGAGAAAGTCATGTTAACCTCATGTTGTTTTTACATTAGACAAACATTATCTACACATTAGACCTTTCAACACAACCTCAGACTCAATGCTCATTTCACAAAATTTCCCTGTGTTGTCGTCTGTTAGCAGGTACCTGAACATGTTTGACCTGATTGTAGCTGATGTTCACCTGTGAGGTCTCTGCTCAGCACTGCAGGGGGGATGGGGCAGGTGTGGGGGGGGGGGGCAGAAAGCCGTGCAGCAAAGGCCTGAGCGTTTCTCTTCGGCTTCAACGCTTTGACGTTAATTGCTTCAACTACCAACAAAACTGAAGGTGCTGATGGTGAATTAGGAAGTTAAAAGGAGAATATCAATAAAGCAAGACTCTCCACATTGGATCTTGTGCAACCTCCCAGGACTGGACTGTAGCTCAAGGCACATTCAGGAGGAACAATTGTTTTCGTGCAATTTAATAACATACAGATGAAAAAGAGAATGTCTTGAATTACCATCAGGCAAAAAGCAGAATCGATGTGTTCCTGAAGGAAAAGGTAAGGGTGAGCGAGAGAAGGAAGTAGAAAATTAAAATAGAGATGTGCCGAGAAGAGAGCTGGTTGGTTGTAAAGGAGAGCAATAGAAAAGGCCGACGGGGCCAAACTAATAGATGGCTGCTGGCAAGTGCCTGATGTTGGATTTACAATATAGTGTCTTTATCTCACTAACTACATCATCTATGGAAAAATGTGTCACTAACACTAGAACATGCAGATTTTTTTTTTTTTTTTTCCACTTAAATTCACTTTTGTTTGACGCTGGATGGTCGTAAGAGTGTTTGGGTATGTGTGTGTGTGTGTGTGTGTGTGTGTGTTTGTGTGTGTACATATTTATATCTATATATATAGTATAGGAAAGGAAGAAAAAAAACTGAATTCAATAAAATGGTAAGTTGCAGGTGAAGCGCCCGGCTGTCTGTGGACGAAAGCTTTCAGAGAGTTACCCTCTGCTCCGCCTCTTTATCACTTAACCACACCCCCTGATTACACACACGGCCTTTTGGCCAACTGCAGGAATAAGTGCTTTTGATTGGACAGGACCTCCATGAGACCCAGCCAATCAGCGGGTAACACCCGTGAACGATTATCTCGCAGAAACCGGGAGAAAACGTGATTACGTTTAAATTCACTTGTTATATCTTCTCCTGATTTTGCCTCATGAGAAATTCAAATAGCTTCTTTTTATTTTTTATTTTTAAAAGTAAAATGATGTGCTCGTTAAAATAAGTTAAGCGTTTTTTCTTCTTTCAAAAAAAATAAAAAGCAGACTTAAGCTGAAAGAAATGCATTAAAAACAGTGATTGTTTAAAATGATATTTCTTTAAAGGGATTCTTGTTCTACCATACTAACAGCTTTGCAAGATGAACTAACAACAAATAATAAACAATAGTGTGAATACAGCTCCTCTTATTTCTCACAAGGCTATGTTTTCGAGTTGAATGCTGAGTTGTTGTCTTTTGTACCCCAAGATTTTAGAGTCCCAGAGGTGTGAACGGACTAAGAAGAAAAATATAGTTCATATATACTTTTCATCAACTGTTTTCAACGAGCTATCTTACAAAGATATTTAACTATCCAACAGCTAGTCAACAAAATTGCACTTTCCTCATGATCAATATTTCACTGGTAAAGTTTTAGTCACTCATCATCAATCATCATCTCTCTGTCTGCCTGCTGCATATCGGACACCAGAGCCCTCTGCCCACCCTTTGCATGCTGTAGCTTCACACAGACTGGTGGATGGATAGAGGAGGAAGAGGAGGGGACCAGCTGAAATGACTGCCTAAGAGAGAAACATCAATGAGCCATGAAACCAAAGCCTTCTTAGATAAACCAGCTTGGATCCACCAGCATCTGGTAGCAACACTTCACATGAACAACAAACCCCTGCTTCCCCTCACGTTTACCACCCCACCTTCACCCAAACGCCCCTGACCCTTCCATGTGCAGTTCATGTTATTTCAGGCAGGGCGGATTGGTTTGTGCCCGCACCACCTTCCCATCAGGTCGGCTCTTTCCATTAAGCACTGGTCCGTGTCCTTGGAAAGAGCCGTTTGACGTCCTCCCTCCCTGACGTGCCACCAACCAAGGGGGCGGGGTCAAGTGGGGGGAGGGCGGAGTCCATCCGTGGAGGCTGTGAAGGCTCGGGCATCTATGAGGGGGTCGTGGGTATTAGCTGTTGGTATCTGAGCCAGGTAACACCCCTCACCCCCCGACCATGGTAAAGCCCGTCCTATCCCACCAACCAAACCAACCCCAAGCCATCAGGAACCACCGGGTTGGGGGTTCAGATGGGGGGTGGAGGGCTTTGTACCGTTATAAGTCCACTGGATGCGCACTCTGCAGAAGGTAACGTTGTGTGGGTATGTCGTTTCTCCAGAGGGGAAGCTCTGCCACTCGGGCTAGCGGCGTTCACAAAAACTTGTCCGTCTTTGGGGTTGTGGGGGGGGCGGAGTCTGGCACTAAAATGGACATGGACGTACAAACCGTGCGTCTACAGGGAAGCCTGTGACATACGGTTTACAGAGGGGGTGTTCTAACACCAGGGTCGGGTGCGTTTGATGTGCTGTAGCCATGCTGTTGCTGCTGAGTTGGGCGCTGATAGGGGTGGAGTCAGGCGCAGAGAGGGAGGAGTTGGAGGGCTAAACGGGCAGGGCAGGAAGGGACTCTCTGTCGCAACTGGCATCAAAGGTCAAGGGTCGAAGAGGAGGCTGCAGCGATCTGTCGTACAGGTGGGTGGAGGGGCAAGGGGCCTCTAGAGTCCTTATCCCAGGTACCACTGTGGAGGGAGACGGAAAGACAAGTTTACACAGAGTCTCATGGAGTCAAACCAATCTGCACCACCCAAAAAATCTCTTCTACAACCTTTTTCGGAGGAGGGGGGAGCAATCTAATAATAAAAACAAACACTGCTGCACTGGATATACAGTATATACACCGTTTGAGTTTAAGAGTCTTCAAAGATATTTGTAAAAAGAGAAAAAAAGATTGTGTCCAGAGTGATGTATAAACAAAAAATTGTCATAGAATTTCCGTCCGTGAATCCTTGTTTAACCGAACAAATTGTGTGATTCAAAACAAATTAAATCGAGGCTTCACCAGGAAGTTAATAAATTAAATTGACGTTTTCTTTCTATCTTTGTGAATGAAATATCCTCTTCAGCCATTAAAACTCGTGTCAGTGCACTTTGCATTTCAATGCTACTTTAACTTGAGTGTCTGTGGCTGCTGGTTAGTGGAAAAGAGGAGAGTGTACTCCTCTATCCTTTTGCAATTGGGTGTTTGCGTCTGAGTTCTGTGGTTTGTTTCCGCTCCAAATTTACACGTGTTTCGGATTTTACACGTGGAAGCAAAGGCCGGTTTCCAGCAAAATCCTATAGTTCGTCGTGGTCTCCAGAGGATGAGCCTATTGGATTTTAATAACCACACTACTTTTCTTGTAGTGCCACCCTCAGGACAGACGTTCAGTTGAATATGTTGCTTTTCTTGAATTTCAGGCTCAGTCACAGATACTTTTATTTGTTTGGGAGCTGGAACACAACACTGGTTCACCCGCTATCTTTACAGTATCACCAAACTGTGTGTGTGTGTGTGTGTGTGTGTGTGTGTGTGTGTGTGTTTGAGTGTGTAATCCATCTCTGAATGGCCGGTATCGATCCCCAAAGGTGCATCGTTCATGTTTCATGAATTTCCCTCCTCCTCCTCCTCCTCTTCCTCACTGCCCCCGTCGAGTTCAAGTTCATCCCCACCTTACATCATGTCTGGTTGCCAGGGACAACCAGACGGACCGGGACGTGACTACAATGGCCAAGGCAACCGCATCGCCCTCCACCCCTCTAACGCACCCCACCCCCTCTCCCACTCTCCTCCCTCCACTTTCTTCCCCCACATTCATCGCTTCCTGCTCCCTGTCCCGCTCTGTACCTCATCCCAGACACACACACACACACACACACACACACACTAGCACACTCAAAATCGACGCACAACGTGAATTTGAACAACGGGGAAAGTTTAAATAAAAAACATAAAGGGAAGTAGTTATTTTGTATGTGTGTGTATGTGTGTGTGTGTGTTGCAGTGTTTCTCTGCACTCCTGACGCGTTGTAATTCTATTTCTGTGTGTGTGTGTCTGTGTGCGGTAGTGATAGAGGAGAAGACTGGAAGGTTAGTTTTTAATCAATACAACTTGCTGACGCTGGGACTTTTCTACCTCGCCGGCTCCCCCCTCCCTCCCAGTGTCTCCCGGTGTCTCTCGCCCTCTCACTCGCTTCCTGGACTGCAGCTCCTCCCTCCCTCTGTCCCGAGAAGACTCAGAGAAGATGAAACGCTCACTGGCCAGACAGTGTGTGCCTGTGTGTGTGTGTGTGTGTGTGTGGAGTAACGTTACCACACAGCGTGCTGATGCTGACAGCTGTGATTCAGATAGTAGATACTCATCCCCGGAGGAGAGTGAAATAGAGGGAGAGAAAAGAGGAAGAGGGGGAACAAAGGTAGAGAGACTGCAAAGGACCAACTCGTTGATTTCCCATGTTTATCTTGTTTTTAACGAATGGAACTAAGGCTGCATCGGCCCCGTCCTTTTATGACTTCTGTCTCATTCCCTACTGAAGCTGGTCCATGCAGCTTTCATCAAACAAGATGACTATCTGTTGCAGAATAGTTCCAGCGGAGGACTGGACTACCTTTGGGGCTCACCTGAATAGTTGGAGCGGCCGACGGGGTGTTTGGGGTTGAGTGAAAATAAACTACCATAAGTGTGTTGCTGGTGATGAAGCCTCATTGATGTGTTTTTTAATGGACCTCTATCAGGCTGTGACACACACAATACTTTGTAATAATTTTGGTAGATGCCCATCAGACCCGCCCACTCCTCCCAACATCTGTTTGTGTTTAGAATAGAATCCATCTTTATATTCCATGTACATCTCTATCCCTGATAGTATTTCTATGTTATTTGCCTGGTCCTGTCTTCTCCTGAGTCAGCACTTCACACACACAGACACACAGTCACTCAACACACACACACACACACATAGTCATAAGGTAGGCGTGGTGCTTTTACTGCCTCTCTCCGAGAGTGTGTGCGTGTGTTTGTGTGTAAGAGCTTCACCTTGAAGTCTGTGTGTAAATACGACACGGAGACAGATGATGACTGCACACGGACACACACACACACACACACACACACACACGCACACAACTCACAGATGGGAAAGCACCCTCACTGCAAACGTCTGCTTCTCTGATGTAACATAACCGCACGCACACACACACACACTTATTGATCAGGGCACGGCTGGCTGTTGTTTAGTAGTATGTGTACTGTGTGTGTGTTGGTTGGCACGATGGAGGTGCCAACTCGCTCCCACTGCCTCCGTCTCCGCAGACGACCACCGCCGTCTCCCGCAGCAACCATCACGCCAACCCATCAGGGCACGATGCCTACTCTCACACAATGCCAGGGCCATCTGCCCCCCAGACTCGCCCAAAACGACCAACACACACACACACACACACACACACACACACACACAGGAGTGCACAGACTGTCCAGTTGGTCACCATGGCGATGAGAGGAGGGAGAGTTTTCGCTGCCACTGTCCCATGGCTCTCTCTCTCTAACAGAGGCTTAATGTCGACCGCCCAGGGTGACTTTTGTTGCTGCTTCTACGTGTGTGTATGTGTGTGTCATTATGTTGATTTTATGTGTGAGTGTATATATGTGTGTGTGTCACACTCTTTCATGCAGCAGGACTCCCCCTGTCAATCTACTTAGTGCCTTTTATGCACATGAACCAAAATACACACATTTGCCGTTCTATGCTTATGAGGACCTTCATTAACATCATACGTTCTCTCTGTGACCGTAATATAAATCGGACATTAAATTTAATATCAAGTCTGGAAATCAACAAACAACCCTCTGGAAGACAATTTTCCCAAAAGGTCCCTACTTTCAAAAAATAATAATCTCTAAACCAAATGTCCTCACGTCGAAAAACACATGAAAGCTCCTCAACCTAATGAAGTGGTCTTTCCTTCCTGACCTCAATGTCCTCACTGTCCAAATCTATGCTCACTTCTGGAACTCTACACTCACTTACCAAAAAACACACCACAAAATATGTCTTTCAGCTCAGAAACAATCCCCCACTATCAAAAAACGATGTCCTCACTTTCTATACCTCTCTGTATACTTCTCTATTCCAAAGTTACGCTAAAGAATTTCCATAATTGGACGCTGATCGTTGATCTACAATCTCTGTGAATGCAGGTCGTGAGAAAAGATTTCATTAACTGAGGACCGGCAGACGACGGACGACAGCAGAGACAGAAGAAGGATAAATAACGTGAGTCTGTTTCCAGCAGCAAACACCTGGCTCATGTCTACTCAGTGTGTGTCTGTGTGCGTGTGTGTGTGTGTTGGCCTGTGACAGAGTCAATAAATTGAAAGGCTGGTTCATTGCGGACACACACACACACACACACACACACACACACCGAAGCAATAAAACATGTCCCGATAGTCAACAGAGGACTCCCACCTCACTGTCCTCTTACTACACTGTGTGTGTGTGTGTGTGTGTGTGTGTGTGTGTGTGTGTGTGTAGGATGAGTTAAGTCAAGGCTGTCCAATCGTTACACTCTTCATAAATCAGCTGGCCAACACACCCTGAGCGCCACACACACCCACTCACTCACACACAGTGTGTGGATGTTGCATTCACTGACCACCTGCTCCACAGTAAATGTTACAGTCTTGCACTTACACAACAGGCCACGCAAAGCCTTGCTCTCTGATTGGCTGTTGTCGTGTTGAAGTCACATATATACGTGCGCACCTCTGACGTTGTGTTAAAATGGTGACGTTGTAGATACCACGAGGCCTGGGGACGGAGATCATTGGTTTGTGTTACCTGCGGTTGCTGAGGGATGTTAAAACCGGGATCTCTGGGTCCAAACCGCTGGGCCGGAGATGAAGTGGGGGTGGAGTAGGCTGCACGACACACACACACACACACACACACACACACACACACACACACACACACAGAGTTCAGTTGATTAGGCTGCTGGTGTTGAGTTTCTAGGTGTCGTTACGTTAGACTTGACGTGATCTAAAAGCTCTTGACTATCTCACTAAGACGTACAGACAAACAACTTTGTTTCAAAGTAATAAAAACACCTGACAAAAATATG